>NC_138069.1:6692944-7892944 GCF_964194185.1 Rhinolophus hipposideros
TGTAGCAGTCACTGATTCAAGCACACGTGACACATAATCTTGTTATACCTATAACTTTGAGGTGGCTGCTAAGGAACCAAGGCTAAGAGAGTAAGCGGCTTGCTGAGGCCACACAGAGAATCGATGACAAGATCATGCTCTGAACACAGGTATTTTGGGCCAGGATTCATTCCCTCAACCACTGCACTATCTTCCCCGTTTGAAGGTTCGTGTCCACAGAGCTGAGAAGCAGCAAAGCCTCACTGGGCCTTGACTGCCCTTCTCTGACCTGTTTCCTCACCTGTAGGATGTGAAGGATAACTAATAAATGATTGGGGTGGGGGGGTATGAATGAGAACGGAACGTGCCAGCTCAGCTCCCAGCACACAGTAGGTGCTCAGCAAATGCAAATCCCTTCCTTCTGCATCTTGTGGGCTCATCTTCACCTTAGGACTCCTACGGCCAGTGCAGTCACCATGGAAACTGCTCCCGTCTTTCCCCTGTGCCCATCAGCCTGCCGGTGCCCTGAGACTGAATGCGGAGGTCAGGGACAGGGTGCGCTGTGTGTGGATGGAGCCACAGACTGTCTTCTGGTCACTACCTGCAGTGTGACTAACCACTGCCCCTTGGGAAATGGCTGTGAAAACTGCTGGCTTGCCAAAGTCCCCAGAGATGATAGCTGGGGACGACCCACATGCTGGACAGCCAGGCTACACTCAGCCAGGTTGGAAAATGCTGATTGGGAGGAATTACTAAGTCCTCGGTCCTCGGAATCGCATGTGCTGAGCCACAGTCCTCAGTGAGACGGAGAGGACGCAATGGCGGCGCTGGTGTGACGGCATCGTGGTCAAAGTGTAGTGAGAGCTGTCCTGGAGCTGGTCGCGGGGCTGGGAACCGGGACCGCAGGGTGGTTGGGGTGGTCGGGATGGCAGTGGGGATGGAAGCCGTGACGGATAGTGGCGATGACGAGGCAGGGATGGACACGCTGGTGACGCATGTTACGATGAGGGTGGAGATGCAATGGAGTTGAGCAGTGGTGGTGGTGCTGGGCTGCTGGCGTCCGCCGTGGGCAGACCCCAGGGCATTGTAACACTGGCTGGACACTGCTAGTCCTGGCATCTCCTCGTAGTGTGATCTTGGATCTGACGCCCTCACCTCTTTTGTTCCCTCGTGTCCCTTCCTTCAGAGGTGACTCAGCAGCCACAGGACAGTTAGTCATACAGTGTGCTGCCGCAGGGACACACCATGGGTTCCTCACCATGACAAAGTTCGCCTCAGTGCAGTTGGGAGGACAGGAAGGAGACTCCCCATCCCCAGGTCCAGCCCCAAGGGGAAGGGAGCTGGCCCAGCCGCATGCTGTGTCTGGCACTTTGTCCCATTACCATTTGGTCCTCAGCACACTGTGGTCCCAGAGGGGAAGGGATGTGGCCCAGTCAGTGACGGGTTCGGGACCCAAAGCAGGAAATCTGTGCTTTCTCTTTCTAGTCTTCTGATTTGCCCTTTCTTGTCAATCAGATTTCCTCTCAGGCTTGCAGAGCCCTCCCCTCCCTCCCCGCAGGCTCCCAACCGTCCCTACATATGTGTCCCTTCGTTCAGGATGCCAGTCCCTTGCCTTATAGAATGTGTAAATTCTTTCCACTGCCTGAGGCCAGGCCACCTTCCTACACACAGCTACACACCGCTCATTAAAGTTCCTTCCCGCTGCCCCCCTCCCATTCTCACGGGGCCTCCAGAAGCTTTACTCAGAGCAGCATGACGACCCTGACATTTGCATAGGGCGCACACAGACTTTCCCTGCACCTGGTCCTCACCATGCCCCTGGAAGGAAGAGACGGTGGTCAACTCCCCCTTATGCCTGAGTCCCAGGGAAACTAATGCTCCTGCTCAAAGCCCCCCAGCCAGTCGGGGCGGAGCTGAGATGCCACCCCTCTGACTACCAGTGCCACGCTTTTTCTTGCTGTGGTCCTGCCTGTCCTTCCTGCACTGCCTGGGTCGGCCCGGGGTTTCCACATCTCCTTCTCACAGAAACTTTTACAGGCACATACTCATTTGATCATAATAAGGCCAAAGTCCTACAGTGCATGGTGTCATCCTCTGGATTCAGTCTCTGAGAAAACTGTACAGCCTGTGAGAGCTGGGGAAGGCAAGGGAAGAACCTGCCCCACCTCACTGGGTGGCAGCCACCTCCAAGCTCAAATCTCAACCATGGCTCCCACTGGCTGCCAGACATGCTTGCTGCCCCTTGGCCCGGCAGGCTAGGTCCTCACAGATCCTGGCTCTCTCCCCCCACACAAGCTGTTCTGGCCGGTGGCATGAATGCTCCTCTTCTCAGTTCACACCCTAAGTTGTCTTTTGTCCAGGCATTTGCATATGCGTCCCCTTTGACCAGGATGCCTTCCCTGGCCTTATAGAATATGTAAATTCTTTCTACCCTCTAAGGCCAGGTCAGGTGTGGAGCCATGTTCAGGCATTGGTGACCCCTCCTCTGGTCCCCTAAGCTCCTTGGACCCCAGCAGGGACAGGAGACAGAGCAGGTACAAATGGAAGTAAATGGAGTTGCGTTTGACAGTGCCCAGGCTGTCCATTCGTCAGGCCTCGCTGTGCTGGGCAACCAGGCACGAGAGTGGAGGAGGCACAGTCTTACTCCAGCCCCCAGTCACTGCACAGCCATACCCAGGGGCTCTTTTTAACTCCTCTCTGCCTCTCAGTTTGCCTTCTAAAAAATGGGACTATCTACATCCTAGAAATTAGTTTCCTCCCCACCCCCTCTTTCCCTACTCTCAAAAAGTGCTGAGGGAAGAGTAAGAAAGAACACAAAGGTAAATTAGGGTGGCTTCTAGATTCCATCGCATAAGACACGCAGCTTGGACTGGCACACCCACCCCGGCCCGTGAAGATTCAGCCTCCATGGGAGGAGGTGTCAGCCACAGCTCTCAACAGCCCATGGCTCCAAGACTTTCTAGAATTGGGAGGCTCAGGGAGTGGGGACCCCAGACCTGCCCAGGCACCCAGGGAACCAGAGAGGGAGGTGACCCTCCTCACCCACAGGCCCCCAGCAGGCAGGCTCGGCCACCGCCGCTCCAGCACCTCCAGCTCACCACATACTTTAACTTCCACTTTCCCACAGTTGTTCCCCAGCTGTAGGAATGGTCATTCCAGGGTCCAGGTGAGGAAACTGAGGCTCAGAGAAGCTCAGAGAGGGATGCCCAGAGTAAGGGCAAGGGTTACACCCAAACTAACTCCAAAACCATGAGTCCCTGGGCAAGCCTTGGTCTGGGCTCCACTTGACTCCATAGGGGCCGTACCTGTGCCCAAATGCACACACCAGCTCAGCCAGGGTGCCCTGGTTCAAGAATGTGGACCCCAAGGCCACCGAGCTCCCTGCTGGGAGCCTTTTCTAGAGCCCATCACCCAGGCTGCTTTGCCAGCAGACAGATACATATGGAATCAAATGGTTCTGGGTTCAGATTCCAGCATTTCACTTACTGTGCCACTCCAGGCAAGCCCTTACCCTCTCTGGATCTCAGTTTCCCTGCTGAGACTTGGGGTGCGAATAAGAACCACAGAGGCCTCACCCACTGGTCCCAGCCTGTTTCCATCAGTCAGATCCCAATGATCCCTGAGCCCCTGCTTTGTGCCTGCTGCCCAACCCAGCAGTCCCGGCCTCCAGGGAGAAGCCTGGGCCTGGCCCTGGCTCTCAGCTGAATCTCCACCTGGTACACCGGGGCAATGACATGTGTCAGGACCTGGGAATGAGTCAGAGGTGGGGACCATCAAGCCATTAGTCCCAGCCGGACCCTTCCTGGTGCTGGCTGAGCTGGCACTGGAGTTAGTCATTCAAGGTCCTCTCCAGCTTCCTTCCTGCACTATCACCATCCCTGTTCTACAGGTGAGGAAACCAAGGCCCAGAAGAGTTACAGAGCCCACCCACCGTCGGGGTGGAGCTGGGATCTGAACCAAAGCAGTCAGGGTTAGAGCCCAGCTCTTTCTCCTCCAACTCTGGGTCCCCCAGTTCAGCCACCTGTGACTTCGGCCCCTGGAGCTTCCTGTGAAAGGGGCCCAGGCAGGTTAACTCATTCCCCTGGGGCAACCGCCTCCCTTCCATCCTGTGAAAACTCCTCAGTGGGTCTAAACGACCCAAGGCCTTCGAAGCGGAGGAAGGAGCTGTCAGAACCCTGGGAAGAGGTATTCCTGGCCCCACCCTGTACAGGACACTGAGGCCTGGCAGCCAGGCTGGGACTCACTCCAGGGCTGCCCAACTCAGCGCCTGTGCGCACTCCCTGAGGCCAGCGCTCCCAACCAGCTGGGGTGGGACCCCCAAAACTCGCCTTGTCTCCAACCATCCCACTTGGTCCCTACCCCTGGCAGGAGACTCCACGCGCCGCTGCAGCGGAGCTGTGCGGTCCCTACCTGTGCACCGGAAGGGGCCGCGGAGGCGGCGGATGGACACCTGCAGGCACAGGTGGGCACGTCTGGGGCTTACAGCATACAGCCCGCAGACTTTGGCACCATCTCCGCCTCCCCTGAGCAATCATTAACTCTGCCAGAGACCGCACCCCCGAATGGGGCTGACTCGACTCCTCGGGCGGGCGGGCGGGGAGGCCCTGACCACAGCGAGGGAGGAGGCCGGAGGGCAGGACAGCACTGGCAGGCCCGGTGCTCCCAGGATGGAGACCCAGGCCACAGGGGAGAGGGCCCAGCAGAGCCTGAGCCCAGAGCACCTGGGAGCCAGGCCCAGCCCTGGGGCAGGCAGGAGGCAGGGAGGGTGACAGTCGACATCTAGGGCCACTTCCGGGCCCTTGGTCCTCTCCCCGCTACAAGGGGCCTCCACAGCAGGTGACCTGCAGAGGAGATGAGACAGGGTGCGGTCAGGAGAGGGAACTAATAAAATAGTGTAACCATCAAGCTTGAGGTTTTCACACAGGAGTGAGGACAGCTTTGAGCGTGGTTATTGTTGCTGTCACCCCCTCTGCCGAGGCCCCCAGAGGGTGTCAACCCTCCTGGGGGGGCTTCATCCACCTCTCCCCATACATATCGGACATCCGCATTCAAAACTTGGAGAAAATAATATTACTTCACAAGATTCTTGTGAGGATAAAACCAGATAACGGAGATACCGTTCCTGGCATGTGGCCTGGCATGCAGCATGCACCCCATGACCCCCGCCAGAGCTCTCAGGGCCCTGAACCCACAGCTTCCTCAGGGCACAAGTGTCGCCATAACCCGGAGTGGCCTCCCCGCTGGGCAGGGGCCACACCCGACTCACAGTCAGTAGGTATGTAGCAGGTAGCTACTATATGCCAGGCACCTTAACAGGGATATTTGTTCTCCAAACCCCCAAATTCAAAATAGATCATCAAAACATACATGCGTGTACATTCATGTTCACAGAAGCATTATTCACAACAGCTAAAATGTGGAAGCCGCCCACGTGTCCATCAACAGATAAACAGATAAACAAAAGGTGGCCTATACACACAATGGAATATGATTCAGCCTTTAAAAAGGAGATTCTGACACAGGCGACAACATGGATAAACCTTGAGGACATTACACTAAGTGAAATAAGCCAGTCACAAAAAGACTGTGTGGGTCCAGTTACATGAGGTACCTAGAGTAGGCAAATTCACAGAGACAGACAGTACAACAGAGCATGGCGGGGAGGGGAGGAAGGGATTGGGGAGTTACTGTTTTATGGGCAGAGTTTCAGTTTTACAAGATGAAAAGAGATCTGGAGGTAGAGGTGGTGATGGTTGCACAGCCATGTGAATGTCCTTAATACCACTGACCTGTACACTTAAAAATGGTTAAGATGGTAAATTTTATGTTATGTGTATTTTACTACCATTTTTAAAAATTTGGGGGAAAATGCTACAACAAGTTTAAAAAGTTGAAGAAACCTGGATGAAGGGAAAACAAGTGAGAAAAATGAGGAGACATCTAGGCTTGACTAGAGTCCACAAAATATTTAAATATTTGCCCTTAAGTTTGGGGTAATTGTCAGAAGTGAGCCATGAATTGAATTCCAAGCTTCCCAGCAGGCAAGGCAAAAAGGGAAACAGGATCCATGAAGTCCAGCATCTATCCATTTAATTATACACATAAACATATATATAGAGAGAGAGAGACAGAGACAGAGAGGCAGAGAGACAGAGAGAAGATGCCAGGGTCTGTGAGCTATGGTACAGTTCTGAGTTCTGACACCTGAGAGGTGTCTCTTCCTTTGTGTCTCCAAGGAGAGGATTCTACAGGAGGTGGATGGCACTTGGCGTGATTATTACAGTGTAATTATTCAGAGATCAGACTCAGGGGTCAGGCGCTGCATTCAATTCTGGTGAGGCAAGTTACAGAACCTCCCTACGCCTCAGTTTCCTCATCTTTAAATTGTGAGCAATGTATGAAGTCTACCTCAGAAGGTGGCGGTCAGGATAAAATGAAGTCACACACTTAAAGTCCTGAGCCCAGTGCCCAACCCAGAGTAAAGTCTCAGCGAATGTTAGTGTTTGGAGTGGCAGGTGGGACTGCTGGTGGCCTAACTGGTAGCAAGAGAGGCAGGTGACTCCTTGCCAGGCTCAAGGTCTGTCTCTGACCAAGGGAGTCTGGCTGTCTCTCTGCCCCGCCCTAGGCAGGGCAGACCCCAGACCCACGCCCTGCTCCCCCTCCCTGCACTGCCTTCTGAGACCAACCGTTCTGAGTCACTGCTCTGGCCCCCACAGGACATGTCCTGGCCTGCCCACCTTTGGACAGCATCTGGATGAGCCAGGTGTGGCCAGATGGTGCCCTGCCCATCTCAAGGGACACTTGTCTGCCTGTCACAAGGCAGCTAATTGGCTGAGGGGGCTCTGGGCTGTAATGATCCAGGTCTGAGCCCAGGGTCAGCTTCGGGGAGTGGTGGGAAGCCAGGCAGAAGTGGGGTCAAGAGGCCAGGATATGGACTTAGATGAGCTAGGTCCTGCTCCCCTGCCCACTACTTACCAGCGGGTGGCCTTGGGCAAGGGAGCTCATCTCCCTGAGCCTCCACGTCTTGTTATGCCCCAAAACAGCAGAACCCAACTCGGAGGCTTGTCATAAAGATGAATCAGAAGAAAAAAGAAAATGGAAAAAAAAAAAAAGATGAATCAAGTAATGCAGTCAGGCACCTTAGCACGAGGCAAGTGACAGAGAGATGTGCACATGAGGTAGCAATTCAGATGCACCTCCAGCTTCCTTCATAGTCACTATCTCAGGTGTGTGGTTTTGACACATTTTGAACTGAAAAACTTCTCATTCCCTGTCTTTGCTGACAACCTACTGTGTGTACCCACTATGCATTCAGAAATTGATCAAGTTGAAGTCAAGTCCTCACTTGCTCCTGACTAGCTGTATGACTTTGAGCAAGTCACTCCTCTCTAAGCCACCACTTCTGAATCATGAACACGTCCCCCCACACCCTCTACAGTGGATGGCTTCAAGGCCACCTGGAGAGCCTGTGCAGAGGGTGGCTCTTTGCTAGGAATGTGTCCAATCCCTCCTCAACTTCCCAGCCATCCCTCCATGTTGCACATGGCTTTGCAGAGTACAAAATCCTTCACCGCTCTGTTCTGCAGTCTGAGCACCCCCCCCCCCGCCACTTCTGTGTGCATTCAACACACTGAATGCTCATTTAGTGCCAGGCACTGTGCTGAGTGCCGGGCACTCGTAGGGTGTGGGGGGAGGGGGATGAGCATCCTTGCCCCACACATGGAGACTCTGTGTGAGAGCAGAGTAGGCCAGGCCCAGAGGAAGGAAAGGGAAGCCCAGAGACAGGGAACTGTGTATACAAAACCCCACTCTGGAAAGAGCCTGGCCCTTGGGGAAACTGAAAGACTATGGTGGCTGGAACTCAGAGGTCAATTGTTCAGAGGATCAAGTTTCAAAAACTGTTGTACATTCATACAATGGAATATTATTGAGTAATTTTTTTTCTTCCCCCTTTCTTCCACCTCCCGCTCCCCCCTGGTTCAAGCCGTTGTTTCTCAGTCTAGTTGTGTAGGACACAGCTCCGTGGCCCATGCTGGTGTTATGAGCCTTGCGCTCCCCCCTGGCTGAGGCAGTCGGTGGACAGTCGCCACCGTTTACAGCGGCACACAACAGCCCAGCTCCAGAGAGAGCTGCTGTTCACAATCTTAGCTGTAGAGGGTGCAGCTCACTGGCCCATATGGGAATCAAACCAGCGGCCCTTCGGCCTTAGGAAGGCAGCGCACCAACCGCCTGAGCCACTGGGCCCGCCCAGCGATTTTTTTTAAAAGCATTCATTGCAGGATTCACAGTAGCTAAGACATGGAAACAACCTAAGTGTCGATCAACGATGAATGGGTAAAGGAAATGTGATATAGAGTGGGATATTATTGTCATAAAAAAAGAAGAAAATCCTGCCATTTGCGACAACATGGATGGACGTGGAGGGCATCATGCTAAGTGAACTAAACCAGACAGAGAAAGAGAAATGCTTCATGATCTCACTTATATGTGGAATCTTAAAAACAAAAAAAAGTCGAACACATCTAAACAGATTGTAGAATGGTGGTTGCCAGATGCTGCGACTTGAAATGAGGAGATGTTGGTCAAAAGGTACAAACTATCGAGCGGCCGGATGGCTCAATTGGTTAGAGCGTGAGCTCTGAACAATGGGGTTGCCAGTTTGATTCCCACATGGGCCGGTGAACTGCACGCTCCACTCCAGTCAGATGGCTCAGTTGGTTAGAGAGCGAGCTCTCAACAACAAAGTTGCCGGTTCAATCCCACATGGGATGGTGGGCTGCGCCCCCTGCAACTGAGACTGAAAACGGTGACTGGACTTGGAGCTGAGCTGCGCCCTCCACAACTAGATTGAAGGACAATGACTTGGAGCTGATGGGCCCTGGAGAAACACACTATTCCTCAATATTCCCCAATAAAATTTATTTTTACAAAAAGGTACAAACTTTCAGCTATAAAATGAATAATTTCCGGGAGTCTAAGGTAGCTATACTTTACGCTATACATTACTATAACTATACGTTATAGTTAACAGATACGTTAAAGCTTTAATGTTCTCACCATAACAACTATAACAAAATTGTAATTATGTAGGTGAATGACTAACCTTAATATAGCAATCATTTTGCAACATATACATGTATCAAATAATAATATTTGTACCTTAAACTTACACAGTGGTATATGTCAATTATATATCAATAAGTCTGGGAGGAAAAAGACAGATTACTAACACAGACAACAGGATGGATCTCAAAAACATGATACTGAGGGAAAAAGGCAGCATTTACGCAGCCAAGGAATTCTATTGACACAAAGTTCGACACACATAAAACTAATCTATAATAACAGAAACCAGATCAGTAGTTATGTTTGGAGGGGGCTGACTTGGAGGGAACAAGAGGGAACTTTCTGGAGTGATGAAAATGTTCTAGATCTTGATAAGGGTTTTAGTTGTATGGTGGCATACATTTATGAACAATTCTCTAAGCTATACACATAGATACGGATAAGGTTACAGATAATGTTTGTATCTGTAAAGTACGGGTATACCCTAAATTAGGCCTTAATGTAGTTCTAATTTAAAAAAAAAAAGGAAAAGACATTTGTTGAAGGATGAACCAGAGTGAAGTAGAAAGCAAGTTCTTCTTCGTCTACAAAATGGGCATAACATCTGAACCCAAGTCAGGTTCGTTATAAAGATTAATGAGGTAATGCCATCCATCACTTAGCACAGGACCAGTGATAGAGAGATCTGCATCTGGGGTAGCAATTCAGGTACACATCAGGCTTCCTTCCTGGCCACTGAGTAGAAATCCTGGGTCCTGTCACTTCCTAGCAAAATCCCTTTACCTCATTATGCCTCAGGTCTCAAATCTATAAAACAGGAGTAATAATATTCCCATACTGGGTTCTTAGACTTTAAGGAATAACTAAGCAAATTCATGTTAAGCACTTAGAATATTGTTTGACTGTGGCAAAAGCTCAACAATTGAAAGCTTTAAAAAAAAATAAGTTGGCCTCGAAGCAGCGGGCCTAACCTGAGGAGCCAAGTCCTGAGCTGAGAAAAGGGGTTCTCGTGAAGCCAACTCTGGGAGGCAGGTCTTCAGGGACTACAACTCCCGAGGTGACCGGGCCAGAGTGGGGCACGCTGGGAGTTGTAGTCCTCACCCGCCTAACACGCCCTGGATGCGGGGTATTGGGGATGCCCTCCCGGACTCGGAAAGGCCAGCTTGAGCATATATCCACCATGCTCTGATCTTGGTTGGCTCTAGCGATGGGCATACGCCTCCTCTTGTCACTGGAGTCTCCCAACCATCCCGAGGAGGTATTATTGCTTCCACTTCGCAAAAGAGGAAACTGAGGCTCAGAAATGCCCCACCCTCACTACAAGGCTGGGGGAGAGAGACAGACTCTCTGGGAAGGAACGGTTCTTTGAACGGCCACGGAGTCATGTCAGTTCCCCAACTTTATAGACTAAGAGACGGAATCAGTCACTAGTCCAGTGCCACGCGGGCAATAAACCTGCAGCTAGGACGCTAGGTTCTGGGAACTTCGTCCTTGCCCTCCCTTTGCCGCGGGAAGCTGAGTGGGCGTGGCTGAGCAACGCCACGCCCCCTTTCACCTCCCGCTCCCGCGCGCTTGGTGCAGTCCAGGTAGTTCCATACACGCGCGGGAGCGGAGGTTAAGCTACGCAGCCGGCGTGGGCCCCGCGCGCGTCCGCGCGCCCAGTGATGAGGTCCGCGGACGGTTCCACTGCGCGAGGCCACAGTGGGGGCAGCAGCAGGACCGGGATCCCGGGCTACCGCGGGAGTGACAAGCTGGCCGCGGGGTGGGGGTGGAGTCCCGCCGCGGCACCAGGTAATGCCTGGCCTGGATCCTGAGCCTTGCGCCCCGGGCGCAGGGCCAACGAGGACAGAGCTCTAGGGGGCGGACGCGGGCTGGCAGAGAAGAGCGGGGATTTCCAGCGAGGCCTTTGCCAGCATCCTTAGGGCCGAAGCTCGCCGTCCCGGAACCCGAAGCGAGAGCCGCTCCCTGCTAGCCGCTGTCTGCCCGCTAGGTCCAAGTACCCCAGTTCGGGAAGCCCCTGGGAACAAGTCCCAGGGTGTCCTGCGCATGCCCCAATCTCAAATCCCGGCGGGTCACAGCTTCAGCTGGGGCCCGGGCGTCCGGGAATGAGAGCTGCAGTCCTTTGGATTTGTTACGTCGGTCCCACTTTACCAGCCTCCATGTGCCGGCCGCTGGGGAGACAGAGCGTCCTGGGCCCTGCCCTAGCGTGGCTGCGGGTCCGGAGAACAGATCACTGAACCCCAGCGCCGTCGTTACTGCTTTCAGGATGTCGGATCGCCGGGGGGTACAGAGAGGGTCTGTGTTTTGTCCGAGGTCATACAGCTTCCGTTGCCTGAGGACCACTAAGCCCAAGTCGAGTTGGTGCTGGGGATTGAGAAGGCGTGTGAGCCCGAGGGGGATGGTGGTAGGAAGTTGGTCTTCGAGTAAGAGAGACACTTAAAACGGAGAGAAAATGGGGAATTCGGGTGGACTCATCTCTCTGGATTTGCTCGGCGCCGCAGCCCTGTAGCCCCTGGTGACGTACCTGTTCCCTCCTCTGCAAACCCTGCGGGTTCCAGTAGTGAGAGCTTCAGGGAAGAGGAAATCAGGAGAGAGAGCAGAGCGCCTCCTAGCGTCATACCCACAAAACTCCCCCTTCCAAGCGCAGCTCCCGACCCTGAAAGTCAGGCAGGTAGCCCCAAAGATGCAGGTAGTGAGAGAGAGCCACTATTAACTCGCTGAGGTATGTACTCTCACCCCCATTTTACACCTGGCCAAACAGCCTCACAGAGGTGGTGACTTCCTCAAGGTCACGGAGCTAATAGACAAAGCGAGGGTCCAAGCCCACACATCCTGGCTTCAGAGTGTCTGTATTTAACCATGAGAGAGTATGCCTGCCTCCTCAGTAGCCAATAGGAGGTGAACAACAGAGCTGGCACATACTAAGTGCTCAATAAACGTCATCTGCCACTAGTGTTGTTATCAATGTCCTGATTTTACAAATGAGAGACTGAGGTGGAGAGGGGCCAAATAACTGACCCACAGTTTCAAAGCTGGGGCCAGAGTGCTGCAGACCTGAGCCCCAGACCCAGGAACACCCTTCCTGCATCTTCACAAAGATGCTTCTTTTTAGAGGAGCTAAAAAGCTTGGGGCTCAGATGTGAGGGTGGTGTGTTCAGGCCTGTCCTGAACAGAGAGGATTTGGCAGAGGGCCTGTCAATCCCCACCCTAGTGTGTGAGGCGCTGGTAGCTGGGAGTCCTGAGCTGGCTGTACCAAGCTGTGCTGTGTGTCCCTGGGTGGTTTCTCAATCTCTTCTGCCTGGGCCTGGTTTGTTGGAGGAGAGTTTGACAGGTCTTAGAAGAAAGGAGTGGGGTTCTTTCTGACCCTGACGGAGGGAGGATGGCAGCCAGCTGTCCAGGCTCCTGGGTGGGCCAATGGAGGAACAGATGAATCACCTTTTTACTGCCCAAGCTGAATCCCTCCCATCTCCTGCGGAGGAGGCCTGCATCGGGGAGCACCCAGTGTTTTGTATTGGAGCAGTCAGGATTTGAACCCCTCTGCCACTCATCCACCCTGTGATCTAGAGTCATCCACTAATCCCTGAGCCTCCGTGGTCTCTCTCCTCATGCCCCAGGACATATGTGCTTTTGATTATTGAATAGCCCTTGGTGACCCTGTGTTGACATTTGCATGGCACAAATCAGACCATATGGGATCCCAGTGTGATCCTTGGTTTACCCCGTGATGGCTGTTGGACAGTGAGTGAGTCATATCCCTCCTTCCCATAGTTTCCTCATCTGTAAAATGAGGCAAATGCTGGTGCCCAGCTCTCAGGTCATTGGGAGGACCAGTGAGCCAATGATGAGGACAGGACTTACCCAGACCATGCAGAAGACCCTACACCCCGATTTCTCCACAGAACCTCTTGACCGCTGCCTGGGCGAGGGTGAGCCACCACCACCTATGGACCACCCTTCTGGGATCTCTTCCTGAGCCACTTTCCTCATCTGTAAGATGAAAGGAACAGAACCGGCCTTCGAGGCGGAGTAGGGTGGGCTGATGAGACTGAGGCATGCAGGAGATGTGCAGGCCACATCCCCCCATGGGGTTCCAAAGCGTAAGACTTGGCGGTGAACCTGAGAGGGGGTTTCACAGGCAAGTCCAGATTTCTGGCTTCTATGGAAAATCTGGTAAACTTGAGCCTCCTTTCCACGTGCTCCAGAGTGATTCTGCGTGTGCCCAGGAAAGTTTTTCAGGTGTGTGTGGCGGGGGTGTTATTGGTCTTTGGCCCTGGGGAGAACTCTGGGGCTGTGGGGATTTACTCAAGGTCCCAGAGGGTCATGCTTGAGAGAAGACAGGGCAGGGACTTCTTGGCCCTGTAGCATCAGGGGCAAGAGTCAAACCCAGAGCCCCGTTCTTGGGCATGCACCGCCCAGTGTGAGTTAGACCCTGCTGGGGGTAGTGGGGGCAGTCGTGTGGAGCTAGCCTTCTGCTGTCCTGATGCAATATGATGACAGTCTTGCTGTGTGTTGAGGGACGTGGAGCAGCTGATCGCCAGAGACGGGTTGGGAAGCCGTCTGTGAGCTGAGCCCCAAAGGTTGAGCAGGGTTTTGCCAGAGGTGAGTAGAGTTTAGGCAAAGAGAATAGTACAGTCAGAGGTTTAGTGGCTTCAAAGTACGTAACTGGATTGTGGCTGAAGGGTCACTTTCTGAGGGTAGGGAGTGGGAAGGTTTTCTCACTGTGTGGCCTGGAGCAAGGTCACATCCTGGAGCCACAGACCTCACCTGTAAAATGAGGCTGGTGGTGTCTGCCTTCAATGTGAAGGCTGGATTGATAGGGCCCTTAAAAATTCTGAATCCTCTTAGGCCAGGAGAAGAGTATGGAGCGATGGATTGGGACGGGGCTGTATGCAAATTAAATGACCTGAAGTGAAGGTCAGGATGCATCTAGCCCAAAGTTCAGAGATGGGGGAGTTCAGGACAAGCTGGAGACTTCACAGCTTTCTGTAAGAGGTGAGATGGGAGCAGAGCCTCAAAGGACAGAAAAAGAGGCCATCCCTGGCAGGCCGGGAAGGCCAGAGGGCTGGGGAAAGGTGGGCCTGAAAAGTTTGGGGGCGGATCTTAGTAAGCATACCCCTGAAGGCCAGGCAATAGGGAGTCTTTGCAGGTTCTATCCCTACACAGGCAAGCAGGGTGTTGTCTTAACAATGTAGGCACCTTTGAATGTGGGAAGGATTTTCTAATTGCTTTTGCATAGTGGGAAAAATAAAAGTTTGGAAGGGATATAGGAGAAGAGAGTTGATGAGATGGTTAGAGAAAGCCATCACCCTGTACATCCCCGTTTATTCTCAGGCACACATAGTGTTAACTGTGATGGAGAGAGTTTGGTTTTCCAGGTAACATCGGTAGCAACGCATCATGAACTTGATCTGTGCCCAGAAGTCTGCAGACAGACCCCGGGGTACCATTTTCAAACACTGTGTCGCTGGTTGCATATCCACGGTGCAGTATCCAATTATTAGTGGTCTAAACAACACTTCGATAAGCATGTCTGTTCCCTAAACTTCTGGGTTTTTCCTTTGGATACCTTTCCTGAAGGAGGATTTCTGACTCCAAGGGAACAGAAGTTTTTATGACTTAAAAGACTAAAACCATACTCATTGACAGTAATTTTCTTTAGACTTGTCAGTGTTTTTTTTGAAGAGCAAATGTACAAAAGCACATACAATTGAAAAAAAAAATCTATCCTCCTGACCCAGTGTGCTTTTCCAGTTCTCCCTGAAGACAGTTGTCAATCAATTTCCTGTATATCCTTCCAGAAATATTCTGTGCAGATATTGTATGTATCTAATGTTTAAAAAACAGATACATATGCCGTCACACTCTGTTCAGCATCTTGTTTTCAATTTTTATTTTTAAATTTGGGATTATGAACTGTACCAAAGCAGCAAAGAAAATGACACTACCCCCTCGTACTCCCCCAGTAGCCCACCACACAGGTTTAGGAAATGTTAACATTTTGGACTGGCATCTCATTTAGGGATGTCTTGGAGGTAGCCCTCTGCCAGTGCAGCTCCATACAGAGGAGCCCAATTATTGATTATAGGCATACAACATTCTTTATTGGGCCTGTTCCCAGCTCTGGATATTTTAGGGCATTAGTGATTTGTTTTTGCTTAAATAATCAACATGGGGTTATATCCCACTTTGTGTGTCTTCCCGAAGAGGCCATCAAGACAAAGAGGAACGAAGCTCAGCTTTGGCTTAGGTTCAAATATCTGCTCAGCCACACTTAGCTGTGTGACCTGCGGTCAGTGACAACCCTCTTGATCCTCTTCACCCATCTGTAAAATGGGCAAGTTGTAGTAATTCCCTCCGTCTCATAGCTGCTAGGAGGAGTACAGTTGAAAACTAAAGACTTCGCTGGGCTTAGTTCCCCAACCCTCTTAGCCAAGAAGCACTCCGGGACCCCAGCTGAGAACACCTGGAGCGCCAGACCCCCGCAGTTCAAGCTTCAGACTATTGCCCGCCCCTTTTCCTGGCCACGCTGGGGGCGGGGCGGTTAAAATATCACTGTGACGTCAGTGCGCGCAGGGCCAATCCCCGTGCCGGGCAGGCGTTAACTTATTTACATGGGTTGCCCGCTATTGGTCCGTTGGGCAATCCAGGCCGTCTCAGCTTTTTAAAGCCGCCGCGTAGTATAAACAAGGAGATGGGGGGCGGCCAGGCCATGATGTCATCGCAGCGATGTAGCTCTTGGGGCTGACGTCATCTCCGGGGAGTTTGCCGGCACAGGGCTGTTAGAGCTTTCCTAACCACCCTGGCTGGCCTCAGAGGACGTCCCAGCCTGGTCGAAAATCAGCCCCATTGCACTTCAGTGCCCCAGGCGGCACCTCGTCTCCGAGGAGGGGACCATGACACAGTAAGTCCGGTTGCAGCTCTCCCGGCGGGACCCATTTCTCCAGTAGGGATTCAGCCTCAGAGGCGCGAGTGGTTCGGGAGTTTGCATAGCAAGTTAGAATTGCAGCTGATTGGTCTTGCCCACCCCGGGGTCTCCCATCTTTAGTCAGGCCATGTGGCCCCGCCCCTTGCCTATGATGGCTGCGGTCACTTTAAGTGTGAAGGTGGGGGCGAGGTTTTTTAAAAAAAATCTGCCTTACAAGATGGCGGCCCGCATATCACGTGCCTAGCCGCTTCTAGTGATTGGCTCTCGGGGCACTCGCGGGGCGGGGCTGCCGCGGGCAGCTGCGGGCTACTGTTTGCCGGAACCTCCCGGCGCGCCCCCGCGAGGCCCCTCCCGCCCAGCGCGCGACCCCGCCGCTTCGAATGTTGTGAATCAAATGTGGGGTTTGTTACATTCCGCTGGCGCTGCGGACAGTTCTTAAAGGGCCAGCCGCGGGCAGCTGCGCAAACCTGGCCGCGTCCTGCGCCGCCTCCCGCTCCCGGAGGGCCTGGGCGGAGAGAGGCTGACCGCGCGTGGGCCTCGCGAGGCAGACGCCGCGGACGGACAAAGAGAGGGCCCCGGCAGGAGACGGACTGCCCCCGGACTGGGGGGCGGGGAGGGGAGCACATTGTTCCGCAGGGCGGGGGCTCTTAAAGTGTCCAGGCTGGCCCCCCGCCCCCTTGCCCAGCTTGGCCATCCTAGATCGGGAACAAAGGAATCAACGTGTGGCCTGGCGGCTGAAGGTGAGTCGGGGCCAGAGCCCCCAACTCCCGATTTCCGCGTCCTTGTAAACTCTGCCCCCCTCCCCTGGGACTGGGGGCTGTGATGTAGGGTACTCCGCAGGGGTTCATCACGGGCGGTCTGGAGGGAGCGGCAAGACCTAGGATGGGAGACATCCTCCTCTCAGCGCCCCCCAAGGCCAGGACGAGTCTCCCTTCTCCTGAGGCTGAGCGCTGCGGTTGGAGAGGAAGGAGCCGCCCCCTCCCCCTGCTGCCGCCACTTCCTTTGTTGTTGCTTTTGTCTCACGCGGAGCACATGGTCTGGGATCCTCCGCTCTTAAAGTCACAGCGCTCTTGCCCAGACGCCGCAGTCTGGCCTCCCGCCCCTCACGTCCCTCCGAGTGTGGCCCAAAGAGTGAGAAGGGGACGAGGGAGGCCCCTCTCCGGGCGGGTGTCCGCACCTCGGTCCTCCTTCCCCGAGGAGGGGTGGCTGAGGAAGCTCCCCCGAGCCCCCCAACCTGTACCAGGCCCGCGTTGAGGTGGGGCTTGCCCCTCAGGGATACTGGTTTCCTATCCCACTAACGTGCCCACAAGGTTTCTTAAGTCCTGTCTCTGGTTTTATATGGACGCTCTGGGAAGGAGTTTTCCATCTTCATTTTACAGTTGTGGCAACTGAGGCTCAGAAGCAGAGATTTCCTTGACCAAGGCGATCCAGGGAGTCGGGCTGGCCAAGGACTCCTAGCTCCAAGCCTGCAGGTCCTGCCCTCAACTGCCTCCAGTCACCTCACGTGGGGAGAGCTCTGCCTGCCCACCAGGCATTGCTGGGCCTGGCCTACCTCTTGGGGTGGGGAGAGTTGGGAGGGGGCTTCTCTTCCCCTGCTTACTCTACTCATGCTCTCAGAGGCTGACTTTGCTTATCTGCAGAACAGCCCCCTTTTTCCTACAAACAGCCCCTGGGCCCAAGTGACATGCCATGACAGGGCCTCCCTAGACCCTGATGGGGGTAGCTGCCGGGGCACTGAAAGTAGGGAGTCGGCTGCCTCCTGTGGGAGGGTATGGATGCAAGGTTTGGTGCCTGCTTCCATGCAAGGTTGGATTTAGGGATGGGACCCTCAAGACCCATTTACACAGACCTCATTGAGAGCATGGCCACCCTTGCTGTTTGACCTTGAGCATGTTGCCAGCTCTAACTCTGAGCCTCCCTTGCTTTTCTCCACAATAGGCGGAGTCACAAGCACCTTACAGCTCTCCTGATATCCTTTAGGGCCTGGAATAGAGAGTTGGGATTTGGCAGTTTTGGGGGTTACTGATGCTAGTGAGACAGTCAGCAGTTAGGGGGAATCTGGGCCCAGGGGCCAGCCAGGACCAAGGACCAGTTTTGTCCCTCTCTGGCTTTGTGACCTAGAGCAAGTTACTTTCTTTCTTTGGGTCTCAGTTTCCTCAACTGTGAAGTGGGTATGTTCCCTCTTGGCCACCTCTGTTTCTAGTAGGACTTCAGGAACCAGGGGCCCCTCCGTTGCCAGCTGGGGTATCCCCTAGGGAGGCGTATTTCCCAGCTGCTTCCTGCAGAGCTTGAAGTAATAGCCCCTGATTTCTGCTTGGTGGGGGCGGAAGGCAGCCTCTGTTATTTTCTCATGGTGATCATTCACACTTAAAACTTGACAGACTACCCCTCCCGTGGCCTGTGAGCACACCTTGCCAGTCAACTGGGAGGTTGTCATTGGGCTGTTCTCACTTTACAGATGAAGAAGCTGAGGCTCATGGAGGGGAAGTGATGTGCCCAGGACTCGAGCCAGAAGTCGGGGTGTCGTGTGTGAGAACGTAGGGGTTGACACTGTCATTTTTGGCATCAGTGTCCACATCTGGAGTCCCTTCTGTTTGCTGGTTTGGTTTCTGAGCTCCTTGCTACTTCCCTTTTCTGAGGAGCGGGTGTCTTTGAGGGGCTGGCCACAGAGCAGATTCCTGTGGGTCTGGGCCTCTGTGGGGTCTGCACCCATGAGCCTTGACACTGCCCAGACTTCAGCAAGATAACCTGGCACAAGAGGAGCAGTCGAGGCCACTTCCTAGGTCGTGTCCCAGTGTGTTCACAACTTTGGTCGACTGGCCTTGGACCTTACCCTCTCTAAGCTTCAGTGTCCCCACTTCTGAGGGTTGCTGTGAGGACTCACTGAGATGGCACATGGGAAATAGCGTAGTTTTTGTTACTATTCCTCATTGGCAGGACTGTAGGTTCCCAGGATCTCTGAGGTCTATTAGAGCAGAGGTTCCCAAACATGACTATGCTACAAAAACTTCTGGAGAATTTAGTAAAAATCTATGTGCCATGTTCCCCAACCGTCCAAAGATGCTGATCCAGGAGGTCTGGGGTGGGCCAGGGGTCCCCTGTTTCAGTTATTCGGAGGGTTCTTCTGAGACTCTCGTGGCCTTCGTTTGCTAGGCTGGATTGTTGGCGGGAATCAGGGAGGCTGTTTTTGTACACACACGTGTAAGGATGTGTACTTGGCCACACCAGGGGTTACAAACCCAGTCACCTGTGTGGTCAGGCAGGGCATGGGCCTGGGGGGCCTGGAGAGAAAGTTCATGCTGCAAGTGAGGCGAGCCAAGCAGAAATGAGGGCCCAGTGGAACCAGATTTTCTGGGCGTCCCAACCAGAAAAACCCAGATGTGTATGTACTAGTCTCCCAATTTTAAATCATTGGCACTAACTTCATTGCTGCCAGACTGTGGCCTTGGCCTTGTGTGATGGACTCTCCAGTGTGCGTTATCACATCAGGCCTTCCTTGTGCTGGACACAAGCTGGTCCCTGGGCCCTGCCCACCCCTCTGCCAAGGGCCAGAGCCTGAGTTGGGCCGGAGAGGTGTGCAATCCAGCTCTCCCGCTTCCTGACTGCGGCCTTGATGGGACTCTGTCCTGTCAGCTGGAAAAGAGCCTCCCTTGCAGGCTCATTTTGAGAGTTAAGGGCCAGGTTCTAAAGACGAGCACAGTGGAAATGTTCTTGCCCCTGTTGACAGGAAGGAATGAGGTGTTGAGGGGACAGTACACAAGTCCCCTGGCTGTATCAACGGGGCGGCAACATGTAAAGCTGAGTATCAAGGATGAGTAGGTGTTTTGTCAGATGGAGAGGGACGGTGGGGCCTCCCTGTGGCAGGAACTGCAAAGGGCTGGTCCTATTTGATGCACCCTTCAGCTTTGCAGGGCCTGACAGGTTCCAGAGCTTTCCCTGTGGGGGCCTCATCCCAACCTCTGGAGTTAATGAGTAGTCCCCCCAACTTCCCGCACCCTGAACCCCCAGCTCCCAGGGAGGGAAGAGATCTGCCCCGCCTCTGCCTCTTTCCCCACTCAACTTCCTTCCTCAGGTTCTGTCTTCCCCTTTTTTTCTCAGCAAGCCCCACCTTCCACTTAGGGGCTGTGTGGGGCCCCCAGAGCAAGGGCCTGGCTGCATTCCAGACCCACCTGCCAAGCACTGGTGGCTGGCTTCTTTCATCGCTTCCTGGGAAGCCCTTGGGCCAGACCCCTCCCATTGGCAGCAGGGTGCAGTGAGAGGGTTGTGGTCACCTACCCCTTCAGCTTTGACATTTGGACAAGTCCCTTCCTCTCTCTGAATCTCAGCTTTCTCTTGAGTAAAATGGAGCTGACAGTATTCTTTTTGAAGAGTAAATGAAGTCACACATGGGTAGGCACTGTGGGAATGGGTTATGGAAAGAAACAAGACTGAGCTGCCTTGGACTGGGAGCCCCTGAGGGCAGGAACTGGATCAGAACCTCTTACCTGGCAATAGTGGAAGAAGAAGTGGGCCCAAGACTAATTGGAATTCCCCACCCCCAACCCTGAGCCAGGTGGGAGGAGGAAGCTGGGGAACCCCACCCTGAGGGAGCCTGGCCAGAGCCACCTGGCTCAGAAGCCCTCTGACACTCCCACAACCCCCAAGGAGAAGCGAGATCTGTTTTGCAGAGCAGGAAACTGAGGCCTGGGCTGCCTGCAGGCCAAACCTGTCCCTGGTCTCTGCCCTGAGCCCCAGTGCCAAGAAGAGGGTCAGACCCAGAGTACATGTGCGGAGGCAGCCCAGGCGCGCTGGCCACCAGCAGCCCCTGGAATCAGGCTGCAGAGGTTTGACTCTGTCTCCCAGACAAACGGGGCAAATGATGGGGCTTCTCTGTGCCTCAGTTTCTTTGTCTGTTTGACTCCTAGGGTTGTGAATCCCAGCCCAGCTCCTCCATCCCTCTGCCACTCCTGATGCGACCATGGGCTCTGGCAGTGACTAGGAGGCCACCTTCTGCCCCTGTGGGTCACCGGCAATTGTCTGCAGGACCTGGCGGCACTGCAGGCCAGAGCCAAGGAAGGTAGGAAGGCACCTCCCAGTTCTGTGGACCCCGGAGCCCCTGGTGCTCGGCTGTCAGCTTGGGCTGAGGCACGGAGGCGGGCCAGGGTGGTGGGGTGCAGGGCCCTGAGCTGTCCCCCTTCCCCAGTGGGCAGTGGCCTTGGCTTCTCTCCATGCTCTGTGAATGAGTGGCCCCCCCCTCAGTCCTACCAAGGCCTCCTCTTTGTGGTGCAGCCCCGGCCACGAGGGCCGCCCACCTGCCCAGGATGAGCGCTTACCCTCCCAGCAGCCGCCAGCCCGACTGCCACACCTCCCCGTAGAGGAACGCCGAGCCTCGGCTCCTGCCGGCGGGAGCCCCCGAATGCTGCACCCAGCCTCCCAACAGAGCCCGTTCATGGTTGATCTCCACGAACAGGTAGGCAGAATGCCTTTATCCCACCCCCACCCCATGTCCCCCAGCCTCTGGCAAGCCTGTCTGCAAAGCAGAAGTGGCAGGGCCCGGATTTCACCTTGCTTACTTAACTCATTGCATGTTTAGGGAGCGCCCTGCTTTACAGGTTGGTAAATTCAGGCCCAGAGACGGGAAGGGTCTGCCCTGGGGCCACACAGTGGGTGAATGGTAACGCTGGAAGCCTCTCCCAGGTTCCCAGAAGGTTCTTTCTGCCTTCTGGGGCCTGAGACGGGGCAGTAGCTCAGTAGATGCCAGCTACAGAAGGGAGGGGAGGTGGCCCAGTAGGACTGTCTCACCTTGGGGAGCTGTGTGGCCAGGCTTCCTCCCTACAGTTCCTGCCCGTCTCTGCCCGTAGGTGCACCAGGGACCTGTCCCTCTGTCCTACACAGTCACCACAGTGACGACCCAAGGCTTCCCCCTGCCTTCAGGCCAGCACATCCCTGGCTGCAGTGCCCAACAGCTCCCAGCATGCTCCGTGATGTTCAGCGGGCAACACTACCCGCTCTGCTGCCTCCCGCCCCCGGTGAGTGGGGCCTCCACCTCCCACCCTCCCACACCCCCCATCCCTGAGAAAGGCCCACACAGGCCAGGGGCAGAACTGCCAAGCTTACGACGCCCCTCCCGGCTGTCAGAGCGCCACCTGGCTCCAGGCTGCAGCCCTGCCCAGAAAAGCATATGTTCATGTGCAGTAAGAGCTTTTCAGGGCTCAGGGACCTCCCTGCGTCCAGTGCCTGCCTGCGGTTTCGGGTGGTAACTATGGACCTTAAGAGTGTACTGTCCTGCCTGGGGGTGGTGTAGGCGAGGGATGGGTCCCCCCAAAGGCTTTCTGTGGGGACCTCTCGCTGGATGGAATGACCCCTGGACCTCATCACAAGCACAGGCCCAGCCCAGAGCCCAGAGAACATTCTGCAGCCCCCCGCCCCTCTCTCAGCAGCTAATCCAGGCGTGTACCATGCAGCAGCTCCCCGTGCCCTATCAAGCCTACCCCCACCTCATCTCCAGTGACCACTACATCCTGCACCCCCCACCGCCAGCGCCACACCCCCAGCCCGCCCACATGGCGCCACTTGGGCAGTTCATATCGCTGCAGACCCAGCACCCACGTATGGTGAGCCTGGGCGATGGGGCCGATGCTGGAGGGGGTGGCATGGGGCCAGGGGCTTCCCTGTCACGGACTCCAGCTGACCCATCCTTGCCTCTTGCAGCCCCTGCAGCGGCTGGACAACGACGTGGAGCTGCGGGGGGACCAGCACCCCCTAGGGAGCTTCACCTACTCCACCTCTGGCCCAGGCCCTGGCCTGTCCCCGTCCGTGCCCCTGCACTACCTGCCCCACGATCCCTTGCACCAGGAGCTGTCCTTTGGTGTGGTGAGTGCCACCCCCACCCAGGCTCTGGGGCGACGGGAGCCGGGCTGCTGGCTGACCTGTCCCGGCCCCCCTCCCGCAGCCCTATTCCCACATGATGCCACGGAGACTGAGCACCCAGAGGTACCGCCTACAACAGCCGCTGCCCCCGCCGCCCCCACCACCACCCCCGCCACCGTATTACCCCAGCTTCCTGCCCTACTTCCTGTAAGTACCAGCACATCCGCCCCCGAGCCATGCTGCTCTGTTCTCCTGGCGCCTCCCGCGGTTAGACCCAAACACAGCTGGTAGGGTCCAGGGGCCTCTCGGCCGTCTGGCACCCTCAGCAGACCACACTCACACATGCTCACGCTCAGGCTCACACCCACCAGCTGGGCTCTCCCCTCCTACCAGGCCCTGGGACAAACACTGGGCCTTGGTGTGAACAGTGCAGAGCTCTGGGCTTTGTTTCGTGAAGGGAGTCGGGAGCGGCTCTATGCCCTCACACCAGCCGACCTTGACCCTGGTCCCCTGTACCTGTGTCCCCTAGCTCCATGCTGCCAATGTCACCGACAGCAGTGGGACCCACCATCAGCCTGGATCTGGACGTGGATGACGTGGAGATGGAGAACTATGAGGTCCCGTGGGGTCCTGGGAGCTGGGAGATGGGGGGTCCTCTGGCCTCGGCCGCTGCTGACCGTGCCCTCCTGCCCATTTACAGGCCCTCCTGAGCCTGGCGGAGCGGCTGGGAGATGCCAAGCCCCGAGGCCTCACCAAAGCAGACATCGAGCAGCTTCCCGCCTACCGATTTAACCCAGACAGCCATCAGTCCGAGCAGACGCTGTGAGTGCCCCATCTCCTGCCCTCTGGGCACAGGTGGACTGCAAGGGGACCCCCCTCCGGGGCAGGGGTGGCCTCATGCTCTGAGATGAGCCTTTCCTTGGCCATCAGTATGGAAGTGACGCTCTGCCGTCCTCCCAGGTGTGTCGTCTGCTTCAGCGACTTTGAGGCGCGCCAGCTGCTCCGAGTCCTGCCCTGCAACCATGAGTTCCACACCAAGTGTGTTGACAAGTGGTTGAAGGTAACGCAGCCCAGGCCGCTCCCGGGCATTCCTCATGGTGAGGGAGGAGGGGGGCCTTGGGACTTCCTTCTCCATCCTGTCATCACCCACAAGTTCTGGCTGTATTCCGGGGACTGAGTCCCCACCAGAGGGGATGG
Source organism: Rhinolophus hipposideros (assembly GCF_964194185.1). Taxonomy (NCBI): domain Eukaryota; kingdom Metazoa; phylum Chordata; class Mammalia; order Chiroptera; family Rhinolophidae; genus Rhinolophus; species Rhinolophus hipposideros. Next base: position 6,716,961 of record NC_138069.1, read on the forward strand.
GACAGGTGAGAGTGGGGCCTGATATGTGGCTGCTCCCCCCAGGCCAACCGGACGTGTCCCATTTGCCGGGCTGACGCGTCCGAGGTGCCCAGGGAGGCCGAGTGAGGCCCACAGCTGCCCAGGAGAACCCTGCCCGAAGCTCTGGAAACCCGGGGGGACCAGGGAGGACGAGGAGGGGATGGCCCAGGTCTGCCCCATCGTTCCCGCCTGCATCTCCAGAGCTCGTGCCAGGGTCGGGCCTGAGAGAAGCCCCTGCAATAAGCCCCTGCATTTGCCAAGCTCCAAAGACTCCTTCCCCAGTCTGGCTGCCAGTCCACCTGCCACAGGGCTGCTTGAGTATCTCTGACTTCGGTCTCCCTCCCGTTTGTCCTCTGGCTCGTCTCCTTTTCCTGCCGGCACTGGGAGCCAGGGGTCGATTCCCTCATTGTGGCTGGTGGAGATCCTTGGCCCCAGGATGAGCAAAGGGGGCACTGTCCTGAGTTACTTGGTCTCTTGCACTGAAATGGTGTGCTCTCTGCCCAGGTGGCACTGACAGGTTCCGACAGACGGTGGCATGAGGCCATTTTTCCAGCCCCAGACCTGGGTCCTCCTGCCTTGACCCCAGGCAGATTCAGGCTGCCAGCCTGGCCCAGCCTGCTGTAAGGGGTACGTCTGGCTCCCTAGAGAACGCCAGGCATGACATTCCAGCCCTACCCCAGGCTGGAGGGCATTGGAACCAGCCTCCTGTACAGAGGCACATATCCTGAGGGGCCTGGGCCATGCCGAGGACAGTAACCTGTGTTCTTGGTGGCCATCCCTCCATGGCAGTGACAGGGGCCAGACCCATGTCCTATCTCCCTTCTCTGTCATTTTGCATGAATGTGAGGAGCAGCCTTTTTCTTTTTAATTCATTTGGCCCAAAATTGTGTGTAGGCTTTCGGGGTGTGGAGTTTTAAACAGTATGGGTTTTTTGTTTTGTTTTGGTTTTTTGTTTTGTTTTTTGTTAAATGGGGGGTGTAGGGACCAACCAGGACCGAATGCCCAGGGGCGCAGGGAATGGTCCCGGGGTGGCACCCGGTCCGCATGCATGTGTGCGGCTGGGCCGGGCCGGGCGCCTGGTGGTCATGGGCAGGGTTAGAGGCTCTGTGCTCAGCTGATAACTGCCATGCACTGGACTGCACACGTCCCCAGAGCCTGCCGGGACTGTACGCTTTTCAGGGCATTTCTCCCTCTCCAGCCAGGGCCCATCTCACACCTGCCTGGGCGAATCTCCTCCAGGGAAGTCCCAAGGGGACAGGGAGCAGGCAGGGCGTGGGCCCGACTTCCAGAGGCCCCCTTCCAGCCTGAGCCCTGTCCTCCAAGGTCTGGAGGAGGCCCACTGGAGGGTCTGGCTGAGCTCCCCTCCCTCGCTCTCCTGGTCCCTTTCCTGTCCTCCCCCCGGCTGGGGTTGCTGCCCCCAACGAACGGACCGCGTGTGGGGCCGGCACATCCTAGCAGGCAGCCCCTGGCGCCTGCTGCCTCAGGGATGCTCCATCCACCCTCGTTCTCGGCAGCAGCCCTGGCTGCCCCCTTCCCAGCCTGCCATGGGGCCCCATCAGCCCGGCCCCACCCCGTGGACAACCCAAAGTCTTACTGTACATAACTCCAGGTGACGTTTCTATATTTATAGCAGTGTTGAAACCCCACCTGTTTTACACAGAGAACCATCTTCTCCAACCCCTCCCTTCCCCACCCAACAAAAGGATTTCAAAACCCTCCGGTTCCTGAGGCAGGCGGAACAGGCTCTCGGATCGTGTCGGCTGCAGCAGTGGTTCCAGTGAGCAGCTATTTCAGGGGGGTGGGGGGGACACAACAGTAAAAAAAAAAAATCATTAAAAAAAGATTTATAAAACAATTACTTAGGATGTTTGTGATTTGCCGACCTTGCTATAGTTGCCATGTTACCACTGATTTCCTGTGGTGGGGGCTTGTTACTGTTTACTCTGATTCACCAATTTCTGGCCTAGGCATGACAGTGGGCAGCATCCCCCAGCCTGGCTGGGCCCAGCACCTGTTCTGTGTTAGAAAGGTTTTATGTATATATATGTGATTGCATATATATATACTATATAAGTATATGTAATTTGGGGGGCCCTGTTCCTTGCACATTTTACAGTTACCTCATTTTTCCCATGTATGTATTTGAGAAAATGCTAATATATAGAGAAAAAAATGGTTCTTAAAGCTTAAATGTGTGGTTTTTTTCCATTCCATTGGATTCACATTGGTTTGTAGCATTTAACATAACTAGTATGTTGTATTATATATATGTGTATACTGATTGAAATTTTTAACAGATTTGTACTTTTTTTAAAATGAAAGTTGCTAGTTCTGCTTGACCAAGTAGTGCAATCATTATTTTTTTTAATATTGTTGCTGATTTCAGAGGGATATTCACTAATAAATGTATGATGTATATCAAGTATTGCCCAAGCTGCCTCTGGCTGCCTGTGTCCTTGGGTGGGCAGTGGGCGTGCGGGCGCGTCCAGCTGAGCGTGGGTGGGGAAGAGTGTTCGCTGCTGTGGAACCTGGAGGGTACCTCCTGGCAGGAGTCTGCCAGGCCGTTTCAGTGAAAACTTCCTCTGCTTCACAAGTAAATGAGACGGGATCCCGTTAACAAGTGATGTGATTCTATCTGACTGGTCTGAGAAAATTGTCCCTGGTCTGTCGTTTATATTTGGGAGGTAGGTTCTGCTTCAAGCACGACTGGCTTGGGCTCACATGCCACAGGCGCTCTTCCTCTTACGACTTGGTTTCGAAGGAACTCTGTGTGGTGGTTCTTGGTAACGTGAGCTCGTTTTTCTGTAGTTAGCATCATCTCCAGAGGAAAACAGTCTATCCAGGAATTCTAACAATTTCTGGTGTGGAGTGTTGTTAGCCAAGTCGGTACTTGGGTTATGTACCCATCCCTAAACCCTGTGCTACCGGCTGGGGCTCCAGCGGCGCGACAGGCCAGGCCTGCGTTACGCACCCACCCTCCCTAAACTGACCCCACCAATACTGAGGACCAGAGCCTTTTATCCCCAGGCTCAGTAAGGACAAAGGGCCTGAGAGCCACCAAAGGAACCAGACTGGTGATGGTTGCATTCCTCTTATCCTTATGGTCTGTAGTGCTGCTGGGATATTGGCTGACTTGTTAGCCTGTCAAAGCAGCACGGTCTGGAGCAGGAGCAGTGGGTGTGGAGACCTGGGACCTTGTGTCTGTGGTGCCACTATCTGTAGCCTTGGCCAGGACACTGGTCTTGGCCTTTAGGTCAAATGCAAATTAGGGGACAGAAACAGCTGAGTGACTCCCTAAGTGTGTTTCAGAAAGTCCTGTGGGAGCATAACGAGGTTTTTGGCAAAAAGGGCTCTGTGGCCAAATAAGTTTGGGGAATCCCATGGAAAGTTAACAGGAGCCTGCATTTCAGGGCTTTTCTGGGCCTTGGCTATGTTGACATGTATTGTTAACTCTCTAGGAGTGGCTACTAGGGGCAGCATTTCCATTTGGCCACATGTAGGGCTCAAGTCGCAGTCTCTGGAGCACATTGGGACATGGTGGACTAGACCAGAGGTAGCAACTGAGTACCCGGGCCCTAGTCTGAGAAAATGGTCAGGTGGGGAAGTCTCGAAGCTTTTTTCAGTATTTCAAGAAGCCAATGGGAAAGAAAAAGCACATGATCATATCAACTGATGCAAATGAAAATTGCCCACATTCATTCATGATAAAAACTCAGCAAGCTAGGAACAGAGGGTGACTTCCTCAACTTGATAAAATAACATCTACAAAAAAACCCTACAGCTAACTTTTAATTGTGTAAAAGACGGTGCCTCCCACTGAAAGAGGGACAAGCCAAGGCTGTCTGCTCTCACTGCTCCCATTCGTACTGGAGGTCCTAGTCAGCACAACAAGGCATGGAAAAGGAAACAGCTTGGCATACAGACAGAAAAAGGAAGAAATAAAACTCCCTATTTGTAGATGATACGAAGAAAATCTATGTAGAAAACCCCAAGGAATCTACAACAGACATCCTAGAACTAAATGAGTCCATCAGGCCATAGGATACGTCAATCTACAAAAATTAATTATATTTCTATATATTAGCAATGAGCGCAAGGAAATTGAAATTAAAAACACAATAATACCATTTGCAGTCACTTAAAAGAGAAATTAAACACTGTATAAATGTAACAAAACATGTTACAGAGGTTCTCCCTTATCTGCTGGGGATGTGCTCCAAGATCTCCCGATGGATGCCGGAAATGGCAGATAGTGCTGAACCCCGTATATACTATGGTTGCTGTCTTTGTGTTTTTTGGGGGTTTTTTTTACATACACTTTCAATTGGCAGATCCAAATTGCCAGCATCACTTTTCTTGCACTTCGGGGCCATTATTAAGTAAAGTAAGGGTGACTTGAACACAAGCGATACTGCAACAGCTCATTTGATAACCGAGATGGCTAAGTGACTAACCGGTGGGGAGCGTCTACAGCGGGGAGATGACAGAGAAAGGGATGAGAAGTGTCCCAGGTGGGACAGAGTGGGATGGCGTGCGATTTCATCACGCTCCTCAGAGCAGCGCAATTTAAAACTTATGAATTATTTATTTCTGGAATTTTCCATTTACTATTTTTGGGCCTCAGTTGATGGTTGGGTAACTGAAACCATAGAAAGTGAAACCATGGGTAAGGGGGTACTACTACAAAGTAACACTGATGAAAGAAAGACCTACATAAATGGAGAAACGTCATGTTCTTGGATTGGAAGATTTAGCACAGTAAAGATATCATTTCTTTCCAAATTGATCTGCAGATTTAATGCAATTCCTATCATAATTCCAGCAAAGTTTTGTGTGTTTTTTTTTGAGATAGACACGTATATAAAATTTATACGAAAAAGCAAAGAAATGAGAGTAGCTAAGGCAATTTCAAAAAACAAGAATAAAGTACGAAGAATCATAATAGCTTATTTTAAGATTTACTGTAGAGCTGCATTAATCAAGACAAGTATAAATAGATCAATGGAACAGAGTAAAGAACCCAGAAATAGACCCATGAAAGTACAGTCAACTGATTTTTTAACGTTTCGTGAAGGATAGTCTTTTCAACAAATAATATTAGTGTAGACTTTTGTAAGCCAAAAAAAAAAAAATGGACCTAAACCTCACACTGTGTACAAAAATGAACTTAAAATGGATCATAGATTTAGAGGTAAAACTAGAAAACTTTAGAAGAAAACAAGTGAAAATCTTCCCTAGAACATAAGGCTAGGTGAAGGGTAGACATGACACTAAAACACAATCCATAAAAGAAAAAGAACAATAAACTGGACTCCATCAAAAATTAAAACAATTTGCAAGTCATATATCTGACAAAGAACTCACATCTCTGATATGTAAAGAACTCTCAAAACTCAACAACAACAAAATCCAATTGGAATATGGGCAAAAGGTATCAACATACATTTTAACAGGATATATCTTGAGTTCAACATTGTTAGCCATTAGGGAAATGCAAATTAAACCACAATAAGATTACTACCTATTTTTAAAACAAATAATAAATCGTGATAATATCTAATTCGGGCTTAGATGCAGTTTCCATGTGGAGGAACTAAGGCTCTGAGAGGCCCAGTCTAGGCCCAGGTAGAAAATCGCTCTCTACTCCTGCCTTCTCCAAGTTGGAGACTCCACTCCCTTCAGTCTCTTCTTCCCCCTCCCCCAGGCTCCAGGGGGCCCTTCCCCACCGCCACCTACAACTTCCTGGGCTTAAGAGGCAGTGGAGGTCCTCTGTCCTTTATGGGGTTTCTTGGGAGGCTGGCAGCCACAGGAGTTTTATTGTTTATTTTCCCTTTTTTTATGAATGGGGAGACTGAAGTCAGACTGATTTCAGCTCCAAATATAAATATCCTTTGTCATTTCAGGGGAAGATAGATGATGTCAAAGCAATGGGTCTCCACCCTTGTCTTTCCCTCGTCTCCATTTTCTCTGGCTTCTCTTCGGGAGAGGATGGAGGCAGTGGAAGAACCAGTATCCCCAGCTAGTCTTGTTCTTGTCAGCCCCATCTCTCTTTGTTCCCCTCTAGCCACCCCCAGTTTCTCGTGGTTTTCACCCCTGCTGTGTGTGTTCCCTCTGCTTGGAAGACCACTCACATTCCACGAATGCCCACCATGCTGCAACGTTATCTCACACAGTCACGCCTTCTGTTTTCTTGACTGTAAAACGGACTGCCTTCCTCACAGTTCCTGCTGAGAAAACTGAGGCCAGAGGCTCAGAGAGCAGAGATGACTTTGCCAAGATCTCAGAGCCAAAAAGACGGCAGAGCTGGGATCAACCCCAGGTTTGTCTGCCCTCTGCACCCTTTGCCCCTGAACAACACTGGGTTGCCTCAAATGCCTTAAGTTCTCCGTTTCCAAAGGCCAGCTCCCCTCTTTAGTGAACTTCCGCAGCCCCTCCCTCAAGCCCGAGCAGGCCACACTTCTACTCCTGGCCTGCTCTTCTCCACACCTCACCAGTGGTGATCCAGGCTGCTGGTCTTCCCAGGTCTCTGTTTCTCTAGACCGAGGGCTGTCACACTCGATACACTCCCAGACCCTAACAAAAGGGCAAGGACACAGCAGGCATCAGCGAGTCATTTCTGAATAAATGATTGAGTAAGTGAAGCAATGAATGAGCTGCTGGCAGGGAAGGCCCCAGGGCCCAGGTGATCTTACATAGGCCTGTCCCCTCTTTCCAGTGTCCCCTCACAGTGAAATTAACCACCATCTGTCTATCTCCAATGATTCTTTCATATGGTGATTACTCCTGGCACTCCTCACCCCACGCCAGCCTCTGCAGTTCTGACAAGCTGGGACAATCCCAAACCCATCAGCCTCTGCTGTTATTTCCACCCCAGAAACAGCCTCTGCAGAGGAGTGCAGGCTGGGAAAGCCCTCCTAACAACAGAGGGCTGGACGCCCTGCAGGTCGCCTGAGGGGCCGGCAAGGAGCCCAGCTCAGTCAGAAATCAGCCACATTGGGAGCATGGGGTTATTTTTGCAAATGTATAAACATTCTACATGATTTTAACTGAAGTATGTCAGTTAAACAGGGGAGAGAGGAAGCTGGAAGCAAAGATGCAAAATATTAATCATTTTGGGTGGTGGGAATGTGAATAATGGTTATGTTTTTCTTCATCTTTTTGTGTAATTTTTTAAAAGGGTTCTGCAACTAAGCACAGAACCCCTATGCTTGCCAGTTATGCTTCTCCTTCCCAAAGGTGGGAGTCCTGACATCTCAAAGGTGTCCTCTAGCTCTGAAAACCCACTTCCCACACCTGCCCTCAACCCACCCTTTCTGAGGTCTGGCTTTCAATTCTGGGACCTACCCCATCTTTCAACGCATCAGTGTTTTCCTTAAATTAGCTAGAGCTGGTTTCCTGTTTGTTGCTTGCCAATGAAAGACCTCTGATAAAGGCACCAAAAGGTAAGAGCTGTGTGAGAACATCAGGGCATGCATGTTCTAGCTGTCTGAACTGGAACGCTGTACCAATTGTGATTATATCTTCTCTCCTTGCAGGTGCCTGGCTTATAATGAAGCCAGAGTTAAGTCAGAGCCTTAGATGTGATTGTTAAAGACAAGAAGCATGAGGTCTAGGCACTTGCCTTGTTGACAACCAGAGCAGTTTGAAAAACTGACAGCATAATTTAAAAACCATTTCTCTTTGGATATCAGTTGTCTTCGTCTAGCGTTAGGTGGGAAAGTACATGGTGTGTCTAGGGGACAACCAAGACAGCTGTGTGGTTAATTAGTTGACTGTGTGGAGAAACAGAAAAAAATGAAGCTATGATCCCAAGGGTCCCAGAGCTGAGGTCTCCGGCTTCCAGGCTGGGGAGCTGGACTCAGGTGGCACTGAGAGCTTCTCAATGTCCATATGTGAAGAAATGGGCAGCAGCGAGGAGGAAGGTAGGCTGGTGACAAGTGGGTGCCCACTCCCACCATGTATTCCGGGCTCCATCAGTTTGCCGAGAAAGCCTTCTAAGACTTCTGATCCTCTTTCTTTTTCTCTCGAACAGCTATTTCAAATCTTCAGTCCTCAGAACTCTGAGCCTGTTTTCTCCCCCAAACCCAACAGATGCTTTCATACAGGGACGCCCTCAATATCTGCCTTCAAATGCACTGACTTCTGCTCCCATCCTTCCTGCTCAGGCCCACCCCCCACCAACCCAGGGATGTCTTTCTCTACGCATCTTCAACCTCTTCTTCTAAAACCTCATTGCTTTCAGTGTTTAGCACAATGTGTCCCCTACCTTCAAACAAGTGCCTCATCCTGACTCCTCTCTGGCTTGTGCTGTGCAGCGACAGCTTGTGTGAGAGCTGCCTGGATTCAATCTCTCCACTTCCCCCATTTCATTACTTCTGCCTTCTCATCCCATGCTCCACTGAAATAGCACCTGTCACGGTCACCAGTGACTGTCTCTGTTCCTACATCCAGTTGTTAAGAAGCCTTCCCATTGGGCACCATCCCCAATCTCCCCTCCCCCCTCCTTAGCTGGCCAGCCTGCAAGTCCGGGTCATCGCGCCTTCCGTGTAGTGCTTGTGGCCACCACTAGCTTCTCTCCATCCCACGCCACTCCTACTCTAAGACCCCATCGTGTCGCCTTGGTCTTACCTGCCGTCTTGGCCCCTCTCACCCAGTCTCCCCATAGGTGACAGAATCAGCTTCCTAAAACCAAAATCTGATGTGTCTCCCTTGCTAAAGTTCCTCAATGGCCTTCAGGATAAAGTCGAAATTCCTTAACCCAGTTCACATACTCTGACCCCAACGTGCAGGAACAGAAACAGGGACACTTACTCGGTGAAGGTATCAGCTGGGGAACTTCATTCAGAAAGGACTTGCAAGAGACCAGTGAAAATGGTACTGAGGGGTCACAGGTGACCATGAGAGATGACAGCACAGTTAACAACAGGACGTTAAGAAGGAAGTGGAAGCTGGTTGTGCAAACCGTCTTGGAAGGGAGAAGATGCGGCTGGCTGTGACGTGTGAGTAAAGCAAGACTGAGGTTTTGTAAGCGAGCAGATGCCAAACATTTTTAGATGGGAGATAAAGAAATCTGAGCGATGGAAAAGGGGATTATTGGTGAAGGTTTTGGTGATGATGATACAGATTGGAGACTGTATTGCTGCTACCAGGATTATTTTCTGGACCACAATTTGGAGATAACACGAACAGGTAAAAAAGTAAAAATTTCCATTCCTTTTTTGACTCGGTAACTTCACATCTAGGATTTTTTTCTCTCCCCTGAAAAAATAAGAATGGATGTGCATATTTAGCTACAGGGATGTTTATCAACCTGCTGCATTGAAAAGGAAAAAAAAAAAAAGAAAAAAAACTTTAACATACCCATTAAACAATATATAAAAGAAATGTGTGAGAGATGAAACAGTATATACAATGTTATCCCATTTCTGTAGAAAACTGTTTTTTTTTTTTTTTTTTTTTTTTAAAAAGAGGGGAAGTGTATTTTCAAAAATAAAACTGGCACAAGAAACATGGTTTTATGTTTGTCAGAAAGGCAATACTCAGCTTTCTCCTTAACAGTGTTCAGACCTTTACAAAAAAAGCAATTCAAGATAGTTTTAGAGTCTTGTTATATAACATAGGATATTAAGTTATGCCCAGTTATGTTAGTGGTCAGTTAAATCTGGCATGTAAAAGCAATGACATTAGGGAAGTTATGCTCAGACACAGTACAACATTCATATAAAAAAAGTAAACTCCACATAAGTGAACTGTGGTTTTCCCCTTGGTTTGACAACAAATGTTTTACACATTAAATTAATGGTAGTGTTTGCATTTAAATGTTCTGTATCATGTATAAAACTAAAAGTGCCATTTCAAATCCACAGAAGTCATTTCCAGAATGGTGATATGACATGACAATGTGCATGAATCTGACCTAATGGAGACACCTGAAACTCTTATTTCCATAAGAAAAAAATGCTACATTTTATGAAAAACACAAGAGAAATGTTATCATTTCCACTTTCAACATAAAACATTCACACATATGTCCATCTGATAGCACTGATCAGACCAGGGAGCCAGGACAAGACCCTTTGCATCAGTGGAACTGCATGATGGCTTCCACAGACCATAAGGCAGGGATTGGTGCAAGCCAATTAATCAGTGTGCAATTACATTAAAAACCTCCCTCAAACTTTCTGTAGCACATTGCATTGTGGTAAAATGAGAGGTTGGTCACCCATTCTCTATCTGTAGGCCAGCCTGTGGTAGTTAAAAAAAAAAAAAAAAAAAAAAAAGGTTTTTTAAATTTGAAAAACAAAGCAGGAGCTATTTAGAAAACACAAATCAAAGTAATCTAATTTTGTAACTGCTGACTTTAAACACACCCCACAGTGACTGTCTGCCCCACAATGCACATATGTGGAGCCCAACACCTCCCACAGGGACATGGTCTAAGCCAAGCACGTGAGTCCTGGGCAGCTGCCATCTTCCCCACTCGTGTTAGCTCTACCTGACTCAGGCACCCCCACACTTAACCACATCTTTCATAAGTTCAAGATGTATTCAGAACAAGTCTAATTCCCATTTTGCTTAGAGTTTATAGAAAACTGTTTTTATACGCAATGAAAAGTTTGGGAAGACCTGCATCAGAGCATTAACCACTGACATCTCTGGACAATGTGGTATTACGAATTTGTTGTTTTTTCACACTTCCTAACTTTTCCTATCATGAATAGGAATTACACTTGAATCAGGAAAACAACTTATTAAATCACACACACGCGCACACACACACACTCACACACACAGAGTTCATTTATATGAAGTTTAAGAACAGGCAAAACAATGGTGAGAGAAGTCAGAATAGTGGTTCTCTCTGAGAGGCTACTGACTGGGAAAAGGTACAAAGGAACTTTGTGGGGTGATGAAGTATTCTGCATCTTGGTTTTGGGGTACACACAGGTAAAATTTTATCAAGTTGTGAAGATTTGGGCATTTTACTGTAGGTAAATTCTCTCCTTTAAAAGAAAATACACCCACAAGACAGAAGGGAAAGAGGAAGCAGGCGATGTCACAATTTCAAGGTGAAAAGGATGATGATGATGATGATGTGATCTGTTTTCTCAGGAAGTAGGCTGTTGTGGCAATGGGCTCGGACCTGAGAAAGGGGGACACGGTGAGTGAGCGGTGCTTGTGTGCTGGGAATGCCAGGGAGCTCCCGAGAGCTGGATCAATGGAGTGGTTGCCAACCCAGGGTTCCTCAATCGCTGTGGTAGATGCTAGGGGTCTGCAGCTAACGAGCAAGAGGAGAAAGCAAAGGGCTGAGCTGACTTCGGGAACTGTGACAGTGAGTGCTGGCTTGTAGTGGAGAGGGACGTGAAGCCAAGTCAATTCCAGTAGGGAGAACTGAGACACGCAGGCAGGCCCAGAAAGGCTTGGCGGGCAGAGAAGGGACAGGGAGGTTGGAGCCATCACGGCTGTGGCTAGAGGGGTGGTTCTGAGGTCCTGGGGGTGAAGGCCACACTCAGAGCTGGCACTGCTGGGAGGGGTGAGGGGAGGATGCGAATGTTTACTAAGCATCCGACTACCCACTGCTAGGGGCTTCAGGTACCAGCTCATTTCAGGGCACTTGAGCCTTGCAAGGATGTACTGCGTGATGTTTACAGACGACTGAACTTGCCCTCATCAGTCAGCAAGCAGCAGAGCAGTTTCAAAGTCAGATTTGACTCCAGAGCCTCTTTCTGCCATGCTCAGCTGCCAGTCAAATCAGGAGCAGCAGGTCAGTTTAGGGAATCCACGAGTCGTCTAGTTTGCTGGTGGGGAGGAAAGCATCGATTGCCAACATCTGGGGAATGGCCAGTAGCAACCAGAACGGGGCAGTCCGAGCAAGTGGCACGAGCTTCTGCAGCACTGTCATGGAGAGCGCATCAGAGCAGCAGAGGAGAAGCACAGAGCCTGTCTCCTGGTGCCGAGATGCATGGGGAAATGAGCATGCCTGCTTAAGGGTATTCTGAAGTGCCATCTTCTGGGGACTTCTGGGCACAGACCTGAGAGTTAGCGAGAGGGGCAGACAGGAGAAGGGAGGGGTGGGGCTGCGGGAGTGGGAGAGGCTCAGCAGTTAGCTGAACTCACAGGCATGAGGAAGGGACTCTGGGGGTTCGTGGCTCCATGCAGTAAAAGTACACACGGAGCTCCAATTGCAACACTAGAGGCGGCTCAAGGACAAAGTCTTCGGCATGGTCTGCCCCTAAACAAAGACTCAACTGGACCCCCACCCCTTTTTCTCTCCTCCCTGGCCGCCTCCAGGGTGAGCCGCTAGCAGTGGGCAAACTACCAACTGTTTTGACAGTACTGGGAGCTATTATCCACCCAGTGCCTACTGTGTGCCCGGCCCATCGGCTGCAGCAGGGCCATAATCCCCCACTTTGCAGATGACACTGAAGCCTAGAGTTGAGGTCACTTGGCCAAAATTATGGCCACAGGCAGGATTTGGAACTAGGTGTATCTAGCATCAGAGTTTGAATTTTTCTTGATTCTGTTAACTGATGGCAAAAATTTTAGATGTAAGCTTCACTATCAATTATGAAATGTCTACTTTTAGTGCATTCTGGCCCAAGTCAGGTGACTAAACTCTTCTTGCAGACTTAGGAGACCGAGAAAACATGCTAGTTTACACTTAAGATGTACGTTAAAAACTGAAAGGCGCCACCTCTCCGGGAAGCATCAGGGCAGACTCTGAAGGTCACAAGAATCCGTAACTCACAGGAATGAGGTCTTTGCACAGGACAAAGGGGCAGAGAAAGGCAAAGAACCGAGGCTTAAACTTCCTCTCAGAAATGAAAATACAGGGGCCGGCCTGGTGGCTCAGGTGATGGGAGCGCTGTGCCACTAACACCAAAGTCGCTGGTTCAATTCCAGTGGGCCAGTGAGCTGCGCCCTCTACAGCTAAGATTGTGAACAGCTCTCCCTGGAGCTGGGCTGCCCTGAGCAGCCAGAGGTCGGTGTGAGCTGTCGTGTGCCACCATGAGCGGACGGTGGCCAGTGTGAGTGGCCGGCAGCCGGTGCGAGCTGCCATGAGCTGCTGACCAATAACTGGTGACTGACTGCCTCAGGGGCGGGGGGGGGGGAGCGCAAGGCTCCTAACACCAGCGTGGGCCAGGGAGCTGTGTCCTACACAGCTAGACTGAGACACAGCTTGAACTGGGGGTGGGGGGCAGAAACTGAGTTATGACTGCAAGAAAAATGTTTCTTCAAAATATACTCCCATGGAGAAAGGAACATCACTTATTGACACTTCTGTCAGGTGGCTTCACGCACATCGATTCGATGTAACCTAGACCTACTCTGATGCAGATGGCGTCACCCCCTTTGCAGTTGGGGAAACCAAAGCGCAGGGAAACTGGATACTTGTCTGAGGTCACAAAGCTGACAAATGAGAGCCGACTCTGACCCCGCACTGCCTCAGCTGCCGTTCCCACAGGGACACACTGTAGAAGGTCTACTTTAAGTTCTTGCTTCTCTTTGACTCTCTCTCGCTGCGTGGCAGTGTAATGTCCTGTTCCCTCCCCCCGTTTTCCAACCTGCCCTTCACACATAGAAAGTATCTGTTGCCTCAACAGAAAGACCCATGACTTATGAAATTTTTTGTTATAAAACATTTAATGTTAACCTACAATACAATGTAAACTTTTATGAAAAAAATTTAAAGTACACTAGATTTCTTCAGTAAGTTACACGGAACTATTCAGGTGCAGTCCTCGTCGGTCACTGCATCCGTGGTGGATGGACTTCCTGTTGCCACGTTCCTCCAAGTCCGAAAAAAACCGCTTGTGAAGTGGAGCTTCTTGTTCAAGCACCAGATACTCCCCCGACTTTGCATTCTGGGGGGTTTTCACTCCTTCCCACGGTCGTTTTCTGAAATTCTTTCCTTGGCCTTGGCACCATTAGCATTTTTCATAATAACTGCTCAGTTGAAGATTCGAGTTTCTTTTTCTTTTTTTCCCCCCCAGATATTCTCCCCTGGCCATCTCTTATCCAAACACATAGTGGAGGCAAGCAAGGAGATATTTGCTGCAGGAAATTCTGCAGAAGTGAAAGAAAAGACTGGAAGGGCCCTACTGAAGCTGCAGAAATTCAACTGACTCCAACTGGGGGGGGTCTTCGCTTGGTCAGTTCCCACGGTCACGCAGCTGAATCTACAACTTGTCTTGGGAGAACTAAACGAAACTTGACACACGTGTTTTCCTTCAGTTGATGACTTACCACTTGGAAACAAAAGCTGAAAACATCCAGAGGTGATTTGGAAACAAGAGCAAATGCTTACAGATCACAGGCTTCTTGGTATTTTCTCCCTTGTAGGTCCCATCGAGCTCCCAGAGGTCCCTGGGAGTGACATACAGATTGTACTGGCATTGACAGGATGTGCGTCTTTCACGGAGGAAAGGAGATGGCACCTGGGCAGCAGCTCTAGGGTTGGCAGAGACAGGAATGGGGTCAGGGTGAAGCAGGGCTATTGCAATATGGACCAGGAAGGGGCGTGTGCTTCAGAAACCTCTGGAAACCTACTGAAGTAAATGCGCAGGCTGTCACAAGAGTTGTACCGACAAACACAGAAAATGTTTCACATTCTGGCATCTGACCTCCCTCGCTGAACAAGTTATCAAAAGGCATGAGGCTGAAAGTGCGCGTTGTAGAAGATGCAGATTAAGGAAAAACGTTTACAACTTCCCAAAGAGGTGTGGGCAAGACACGTAGCACACCCAGCCTAGCGAATCTCCCCCCACCCCCACGTATTGCCATGGGGAGCAGCTGTGAAATCAGGGAGGGCGGCTCTGTGAGTTAAATGGAAAAATTCCTCTTTGCATAGTTGTCAGCAGGAAGCAGACTTCACACAAGGTTGAGTGGAGAACACGGTTTATCCTGGTGTTCACTGCAGACACATTTCATGACAATAGACAGTGATTTCCCACTCATCTGGCCTTGGAACAGCAGGAAATAAAGTGGAAAAATAATAGGCAGCCAGGAGCAAACTTAAATTGTCTAGAGATGGTGTTCTAGACACTTGTGCCAAGACCCCTGGGAAATTCTCAGGCTCCCCAGGAGATAGCCTGCCTCCGGGTGTACCCCAACCCCCGAGGATGCAGAGAACAGCAGCCAGGTCACTGAGAGGGCCACTAAGAGAGGGCCTCAGGTTTTAGTTAAGCAAGAGAGAGGGCCTTTGGAGACCACAAATCCCACAAGTTATGCTTTATCTCGACAGGAACCCCTGGCCTCACAGCATGCTGGGAACTAGGAAGCTCAGTAGGTTGCAGTGTTTGGCGACTCCGCACCAGTCTGGCTACGGAACACTTTGGAATGCCTGTCAGCTCAAGCTTGCATCTGTTAATATGTGGCCTGACCCACTGACTGACCCATTACCATAAACTCAACCACAAACGAGACATCCAGAGGCTAAAAAACCCTATTACTTCAACACAGCAGTAGAGGAAGAGGATAAAAACTGCCTCCATCAGGCGGCTGCATCAGAACTGCAATCTACCTTCTAACAGTTCACACAGGCTGCGTTCTGTCTCAGCTTCCCTCAAGGCCTCTATGTTTCTCTCCTTAGAACACCACCACCACCACACGCCCACTGAGACAGGCAGGGCACTCACGTGGTTCTGCTGGCCCTACCACAGGCCCTGCAGGTCCTTTGGAAAGGTACCGAGCTTGGCAAGGCAGGGAAGCCCAGGGCTGGGCGGGAACAGTGCACACACGTCAGAAGAGGAATGAAGAGCTGCTATCCTTTGGTTCAGACCCTGTAATGACCGGCTGGTACAGACGCCGAGGAAAAGCTGCAGTCATGTGTACAGGTCAGTAGACACGGAGCTCACATGGCACAGATGGGTATCTGAGCACCACAGCCTTTGCAGGGGCTACAAACCCAGATTTCCTCCCACTGCTCCAAGTGGGCTGCACAGGTGGCAAGAAAGGACAGCACGAGTTGGACCAAAAAGAACAACCTCCCCGGGTATCGTGAGAGGGGCAATGGCAAAAAGAAGCACAGACCAGCCCGCGCAACTTTATTCACTCCTGTGGGCTAAGGAGCCCAGGGCATGAATTCATGGGTTTAAGAATTGGCTCTTTATCAAATAAAGGAAAAAAAACACATACACCTCTGTCAGCCTCATTCCTTTGGTCAATACAAAGCAACAGAAAAAATGGAAAAGTTATTCATAAATTGTGGGAAGTTCAAGGAACATCTCCTCCACTCTGTGCCTTCTCTTCCCTCTTTTCTCCAGACACAGGAGAAGCAAGTCCTTGGCAGATGCTGCGGTCGCTGGTCGCTGGAGGTTTTTCACTTTTATTTTCCATAAAAGCAAGAATGAATGAGAACTAGTGGGAATGTCCCCTTCCCCCGTTAGGGCAATGGCTGGGTTGGAGGCGAAGGGTCTCCTTTCCCTGGAAGGGGTGTGGTGCACAGGCAGTGGGGACGGTGGGCTTGCCGGCTGCAGCGTCCACTGCTGACCGCACACGGGCGGCGACCTCGCAGGCAGCATGGATTCTGATCCTTCCTTAGGATGCAGCAGTCTTTTAAAAAAAATATTGTATTATAATAATAATAATATGAATTTCTCTCTCTTTTTTTTGTTTTGTTTTTTCCACTTCTTTTAGGGATTGGGGTGGGAGGGGAGAGGAAGAAAAAGTGTCATTCGTCTGTTAGGTCCTGAACAAAGAGAACTTCTGTGTGGCTGAGTCCGGCCTCCTGCAGCGTGGGCGGGTTGGGCCACTCCTCTGAAGGGACGCAGGGCAGCACCCGCCGGGGAAAGTTGGCTTCAATCTGGAACTTTTCAGGGCTTTCTTTCAAGGAGAACAAGAAGTCGTGGATTACCTGCAGAGGTCATATAGAAAAAGAAGGGCAGTGAGAAAAAGACCCTCCCCACCCCCATGAAACTCGCAGGATGACTGAGACATGAAGCAATCACACTGCACTCGAATTCTACTTTGAGGTCTTTCCATTTCAGTGCAAATTTCGAGGGCAGCTCTTTTAGGGCATTTATTGTGCAGCCCGTTGTTAGCCTTACTCTGAACTGATTCATCTATTTCTTCTTTGACAACTTGTATGATATAAAGTTAAAAGGTTTTTACTCAAATTATCAAAAAAGTTATAGATTTTTTTTCTCTGACCCAGCTGAGTGAGCTGCCAGCCTGATGTCCCATCATCCCAGAATACTTGTGCATGTCTTACAAACAGGACAATCTCCTACATAACCGTAACAACCTCAAAATCAGGAAATTTAACTGATACATTTATTACCATAATACAATAACGTATATTATTATTCAGGCCCCATTCAAGTTTCGCCAGTTGCCCTTTACAGCAAAAAAAGTCCAGTTTAGAACTGTGTATTGCATATCATTGTCACATCTCCTAAGTTTCCTCCTTAAACCTGGAGCAAATCCTCTGTCTCTCCCTGACTTTCATGACCTTGACACATGTTCAGATTCCCGGGCAATCATTCTGTAGAGTGTCTCTCAACTGTCTGTCACGATTAGGTCCCAGCTACGCCTCTGTGGCCGGAGTCGTGCAGATACTGCCGTTCAGGTGGACAACACTTCTGGTCAGTTCCACTGCCCATGACATTCAATTAATTGTCTGATTAAGGTGGCACCGGCCAGGCCTCTCCACTGTAAGTTATTCGTGTCCCTTTTGTAATTAACTCCAAGGGGAGGTACTTTGAAACTATGGAGACATTCTGTTCCTCAAACTTTCGGTTTATTTTTTTATATTACTATACTCATGATTTCTTATTTCATTCAGTAAGTTATGATGTTATAATCACTATTTATTTCAACATTCAAATTGTTTCAGATGGAGTCAGAAGGAGGAGTCCATTCAAGCTGGCTCGTGTCTTTCTGACACGTCTCCATTGTTCTCTGAATCATTACTTGCTTTCGGGCACAAGGTGTCCCAGCCCTGGAACCAGCCATTCCTCCAAGGAGCCCCGGTATAAACAATGGTATGAAAGCCACAACCAGGGTGCTAGGTACGTTCACTGCTGTTGGGGTGTCGCCGCGCCAAGCACGCTGGAGGATGTATGTACACACCGCACACCCGCATCCACGTGCCAGGTTGCTGCAGAAGTTATCAGAGACCAGGAGTTCACCCCACCCCGCCATGGACACCCTCCTCACCCAGCCAGGCCACGTGGGCCCCGACTTCTCTGTGCTGAGCGCCCCGCCTGTGGACACCCTCCACGTGGACCTCTCCTCTGTGGGAACGCTCTCCTCGCCCTGCTCTGGCTCAGAAAAGGCACAGGTAAATTCCTAACCAGATGTAAAGCAACAAGGAGAACTCACGTTGCTAAAACTTCAAATACCTGGGCAACAGGCCACCTTTTTCCTCTCTCTCTCAATACACACATTAAAAAGGCACACTCTTCCTCACGTACTCTATTTCTAACAAAGGCTCTGAGGTATGTGCTGCGAAAGCAATGCTAACCTCTTTCAGGCCAGTCCCAAAGATGAGGAACATACCATGCAAGTTATCCTTATTTGGAGATCTATTTCTATTTTCTTTTTGTTCCACCTGTCATAAGTTTATCTCCCTCTGTGTGAAGCAGTCCTTCCTTGTCTTAAACTTAACTCTATTTAGAGCTATAACTCTAGAATTTAAGGAGTAAATCCATGGTCCTCTGACCTAATTAATTCATGATTTTATAAACTTCTCATTTATTAGTGTATCAACATCAACTATTCTCGGTTCCCTTCTTTGACTTTTTTCAATTTCCATTAACATTCATTCTTTTTTCTCTTGAGATATATCAATTAGACTTGTACCACGTATTCTTGGTATGAATCCAACATGGGTTTTATCTAAGGGCGAAATAATATTTTGTTTCCTTTTCAATCATTGCTTGAGAATACAGCAGTCCCCTGTTATCTGCGGGGATACATTCCAAGACCCCTAGTGGATGTCTGAAACCACAGAGAGCACTAAACCCTATAGGTGCTGTATTTTTCCTATGTCTACATATGATAAAATGTATTTCATGAATTAAGCACAGTAAGAAATACACAATAACTAGTAATAAAATAAAACAATTGTAACAATATACTGTAGTAAAAGTTGTGTGAATGTGGTGTCTCTCTCTCTCTCTGATGACTGATCAGATAACCGAGAATGGGGCTGGGAGCACAGACAGCGTGGATATGCTGGACAAAGGGATGATTCACGTCCCAAGTGGGACAGAGCGAAATTTCATCACGCTACTCAGGACGTGTGTAATTTAAAACTTACAAATTGTTTGTTTTCTGAAATTTTCCATTTAATATTTTCAGACCACAACTGATCACAGGTAACTGAAACGCAAATAAGGGGGGACTACTGTACTCAACACTGGTACAAAATTGGCATTTTTTTTGTTACCACTGACAATGGGCTAGTATCATCAGGAAACAGATGACATCCCCTCCAAAGGTCTCTTCTGGTTTGCAATGGATGGAAAAATGAGTTCTGGGCTGAGGATAATTTGCATTCTCTCTTACATGCATCATATAAGAGAGTCAGCTGCCACTTTTCTGCCCACTTATGGGGCCTAGAGGCTTTCCTACTATTTATCCTTTACCGTAGCGTTTTACTACTATCAAGAGCTGAGCATCATGTGCAAATTGACTATTTCACTAAGCATTCGCTCCTCGAGATTATGACGGGCAGAGCACATAGGAAGACGACACAAAGTCTTCAAGAGCACTAAAATCTATAAATCATTATATTTACCTATACTATGTTGTGTCATTAACTCTATAAATGTCAAATTAGAGGCCAGCACGGCCACTGTACTTCTCCTTTACCACTTCTTTCCCATCTCTGAGCCACTTCCCCATTTATGACAAAGTATTTTTCAGTCTAAGGTTTGTTTTTTAAATCACTTTTACTGAGAACCTATTTTAAAGCCTTCAGGGATTAATGGTTAACAAATGGGTTGCTTTCCCTTTGGCCAGAAACCTATTCTGTTCCACAATACTAACTGACTTTCCTCCAAAACTCTCGAGAGGATAAGTTTTGGTTAGTTTTTTCATATACATAAGGAGAGTTTGGGGAGCAGAAGCTCCTGAAACCGAAGCATACTACAGCGAAATTAGTGAACTTGGCTGCAAGCTAAAATTCATATGCAAACCGGAAGTTAGGGCACACAGCAGGGGAAAGGATATCATTTAGTAACCACCTACTACATGGTAAGTACTGTGTGAAGCTAATTTTATCCCAATTAAAAAATCCAAAGTTAGAGATGCGAGCACATTCCCCCAATATAAACTCCTGAGAGGTAAATAAAACGAGGAAACTATCTGCTTCTCACTCATCAGGATGCCTCCTAACTTTTTACTCTACATTAGCTTTTTTAAATCTTACATTCCCTACTGAATAGAAAACTCCATGAACTCCAGAACCACGTCTCACCATCTGTATAACCCCTACAGGGCCAAGCACAGTGCCCTGTTAAAAGTTATCAAAGAGCAGGTTATACTTCCATTTTACAGACGAGCGGTGAGGCCCTTTAAAGGATTCTGTAACTTGTCCAGTGTTCTCCCGTTAAACATAGGAGAAGTTATGAATGTGCTACCCAACCTCACTTGACTACAGTGC
Organism: Rhinolophus hipposideros; assembly: GCF_964194185.1. Taxonomy (NCBI): domain Eukaryota; kingdom Metazoa; phylum Chordata; class Mammalia; order Chiroptera; family Rhinolophidae; genus Rhinolophus; species Rhinolophus hipposideros. Next base: position 6,737,590 of record NC_138069.1, read on the forward strand.
ACCCTCATTTCCATTATGCAACTTACTCCTATTTCCAGTGATCACGGAAATGGCAGAACCTACTGTAGCTGTAAATTTGGAAAATCAATTCTCAATATAAACAGGAATTTCTTGTAAATGCCTAATCATTATGTTGTTTTGTACACCTAAAATTAATAACAAAATAAAAGTAAATAAATAAAAAAAAAGAAACAACCCAGAAATTTCTTTTTGGTTATAAATACCAAAAATAAGTTAGCATTTGAGAATTTATGATGAACCAGACACAACGGTGAACACTTTATGTACGAACTTAATCCTAACAACAATCCCATTAGAGTGCCTATTACACCTGTTTTACAGATGAAGAAAACAGGCTTAGAGACGAAGACAACTGACCACATCAACTGATTCATACCAACAAGAAAACACATCTAATAACCCTGGAAGAATGAAAATTTCATTTTCATTCTGTGAGACTTTAATAAGAGTCTCTGGTTTTAAGTACCTCCTTATGGAATGACAAATGCTATTTATCTATGGATGCTGGATATACAAGGCAGCCACACAAAGTGGGGCTTCTCATGGGCCAAATGGGTAGGGAGAGTGACAAGTGCAAGCGAAGTGTATGTGCACAAACATTCAGATGTATGATTCCGGAGCTCCTAGGTCAGTGGAGACAGATTTTTTCCTCCATAGCAAGGGGCTCTGTGAGTCTGAAGCCAGCACAAGCCAAGTAGCATGGAAGAGCCGCCCACCTCAGACACACACGTCTTATGGGATTTCTTGGCATGGCACCTTTTTTTCTTAGCAGAGCACAAACATGATGGAAGAAAATCTTAATACTGCTTTGAGTTCACAGCACGCTTCTCTCTACTCCCCTTCCTCCCCGGTTCATCAGAGCAACAGATACACTAACAGTACTCTAGCGATTCCTTACCAGCTTCCAAGTCTACAGGCCAGACTCTACATACACTTCACACAACTTAGAGGTCCTTACTGTCAGAGACTGTGAAAAGTGGAATCGTCTCTCGACTCGAGAATCGTTGGGTAATTTGAAAATGATCTTGACACTTTCGGGGTCATCGGGGGAAGGTTCAGGGGGCAGGCACTCCAGCTTCCTTTCCTTTTCTTCCTGCAAATTCTGTAGAGACACAAAGTAAAGGTGAGGCTATGGCTCCAGTAGGAAGAGGAAATACAGTCACCATGTAGGTCTATTGTGCAGCTCAAAGAAAAACTAATAACTAGTATCCTAAGAAAAACTTGGCAAGAGTCAAAAACAACCTAATTCAAAGTACTACTGCATCACATATATTATTTATAGACGTTTAACTCTTGGAAATAAAGGGAATGACTAAAAGATACTGGCTATAATTCCGTGGTAATACATAATGAAACAAGATCATGAATGAAATGGCAAATGAGCTAACACTGGTACTCAGAATGAATACTTAAAAATTACTGCTGTGAATAAATAGCGTTGTGAACTGCTTATTATTTATATTTACTTCTCATGGAATAGAGCTCTTTATCCTTTTATTCACTGTTACACATTTTTTAATTATTTTTTTTTAATTTTAAAATATTGTTTGTGAAAATGTAGTAAATATCAAAACGGCAAGGAGAATTTACATCACCCACAATCCCACCACCTTCTAGTTTTTTCCATTCACTTAAGACAACACCAGTTTGGGAGCCATAAGTAGACACAGGTCCCTTACCCGCCGCCGCCGTTCCTCTGCCAGCTTCTGCTGTTTTACCTCCTCCTCCTTCCGCCGCGACCGCTCCCGCTCCTCCCGTTTCTTCCTCTCTTTCTCTTGGTCAGCCCTGAGAGAGGCCAGGTAAGCCTCATCCTGCTGCTGCCGCAGCACCTGTGTCTGGTTTCGTTCTTCCCTGTGGGCAGATCACAAGCAGAGGAGAAAAGCAATCTCACAAAGCTCTAGGTGTTTTTTTCTTTGTACTAATAAAGCATAAATTTTATTTTTTACACTTATGTAACATACATTTAGTGATGAGTTGTGTTGGGTCTATCTATCTGCTTTAGTTAAATGTCAAGTTTTAATTTTCTCCCCATCACCCATGAAATTCAAAGAATAGTTTTCACTTCATTTATTTTTCAGTCTCACAGTGGCTGCTTCTTTATATCCTTAGTTACATGACTTCTGTTTGGCTAGTCTTCAGATGGTTCTCCAGGCTGACTGTTCCAGTTTAGCTGTAATTTTGGTTTGGTCCCGGGAGGAGGTGAGCACAGCGGTGACCTACTCTGCCATCTTGATCAGAACTCTAGATTTTCTTATATTTAAATTTTTTGGGGTAAAAAGGTTGACAATCTTGGCAGATGACTATATCACACTACCATACAGGATTCCAAAGCAGAGCATGGAGGAATCTGAACAAGCCATCTCTTCTTCCAGTTTAATTTGGCAGAAAAAGAAATAGCAAGCTTTTCTCTCACCCTTTTAACATTTCAAATTACACTATTTTTTCTTCCCAATTCTCACAAAAGTAGCGTAGTATTACTGTTATAAAATGATCATCAGATGAATTTTACAGGCAAATACCCCTTTAGGTTACCACATTTTTGTATATGTTGCTTTCATAAAACCAAAAAACTACATACACATATTTTAGAAGATTTGAAAAATGTAGAAACATTTTATTCAGAATTCTACTAATCAAAGAGAAAACACTGTTAACAATTTGGTGTATTTTCCATTTTCTCTCCAAAAACTTGTGTATGTATAGGAGTGTGTGTATCTATATAATTAAAAGAAAATATACCAGAATATTAAAAGCAGTGGTAGGATTATGGTGATTTTAAATTTCATCTTTGTGCTTTTCTGTGTTTTCCAAATTTCCTACAACTAATACATATTACTTCTACAATGGGGGGGGGAAGAGTTATAGCCATTCCTTATTTTTTACATTTAAGCTCTTTATATCATGGCTTAGCTATTCTAAATGGCACAATATATATTCTTGAGCACAGAGCCCTGTATTTATTTTCATTTACATCTCTAAGAACAGATGATCTGATGGAGAGTTATTTATTTCAAAGTACATACATATTTTAACACTAAATGGACAAGGCTTTTAAAGTTGCCTACAGGAGAGAAATCACGACGTGTGGAGCCCCAGGTCAGCCACCCGAATCTACAGCTGGTCTCTCTCTCAGTTCCAGAGGAACTCCCCTGTACCTTTCCAGGCGTTCTGATACCAGGTAAGTCTGGTTTGCATCCATGATAAACGTCAGCTGATTAATGAGGTCATCAGGTTGAATGAGGCCTTCTAGCCGTCCCACCACAGTCATCCTCCGATCCTTCAGCATAATCATGGCCAGGAATGGATAGGTGTTCTCTCGTAAGGCCTGCGAGACTGACAGAAAGAAGACCCAATAGATCAAGGGCAGGACTTTGGGATAAAACAGATCAACTCTTAGAAATTCCACAACGAGCACTAGAGAATACCTTTATTCCCAGCTGGAAAAGAAGGGATGTACCATTTATTCTCTGCCTAACTCTTTCTCCTCTTAGTTTCTTAATTTTTTGGGGGTGCTGTATTTGTGTCCCTCTTCCCAGGTAATCTGAATCCGATTCACAGGCTTTTCTGGTGGGGGTGTGGTTGTCATGATGATGCTAAGAAAGGCCGCCGAGTTCAAGGACAATGTCTATTTGATGGGTATGAAAGGCTCTATAAAGAATCTGGCTACTGCTCAGCACCACTCTTCCCTGTGTGGGGGGTGAAGTCTAAAGGGCACAAGGCTGCAAGTCTCAGCCTTACGCTATTGGTGCTGATCACCACCACCACCTTCTGTCTTCTCTTCCTCTGATCCAATCCCTTCCTTTCACCACATCTTTTCCTACCCAGCAACAAAGAGCTAGCTTTTCTGTTTCAAAGGAGTTTAGAAAGTTGGTCTTCTAAATAACCGAGATTTTACCACAACAAAGTTTTACCTATGATTTCCTTACGGTGTTTGAAAGAGGAGATTTTATCAGCTTCTATAACAAATATCCCTAGTCGCCTTCTATCCACAACCCTCCACCTCCCAAACTGTATTAAAATAGCAGAACACAGGCTGCAAGAACTCATCTGATGTTTAAGAACCAATTAGGAAGAAAGACTCAGCTTCCTGGATGCAGGCAAAATATGTGCTACAGCCCTGGTTCTCAGGCTGCAGAGTCTAGAAGGCTGGTGCACACTCAGGTGCCAAACAGTAAGTAGCTGCACAGGAACTACATTTTTCTTCACCGGATACCTTCATATCTGATACTGACTTCTAAAAATACTTACCTCCAGGTTCAGAGTTATTTTCAGCAAAGGGCTGAACTTTCTAAATCCCCATCAGCACTCAAGGTACTCAAACAACTAACTCACTATGCAAGAAGCTCTATTAAAATGACTGACGGTGAGGGACCGGCCCAGTGGCTCAAGTGGTTGGAGTGCCACTCTCCTAATGCTGAGGTTGCCGGTTCGATTTCCACATGGGCCAGTGAGCTGCGCCCCAACAGCTCTCCCTGGAGCTGGGCTGCCACGAGCAGCCGGAGCTTGGCATAAGCTGCTGTGAATGGCCAACCGACAACTGGCAACCAACTGCCTCAGCTGCGGGGAGCGCAAGGCTCATAATACCAGCATGGGCCAGGGAGCTGTGTCCTACACAACTAGACTGAGAAACAATGGCTTGAACCGGAGGGGGTGGGGGAGGCAGAAGAAAGGGTGGGGGGGAAAGACTTACCTCTGTACCCCTCAGGCTTGTTTGTGGAGCATGCCCAGAAGAGCATCCTCGTGTTTATTAGTGAAATAACTTCGGGCGCACAGAGCGTGTTGCTGTGGAGAGGAGTGAAAAGGACATAAAAAGAACTTGCTTACTGCAAACTCTCAGAAAGAAGGTCAGAAAAGTAAACGAAAACGATCAATCCACTGACCGACAGAATTCGTCGGAGTCCTGGTGGTCGTCTCCATGAAGATAAACCAAAAGAAAGCGAAGCTCCCGCTTGGCATCGTTCAGTGCCTGTGGGAAACAGAAGGTCACAAATTACTACGAGGACTGTGCCTTGAACTTTGAGTTAGGTTAAGGGTCCTAATGGATAAAGCTACATATTTAGGAACAAAAGGAGAAATGCGGGGAAAAGGTGAGCAAGAAATCAGAGTCCTGGGCTGCTACCTTCACTCCCCTGGCGTTTTTCTCCCCACACAAAGTCCATGCTAACAAGCTCTAATGAAAAGGTGTTAGTGTTGTTAGGACTTAAAACTGTATCAGGCACATGAGAGTAGACAGGCTGACAATAAATGTCCCCAACAAATCACAGAAGTCAGTTGTTCCCACCGTCTAAAGGAAGATAAAAACAGGAGAGCCTGACAGGGAAAAGGGAGGTGAGAATTTTGCCACTTTACAGCTATAACATCTTTATAAATAAATACTGTGAAGATGACCCCAGGCCATACAGCAAGCAGGGATGAGGGAGTGGGACCCAGAGGCATTCTAAAAAGCACTGGGGTTTAAAAGATCTTCAAAGACAAGGTGAGGGCCTAAGATTCCTGCATATGCTCTTGCATTTGCATAACCCTCAGCACGTTACATTAAGATTTCCTGAATGACCACCGGTGGTCGCCACTCAGGGTCAGAGCAAAGAGAATGCATGGGATGTGCCCATCTCATTCAGTATCTCTAGCACTGAGCACTGTGCCTGGCATACAGTAGGTGCTTCGTGCTCGTGGAGTGGGGTAGGAGCAGCCAGTGAGGGAGACTGACTATGAGAAAAAGCAGATGTGAGAGAATCAGAGCAGGAAGCAAGAGTAAGCGTTTTGCTTTTTCTCCAGATAGATGCAGGAATCCTGGAGGCTGCAGAACAGAACCGCCCTTTGGCCTATGCCCAGTGTTACTTCCACATTGTTCTCTGGCCAACTAGAGACATGCCCAACACCTCACAGAGCTCTTAATTTTCACTCCCGGGGGCAGCAAGTCGAAGGTCTGTGTGGGTCGGTTGAACAAGATGTGCTGCCTTGAGTGTGTGATCTATGCCCTCATGCAACTCTGCGGGGGATCGAAGAAGACTCTAGGCTTGACTCTCAAGGGGTTTCTAGTCTGGGATAGGAAAGACAGACACAAACAACTAAAATATGAAGAAGAATGGGAAATCGCTATCGGTTTAAAAACAAAGCTATGAAAGCACAAAAGGAAAGATTACTACTTTAAATTGCAAAATTGCAAGGTAGGCCAGGGTCGGGCACGACAATCAGGAAAGGGCATAAGAAGGGAGTGACATGAGCTGCTCGAAGGATGGGCAAGATTTCAATTAGCAAAAAACGTGAGGACGGCATTGCAGGTGGAGGGAACAGCAAAAGCAAAGGCACAGAGATGGGAAAGTACAGGTCATTCAAGAAACGGTTTAGCTGGAACCTAGGGTATTGAGGAAACAAGTTACGCAGTAAAGACCTCAAAAAGAGGTGGGGATTAGATCAAGGAGGGCCCAGCTAAAAGGTTTGTTTGTTTCTTCCATAAACAGTGAAGAGCTATGTAAGTTTTCTGAGTAAAAGAATGACATGATCAGTGCTGGCTATCCTTCCCTTTGTGGATAGAATCATATCGATAAATTGGCATCTATATGGTTTGTGGCACTGACCTGGCTGTACGTTCCCTGGTAGAAGACAGGGTGTGCCCTCCCATATTTCTCTTCAAAAGAGTGCATAAATGAAACAATGTCCCCAACGGGGTCAGTGACCCGGCTGCGAGGGTCAGGCCGTATAAAGCGAAGAGCAAACCTGGGGAGGAAGGAATAAAGATCACATGAATCGGCTTACTGCAGTGCACATGGAGGGGCCAGTTTGTAAAGAGTCCTGAACCAGAGCCAGAGGCGGGGCAGCAAAGGAGCTGGATGGTCTGGGAGAGGACCACCAAACCTGAGAGCACAGTCTGGCTCAAAAGCTGCAAAGCAGCCAAGTAGGGTTCCATCGCCTATTCAAGAAGAATGCAAACTACTAGGATTATAAATTCCAACACCGGCCTAAACAAATCCCAAGTGCCTTTCTGCAGAAAAATTTAGGGCTAGAAGAACTGGGAAAGGAAGACACAGTATCTAAAAAGATCACGGATCAAGCTGTGCCCCCAGACTCGTTAGAATGGCACTGTCTTAATACAGGGAGCCACCAGCCACGTGGCTACTAAATTTAATTAAATGAGATACAACACAACAGAAACTTCAGTTCCCCAGTCACTCTGGTCACATTAAGTGCCCAGTGGCCGTATGTGGGCAGTGGCTTCCACACTGGACAGTGCAGTTCCAGAACGTTTCCATCCCCATAGGAAGTCCTACTGGATAGTGCTGGTCTGGAACTGAGTTCTGTCTCTTTCTGGCCGTTCCACTTGCCTTTCCCTCTCCTTTCTGTTCTCCTGGAATTACGAATTTTTAGTGCATACTCCCAAGCTATTCAAATTATGGACAAGAACTTGAAACCCAAACGTGCAGTCATGATTTACCTGCTCTTCAAAGGGGCAAGTAAATTCTGCTTACTGATTTATGGTGGATGGCATCCATGGGGGAAATTATAAAACTGATCTGGAGTACACTGGCCGACTTGGGAGACCTGGAAGCTATTGTAAGGTTAAGGGTGGTACCACACATCTGTTTCTACGGAGCCCATCTTAATTATATTTGTAGAGCACCATTTATTCATCCTTTGGATTTCATAGAAGGCAATGGGACAGAGGTTTGATAAGCCAATGCGCTACATAACATTAAACAAGTTGCTCAGATGATATAGTTTTGCATAAAAATTAGTAACACACTCTGTGCATATTTTTTCCCAAGGAAAACAAACAATATTCATATACTTGAGGAATTTTCAGTACAGAAAAGGTGACTAAACTATGACGCTTTCCTTACCAAATCTTGAGCCAATTCCTTATCCCCTCAAATTCCCCGTGTGTACACAATTTCATTTGGAATTTCTCCTGAGTAATCAAATCAAATTGGTTGACACAAACATTCCAGAGCAAATTAAAAGCAAATGTAAGAAGCTGTGTATATGGGGGAGCGGTTAGAATTCCTTTAGAAGATTGATGCTTTGATAACTTTCTCTGAAATTACGTGTTTTCGAATTATCTTCTTACTCTTTAAGTTTCATCTTGATAAATGAATGGATAAAAGGCTTTTTTGTTGCTCATTACATTATATTCCCATGGCCTACATAATTTAGGACAATCAGCGTTCTATAAAAATAGATATGTTAACTCAGTCTTCATTATTACTTAAAAGGTTTTTATATGCCCATTCTTAAATAAAACCGGGATGAAAAGAGCACTAAATGGTTAATTATAAGAACTTTAAGCAGGCAGTCTCATAAAACACCAAGTGGCCAAGGTACAGGTGTTGTCTGACCTTGCACTTCTGTGGCTGCTGGGTCCTCACTTCAGACCCCTGCTCTCTAGAGAAAGGCAAAGGCCACCCTACTGGGAAGGAGGTACAGGCTGCTCTGTATGCGAGGCCCAGACTGCACATTCTAGCTCCATCTGTTGGCCTGGAAGCCCACAAACATTTCAGCTCCTGTAAAGCCTCAGTGTGGGTTCATCTACTACTCAGTTCTAGACCAGACACCCCAAGCCTGATGTGCCAGCTACTTGGGTCCCCTGGACATTTTCTAGCCCTGGCCCCTCTGTAGCTTCCAAGTGCTGAGCTTTCTAAATGGCACATGAAGGAAGCAAGAAGAAAGGTTAAGGTGTGAAGCAAGGGGGTATACATACTGCAGGGCTCCGGTGCCAGCACCTGTGGGGTTGCCTGGACAGAGGGAACCGTACAGAAGTGTCTAGAGAGGGGAAACTGGTGGGAGGAATCTACAGAAAAGTGAATCATCTCAGAGCAAGAGAATCTGCTGGGATTATAAGTAGTCATATGGGGTTATAGATGATTTAGGGTAAAAGTTACAAGGAGCATAAAGCTCGTAGATAATGGTGGTTAGAAAGGAAAGGGTGTGAAGATTAACTAGGGAATGTAGAGGTGACTAACATAGTAAGAGGAGGCAGCATAAGGATAAATGTAGATAAATTGATTCTTGAAAACAATAAGCAAGACTACTTTAAAACAATTCCAATTCACAACATCAGTTGTTATGTTTGCGTAATTTACAATATTTTCATACTATATTAAAAGATAGTTTAGGAAGAATATTCAAACTGATGACAAATTGGCAAGTCAAAATTGACAGAGTATAAACCTTATCCTGGTCTACGTTTCCTCTCCAAAGTCTACCCTGTTGCTACTGACACGTAAATTAAAGGCACGTACCTAAATATATCAAGTATTGTGTAATAGGTAAACCGGAATGGAAGCATTATCAAGTAATATCCCCATCCAAGCAGCCCCTGAAATTCCAAAAACAAAGTTAGATATTATTCACTCAATCCCTAATACGTTACAAAATGGCTGGTATAGATTTTCACTGTCTCATCTTTTCACGTGGTCTCTCCCTCTGCAGTACGGTCCCCTCTTCCTGAACACCTCATCCTTCTTAAAGACCAACTGCCTTTGATCGTATTTCATCTAATATTATCATATTTTCCTTTTATGACATAATTAAATCTACTTCAACAATTTTTCTGCAGCTTTACTTCCATTAGTTGTTAAATTCAATTGCAAGTTTTCCTCCCTAAATCATAAATATTCATTCTTTCTTTTCAGATTTACAATGTGATGTATAGAACCAGCAAGAAAGATAACCATTATTATTACTACCGTGTTTCGCTGAAAATTAGACCTTGCCGGACCAACAGCTCTAATGCGTCTTTGGAGCAAAAATTAATATAAGACCCAGTCTTATTTTAATATAAGACCAGGTATACTATACTATACTATAATATATAAGTAATATAATTAATATAATATTGGGTCTTATATTAATTTTTGCTCCAAAAGATGCATTAGAGCTGTTGGTCCACCTAGGTCTTATTTTCGGGGAAACACGGTACCGTGGACATTTGTAAAGAACTGACAATTATATTAACCAAAATGATATATCCCCATATAGCTGCTAATCTTAGTAATAATGCTAATTACTATTTTAACCATGTTGATTATTGTCCCCGTTGTTATTAACTAGCATTCATACAGGGATCTAGGGTTTACACAGTATCTCTTAGAGTTCCTATTTTGTGATGAGACCCTCACTGTGTCCAGAGCAGGGAGCTCTGGAGCCTCATGGCTGGAATCAGGGTCCCACACACTGAGTCAAGCTCAAAACAAACTAAGGAAACGTTGGGCATATCCAGAACTACTCCCTGACTCATACAATTGCTCTAAGAATCTGCTTTTCTACTTCGGAATACCCCCAAATGACTACTTAGGAAGTTTATTTTTTAAAACACTGTCAAGTACTCCACAAAAAGGTGTAACGATGGAGGAAATTATAACTGCTGCCAAGTTAAAGGGAGGGCTTTCTTGGAATTCTAAATCCAAGCACCAGAAGTGAGTGTAACTCCCAGAATAAGAAACACTCCAAAAGGCTCTCTGGAGCGCGTGATCAGTATCCACACCTGACCTCTCTGATTAGACTGAGCGATGTAACGAGGAGCACTGGCTCTTCCCCCGGGACTCATCTCTGGATCCCAACAGCAAAACACCAGGAGCACTGGAGCACTCCCAAATGCCTGCTCAGCTTCACTGAACCACCTCCTTGCTACTCCCCCTTCAAGCCTAATTTCAAAGATATGGCTAAGGCCCCTACAAAGACTCCAAACACTTCCCCAGAATTAGCTTAAAATTAAGTAAAATGAAGCAACAAAGAACTCAGTAAACATTCTAACTTAAAAGAGGAAGATCTATTAAACACGTAGCAAATACCTTTAAATATACAAATAAAACTACTGTGCACTCAAACCAAGGTACAGAAAACTTTTCAAATAACTGGCAAGGAGCCAAAAAAGGAAAGCAAAAAAGGACAGTTACTGTATTGATTCATTAAGAAATCAAGGAAAAATGAACAACCCAATTAATCTACCAAGGAACCAGGTTTAGCCAACAGCTTGACATTCGGAATATTTATTTTGCTCCTAAGATGCAGAGCCCAACATAACCAAGTGAATGGACTTATAAAACAAAAAGGGGAAAATTGCAGCCATGAAACTTGCCCTTGGTTGTGGTCTTGAGACAACATAGCTGTAGATCCTGTGGTCGGCGGTATTAACCTGCAGAGGTCGGGATGGCGGCGGGTTGAAAACACTTGGTACACCCTCTTGCTCATTCAGTCGGTCCTGTACAGCAGCCTGAGAAGGAAAACCGAGTAGAAACAAAGAGTTTCAGTGATACTCAGAATCAACTCAGAGAAAAAGATGAGGCAACTGTCGCTTGGTGTTTTAAAACAAGTCGTCTGAGGAGTGTACTGTCACGGACCTTTAACTTGCCACCGTGGGAGGCAACGTGTGGTGATGGCTACAGAATTCGCAGTTGAGGAGTCCCAGGAACATCTCTGGAAGCTCCGTTTCTGCAGCAAGCACACTGCTTCTAAGCAGAGGGCGTGTGTTATTTAGGGCGCTGGGATACCAGGTGCCCCAGTGCATAAGCCTGAGGAGAGCTGGCCCCAGCAAGTACCAGGCAGGCAGTTCCCCTAGAGCTTTGCAGTGGAGCAGTCCTGACGGGGGGGAGCGGGGGTCGGGGGGTGTCGATGGAGGGCCTGGCTTGGGAGCCTCAGTTTCCTCATGTGGAAAGTAAAAGAACGATATTTCTCAGAGTTGACTTGAATTTAATGAGATAACCACACATAAAGATCCTAATATAATTCCTGGCAGTCAGGTGATGAACATTCAGTAAAAAATCTCGTTCCCGCCTCAATTTTCCCCATGAAAATGAATATTTGTTGTAGTACAGTAAAAAATGTGGCCGTAACCAAAGAGGTCTGGTCTTTGCCTCAGCTTCTGGGAGATAATCCATGTCATACCTGGTAAGAGTGTCTTTGTTACTGAATCTTAGGGTGGGGCTGGCCACTGCAGAAAAACCAAACCATGTGACCCGGGGTGGGGACTCTGGGTAACGCAGCATCAGTCAACCTGAAGACTGAGTTCATCAGAGGCAACCAATGAAGTCAAGAAAGCCTATGTAATGAAGCCCCAATGAAAACTCTAGACACGGAGGTGAGGTTCCCTGGTTGGCAGTACTTCGTGCATATTGCCACACATCTATGCCAGGGGGGCAACATGTCCTGATACCATGAGAGGAGTACGGACCTTTGTGCTTGCAATGCAAGACTCTGCCCTCTGTGTCTCTTCCTTTAGCTGATTTAATCTGTATCCTTTCCCTGTAATAAACCATTACTGAGAGTGCAAAAGCTTTCAGTGAGCTCTTCCAGTGAATTATCAAACGCGAGGGTGGTTTTGGGAACTCCCTGAATGTGCAGATGCTGTCAGAGAGAGAGAGGGTGGTCTTCTGGAGGACTTGTGTGCCCTCTAACCTTAGTGGTGGCTTTAAACTTTGCATTATAGCTTACTCTAAGTTAATCCTACAGTTTTCATGTTTTCGAGTATTAAGGTACAATTCAACGAGGGAAAAAATAGTCTGTGAGCAAATGTTCCTGGGATAACTGGCTATCCATGTGCAAAAGAATGCTGCTGAACCCCTAAATCACACCATATAAAAAATTAACTCAAAATACTCTTATCAAAGACCTAAATGTAAGGACTGAAATTATAAAACTCTTAAAAGATAACATGGAAGAAAATCTTCATGGCCTTGGATTAGAAAATGGTTTCTTAGATATCACACTAAAAGCACAAGCCACAAAAGAAAAAAAACACTGGATTTCATTAAAACTAAAAACTTTTGTGCATCAAAACACATTATCAAGAAAGTCAAAGGATAATCCCCAGAATGGGAGAAAATATTTACAAATCGTATACTGATAAGGGTCTAGAATCTAGAATACATAAAGAACTCTCACAACTCATCATCGAGTTTAAAAATGGGCAAAGGACTTAAATAGACATTTCTCCAAAGAAAATATACAAATGACCAACAAGCAACATGAAAAGATGCTCTACATCATTAGCCATCAGAAAAATGCAGATCCAAATTACAAGCCAAGAGACATCTTTACACCCTCCAGAACGGCTATAATTTAAAAGGCAGAAATTAATAAATACTGGCGAGGATGTGAAAAAACTGGAACCCTCATAGACTATTGTCGGGAACATGAAATAGTGTAGCCTCTTTGGAAACAAACCATCTGGCAGTTCGTCAAAAGGTGAAAGTTACCATACAACTCAGTAATTCCACTAGGTATACACCCAAGAGAAATGAAAACATACTGTGTTTCCCTGAAAATAAGACCTAGCCGGACCATCAGCTCTACTGCGTCTTTTGGAGCGAAAGTTAATATAAGACCCGGTATTATATTATATTATACATGGTATTATATTACATTATATTATACCTGGTCTTATAGTAAAATAAGACCAGATCTTACATTAATTTTTGCTCCAAAAGAAGCATTAGAGCTGATGGTCTGGCTAGGTCTTATTTTCGGGGAAACGCAGCACGTCCATACAAAAACTTATACACTGACGCTCACTGCAACATTACTAATAATAGCCCAAAGCGGAAACAACCCAAATGTCTATCAACTGACAAAAGGATAAACATATATTCATACAAGGGAATATTATTTGACAACAAAAAGGAATGAAGTACTGATTCATTCTAAGACATAGATAAATCATTCACTCATTCATTGATTAATCTTGAAAACTGCATGCTAAGTGAAATAAGCCAGACACAAAAGGACAAATATTGTCTGATCTCACTCATAAGAGGTATCTAGAAAAGTCAAATTTTATAGAGACAGAAAGTAGAACTGTGGTTACCAGAGGCTGTGGAGAGGGGGTAATGGGAAGTAATTGTTTACGAGGACAGAGCTTCAGTTTGGTATGATGTTAAAGACAGATAGTGGTGATGGTTGCACAATAATGTAAATGTACTTAATGTCACTAAATTGTACACTTAAAAATAGTTAAAATGGTAAACTCTGCTATGTATATTTTACCACAACACAACACCACACACACATACACACACACACACAAAATGAAGTACTGATACCTGCTACAACATGGATGAACCTTGAGAACATTATGTTAAGTGAAAGAAGCCAGACACAAAAGACCGCGTACTACGATTCCATTCATGTGGAAGTCCAGAGAGGAAAATCCACAGACAGGAAGATTAGCAGTTGCTTAGGGCTGGGTGGGGAGAGGGGAGGGGAGTGGAGGGACAGGAGGAGGGAATCAGCTAATGGGGGTTCTTTCTGGGTAATGTTCTCAGTATTCTAAGAAGTTTATGGAATGTTTTAAAATTGATTGTGGTAATGGCTGCACAACTCTGAATGTAATAAAAAAGACTGAATTTCACATTTTAAATGGGTGAATTGTTTGGTATGTGAATTACATTATCAACAAATCTGCTATTTAAAAACCAGAACTGGTAATATTTGTCATCAATTATAAAGTTAAGCTTTTAGGCAAAAATTAGAATTTTGGAAAACTTGTATTTGCCACTGTAAACTTGATAGTTTCCTAATATCTTTTAAAGGCTTCTCTGATGAGTTTGGAGGTGCTACTAATGAATCGTGTTATATAGCAAAATGCATCAACATCTGGAAGATCTGTATTAATTCAGTGAACCAATGTTTTCCAAATAATCAATGCATGAAATTATGAAATCATGCATCGGTAAAAGATCAAAGTGAAGACCAATAGACTTCAACGAAGAAAAGAGAACAAAAAGTTCCTTGATATGATTTTTTTCAAATATCATATTGCAACTAACCTTTAAGAAACTATCACAGTATCAAAGACTATCCAGTGATTTGAAAAAGCTATTGCAATACTCCTCCTATTTCCAACCACATATGTGGGCGAAACCAGATTTTCTTCACATATCTCAACTAAAACTATGTATCACCAAGATTAAAGGCAGAAAATCCAGCTGTTTTCTATCAAGCCAGATATTATAGACATTTGCAAAAACTTGTTAACAAGTGAGTTTATCTTTTTAAATTAATAAACTTTAAGAAAAATTTCAGTTTTGATTTGTAATATGTTAACAAATATCAGTAGATATAACCCATATAAACACAAGCTCTTTGGAGGTCCTCAATAATTCTTAAGTGCAAAGAGTGACACCCAAAAGTTTGAAAAGCTCTGGTTTGTTTGGGAAAAATTAATGCATATACATTTTTACACAGGCATAAAATATTTGGGGGGAAAATCAAAAGAAATTCTTAATATTGCTGTATTGTCAGGGTAGGACTGAGAAATAGTTGTAGGGAAGTGATTCGAGTGGATTTTTTTCATATTTCATTTTAGGCTTTGTTTAAACTTTTTAACACAAATTATTTTATATATTTTACATATTATTATTTTTATTTTTTATTTTTTTTATTGGGGAAGGGGACCACGACTTTATTGGACTTCCAGGACTTTTTTCCAAGTCAAGTTGTTGTCCTTTCAGTGTTAGTTGTGGAGGGCGCAGCTCAGCTCCAGGTCCAGGTGCCATTGCTAGTTGCAGGGGGCGCAGCCCACCATCCCTTGCGGGAATCGAACCGGCAACTTTTGTAGTTAGGAGCATGGAGCTCTAGCCACCTGAGCCAGCGGGCCGGGCCTGTATTATTTTTTATGAGTTACTAAAATAGACTAAAGTGAAAAAAACTATGAATACAGCATAATCTCATTTGTATGACAAGAAATTATATATAAATCTACATAGCCATATAAATGAACCTAAAAAAGTCTGAAACGATATACACTAAAATTTAACACTAGTTATCCATGAAGTGGTAGGATTATGGGTGAGCATTTTCTTTATATTTTTTGGAATTCTTTGCCTGTGTGGGTGTGCACATATATGTGCATTTAATATTTCTGTAAGTCATGTCATGTTAAAGGATGGTTAATATTATACCAGATAATTATAAACCAAGAAATAAAATGGGACAATATTAATAAATCAAACTAGAATTTAAAGCAAAAAGGATCACCTGGTGTTAACTTGTATCTTTATTATCTTTCTTGTCAAATACTATTATTACAAGAAAGTTCTAAAAGCCACGTCTTTGTGTCCAATAAAATAGGCAAACTATATAAAACTTAGAAAGTGTCTCACCACAAAACAGACACAGAATTCATTATTACAGTTTATCTGCACCATGTACTGCCTTTCCACAGCATGAACAAAAAGTAAGCATTCTCTTTGATATATTTGTTATTAACATTGGCAAGTATACACATATATATTATCAGCACATTAAGGAGAGTTATAAACATCAGAAAGTCTGAAAGGACATATAATTAATATAGTAAAACATCAAATGTGGTTATCTCAAGTTTCATTTGATAATCAAGTGTGATTATCAAGAAGTTTCATTTTCAACTTTATAAACTCTGTATTTTGATTTTTTTCAAACATGCGTTGTTACTGTAATTAGAAAAAAAGACATTACCACTGGGAAATTAAGAAATTTGTAAAAACTTATTCTAATTCATCATGTCAAGTAGTCTCATTAAGTAAATAGGGAAAAAAGTGGAAATAGCAGATTTTATTTGTACATTTAATAAGCTTGATTGAGTATAGACACCAAATCTTTATCCCACAAAAAACACATTCTTTGATAAACACCTAGTTGTCAAGAATGGTTCCTTCTAGGAAAGGTGGAAAAGAAACGGAGTCTGGGAACGACATTTAAGCAACTTACATAAGGCTTCAATTTTATCCAATTTGAAATAAGTATTGCAAAATGTCTGGCTTTCAGGAGCTGGGTGGTAGATACATGGTTGTTCCCTTTATCTCTGTATTTTTCTCTAAGTTTGAAATATTTAATAAAAATATATGTATTATTTAATATTAATGGAAAGTTATTAATTCATAAGGACCTCAATAGATACCTATATGAAATAAAATAGATATAAAAAGGATAAACAAAAACAAAAAAAGTAAGCTACTAGGAATTCTAAATATGTCCCTAAACAATTCTGAGGTCAAAGAAGAAAATAAAAACTTTAAAAATGTATTTTCAGAAGAAAGTTCACAGTCTCAAATGTAAGAAAGAGTCTAATTAACCAAGCTGTAAAAAATACCAAAATGCTAAAAAAAAAATATAACCGATAAAAGTGTGAAAATATATAATTTTTCCTTAATAAAAAACAGAGAGAAAGAACTGATAAATACGAGAACATCTCATTAAAAAACAAATAATAAGATAAACCAGTCTCTAGGAACTCTCATTTTTAAAAAAGGAAAATAAAAAAAAAATGAGAAGAGGGGTTCATAGAACAGACATAGGAGAATGAAAGCTATGACACTTTGTATACCCAATGCTAAAAAACTTGGAAAATCTTTAAAAAGAAAGCATTTTCTAAGAAAGGTTATCAAGAAAGATGTAGTGAAACAGATTATGAATGACGGGGAAAACATGAAAAAGTTAATAAAAAACAGGCAGAAACAAGTTTTCTAGTGCTGTCTTGCAAATCTAAGCTATTTACACTTCTCACCTAATTTAATCAAGTTGGTCATTTTATAAAGCCAGCATGTGCTTGAAATGAAAAGCTAACAAGGAGATAGCGCCAAAGTAGAACACAGAGCAACATCATTTCCCCCAAAATTTTCACATTTATCATTCCTTTTCATCATTCAGGTGTCAGCTCAAATATAACCTCTTCAGAAAGGCCTTACTTGACCATCCTATTTAAAATAACTCCCCAGATCCTATCTGTTACATTTCCTACACTCATCCACAGCATTTATTACAAACTGAAATTATCTAGAATTAAGCTTCATGAGTGTAGGGGCTTAGTCTTATTCTCTTGTATAATTCCACTGCCTAAAATTACTCAAAAATAGGTGTTGAGGGCAGCCAGGTGGCTCAGGTGTTTGGAGCGCTGTACTCCTAACACCGAAGCTACAAGTTCGATTCCCACATGGGCCAGTGTGAGCTGCGCCCTCTACAGCTAAATTGAGAACAACAGCTCTCCCTGGAGCTGGGCTGCCATGAATAGCTGGCAGCCAGCGTAAGCAGCCATGTGCTGCCATTGAGCAGCCAGCAGCCACCCTGATTGGCCAGCAACTGGAGAGAGATGCCATGAGCTGCACAGCCGGCCATCAGCCTGCGACTCACTGGCTCAGCCTGGTAGAGTGCAATGCCCATAATACCAGCATGGGCCAGGGCGCTGCGTCCTCCACAACTAGACTGAGAAACAATGGCTTGATTCAGAGTTGTGGGGAGAGGAGAAGGGGGGGAAAAAAAGGTGTTAAATGACTAAATATCACTTAGGAATATGTTTTCAGAAATCCAACACCCTATTCAAGTAACATACCATAATTAAAACAGTAATTTCAACAGAGATCAAAGTTGTTTGATAAAATTCAACATGCACTCTTGATATAAACTATTAATATGCCAAGAATAGACAAATAGTAAACAGATATTTGAGAGCTTATGAGGTACTAGAATTAGTTTTAGATGGTGGGAATAGAGCAGTTAACAAAACACAACACAACACAACACAACACAACGAAACATCTCTATTCTCATGATGCTTTCATCCTTCTGGATCTATCTCAAAACAACCACCAACATCACACTTGCTAATAAAACATAAGAGGCATTAGAGTGAGGACAAGGTGTTTGCTATTACCATTATTAATTGAAACTGTTCTAGCCAATTCAATGATCAAGTAAAAGAAACAAACGCTCCATAACCTGAAAAAAAAATAACTTAAGTTGCAGATCACACAACTACCTAGAAAATCCAAAATAATAAACTACTATTGTTTCCCCGAAAATGAGACCTAGCCAGACAATCAGCTCTAATGCGTCTTTTGGAGCAAAAATTAATATAAGATCCAGTATTTATATATTAATTATATTATATTATATTATACTCAGTCTTATAGTAAAATAACGCTGGGTCTTACATTAATTTTTGCTCCAAAAGCTGCATTAGAACTGATTGTCTGGCTAGGTCTTATTTTTGGGGAAACATGGTATAAAATATGCAATAAGAAGGTTCACATTAAAGTATCTATTACAGGGGCCAGCCCGGTGGCTCAAGTTCTTCGAGCTCCGTGCTCCTGATGCAGAAGGCTGCCGGGTCGATTCCCACATGGGCCAGTGGGTTCTCAACCAAAAGTTGCCGGTTTCCTCCACACCCACGAGGGATGGTGGTTTGCGCCCCCTGCAACTAACAAAGGCAACTTGACCTGGAGCTGAGCTGCGCCCTCCATAATCACGACTGAAAGGACAAGAATTTGACTTGGAAAGAATCCTGAACGTGTACATTGTTCCCCAATAAAGTAGTCCTGTTTCCCTTCCCCAATAAAATCTTTTAAAAAAAGGGCCGGCCCGGTGGCTCAGGTGGTTAGAGGTCCATGCTCCTAACTCTGAAGGCTGCCGATTCGATTCCCACATGGGCCAGTGGGTTCTCAACAAAAAGGTTGCCGGTTTCCTCCACTCCCGCGGGGGGGATGATGGGCTCCGCCCCCTGCAACTAAGATTGAACACGGCACCTTGAGCTGAGCTGCCAATGAGCTCCTGAATGGCTCAGTTGGTTGGAGCGCGTCCTCCCAACCACAAGGTTGCCCAGTAGACTCCCTCCTCTCAACCACAGGGTTGCCGGTTCAACTCCCGCAAGGGATGGTGGGCTGCGCCCCCTGCAACTAGCAATGGCAACTGGACCTGGAGCTGAGCTGCGCCCTCCACAACTAAGACTGAAAGGACAACAACTTGACTTGGGGAAAAAAAAAAGTCCTGGAAGTACACACTGTTCCCCAATAAAGTCCTGTTCCCCTTCCCCAATAAAATCTTTAAAACAAAAAAAATCTTTAAAAAGAAATGTATCTATTACAAACCAAATACATAAAAGAACAACAGTTTTCCCAAAGAGCCATTAAGAAAGAATAAAGAAGCAGGAGCACTATACTGAGGGATTTGGTCAGCACCATCTTTTGTATGATTTTATAACTTCGATCATAAATCTTCACCTTTTCCACATACTTACTTTTAAAGACTTAAGAGTTGTAAATTTGAAAAAAATCTACTGCAAGAAGATTCCTGCTATGGTAAATTACATGCCTTTCAATCATTATCAGACCAGGGAAAAACAAGCTCAGAATAAATCCTATCATACCTCTATGTTCCAGTTATGTTGTTCCAAGGTATGGCGACACTGATCCATAGATTCTATGCCAGTCAGATCCTGAAAAGGAAAAAAACAAAAAATACTTAGGGAAAAACCAACAGGACATATGTAGATATGTTTACCCCAGTAGAATACTTATGAATACATCTAGGAAAGTACGCTAAAAAGTGTTGAAGGTAGGTTTTGAAGTACTGTAAAACCTTACTATTCATTATTTATCTCATCAGTTATAGCAGTTATTACCCCAGAGAACAAAAAATAAATAAATAAAATAAAATTTCTTGTCTTTTAAAACAAGGCTTTCAATTAAAAAGACTACGGATTAAAATCAATATTCTCCTCTCAAATTCAAGTTTAAAAAATTAAAGATTTCTTCACTCTCTGGGTCCAGCAAAACATTCTCCAATGCTAAACAACTATTCTGTTTATAGATATTTAATGATATAATAATGTAGGTTTCCTGCAAAATAGAATGCTTTCATTAACTTATATCCTTTTACCTA
Organism: Rhinolophus hipposideros; assembly: GCF_964194185.1. Classification (NCBI taxonomy): domain Eukaryota; kingdom Metazoa; phylum Chordata; class Mammalia; order Chiroptera; family Rhinolophidae; genus Rhinolophus; species Rhinolophus hipposideros. The sequence goes on from NC_138069.1 coordinate 6,758,239, forward strand.
CTGGCATATAACATAGCATATAATATGAACTGTTGTTTTTTTTTTTTTTACTAAAGAGTCTGTAACTCAAATGTTTCCCTACAATAACTATATTCCCTACTCCTCCTTGGACTGTTCTCAGGTCTCACTTTGTCTCTGACCAACGCACCTTGTCTCTCTGGCTCCTTTTCTTCCATCCCTCTCAATGTAGAAAGTTCTCTAAGGATGTTTCCTTGTCTTTTGTCTCTATACCTCCCTCCCTGGAAACCTCATTTAATCCTCAGCTTTCAACCACCCTGTCTCCTTAGGTGACTCCTAATTTAATTTCGGGATCTGTAATCTCTTCTGAAGTTTAAGAGTGCATTTCCAGGGTGCGGCCGGATGGCTCAGTTGGTTAGAGCGCGAGCTCTGAAAAACAGGGTTGCCGGTTCGATTCCCACATGGGCCAGTGAGCTGCGCCCTCCACAACTAGACTGAAGGACAACGACTTGGAGCTGATGGGCCTGGAGAAACACACTGTTCCCCAATATTCCCCAATAAAATTTAAAAAAAAAAAGAGTGCATTTCCAATAGGCTATTAACATTTCCACCTAGATGTGGCACCTGTACCTCAAATGTACCATTAAAACCACTGTATCTGTGTTAACTACCACTACCCTCCCAAATACACAGGCTAAGATGATATCTGGAATCTCAGCCTCATCTTTGAGTACTCCACACTTGACCTCCATATTTCATCAGTTATCAAGTTTCTACATTACATCTGTAACCACATTTCCATTCCCACCACCAGCATCTGTAATCAAGCTTTTGTAACACCTCAAGTGAATTGTCAAAATACTTAATTTCTCTCCTTCCTTCTAATTCTTCTTCCTAACTGTGCATGCGCGTTACTCCTCTGCTTAAAACTCTTCAGTTGGGGGCCGGCCCAGTGGCTCAGGCAGTTGGAGTTCCGTGCTCTTAACTCCGAAGGCTGCCGGTTTGATTCCCACATGGGCCAGTGGGCTCTCACAACTCCCCGAGTCCTGCAAGGGATGGTGGGCTCCGCCCCCTGCAACTAAGATTGAACACAGCACTGTGAGCTGAGCTGCCACTGAGCTCCTGGATGGCTCAGTTGGTTGGAGCGCGGGCTCTCCACCACAAGGTCGCTGGTTCGACTCCCACAAGGAATGGTGGGCTGCGCCCCCTGCAACTGGAAATGGCAACTGGACCTGGAGCTGGGCTGCGCCCTCCACAGCTGAGACTGGGGGGACGACAACTTGAGGCTGAACGGCACCCTCCACAACTAAGATTGAAAGGACAACTTGACTTGGGGGAAAAGCCTGGAAGTACACACTGTTCCCCAATAAAGTTCTGTTCCCCTTCCCCAATAAAATCTTAAAAAAAAAAAAAAAGAAGAAGAAGAAGGGAGCCTATATAAGACGGAAGGCAATAGCCAAATTGGTAAGAGGCCTGGAATGGTCAGGAGCTAAAATCCAGACTGTCAGAGCGGTCAGTAGTTCTCCTAATAGAGCTCTAGAGTTCTCAACAGAGCTTTTCCATTTCAGTAGGAAGTTTTTACAGTATTTTAAACATAAAAAAAAATTATTAGCAATGTTTATGTACCACTGGTGTAATTTTTTAAAATAACTGTATACCAAACTTCGGGTTTTGTTTTGTTTTATTTTTAAGTTGTTTTTTTTAAGTATATCCTGGGAAGGATATCCAGTCCAAATCAAATCCTTCATGGTGCACATAAAGGCAGCTAAAATCTGGGAGTTAAACATGTTTGGTCCGTGGTCATGGTGCAGAATTGAGGTAAGAACCTCAGGCTTGTCCTACATTCTTGTCAGTTTGAGATCAATCTCTCCTGTTGCTTGCTGGTTGTTAAGAGGCATTTCTTCAGGACAGACTATTGTATTCATCTTGAAGTCCCTTGGAGATAGTAAGGAATAGACAATAACAGCAGACAGGTGTTGCAGGAAAGGATGGATAGATGGATTTGGCTTTTTTAATTAGACCTTGAAGGAAGGCAAGGATTTAGCTCTGGAAATTTCGTCATTAAATATATACATGAACTGTTAAATTTGTTAAGTACTAGACATCTAAAGGGGAAATAGTGAGAAAATAATCTGGAAAGCTAGACTGGGACCACGTGATAGGAACAACTTGAATACCACTCTGAGGATTTTGGAATTTATTATTCAGTCAACTGAAGAGTTGTTTTTTTTGCTTTGTTTTGTTTTTTAAGATTTTTATTGGGGAAGGGGAAGAGGACTTTATTGGGGAACAGTGCGTACTTCCAGGCCTTTTTTCCAAGTCAGGTTGTTGTCCTTTCAGTCTTAGTTGTGGAGGGTGCTATTCAGCCTCAAGTTGTCATTCCCCCCCCACCCCACCCCCGTCTCAGCTGTGGAGGGCGCAGCCCAGCTCCAGGTCCAGTTGTCATTTCCAGTTGCAAGGGGCACAGCCCACCATCCGTTGTGGGAGTTGAACCGGCAACCTTGTGGTTGAGAGCCCACTGGCCCATGTGGGAATGGAACCGGCAGCCTTCGGAGTTGGAGCATGGAGCTCTAACCGCCTGAGCCACCGGGCCGGCCCAATAGGCTCCCTTCTTAAAGTCCAGTTTCCTTACAGCACCCTGCAGAGGACTGGGATGTCTCTGTACCTTCTGTTTAAGAATTAGACTCTACTTTTACCTTGTCAGGGTGTGAATGACCACTCATCTTTAAATACCAAAATTGTTTTCTACCTGTTATGCACCTATTATTTTCTCCCTTCTACTGTGATTATTACACTCATTCTACTGCCTTACCAGAAGATACAGGCTCCTTGAAAGCAGTGTCCGTAATTCATCTCTCTCTATATAATATTCCCCACGACCTACCATACAGTAAAGGCTTGAAAAGCTGCAGAAAAAGTTAGTCCAAGTGAAAAGAACATTTTGTATAAGCTTCGACTGTGGTACCTATAAACTGAAATCCTCCAGATATTTTCAGCATCTCATTGTACATTATTAATACCTGAGATTTTTTTAACTCTAAATGTTCTGACTAATATAAATAAGCTGGCTATTAAAAACACAAATTTGCAGGATTTTCCTGGAGATCAGTAAGTCGGGGATGGAGCCAGAGAATCAGTACTTTTTTTTGAAAGCTTCTCAACTGATTCTAATGTACAAACAGGCTGGGAAACCCATGGTATTGAACAATTATATGTAGGCCCAGAGATTGAGTCACATTAAAAAAACTTTTTTAAAAAAGGCTATAAACATTGTAGGCGAGAACAATCAGGGTAATTGCACATCTTCAATATACTGAAATACTTAACCTAATTTGCAAGCAAAACCCTTCTCTAAGTAGAGAATCATGATAAGCTGGAAGGCCAACTGAACAAGCCTGCTTTCAATCACTACTGATGAGTATTAAAACATGCACTAGGAACAAGCAATGCCAGACACACCTAGGAATCCACCAACAAATATTCACGATCCAGATACTCACCGTATCCAGGATACAGATATAGTTTATGCTCTCATTACGTTTGTATCCTACTGGAGGGACTGACCAAAACAAACCACATACACACAGCAAAATAACAATTTTATGCTAGGGGATTCCTTTGGATTGGAGGTTCAAGGAAGGCCTCTTTAGGGAAATAACGTTTCAGCAAAGATCTTATGAAAGATAAAGGTGTAGCCATGGAAAAACATATGCGAAGAGTATTCCAGACAGAAAGACAACAAATGCAAAAACTGAGACAATTGGATATATGACATCATGTGTTTTTAAAAATCCATAGAACTCTACAGCAGAATGAACCTTAAAGTATATATACATTTAAAAAATCATTTAGGGGGCGGCCGGATAGCTCAGTTGGTTAGAGTGCGAGCTCTGAACGACAGGGTTGCTGGTTCGGTTCCCACATGGGCCAGTGAGCTGCACCCTCCACAACTAGACTGAAGACAATGAGCTGCCGCTGAGCTTCTGGAGGGACCACCGGATAGCTCAGCTGGTTAGAGCACGTTCTCTCAACAACAAGGTTGCTGGTTCAATTCCCGCATGGGAGGGTGGGCTGTGCCCCCTGCAACTAAAGATTGAAAACGGCGACTGGACTTGGAGCTGAGTTGCGCCCTGGAGAAACACACTGTTCCCCAATATTCCCCAATAAATTTTTTAAAAATCATTTAGGAAGTCAGAGGATGGAACACAGACTGTGACATAAGAAGCTAATTGTATCACAAATATATGAAAAAACCTCACTATAAGTAGTTGTGGTGGTGGTGGTGGTGGTGGTGGAAGGTGCTGACCTAAGTAACTTAGGAAATGAATGGAATCTGTAAGACTAAAGGCAAAAGGAACTGCACAGAAGCACCATTCTCTAGTTGATAAAGCCGTTTCCCATGTGTCAAATCAGAAGCCACTGTATCTATATACCTATACTGGAATTGAACAATGAAATAAACAGATGGTGGGAGCCAGTTTTCCATTGATGAGTGGGAAGTTACAGATAACCAAGGGAAGAAGGCTAGAATGATCCATGTGGTAATGAATTAGTGCTGGAGAGATCTGAATAGACACATTTAGCTTAATAGAGGTGGTCACATACAGAACTAGCTTAGTACACACACATGTACGTCCTCGCTGTCAGCTGAGAGCCTAGAAACAAAAACATGCACCCCCACAGTAAGCACTCATAATGGCCAGATCTCCGTTTCTAATTCTATTCTCTAAGAAAAGCAGCTAGGTTCCTTGCCGAAATAGCTGATTCTAGGACTGGGGCAGGAAACAAACCAGGTGAAGCTGGAGAATCTTGTAGTGCCAGAAAGTAAGAAAGTTCTCAAAAAACCTCCACAATAACAGGGGGCATAACAAAGGGATACAGAAGTCAACTGAAAGAACTTCCAGTGGCCAAAACGGGTACAATTTGAGGAACAAAATAAAGTAGTAACGGCTTATAATCCAAAGTACAAAATAAACATCCTTGAGTCTGTACTGATATAAATTCATGACTGAATGAATGAATGAATGAATGAATGGGGGAGAATAGACAAGCATCCTGTGCAGAATTCCATACAAGGAGGTGGAACGTCACTCTCCATTCTGAAGTGTGGGTTGTGCCAAGTGACTTTTTTTCAAAGAGTACAGTATGGAAAAGGAGGGTAAAAATGAACTTTATAGTGCAGAAGCATGACGAGTAATACCTCAGCCCGGGGATCAAAGTCAACATCAACAGTAACAACTCATGTTGATGGCACGTACCCTTTACAAGACGCAAAGGCATGTTATGTGATCTTCCTCCTCCAAACCCACAACCCCGACCTAGTCATGAGAAAAACATCAGACAAATGCCAACTGAGGGAAATTCTACAAAACACCTGACCAGTACTCCTTAAAACTGTCAAGGTCATCAAAAACAAGGCAAGTCTGAGAAACTGTCACAGCCAAGAGAAGCCCTAGGAGACAACTAAACTAATGTAGTGTCCTAGATGAAATCTGGACCAGAAAAAGGACATTCGGTAACAACTAAGGAAATCTGCATCAAGTATGGACTTTAAAAATAATGTATCAATACTGGTTCATTAATTGTGACCTAAGTACCAAACTAATAATGTAATACATTAATAGGGAACACAGAGAAATGGTATATGGGAAGTGTATGTACTATTTTTGCAGCTTTTCTGTAAATGTAAATCTACTCTAAAATAAAAGTATATTTCAAAAGTGAAAACAAAACTGGGAGAGTACTTCTGAGACAGAACAAGCTTAGCAAGTTGGCAGGTAAGGTCTGAGAAGTAGGCAGGGGAACGAACATTTGTTTCCCAACCTTACTTGCATATCAGAAGCACCTGAGGGGAATCACAGATGTCTAGATCCCCACCCCAAACAATTTAATCAGATGCTCTGAATGTGCAGCGTAGGCATAGGTAAATTATTTCCTAGAGGAGGGAGAGCTCCTAAGTTACTCTAATATACAGCCAGGGCTGAGAACCATTAACCCAGAGCCTTAATTCTAAGTCCAGAAGGAGTGTCATGATCATCAGTAGAATTTTTTTTACAAAGTCAGTCTGGCTGCTGTGTGAAGAATTAACGGTAGAAGGCATGAAAGAGAGCAAGACACTAGCAAGGAAACTATTATATGGAAATGAAAGAGAAAATGAATGGTGGTTTAGAATAGGATGGTGAAGAGGGAAAGAAGAGGACAGGTTTGGGCTATACTGTAAAGGTATAGCCAAAAGGATCGGCAATTGATTAAATATGGCGGCGGTGTAAGAGAAATGTTATGATGGATGAACTAAAGCTTAAGCCAATGGAATGACAGCGTTATTTACCAAGGATGAGAAAAACTGTTGAAATAATTTGCTTATCTTTGTGAGAAAAATGTATTTCTGGTAAAGTGTTTTCAAAGATTAGGGGAAAAAGTGGAAACAGAGTGCCAAAGACAAATGCACTTTTATTTATTCTATCATGATGCTACACGCGCGGGGGAACAAACTGCCTGACCTCACGCTAGCCAGCAGGATGGCTAGTGGGGCATCCAAAGGGTCAAATGCACAACATGCTGAACTCATCTGGCACTCCTGTTTCAAACAGCTGCACTCATAAACAGGACAGGGTGGCTACCAAGGTTTTCTTTCATTTTTATGTATTTTTTAAAAAGATTTTATTGGGGAAGGGGAACAGGACTTTATTGGGGAACAGTGTATACTTCCAGGACTTTTTTCCAAGTTAAGTTGTTGTCCTTTCAATCTTACTTGTGGAGGGTGCCGTTCAGCTTCAAGTTGTCCTTTCAGTCTTAGTTGTGGAGGGCGCAGCTCTGCTCCAGGTCCAGTTGCCGTTGCTACTTGCAGGGGGCGCAGCACACCATCCTTTGTGGGAGTCAAACCGGCAACCTTGTGGTTGAGAGGACACGCTCCAACCAACTGAGCCATCAGGGAGCTCAGTGGCAGCTCAGCTCAAGGTGCCGTGTTCAATCTTAGTCGCAGGGATCTGCCCAGCATCCCTTGCGGGACTAGAGGAATTGAACAGGCAACCTTGTGGTTGAGAGCCCACTGGCCCATGTGGGAGTCGAACCGGCAGCCTTAGGAGTTAGGAGCACGGAGCTCCAACTGCCTGAGCCACGGGGCCGGCCCAAGAATTTTTAAACCTAGTGTAAGTTAGGTAAAGAACGTTTAAATACTAGAGTAAGATTGGGAAAGAGGGAGGTGTTTGCGGCCCCAAACACTATTATATATATCATATAATATATACAATACAACTGGCTTACACTTTAGTGTATTTCCTTCTAGTTCCCCACACTCCAAGGAAAGGATTTAAGGTTTTGATTCAAACTCCCTTCCAAACTTTTTTTTTTTTAATTATCAGGGGAACGGGGGCTTTGCTTCTCCTTTCTAGACTGTAAACATCTTGAGAAGAACCCATTCACCTTTGCTTTTTGATCTTGGCAGGATTCTTCTGTTTTTTTCTCTCCTGGCTTGGGGCCCCATCTCTCCACCCCACCCTTTCAACCAACCAGCGCCACTTCCCACATCACTGCATACAATCAGGCTTAGGGAGCTCTCCTTTTCTCTTCTGTGTGCAACTCCCCTCTTAGAGTCTACAATTTTCAGCACTCTTATTGTATCAAGTACTCCCTTCTGCATTAGTCCTTATAACCATTTTTATTTTATTTTTGTCTTATAACCATTTTAATGGTTATATAATATTTCAATTGGCTAAAATAATTTATATATAGATGTTATAATTGCTTCTGGTTTTCCACTATTAAAATAGCACTTTAATGAACATTTCCGGGTATAAAGTTCCTCTGTATTTAGGATTTTTCCCCCTTAAGATCCAGTTAAAATTATGACCCAAGAAATATGCATATATATATATATATATTTAAAACTTTTAAATTTATTTAAGTGTGTTTTTCCAGGACCCATCAGCTCCAAGTCAAGTAGTTGTTTCAATCTAGTTGTGGAGGGCTCAGCTCACACTGGCTCATGCAGGGATTGAACCGGCAACGCGGGAGTTACCAGCATTGCACTCTAACCTACTAAGCTAACCGGGAGACCCGAAATATACACATTTTTAAAGTTCTTGATACACATTGACAAAAGGTAGTACTTCGAAAGACTATTCCAATTGACATTGGATAGGGCTGGTTTCAAGGTGAGTCAAAAGCTAAACATGTCTCAATATTCACTCCCATTTCAGTGCCTATGAGTTTTGCAATGCTAGTTTTGTTGAGAAAGAACACTGTTTTGGCTGGAGACAATGCATTAGCGTTGCTACAATTGTTTCCCTAGCAATAACATGTTTGGCTATCAGAACTTACAAAAGAGAGGTGAAACAGGAAAGTCAAGGAAATGTTAGAGTCAATCACCTGTCACTGGTCTCAAGATCCTCCCAAATTAATTTCTTTGGGATTCGACAGGTTGTAATTCTCTCTTAAAAGGAACTTTCTTTTGAGAAAGAACCCATTTATCTCTATATCCCGAAGACACGGTGCTATGCCTTAGCATACAGTAGAAAATGTTTGAATTAATAAATGAATGAATCCTACCTCAGGCCAATGTTTGTTTCTTTATTGCTCTAGTTTTTAAACATCGCTCTTCTCACTATCACTCATTAATTCCTACTTTGTCAGGAACTATGCTGGCCATCTCCACTACATTTTCCTCAACAATCCCATGAGACAGACATGTCATCATGCCCATTATCAATTGAGAACATCGCAACTCTTTAAAAGAATTTTGTGGAAGCACCCCACACAAATTCAGGTGCACACAGTAAGTGCTCGATAATGGTTAGCTAAATCTGCCATCTCTCCTTACTGGCTTGCTCTTCAGAACTGGTTTACATTCAGATCTACTAACATTTGAGGTCATTTGAGATATCACTGGACAAAATAGCTGCAGTGGATATAAAGGTAACTGACACCTGAACGGAAAGGTTTAACTCTTGACACCCCCTCCCTCTCTTCTCTCAGGACCAATGTCTAACGTCAGCTGCTACTACAAATATCCCCCTGGGTAGGTCCATCCAGATCCGTCTTAGTGAGAAATAGCCCTTGCTTCAAGATGATCTTTCCTGGGCGGCCGACTGGCTCAGTCAGTTAGAGAGCAGTGCTCATAACACCAATGTGGCTGGTTCGATTCCCACATGGGCCAGTGAGCTGCACCCTCCACAAACATATTGAAGAAAAAACACGACTTGACTTGGAGCTGATGGGTCCTGGAAAAACACACTGTTCCCCAATTTAAAAAAAAAAAAATTTAAGAAAAAAGGTGATTTTTCACCTCAGAGCTAACTCCCCTTCCCTGAATTGCTTTCCCAAAGATTTAGGATAATACTGCATTCAATTACACAAAGGTGTAAGTTCTTAGTAGGAGAGCAGCAATATTAACCTTCAGGGCAAAAAAATACCCTGAACCCCAATCAATGTCTCACTAGTGAAATGCAAAGGAGAGACTGGAGGAAGTGTGTGGACTATTCTATGCCCTTTTCCTACTCCAGCCTTGGTCTAACTGCCTCATCTCCCACGTCAGAAGACAAGAGGATGTCAACATCACTTAGCAACCCACTTCTGAAACATGGGATCTCTGATATATGTCTTGCTTATGTGTGATTCAAGGAAGGTATCACAAACAATAGATGGTGTAGTGTTTTAACCAGATGTCTTGTTCAACTATTTGGATAGGGATTGGGTAACCAGAGTAATCACTCTACCCAAGTGAAATCATTAGAATGCTTTCCTAAGTGTTTCTCTTTCCACACCTCATCTGTTTATACTAACAAACACTGTAGGAGGTTGGTGTGAAATCTCAGCTGAAGTCTAAGAACTCCCTAAGTTCCAGTTGGCTTGCTGGCTCTGGATTGATAAGGATGCGTATTTTAACTTGTTTTCAGTTATTCCCAGAGAAAAACTTGGCAACACCAGGGATCTTTGTTCTCTCCTTCCTACCACACAGATAGCTTTGCTTTATGCAATAAGCAGCATGCCCTCTCTGGTAGTGGCAGAAGAAATGGAGTTTGAAGTCCCTTTAGGAAGCAAAGTAATCAGACCTAAGCTCTGATCTATAACTAAAACTCTTACACTCAGATGTTTATTATTCACATTTAATTACTGATTTCCCAAATTAAATAACAACAGCTTCCATTTACTAAGCGCCCATTACTATGTAATAGGCACTGTAAGTAATAACGCCCTCATTTTCACCACTGAAAAAGCCAAAGATTCAAGGCATTATGTACCTTGTCTAAGAATATCCTTGTCTAGAATAATAAGTGGTGAAGCTGAGACTGAAACGTAGAATAACTGCCCCAAAGACCAAGTTGTCTCCTCCTATGCCACATTCCTGGCATTATTTGATTAATTCATGTTAGAAAACAAGACGTTTCCAATAAATTTTCAATTCAGGAAATTTCAAATTTCTGTTTGAGAAAAAAATATCTGGAGTTTCTAATTTTCACATTAAAAAGTGAAGATAAGTTGAGGACAATAATTCAAGCCTTCACTCTGCACAAAAAGAAAGAGGCTCGGAAGAATGAACAAGCTTTCCTGAGTCACAGAGCAACGGGGTGGCAGAACTGTCCAGTCTTCATATTCCTATTCTCTTCTTTCTTCATAGTACCTTCTCGTAGCTAAACATCAGCTTATTGACGTATATAAAACTGTTCTTCTTTATGCCCAGGGTCAACAATTTGTTGGTATAGTTTTGCTCTATGGACAAAGAGTTGGGTGTCAAATTTAAAACTCTAAAGTGCTGCATATCAAAACCCCCTTTTTTGAAATTCACAATAAATCTTTTAAAGGTTTTGAGAGGTCCTTTAAAAAGAAAATTTAACTTCAAAGCCTCACATAGAGGAAAGTCTTTTTTAAAAGAACACTATTAATAGCCAAGAAAGAGTTTTCCCATAGAATTGGTTTGGGAACCACAGGTTTAGACCATCACTGGCTATCAAACCAAATGTTCCATGAATCAAGAGATAACCATACCCACATAGGTTCTTAAATATTTGATTAATTGATTGGACACAACGATAGCACACAAGTGTAGATGTTTTATGTGCAACTATCTGAATCTACGTTAAAACAACACATGGATGAACATTTCCAAAAGAAACCCACAATATTCTTTATCCAAGCAATTAAAAAGTAGACTGAATAAGTGGTTGAGCTTTGTTGGAAAGTTAGAGGACACCAGAGTCCTCTATAATCCTTCATTATAACTCTGCCACTCACTATCTTGGTAATAACCTTAGGCATATTTGTGAGATTCAATTTCTTTATTGGTAAAATGTAAATAAAAATAGTGATTAACCCATTGGGTTGTAAAGATTACTGTGTTTCCCTGAAAATAAGTCATAACTGGAAAATAAGCCCTAGCATGATTTTTCAGGATGACATCCCCTGAACATAAGCCCTAATGTGTCTGTTGGAGCAAAAATTAATATAAGACCCAGTCTCCTTTTCGGGGGAACACGTAAATATACAATGCTTAAGTTAGCTATTAAGAAACACGAAGGAAACATTAAAAATGAGAATGCTATCATAAAACTTTAGTTTCATGTGGACAAGAAAAAGACACTTGTACATCAATTAAGATAATCATGTGGCTTTTTGCCCCTTCGTTGTTAATGTGGTATATTACACTGATAGATTTTTGTATGTTGAACCATCCTTACATTCCAAGAATAGATCCCACTTGGTCATTGTAATCCCTTTAATACGTTGCTAAATTCAGTTTGCTAATATTTTGTTGAGAATTTCTCTGTCAATGTTCATAAGTGATATTGGTCTGTAGTTTTCTTGTATTGTCTTCATCTAACTCTGGTATCAGGGCAAATCTAACTCTGGCCTCATAGAATGAATTAAGAAGTGTTCTCTTCTCTTCAGATTTTTTTAAATTATTATTTTAATTTTATTGGGCAACAGTGTGTTTTTCCAGGACCCATCAGCTCCCAGTCGTTTTCAATCTAGTTGTGGAGGGCACATCTCGCTGGCCCAAGTGGGAATCGAACCGGCAACATTGGTGTTACGAATACTGCGCTCTATGAACTGGGCCAACTGGCCACCCTCTCTTCAGTTTTTTGGAAGAGTTTGAGAAGGATTGGAATTAGTTCTTTAAATGACCGGTAGAATTCACCAGTGAAGCTATCATGTCCAAGGCTTTTCTTTGTTGGGAAATTTTTGATTACGGATTCAACCTCCTTACTAGTTTGATATAGATCTATTAAAATGTTCTATTTCTTTGTGATTCAATCTTGGTAGGTTTTGTGTTCCTAGGAATTTGTCCATCTTCTCTAGGTTATCTAATTTGTTGGCATACCTCCATTCATAGTCCTCTGTTAATCATTTTTATTTCTGCAGAATCAGTAATGTCTCCATTCTCATTTCTGATTTCAGTAATTTGCATCTTCTATTTTTTCTTTGCCCATCTAGCTAAGGCTTTGTCAATTTTGATTTTTTTTCAAAGAACCGACTTTTGGTTTCACTGAAGAAGGAATGAAAGACTTAGAATGTCATCATTTTGTATGAGAAAAGGCTAGAAAAAGCTAATGAAATATAATGTATTAATATTAAATTGCCAATACTTTTAATTCCCTACCCACAGGTTTAATTCTGTACATTTGAATAACATCAGACAAGTCTTCTATATGTAAAATCTTTTCTATATTCTTTTTGCAAAGGACTCAGACCCCTTCAAGTATATTTTAGGCTCCTTGACAAGTGTTTATCTCCTAAATTTCAATTTAAAAAAAGAACATTTTTGCAAATTCTCAATTCTACCCTTTATTAAATATTTCCCAGAAAAATCAAGAGAAATGTAAAAGGACATGTGTACAGTTAAGTATTCCCCAGGACTGCCCCCTTGTTTGATAGAGCCCTAGTATGGATCAAGCACTTTACATGTATTATCTCATTTAACCTTTTAAGAACCCAAGATTCCCTTTCATGATAAAAACTTAAATTAGAAATACAAGGGAGGTTTTCGACCCTGAAAATGAGCATCTAAGAAACACTCACAGCTAACGTAATAATTGTGAAAGATTTATGCTTTGGGAAAGATCAGGAAAAAGCAAGGATGTTTGCTCTTCTAACTTCTATTCAACATCATACTAGAGCAATTAAACAAGAAAAAGGGCAGCCAGATTAAAAAGAAAAGCTATATGTATTCATAGATGACATGATCTTGTGTATAGGAAATCCTAAGAAATCTACAAAAAAAAAAAAAATGGAATGAGTTCAACAAGGTTGCAGAATACAAGATCAATATATAAAAATCAGTTCTAGGGGCCGGCCCGGTGGCTCAGGCGGTTAGAGCTCCGTGCTCCTAACTCCAAAGGCTGCCGGTTCGATTCCCGCATGGGCCAGTGGGCTCTCAACCACAGGGTTGCCAGTTCAATTCCTCGAGTCCCGCAAGGGATGGTGGGCTCTGCCCCCTGCAACTAAGATTGAACACGGCACCTTGAGCAGAGCTGCCACTGAGCTCCTGATGGCTCAGTTGGTTGGAGCGTGTCCTTTCAACCACAAGGTTGCTGGTTCGACTCCGCAAGGGATGGTGGGCTGCGCCCCCTGCAACTAGCAATGGGAACTGGACCTGGAGCAGAGCTGCGCCCTCCACAACTAAGACTGAAAGGACAACAACTTGAAGCTGAATGGCACCCTCCACAACCAAGATTGAAAAGACAACAACTTGACTTGGAAAAAAGTCCTGAAATGAAAAAATCAGTTCTATTTCTACACGCTAGCAATGAACAATCCGAAAATAAGTAAGAAAACACCTCTTTTTATTACCATTGAGAAAAGTAAAATATTTAGGAATAAATTTAACAAAAAAGTATAAGGCTTGTACAGAAAAAAACTATAAAACACTGAGACAAACTAAACATGACTTAAATAAACGAAAAGGCTCCTCATGTTCACAGACTGGAAGGCTAGTGTTGTCAAGATGGCAATACTCCCAATATTGATCAACAGAGTGAACAGCAATCCCTATCAAAGTCCCAGCTGCTGTTTTGCAGAAACTGGCAAGATGACCCTAAAATTCATTTGGGAATGAAAGGGACCCAGAATAGTCAAAACAATTTTGAAAAAAAACCAAAGTTCAAGGATTCACACTTGTTGATTTCATACTTATTACACAGCTACAATAGTCAAGACAGTGTAGTATCAGCATTAGGATAGATACAAGACTGACGGAATAGAAATGAGGTCCAATTGGTAGTTATAACATAGTCATGGGGATATAGAGTATAGGGAAGGTAACCAACGATATGGTAATAACTGTAGAGTGCCACGTGATACTAGTCAGGGGGATCACTTCCTAAATTATACAAATGTCTAAGCACTATGGTATACACCTGAAACTAATAAAATAATACTGAATGTCAACTTTAATTGAAAAATTTAAAAAGGGTGGAAAGATCAATATCGTGATAGCGTGGGACAGTGTCAGATGGTTGCTAGACTTATTATGGTGATCACTTCTTCAGCATAGGGAATATAATCAATAATGTAGTAATAACTCTGTATAGTGCTAGGTGGGTACTGTTGAATAACCTGAAACTAGCATAATATTATATGTTAGCCATATTTTAATATTACAAAAATCTTAAAACAGAAAAACAGAAATGAGGTCCAGAAGTAAACCCTTCGTTATGGTCAACCAGGTTTCAGCAACGTTTAGACTTACCCTTTCAACAAATGTTGCAAAAGAATAAAGCTGGACATCCATTAACTAAAAATGGATCATACCTTATATGAAAGAGCTAAAACTGCAAAACTCTTAAAATAGGTGTTAAATCCTTGTCACTTTGGATTAGGCTATGGTTTTTTAGATGTGACACCAAAAGTATAAGAAACAAAAGATACAACAAATAAATTAGACTTCATCAAAATGAAAAACTTCAAAAGGTACCATCAAGAAAGTGAAAAGACAACCCACAAAATGGGATATTTTTGCCAACCACAGATCTGATAAAGAACTTGTATACAAAATATATAAAGAATTCTTACAACCCAACAAAAGACAAATAACCCAATTTAAAAATGAGCAAAGGATTTGAATAGCTACTTCTCCAAAGATAAATGGCCAATAAGCATATGAAAAGATGTATAACATCATTTAAGCCACTAGGAATATGCAAATCAAAACAAGATATGTGCCCAGTGGCTCAGGTGGTTGAAGTGCTGTGTTCCTAATGCCGAGGTCCATTCGATTCCCTCGGGGGCCAGTGAGCTGCGTCTTCTACAGCTAAGAGTATGAACAACAGCTCTCCCTGGAGCTGGGCTGCGGCGGGCTGCTGTGTGCTGCTAAGAGCTGCTGGTGGCCAGCATGAGTGGCCTGACGCCAGCATTGAGTGGCCAGCAGCAGGCGAGAGCTGCTGTGAGCTGGCGACTGACTGACTCAGCTGGGGGAGCGCAAGGTTCCTAAAACCAGCATGGGCCAGGGAGCTGGGTCCTACACAACTAGACTGAGAAACAACGGCTTGAACTGGAGTGGGATTGGGGGGAGGTGGAAGGGGAAAAAAGAATCAAAAAACAAAAAAACGAGATATCACTTCACATTACAAGGATGGCTACAAACATGGAAGATTAACAAACGTTAGTGAGGACGTGAAAAAAATTGGAACTCTCAGACAGTACTGGTGGGGAAAATGGCATGGCTACTTTGCATGGCAATTTCTCAAAAAGTTAGTTACCATGTGACCCAACAATTCTACTTCTAGGAGGAACGAAAACATGTCCACACAAGTTTTGTATACAAATATTCATAGCAGCATTAAGAATAATAGCCAAAACATGGAAACAATCCAAATAGCCACCAACTAATGAATGGATAAACAAAATGTGGTTTTAGCCACACAATGGAATATTATTCGGCGACAAAAAGATACGAAGTACTGACACAGACTACAACAGGGATGAACCCGGAGAACATTATGTTCAGTGAGAAAAGCCAGACACCAAAGGCCACACAGTGTATGATTCCATTTACATGAAATGCCCAGGATAGGCAAATCCACAGAGAGAGAATCAAGATCAGTGGTTGCCAGGGTTACAAGGAGAGAAGAAGGGGGAGTGACTGCCAATGGGCACGGTTTCTTTCTGAATGACCAAAATGCTCTGCAGGTACACACTGATGACGATCACACAGCTTTGAAAACCACTGAATTGTGTACTTTACAAGGGTCGTTTTATGGTATGTAAATTAAATTTCAATAAAACTGTAATTTTAAAACTAAAAAGAGCCCAAGAGTCCAAACCAGAAAACTATTAACAATGAGCAGAAAACATAATGGGTAGAAGGTGCAAAAAATCAAGATAAATGTACAAAATTCAACAGCATTTCTTTCTATTAGTAACCATTTAGAAATAAATATCCCATTCACAAGGGTGACCAAAATTACAAAATACCTAGGAATAAGTTTAATAAGGAACATACAAAATCTAGATGAAGTTACAAAATGTTTTAAAGGACATGTGACATCTGAATAAGGAGACGTACGCGTTCCTGAATGCCAACCAGTCCCAAATTAATATATTTTATGCAATTCCAATAATTCCACAACAGCAAAAATAATTTTTAAATGTAAATGAAAGAACTTGTGAGAATTACCAATAATTCTTCAAAAAAAGAAAGAAAGAAAGAAAAGGGAAGAGTCTTGTCCTATCAGATATTAAAACTTAGAATAAAGCTATTGTTATTCATTCGGCAATGGTACCAGCAGACAGATGATCAAAGGCTTCTTAAACCAGGAGAGGGAGGGATGTATTATTCAGCTAACCTACAGTCTCTTCCAGAAAAAAGTGAGGTTAAGTTCTTCTACATACAAAAAATAAAATTCCCCATGGATTAAGGATCTGATTTTAAAAAGAAAGCTATAAAATATTTTGAAGAAACTAGAAACAACATTTGTATACTTCATTAAGTGCAAGGCATTCTTAGACAAAATTGAAACTCCAAAAGTCAGGGGCGGGGAATCTACAAACAATCCAACAGAAAATGAATAGGCCATTTACATAATACCTAATCATAAATACACAAAAAAAGCTCAACCTCATGTATAATTAGGAGTTTATGGAACAATGGGATTGAATCTCAAAATCAACATTTTTATTCTGCAACCAACTTGGCCAGAAAGCAAACCTTCCATGCACCAAGGGATGCGTGCATTATCTCTTTAAAAATAGAGACCAATGAGCCGACCCCTCACTCGTATGTCCCTATTCTTTCCTATTGGAAATAGCTTAAATCAAGTGTTTGCATTAGCTTTTCAAACTCAACTGACGGCCAAACAAAACCAAAAACTACAATCATCACTACCAGTAGAAATGCAAATTAAAACGAGAACTTTAAAAAATTAATCAGATCCACAAAAATTGAAAATGATATTGCCCAGTGCTGGAAAGGGTGTGGGGAAACAGGTCCTCTCTCATATCCTTTTGGTGGGAGTGTGAGCTGCCAAAACTCCCTGCAAAGCAAGCAGTAGCTATTAAAATGTACAAAGTACATTGATTTTTGACCCAGTAACATGACATTTTAGGATTCCATTCTACAAAATAAAAGCCCTATTATCAGCAACATCTCCTGCATCCTTAACTTCTTCCCTGAACATCTCCTTCACCTTCGTGTTCTAACTGAAACAGCTTTTCCCTGAAGGTACTTCTTCCCATGAAGCCCTGTCTCTCTCCCATTTCCTTTCTCGTATCTGTGGGTAATGGTAGTGAGGGAACTGTCCTCCTTGTTCCTTCCCACTGGGGAGGATTCTTCTTCCCTTCTCCTTAATTAAAAGGTCCACCTTCACAAAGAGGAGGTTAGAGAATTACGAGCGATGATGTCCAGGATAAGAATCACACTTTGGACTTCCTTTGCTGTGTTCTCTTCCATAAAACTGCCACATAGCTCTTTCTATTGGCCCCACTCACCTGTAGTTGAAACCAAATCAACACTTAGGGCGAGAGAGGCAGTGCTAGGTGGTAGGAAAGAATCCAGAGTTCTGGATTCCAATCTAAGCTCATCACTATGATCCTTGTGTAAACTATCTACGGATCCTGGTTTACTCACCAATACCAGAACCTACATCATTTGTTTCCTGGGACGAATCAATGATACAGTAGATCTAGAACACTCTGTAAAAAGTAAATGCTCAATAAACGCTTACATGACATCAAAAACAAAAACACCTCCAAAGTTCAAAATTTCATCAGTGTATATACCACTCACTGTCCCTTCCTTGTTGGGGTCATTTGCTCACTGCAAATCACTGCTTCTCACTCTGAAATTTTAGCTCCTGGCTTCCTGTCATTCTCTCGAACTCTATTAGTGTCCTGGTGTTATTATTTGCAGAATTGCTCTAATACTTTCGTCTCTCAATTCCTTATCTACCACTCCATCATTCACTTCTGGGTTCAAACCCTAGACCTTACCATTGTCAATCACTGCAAGCCCCCGCCACACACACACATTCCCCTATCACTTCCTTCCACATCTTCAGCTTCCTCCTTCTAATGCTGCTGTCTTTACATTCTTCCACCCTGCTGGGACCTACAATCCACTGATTCTACCTTTTCATGTACCTCAGCACTTCTCATGTCCTCATTTCCCATCCTACTGACCATCCCGTCTACAGTCCAATATTACCATCCCTCTTGCACACATCCTCAACTCCTTTGCCTCTCTAGCATAACCACATTCCCTTGGCTGGACCAGCATCTTTTAAAATTCCAAACCTCTGCCTACTCTGCACCTGTATCCTTACAGCTAAGGGAGGCTGACTGGTCCCACTTCAAATAAACTGATTATCACTAACGCCAAGTGGGTCTGGAATACTGTCTGGCCTTTATACCAGTTGTCTAGTCAATTCACTCCCTCTCTCCGAGCCAACCATGCCGTTCTCCTCAAACATCTAACACCTGCTCCATCCTTATTCTTAGGTCATGATTTTGTTTCCTGTTTCACAGAAAAAAAAGAATCAAACGCTCCAACCAGCACATCAGCCTACTACCTGCATCTGTGGCACACCTTCACCTCTTCTTTTCCTATGGACAAACTGAATTGTGCCCCCGGCAAAGGCCGGTCCCTCCTCCCGTCTTGTACACCTAACCCTACCGCCTGTCACTCAAGGACATGGCAATGGCAGTTCTCCTTCCTCCACACCAATTTTCTCTCTCTAATGCATGTTCCTGGTTAGCGTACAAACATGCCGATATTTCTCCCAAATTAAAAAAAAAAATATCCATCTCTCTTCCCCACTCTGGCTTCTGCTCAATCGCTTTCCTCTTTAGAGCAAAACCTGCAGAAATCTCTAACTTCTCATGCCACTGTCTCCTGAACTCACTCCAGTTAAGCCTTCGCCTCCCCAACATTCCAACGAAACTTCTAGTCAGTGACCAATGACCCCACAATGTAAATCCAAAGGCCTGTTCTCATTCCTCCAGTTCCTTCACTTGAATTCTAGGACAGCACACTGGATTTCCTCCTGCCTTCCTTGCCATTTAGTCTCCTTTGCTAGGTCTTCCTTACATCCTTAGAATGATAAAGACCGAAGTGCCCCGGGGCTCAGCCCGCTGGTCTTTTCTTCTTTATGTACACAGTGGTCCCCTTATCAGGGGTTGCGCTTTCCCCAGTTTTTACATCTGGAAGTATTACATGGAAAATTCCAAAACAATTTATAAGTTTTAAATCGCATGCCATTCTGAGCAGCTTGAAGAAATCTTGCACTGTCCCATTCACCCCACCCAGGACATGAACCATCCCTTTGTCCAGCGTATCCACGCTGTATACCTTAGTCATTTAGCAGCTGTCTCTGTGGTGTCCCAGTGCTGGTGTCCAAGTCACCCTTAATTAATAATGGCCCCAAAGCACAACAGTAGTGATGCTGGCAGTTCGGATATGCCAAAGAGAACCTGGAAGTGCTTTCTTTAAATGAAAAGGTATGTACGTGTAGGAAAAACCATAGTGCACACAGGGTTCAGCACTAGCCGGGTTTCAGGCATCCACTGGGGGTCTTGCAATGTATGCCCCTCGGATAAGGCGGGACCACTGTGTATGCAGAATCCAACTCCTCATGACTACTTGCTCCTTCCTCCTGACCTAAGCATCCTGAACCACTGCAAAAGTCACCTGTCTCCCTGTCCTCCCTTATCGACCTTCAGGTTAACCTTAAGAAAATAGCCAGAGTGGCCCTAATAAATCATAAATCCTATCATTACTCAAAATCTTCCAAGGCGGGGCCAGCCTGGTGGCTCAGGCGGTTAGAGCTCCGTGCTTCTCACTCCGAAGGCTGCCGGTTTGATTCCCACAGTGGCCAGTGGGCTCTCAACCACAAGGTTGCCGGTTCAACTCCTCGAGTCCCGCAAGGGATGGTGGGCAGCGCCCCCTGCAACTAAGATTGAACACGGCACCTTGAGCTGAGCTGCCTCCTGGATGGCTCAGTTGGTTAGAACGCGTCCTCTCAACCACAACCCATCTCCCGCAAGGGATGGTGGGCTGTGCCCCCTGCAACTAGCAACGGCAACTGGACCTGGAGCTGAGCTGCGCCCTCCACAACTAAGATTGAAAGGAAAACAACTTGACTTGGAAAAAAGGCCTGGAAGTACACACTGTTCCCCAATAAAGTCCTGTTCCCCTTCCCCAATAAAACCTAAAAAAAAAAAAAAAAAAAAAAAATATCTTCCAAGTCTACCCATCTTACTTTGGAGTTAAAGCCAAAATCCTTATAACAGCTTATAAGGCCTTCTACGAACTGGCCCTGCCTTCAACTCGCTGACTTTATCTTCACTACTTTCTTCCTCCCTCCCTCAGTTCTAGCCACACTGGCCTCCTTGCCATCCTGAAAAAGGTCCCTCAACACCATGCCTCAGGGCACTGGCACACCTATTCCCTCAATCTGGAATCCTGTTTTACACTTCCTTCAGATTTTCACACAAATGACACTTTCTCGGTGAGGCCTTCCCTTGATGATCCTATTTAAAATTAAACACTCTTCAGAATCCCCTATTTATTTTTCTCCACAGCACTCACCGCCGTCAAACATAGTATATATTTCACTTATTCTGACTCTTGCCAGTCTCCTCCCGCTGGAATGTGAGCTCCACAGGCTAAGAATTATGTTTCACATATTGCTGTACCCTGTGCTGCGAACTATAACTAGCACACAGCAGGTGCCAAAAAATAAGGGTTGACTGAGAATGGGATAGCTGGATACGTACAAGGATAGTCACTGCAGCATTATTTGTAAGAAACTGAAAAATGAAAACAACCTGATTGTCCACCTTGTCTACTAAAACCATATAATTATGTTTAACATTTAAGTGGTTAATATTTCCCAGTGCTTGAGATACACTGACATTTATTGAAACAACCCCATGGGGTAAGTAACATTATTAGTGTTTAGATGAAGAAACTAAGGCAGAAAGGTTAAGTAACTTGCCCAAGGTCACCAAGGTAGCAAAGCAGGTCCTCAGCATCGTCTCGTTAGAACAGGTGATGAGGTACCCTAAGAACTTAACTCTTGCTTATACCAATTACCCTATGACAAAAGCGGTTTCGTTATAGGATGTCATTTCACTTAAAGTTGCAGTACCTATTGACAATGTTAAGTAAAGACTTACTATAACTGCAGAAATTAGGATTCAAATTCTTACTCCACAGCCAGTCTTCACGACAACTTACTATGCTATGCTCACTTTCCTAAATATCTGCTTCTATCTCCGTAAGACAAAGAGCAGCGCTCTCTTACCCCATGAGAATGAGGCCCGTAACGAGCCAATTCATTAAAAAGTCAGTTAAAATGAGGAATAAAAACATTCTAGACATTAAATACTTCATTTAAACATAAAGCGTACACATTTATGCAGTACTTTTGATGAAAACCTACCCTTTTCTTTGGGGAATGGGTCCACTGATGTTCTTTGGAGTCTTTCTAGCATAAATGGGATCCCTAAGACACTGATTTGATTTCTTGAAGTAGAGTGCAACCTCAAACCCTGACCAAGCAGTACGTGCACAATCCTTATATGATTTCCCCCAAAGACTGCCCTAAGTGAACAGCAATTTTTCAGCAACTTGCCATCCTATATAGCCTTTCATTTTCAGATAAACAAAAACTCTTTTTGCATTGCCATTTTATTGGTTTATGTAATATATTCATATAACAAATCCAAGCAGCACACACTGCCATTGGTTTGGTAGCAAACACAACTGACTCTTGTCAAGAGCACTATTCAACTGGTGAAAGCAAAAATACTTGGGCATATTAGAGTGCAGACCTTAGAAAACGGAGGGGGCCTGCCCGGTGGCTCAGGTGGTAGGAGCACCGTGCTCCCAATGCCAAGGTTCGATTCCCCCGTGGGCCAGTGAGCAGCGCCCTCTACAGCTAAGATTGTGAACAACAGCTCTCCCTGGAGCTGGGCTGCCGCGGGCTCACCCACCAGCAACTTGCTTGCCTCAGCCAGGGGAGCGCAAGGCTCATAACACCAGCATGGGCCAGGGAGCTGGGTCCTACACAACTAGACTGAGAAAAACGGCTTGAAACAGAGTGTGTGGGGGGGGAGGCGGAAGAAGGGGGGGGAATCCAACAAGAAAAAGAAAAAAGAAAATGGAGGACATCTGTTAGATTAAGTGGTTAGGGTAAGAGAGCTCACATATGAAGCACTGTGTATCTGTATATGCAGAAGAGAAAAGTATACAAAGATATACAACAAACCAGGAATGAGGATGAGGGGAAAAGATGAGATTTAATTACCTTTTTATAGAATTTATGCTGACTTGCAATAAGCACGTATTAACTTGGTAGATTTTTTTAAAGTTAAAAATGAAAAGCTGTGAATTAGATAATACCCCCATTTTATAGATGAGAAAAGATTCAAAGTGAGAACTTGCCCAAGGTTGCAGAACTCACCAGAAACTAAGTCAAACTAGATTAGCCTCAAGTTTCAAAGCTCATATTTTCTCTACATCAAACTCCCTGACAAAAAATTCAAACAGATCACGCTATGACTTTTTTTAGAATACATGAACAAAAAGCATTGTATATTTTTTCCTTTAGATAGTAAAGAGTCAGATTAAGCCAAAAGAGAAAATTTTCAAAATGAGTTTGATTCTACAGCCCAGAATACAGACTTAATTTTCTATAATTTAAGAGAACAAGGGTCAGACCCTAATATTCACTGAAGAGGAAAGAAATTTCTTACTCCTATACAAGCAGAAAGATACTGTTTCTTCCTCCACTGGCCATGCACAGCTTCTTTAGACCCTTCTCTCTCTGTCCATGTCATCCTTCTCCAGGGGGTCAAACAGCACCTTAAAGGCAGCAAACCAAGACACTAGGGGAAATCTCCTGTATCTGGAAATCTGGGGAAATGGATGTCAATAAAAGTAACCTTCCCCAAACCTGTATTAGTTCTTCTTAAAACCTATTATTTCCCACTTGAAACAGCTTGAAACAAATGTCTGCATTAGTTATTCATACTCAACTGGCTCCAAAATAAATAGGAGAAAAGGATAACTACAAAAATCTTGGAAGACATCAAATGGACTGAGAAGCACGATAAACATATCCTAGGGAGTTGCAATCAAACCACATGTCACAAAAATGTGAAAGAGAGGAAACCTGAGATTTCTAAAACATTTTACTTTTGCTAATTTCAATATATCAAATGAAGCAACATGTTGAGAACCAGCTCCTAGCAGTGTCACTCTGTTCTGTCCCAACCCCTGTGGAGATTCCAAGCGCATGCTCCACACCTTTAGTGAAGCAAACCTGAAACCTAGTGTTACGTCACTCCCTAGTTGAAAAAAACCTGTGATGGCTCCCATGTCTACAGGTTAAAATTTAAACCTTTCAAAGGCTTTGGAGGTCCTGGCTGTAATTTACCTTTCCAGTCTATTTTCCACTTCCACTTCTAGAAACCCATCACAACAAACACATTCCACACTCCATCTCCACACCTTGCTTGAGCTGTTTCCTCAGCTATGAACCCTCTCCTCGTGTCCTTCACCTGTTGAAATTCTGTTCCTCCTTCAAAGTGGCCAAGTACAGTGAGTGCAAAGAGCCCAGCCTTGAAGTCCAGAGCCAGAACCACTAGATTTCTAACTCTAATTCCATCTCCACTACTTAATAGCTTAGTGATCGTAAACAAATATTTCAATACATCTGTTTCCTTACCTAGGAGCAGGCATACCACCGATGGCACTTTGCAAGGCCACTGCGAGGATGAAAAGCACAAAGGCATAGTAGATACTGATTAACTACTAAGCCATCCTTCTTTCCCCCTCACCCCCACCAGTACTCCTATCCTTCCCTAAATTCCCACAGCGCTTTGTTTACACCATACCACACTAGGAGCACTAACACACTGCACGGTACTCATTCATGTACGCATGTGGCTTCTCCATTAGGTTGTAGACCAAACAGATGGTTATGGATATGGATTTCTACATCTCGGCCACTTACTCCTTGTGCAAGCTACCTGACCTCTCAGAGCCTGTTTCTTCATCAATAAATCGACAGGGTTAACACCTTATGGTGTTATTTTAAGAGGTTTAAAAGAGTTAATGTACATCAAATACCTGGCATAGGTATTTGACACCTAGTAAATTTCAAAGACTGTTTAATGGCAATTTGGATGATGAACCTGATCCAGCAACTGCTTAAAGAACACATAAATGTAAAATACATTTGCCTTATTAAATCCAATTTCATAAAGCAATCTCAATTCAACTTTAACGTGCTACTCGCCTCTCTTACTGATACAGATGTCCGATGAAGACTAAACCAGAGGTTCCTATGCACTTTACCTTAGAAATGCTACCACATAATCATGTTCTCCCAGTACCACACTACCTAAGTACATCATGACTTACAACTCAGCACCACGTTACGTTTAACAACAGGGCTCTTATCCCTGAAGTGTTGTAGTGGGTAAAACGATCTGCCAAAGTTAAACAAAACTCTGAAATTAGTGGTCTACCAGGAAGTGGAAGCTGTTTATTCATTCTGATTCTAATTTACCGTGTCATCCATTTCTCGACTCAAAACTCCAATCAAATGTCATCTACTTCCAATAGTATTTTTCCACTTATAGGTACACTTCCAACCCACTGCTCACTTTTTTTGACGTATAATTAACACACAATATTCTATTAGTTTCAGATATCACTATGCAATTTAAGAGGAAAAAAACACTTCAAAATCAATTATGGTAGAATCAAGGAAATTACAGAAAAGTGAGAACTTGTTAAAAAACAAAACAAAAAAAACCCAGTATCACAGCGTTTGCATTCCACTCTCAGTTGAACACTGATACTTATTATATAGGTTGCATAGCACACAAGTCAGGAGCTCAGGAAAGGTTCTAGAAAGATGGACCCAGCTTAAAATCTGACACCACCACCGACTGACGAGCCGTGCCTGAGCACTAAGGTTGTTGGTAAATAATTGCTGAAACTAATAAATATTTAGCACATTTTTATATCAGGAAAACAATGTACCACTAACTTTAATTCTTTCCTAAGGTAAACAATGATTAATAAGCAGCAATACTGTTTGGGATCATTTTACAGTTTACGAAGCCCTTCAGACATCCATAAACTCATTAAATCTCCAGGAACACCCTTAGGGAGTAAACACTGCTAAGACACATACTTTAGAAATAATAAGGAAACTGGTATCAGGGTAACAGAGAGCCAAGGTTAACCCACGCCGGCGGTCGCCTCCACCCAGATTCTCCCGCTCAGAGAAAAGCGCTGCGGGCCCCACGTTCTTCACTCCACACCCGCCGAGGCAGATTTCTGCAAGTTACCATCCCCCTCAAGCACAGTCAAGCACGTGACTTCAGGAGAAAGCCCCGGGTAGTAAGCCCTGTCGGAAGCCACTGATGACACCGCTAACGTAGCACTGGTCGCCTCACCTGCTGTCCTCCCACACCTTTCGGGCGCGCGCCAGGCCTGCCCTTCCCCCACCGGAGCGCCCAGCACAAAACCTGGCACCTAGGAAGCCCTCAGTAAACGTTTGTGGAGACGGCGTGGGATGCCGGTAACAGGTTTTCCATGGCCCCGAAACGAGGCCAACTCCGCGGTGGGGATTAAGCACCTGAGGTAGACTCAGAGTCGTTGGGCAGAGTGTCCGACCTGGGAAGGATGGCGGAGGACGCGCGCCGCCAGGGGACATCAGGGAAGCTGGCTCGCTGACGGGAGAGGGGAAAGGCGGGTATGGCCGCAGCCAAGGCTGAAGGCCGACGACCGGCACAGGCTCGGGGGCCAGGGGCAGCAGGGCTGTGGGCGTCTGGGGGGGAGGGGGCCGCCTGCTGGTCTCAGAAGAAGCTCGGACCCAGTCTCAGGAGGGTTCTGGGCTCCTCTGGGGACCCACTCCCCAGCCCGCGGTGGCACTGGCTGCACCGAGGACTCGCTGCTACCTGAAACTGCAGCAGCTTCTCTGTCTGCTCCTGGGTTAGGTCCCGCTCCTCAGGCGCCGCCATTTTGCCGCCGCCTCTACGCTTCTGACCCGTCCGCACCGTCACTCGCCGGAACTGATCTCAGCAGCAACCACATCCGGTCGGAACAGCAGCTGGCGCGCAACTGCATCTGCGCGTCCTGGCCCAGCCAGCGGGGGTGGTGGTGGTGGTGGTGGTGGTGAGAGTCTTACCGCCAGAGGGCGCCACTCTCAGCCCTAGCTCGAACACTTCCGGAAATTGCCGAGGGCCTGTCGATTCCAGTCGCCCTCGCGACCTGGACAAAGACGGATCCGCGAGGGCCCTAAGGTCCTGCAGAGATCGCAAAGTGCCGAGAAGCCCCGAATGCTTCTCGAGAAGCTCCGGAGATTCCCGAATCGGCCGATTTCGGCTGCCTCTTAAACGTTTTCGGGGGATCTCCGATATTCTTGAATGTTTCTAGGGAAATTGGGGCCCTTCCGAAATATCGTTTGATGTTTGACTCCTGCCCTGACGTTTCCAACAGCTCCTAACCCCCTCTCGGGAGGTGCCGAAAGTCCCCGAATACTGGCTGCGCGTTTCCGACGCCGCCTTCAAGTCCCAAGCGGTTGAAGGCTGTGACCGCCCGAAAATCGCTGCATGGAAGTTGATTGCCAGGGTTATTTGGACGTGGCCACCCTGGTCTTTGATGTTTAATTGCACCACCAGCCTTGGGCAGAGCTTTCCGTCCACCCCCGTGCGACTCTGCTCCTGCTGCTCAGGCCTCGCGTCTCTCGCCCACGGGCCTGTGTCCCCTGTGACCGGGATCAGGAGGTGTGGGTTCCAGGGCTTGCGCCCACCCTGCAAAGTGATGAGCACCTTGGGCACACGGCCTCCTCGCTGGGCTCCGTTCTGCCGTTGGCGGAATGGGAATCCCCAGCAGCCCGGCCCTGCGGCCGCAGCGCATCCGTCTTGAAGGCCGGGGACCCACACCGTTTGCACGGCCCTCACCCCACCCCACACCTCCGGGTCTGCTCTCCTCTGCGCGTTCCTTGTCCCTGCCAACCTGCCCCCTCTCTTTAGATCTCCCTTTTGCGTTTCCACTTCTTTTCTCCTGCCGCTGCCCGGAGACCTTGGGAGACCGAGGGGTCGGGATCCGACGCGTGCTTTGCCACACGCTCCTAGTGTTAGGGGAGAGTTGGCTTTTCTGGGCGCCGTGTCCAGGTACTTGGCGACTCGAACAAAGAATGGCACGAACGAGATACAGAAATACAATGGTGGAAGAATAGTTTATTAGAAGAGATAGTACCCTCCAAAGAAATAGGAGCGGACCCGAGCAACAGAGAATGGATTACAATCAACAAGTATGAATCACAAGTTTGAGGGTAATTATCTAAAGCAGGGGTAGGAGCTAAAAACCTGGGGGAAAGGAAACTTAACATTTCTATAGGAAAGAAAACAAGTGTTTCAGTGGAAGGGGGCGGGGGTGGGGGGCATTCGTTGGCCCGTATCACTAGCAAGGCCCCAGTGTCCTCACTATCTGCAGAATCCCACCCCTGCCCACTTCACAGGATTGACCAGGTGAGACAGGACAAAGAGCTTTGAAAGCGAAGTCCTGTGAAAAGTACATTAGGTTTTGGTTACTTCCTTTCAGGCCTATATCGGGTCTTACCAGGTCTGCACAAACCTCCATGTCTTGGAATTTTTCTTACAGCTTTAAGGTAAAATTGGATGTAAATAGCTGTGACTTTAAATAATTCATTACATCAATTCAAAACATCCGAGGCGACGTACTGGTCAACATCTCCAATAATGCTCAACCCAGACAAACTGGGGGCGGGATGGCAAAGTCAGATGCCCTTCTGGATTTATTGCGTAATTCTAATTTAAGATGTGCTCTTTTAACAGACATACTTTGAATTTACATTAAACACCATTGGATGTTTTTCACTTTCTCAAAGACACATACTTGTTCTTGGTCTACATTTCTGTTTTCTTCTTTGAATAAAGACAAAGTTACAGCAAACAATTTCCCTTTTTTTTTTTTTTTTTTGACTCTTCCACAAGAAATCGCCTCAGTGCAAGGCATACAAAATGGCAAACTGGGGAATCCCTTCCCTATCCAAAAGTGGTTTCTGGTTTTAGTGGCAGCTGATGGCTTCCGTGTGAGACCAGTATTGCCAGAACTTCTCATTTTTAAAGAGCACCGACGAATTTTGGTATGCATGTGAAATCTCCCTGTTTTAAAATGGTGGTAACTCAGTTTTTAGGAAAAGTACTGTCAGTCAGCCATAATGGCAAGCCACTTTTCACCCCATGAGCTCCAGTCTGCCCCTCTGACCTGAACAGAATCCTCATGGCCTCCTTTGCCGTGGGAGTAGATGGTCTTGAAAGAAAACTAAGATTTTTTTTTGATAAATTCAAGATGAAGAGCATGGAAAGTATCATCAATTATAGGCTTGATCTCTCCTTTAAGAGCATTTTCCCCCGTTGCCCTTTATTTTGTCTTTTAGAGCAGTGCTATCCAATCATAATATAAAATATCCACATGCATAATTAAAAATAGTCTAGGAGCCACATATAACAGGTGAGATTAATTTTAGTAATATATTTGATTTAACCCAATATATCCAAAATACCTTTTTTTTTTTTTTTTTGTATTATACTAAGCCTTCAGAATCTGGTGTGTATTTTACAACTTACCCCACATGTCTATTTGGACTAGCCACATTTCAAGTACTCAATTTCCACATATGGATAGTGGCTACTGTATTGTAAATGCAGTTCTACAGCATTCCAAAGATCTTTTTAATAGATATATTAATTATATTCATCTACAGATTTTAGGAATTCATTCAACAAATATTTATTGAATGGCTCTGGACCAGATACTACAAAAGATAAACAGGACATAGCCGCTGTTCTCTAAGAATACACAGTTTAATTGAAAATTAATTTCATCACTCTCTGGAAGGATGTGTGTGTCTGGGGGAGGTTTTTGAGTTCCAATTTCATGCCTATAACACACTGGAATTTGTGACTGAGAGATATCTCCGAGAATTTAATGAATATATGTTTCTCAAATCCTATTAATAAGGCTTTGCTGGCACCTTACCATTTTGTTCCTAATAAAGGACAAATTCTGTCCTGCTGAGTCCTGGAAATCCTAGAATAAGCCCTCAATTTCTGAGCAGTTAGAACATAAGATATTTCCTATCAGTTGGGGACATGGCCTCTACATTGCTGAGTAAAGCAGACCATTGAGATGTCAGCAACAGTTTTTGTTTGGCCTCCTGCCTCATTAGATTATTCATTATAGGTTAAGTGAAGCCAACTTAATTAAGGTGACTCAATTAAATTCATCCCAAAAAGTAGGAGCAGAAGTGAGAAAGGTAATACCCACATCCATTAGTATATATTATAGCTCCTTAGACTTCTGCTAGGGATATTTAGATTGATGACACAACGTAAAGTTTGGAGGCAAAGTTCTGCCTTACATAAGTCACAAAGCCCATCTCATGCTCTTCAGGGAGACCTGAGTACAAACTCTGATGCCACCATTAATTGATTGTGTATTTTGGCAAGGAAACCTCTCTAAGCCTCAGTTTGCTCATCTCTCAACTGTAAACAGACTAAAAGTCCCTATCTCACAGGGTCATGGCAAGGATTAAATCATTTTTTACAAGTAAATCAGATTCTGTCACTCTCCGGCTCGAAAGTTTCCATTGGCTTCCCATTGTCCTCAGAATAGAATCCAAGCTCCTTTCCAGGGCCTACAAGGCCCTGTGTGATCAGGCTCCTATTGCTCTTCCGGCCTCGTTGCAGGGAACTCCGCTACTCCTCCTCGTTATTCTCATAATCCCTCGGGGACTTTGCCTTTGCAGTACCCTCTGCCTGGAGCACTTTCCTGGAGTTCTCACAGGGCTGCCACCTTTTGACATCCAGATCTCAGCATATGTAGGCTGCATCCTCAGAGGAGACCTAAACGTTTATGTTTTCTTCAAAGCACCTAAATCACTGGATGATATTATCTAGTTTACCATTTGTCTCCCAGCTCTGCCCTCCATGAAGAGAACAGAGGCCAAGTTGGCTTGGGCCACCACTGAGTCCCAAGGGCTAGGAACTGCACTGGGTGCAGAGTACAAGGTCTATAAATACTGCGACCGGCTAGATTCTTAGAGCAAAGACCTTACGGGTGTGGGTGGACTTATGAAAACAAAGCCATGGGAACTAAATCGGGAAATATAGCTACTGCCTGTGGGATAGAGAGGGATGGTTTTTAATTAGAGCATCTCAAATCAAAAGATAAAAGGACCACCTCAGTGTTGGACGCTGGGAGACAGAATGCTGATAACAGTTGTCCTTTAAAACAGAGATATTTTATTCCTCTTCTAAAACCCCATGTTCATAAAAAATTACATGATTTGTACACTGTGAACAAGTTCAAACCACACCTCAGTTAGCTGGATGGGAAAGGGAGGAAAAGCAGGAGACCTATTTAAAGATGGTTTAAATAACCCAGATGCATTTAAATTGTCCCCACACCCTTAGACTCTGTCTGCTTCAGGGGAGGAGGGAGCACGTGTCCCAGGGGACGTAGTGTGATTACCACTGAACTGAGTGATTACCATCTGGACACATTGGGCTCCTTATGCCTGGAGATGGAGGGGTTACCACGCTGGCAGTGTGGTAATGCTCCTGATTATGAGGGGCCAGGGTTGCTGTTCCACACAAGAGTTAGGAGTAGTCTCTGTGGAGCCCCGGGGGTTCACTGGGACCTCCCTTGGTGCTTCCATACCCAGTGATAGCAGAAAATAAGCAATTACAACATGACAAGGGCAAGGTAACTAAAGGTTCAGATCCTTCAGAAAACAAAGTCCGGATCACTAAACTGGAAATCAATCAGGCCAACCAAAGTAGTAGCCAAGAGCGAGGGACTCTAGAATGAGTAATGGAGGAAGGAGATGATATGATTATCGCTAACAGGATTGGGACCAGCTGCAGCCGCGGAGACCTATAGGTTGTTACACTAACTCACTGTCTCGCCTTAAGTGTCTACAGAGATTGTGGCTGGCTACCACATTTGAGAGAGTTTTGTTAATGAATGATTAGATTGGTACCCACCTCTTGGAAGGAGTGAGGGCACTTTGTTCCCAAACTAGTGAAGAACCCATACTGTAGTATGAGTCCAGATATAATGAGAGGAAATGAGCAGCATTGAGTGGAACATTGGGGTGTACTGTATCAGACATCTTTTAATGTTTTGCCACCAAGCTTTTCCAGTCACACCTGTCCCCAAGGCCCTTGGCCACTTGATTCACCTCAGTCACTTTCGTGGTGACCAACTCGACATGGATTCTGTTTAGCCACCACCATGATGATCAGCTTACCCTGGCACAACTCTCATGCAGGTACCTCACCTCATGCAGGTACCGCAAGTCTCCCGCCTCCCACACCACATCCTGCCTATTGTGACTGAAGCATGAGATGCCATGGATCAGCACAACTGGCACAATGCTGCACATCGGGCATGCATAATCCAGACGTGCAGGGGAATTTATGCCCCCTGAGGCCAAACTCTGACCAGTAAGAGATAAGATCCACCAATAAAAGCTTCCCGCTTCCTGTCCTGTGATGAGCTGTCTTGAGATGCAGTCATTCATTTGGTCTCTCTGAAGTTTCACCCCAGACCTCGGGATAGAGGGATGCACTTCCTGCCAAGCAGTTCCCAGCTCCTTGTATTTGCCCTTCCCTTTTCCTCTATTCTTTCATGCCTGGTTCCTTGGCATTGCCCTTCCCAGGAAGGTATAAACATGGAAGGTTTTGATTCCGGCTGTGTTTTCTGTTGAACCTGGGCTATTGCACTGTATATCAAGTTGGTGGCTCAAGCACAGAGAAAATAATTTCAAGTGAATTCAAGCACTATATCAATAAGTAATTTGCCTGTATATTCCCTGTAGGTTGTGTCCCCAAAACAGAAAGAACAGCAAAGAAATCTTAAATGATGTTCAGTAATCACAATGTTGGTGATAATACCGACGTTGTTATTTATAAATACACATGTGTATTTTATATATTTTATATATACATGTAGCTAGGTATAGATAAGACAAAAAAGGAGTCATTAGGTTATGCATTAGACAGTGATTTTCAATGAAAGAGAAAAAATTTAAAATCAAAGAGATTAAGTAAAGATATGGTAATATTAACTTTGAATTTGAAATATTAATAAGAACACAATATATTTTTCTCTTTCAAACAGAAAAATATATTTCCTAGTTTTGTTGACTGAAGAGGTCTATGAGAAATAATTATCTCCAAAAGAGTCCAGAGACTGGTTTCTAAATATAATTTCCCACTAAAAGATTATAGAACCCAGGCAGCCGGTTGGCTCAGTGGTTAGAGCGTGGTGCTCATAACACCAAGATCGCTGGTTGGGGTCCCACATGGACCAGTGAGAAGCAACGGCTTGAGCTTGGAGCTGAGGGGCCGGTCGCTCAGTGGTTAGAGCACAGTGTTCATAACACCAAGGTCACCGGTTTGATTCCCACATGGGCCAGTGAGCTGTGCCCTCCACAACTAGATTGAAAAACAATGACTTGACTTGGAGATAATGGGTCCTGGAAAAACGTACTGTTCCCCAATAATCCCCAATTAAACAAAAAGATTATAGAACTCTTGGAAGAAGTGATTGATTCCAGTCTGGGGTGAAGATGTGCAGCATGAGCCAGGTACACCTTGCTGTACCAGAAAGCAAAGATGCTGTCAAATTATTACAAAGGGCCAACGATGAGAAAATTTAAACATTAAAAAGTATGACTATCTCTTCTCCACTGAATTGCCTTTGCAACTTCGTCAGAAATCAATTGCTACATATGTATAAGACTTTTTCTGGACTCTATTTTTTGTCTTGATGCCAATACCGCAGTCTTGATTATTGTAACTGTACAATAAATCTTGAAATAAGATGTTAGTCCTCCAACTTTGTTCCTTACTAAAGTTATTTTGGCTATTTTAGTTCCTGCTGGAATTTTTATGATTGTGATTGTACTGATTATAGACGAATATGAGGACAATTTACATCTTAATGTTGCGTCTTCTAATCCATGAACCAATATGTCTCTCAATTTATTTAGATCTTTAACTTCTCTGAGTAATATTTTGTAGTTTATAGTGTATGGGTCTTTCATATCATTTGTTAGATTTATCTCTAGATATTTATATTTTTGATGCTATTGTAAATAGCATTTAAAAATTTTACTTTCCTCTTTGTCATTGCTAGTAAATAAAAATACAGTTTACATTGTATGTTCACCTTGCCTCCCACGACCTTGCTAAACACATATTAGTTCTAGTAGCTTTTTTGTGGAATCTAGTTTCTACATAAGACAATCACGTTGCATGTATATAAAAATAGTTTTAATTTTTCCTTTTAAATCTGGATCTCTCTCTCTCTCTCTCTCTCTCTCTCTCTCTCTCTCTCTCTTTCTCCTTCTCTCTGTCTTTTCTTTATTGCACTGTCTAGAACCTCTGGTACAATGTTACATAGAAGTTATGAAAGCAGGCATCCTTTTCTTACCCTGATCTTGAAAGAAGAGCATTTAGCCTTTTCTCTATTAAGTTTAATGTTGTTAGCTGAGTATTTTCAGAGCTGTCTTTTATCAGGTTGAGGAAGTTCCTTTCAGATCTTAGTTTGCTGAGAGTTTTTATTAGGAATCGATTTTGGATTTAGCCAAAGGATTTTTTCTGCATTGGGATGATTACATGGTTTTTCTCTTTTGATTAGTTAATGTGATGAATCACATTGATTGAGTCTCTAAAATTCTGGTGGGTGGACGGGTGGCTCAGTTGGTTAGAGCGCGAGCTCTAGGCAACAGGGCTGCTGGTTCGATTCCCACATGGGCCAGCGAGCTGTGCCCTCCACAACTAGATTGAAGACGAGCTGCAGCTGAGCTTCCAGAAGGGCGGCCGGATGGCTCAGTTGGTTAGAGTGGGTGCTCTCAACCACAAGGTTGCTGGTTGGACTCCCACAAGGGATGGTGGGCTGTGCCCCCTGCAACTAACAACGGCAACTGGACTTGGAGCTGAGCTGCGCCTTCCACAACTAAGACTAAGATTGAAAGGACAACTTGACTTGGATGAAGCCCATGGGTCCTGGGAAAAACACACTGTTCCCCCCCCCCAAAAAAATAGTCCTGTTCTCCAATAAAGTCTTGTTCCCCTTCCTCAATAAAACCTAAAAAAAAAAAAATTGTGGTAAAATGTACAATTCAGTGGTATTTAGTACAACAATGTTGAGCAACAATTACTGCTATTTAGTTCCAAAACATTTTCAGCACTCCAGAGGAAACCCCATACCGGTTAAGCGGTCATTCCCCATTTTTCCCTCCACCAATCCCTGGCAACCACTAATCTACATCTGTTTCTATGAATTTGCCTATTCTGGATATTTAATATGCATATAATAATACAATATGTGGCCTTTGTGTCTGGCTTCTTTCGCTTAGCACGCTTTAAAGGTTCATCCATGTCGTAGCATGTCTCAGTGCTTCTTTCATTTTTATGGCTGAATAATATTCTGTTGTGTGTATATACCCTTTTTTTTTTTATCCATTCATCAGTTGATGGACATTTGGGATGTCTCTACTTTTTGGCTACTGTTAATAGTGCTGCTATGAACATTTGTGTTCAACTTTTCGTTGGAATACCTGTTTTCTATTCTTTTGGATACACGAGTATACCTAGGAGTAGAATTTCTGGGTCCAACGGTAATTCTATGTTTAACATTTTGAACAACCACCAAACTGTCTTCCACAAGGGCTGTACCATTTTAGGTTCCACCAGCAAGGTGTGAAGATTCCAATTTCACAACATCCTGGCTAACACTTATTTTCCTTTTTTTAAAAAAGTTATAGGGGTGGCTAATGGCTCAGTTAGTTAGAGCACAAGCTCTAAACAACAGGGTTGCCAGTTTGATTCCCACATGGGCCAGTGAGCTGCACCCTCCACAACTAGATTGAAGACAGCAAGCTGCCAGAGAGGCCTCCGGATGGCTCAGTTGGTTAGAATGCGAGCTCGCAACAACAAAGTTGCCGGTTTAATTCCCACATGGGATAGTGGGCTGCATCCTCTGCAACTAAAGATTGAAAACGGTGACTGGACTTGGAACTGAGCTGCGCCCTCCACAACTAGATTGAAGGATAACTACTTGGAGCTGATGGAGCCTGGAGAAATATACTGTCTCCCAATATTCCCTAATTTAAAAAAAAATTGTAGTCACCCTAGTGGGTGTAAAGTGGCATCTCATTGTGGTTTCTATTTGTATTTCCCTAATGAATAATGATGAATAGCATCTTTTCATCTCATCTATTTCCCAAATGAATAAAGATGAATAGCGTCTTCTTAAGAGAAATGTCCATTCAAGTGCTTTGCTCATTTTTTAAATTGGATTGTTTATCTTCTGGTTATTGAATTTGTAAGAGTTCATTATGTATTCTCGATACCAGACCTGTATCAGATATATAATTTGCAGATATTTTGTCCCATTTTATAGGTTGTTTTTTCACTTTCTAGATAGTGTTCTTTGATGCACAAAAGTTTTACATTTTGATGAAATCCAATTTATCTATTATTATTTCTTTTGTTACTTGTGCTTTGGTGTCATCTCTAAAACTCTATTGCCAAATCCAAGGTTATGAAGATTTATGCAAATGTTTTAATAGTTTTATAGTTTTAGGTCTTACATTTAATTCTTTGATCTATTTTGATTTCATTTTTGTATGTTGTGTGAGGCAAGGGTGCAACTTTCTTCTTTGGCATGTGCATATCCAGGTGTGCCAGCAATATTTGTTGAAGAGACTATTCTTCCTCATTGAATGATCTTGGCATCCTTTTTGAAAATCAACTTACCATTGATACATGAATTTATTCCTGGACTTTCAATACTATTTCACTGATCTATGTCTATCTTCATGCCACTACCACATTATTGATTACTGTAGGTTTGGAGTAAATTTTGAAATTTGGAAATGTAAGTCTTCCAACTTTGTTTTTTGTTTTTCAAGATTGTTTTGGCTATCCATGGTCCCTTGAAATTCCATATGAATTTCAGAGTAAACCTTTCCATTTCTGCAAAATGGTTATTGGGATTTTTATAGAGTTTGCATTGAATCTGTAGACTACTGTGGACTGTATTGCCATCTTAATAATATTAAATCTTTCAATCCATGGCCACTGAATGCTTTTGCATCTATGTAGGTCTTCTTTAAACTCTTTCGGCAATATTTTGCAGTTTTCGGTGTACAAGTCTTATACTCCATTTGTTAAATTTATTTCTAAGTATTTTTTTATGCTATTGTAAATGAAATTGTTTTCTTTTCTTCTCTTTTTTTTTTAGAAGAGGGAGAGGGACAGGGAGGGGGAAGAGAAAGGGAGAGAGAGGGGGAGGGAGAAAGGGAGAAGAAAAGAGAGAGGGAGGCAGAGGGAGGGAGGAAGAGGGAAGGAGAAGGGAGGGGGAGGAGAAAGGGGGAGAAAAGGAGCAAGAGGGAGAAAGATGGGGGGGTAAAGAATGAGCTAGGGCTGCTTGTTGACGTCACTCGAAATTGTTTTCTTAATTGCATTTTTGGGTTTTTCATTGCTAGTGTATAGCAATATAACAGATTTTTATGTGGTGATCTTATGTACAGAAACCATGCTAAAATCATTTATTAGCTGTAATAGTTTTTTTATGTGTATTCTTGAGCGTTTTCTATATATAAAATCACTTCATCTGTGAATAGAGATAATTTTACTTCTTTTCCAATTTGTATGCCTTTTATTTCTTTTTCTTGCCTAATTGCTATGATTAGAAAGTCAAAAAAAAAAAAAGAAGAAGAAGTTCCAGTACAATGTTGAATAGAAGTGGCAAAAGTGAGCATTCTTGGGTAGGAAGGTTTTTAGCTACAAATTTTATTTCTTTAATAGATGTATGGGTATTCAGGTAGTTTATGCCTTTCAAGGAAAATATATCATAGAGCTCAATGTAAAACAGAAAGCTATAAAACTTCTACAAGAAAACATTGGGCAAAAATCTTTGTGACCTTGGTTTAGGCAAAGATTTCCTGGATACGATACAAAGACATAATCCATAAAAAAACAAATTGATAAATTATAACTCATCAAAATTTTAAACTTCCACTCTTCAAAAGACATTATTAAGAAACTGAAAAGACAGAGAGAAAATATTTGCAAATTATATGTCTGATGAAGGGCTTTAGTCAGAAAATATAAGGAACTATCAATACTCAGTAAGTAAACAAACAATCCAATTTAAAAGATTTAGGGCTGGCCCGGTGGCTCAGGTGGTTAGAGCTCCATGCTCCTAATTCCGAAGGCTGCCGGTTCAATTCCCACATGGCCAGTGGGCTCTCAACCACAAGGTTGCCAGTTTAATTCCTGGACTCCCGCAAGGGATGGTGGGCTGTGGCCCCTGCAACTAGCTACGGCAACTGGACCTGGAGCTGAGCTGGTGGCACCCTCCACAACTAAGATTGAAAGGACAACAACTTGACTTGGAAAAAAGGCCTGGAAGTACACACTATTCCCCAATAAAATCCTGTTTTAAGATATACCATAAGATTATTCTAACTTTTGTTGGTAATATATTGATATTGGTTCATTAATTGTGACAAATATATTATACTAATGTAAAATGCTAATGGGGGAAATTGGGCATATGGGAACTATAATATCTGTATTACCTTTCTGTAAATCTAAACCCTTCTAAAAAATAAAAGAAATTCTTAATGATAAAAATAAAAGTTAAACTTACTCTAGTACTCAGCACTATAAAAAGGAATGAACTATTGATACATGGAACAACATAGATGAATCTCAAAAGAATTGTGCTGAGTAAAAAAAGCCAGACAAAAGAGAGTGAATATTGTATGATTCTATTTATATAAAACTCAAGGCGATACATAAAGCACATTAGTGATTGCCTGGGGGTGGCAGAGAGGCAAAGAGATAAGGAAGAGAGGAGTTACAAAGGGCACAAAGGAAGTTTTCAAGGTATTAGATATGTTCATTGTCTTTATGGTGGTGAGGGTTTTCTAGGTGTACCCACATGTCAAAATTTATAAAACTGTGAACCTGAAATATTCCATGTCAATTATACGTAAATAAGGTGCTTAAAAAGTATAATGTCTACGATGAATTCAAACACATCAAATATGTATAAATCCAGGAGTTCATTATGATACCAAAAAGAAAACAACCCACCAACAAATAGCTTGTTGTTCACTTTTGGAGACTGCCAGCACATCAATTCACTTTTCTGAAAGCTGGTAAATTAAGAGAAACACTTAAACATTTATATTACCTCTCCTCTGTGAACTCTCCTTCTGGGTAAGCAGATGGATAACGAGTGAAAGTAACTAGTGAAAGTCTTTAAGAATTTCCAGCTAATGCAGAAATAGTGAAAGAGAATCACCACAATTTTTCAACCCCAAATAGTTATTGACTCAGATAAAGATGACAAAGGCTGCCAAAATTTGAGGTAAAAGCCCGATCTGGAACTTTATTATTGAGGGACCAGGCTGCCAACACCTAAAGCTGCTGATCAATCTTCACATCACTAAGAGGCAACTAGACACGATGTGATATCTCATGTGAGGCGATGGACCTTCCCAACACCATGTATGGAGCACGCTTGCAGAAAAAGTCATCTGGCATCTCATTGAGTCTCAAGACCAGGATTTCTTGACATGACTGACATTTTGGGCTCAACAATTCTTTGTGATGAGGGGCTGTCCTGTGCATTGTAAGGTGTTAAGCGGCATCCTCAGCCTCTACCCACTAGATGGTAGTGCCTCTCCTGCAAATTGTGACAGTACAAAAAGGTCTCTAAATATTGCCAAATGGTCTCTGGAGGGCAAAATCAACCGTGGTTGAGAACCACTACTCTAGATCTGACTACCAATTCAGAGGAAATAATAAAGGTTCCGAAGAGCATGCTAAATGCCACTACAGGAATATGACCAGAAAAATCCACACTGAGAAAAACTCTACAAAACAATAGATTTTCTTCAACAACAACAAATGGCAAGGGAAAAAAAGGGGGAATATGTCCAAAAAGATTTAAGAAAGAAACATCCTTCAAGCCAGTGGGCTAGGAAGCTCCCCAAAGTTAAATGTCACCACCCATGGAGAGACTGAGGTCCCAAGACACTCCAAATCAGGCAAACTTTAAGGAGGAGTGGGGTATGGAATCCTGTACCATAGAGACCAGCTTCTTGCCCAGGACAAGGGATTAACAGACTACTAGGAGGGAAACACTCCAATTCACACCACACCAGGGAAAGGCTCCTCAAAATGCTAATTTAGAACTGTGATTCAGGGTTTGTTTCACTGGCTTTTAGCCTGCAAAAAAGGCAAAGGGCAGACCCGCCTCCTGGACACGGCCTGTCAGGGCAGCTTCCATGCAGGGCTTAGGCCCCAGGCGGGACTACCTTTTAGGGAGTAAAAATGCTGGAAGTCGAGAGAACAAGAAAGGCATTAAGCAGATTTTAGAAAAGAAAATGTCAACTTCATGCTTAAGGAGAGAGTCCTGAAGTAGGCAGATCCTTTAGCTGGATGTCCCTACAGCATTCAAATGGCCTTGAGGGCCTGAATCTTCTAAGCAGAAACAGGCAGTTCAGAGACAGACGTCCCAGGAAAATCGTGAAATTCCAAGGTCAACAGTGATGGTGGAAGCATCCTCCCTGACATGCCCCGTCCAGCACCTGCCAGGATGCATCATGGGTGCTAGAAACCTCTGAATGCCATCTGCATCTTTGGGGATGTGTCAGCCAGAAAGTCTTCCTCCAACTTCTTCTGAAAAGAAAATTTTGTTCGAAGAAATGTCTCTATCCAGTTTCAGCAACTCCGTTAACTCTCACAGAAGCACATCCTCTAAGGAAGATTAATTCTGCTTTTTGTAAGCAATGATATTTATTTATCCTGCACCAATACATTTTGTTAAAAAAGAAAAAGATTAAGAGGAGATTTTTCTATTGACCATGAAGAAGTAACAGTGTTCAAAATTATCTTCCCACTGTAAACAACTAGAAAACTGGACAAAGTGTGTGAAATAATTATTTTCAGACATTAACACAGGTAGAACAGAACTGTGATTCCCTAAGAGAAGAGAAACAAACAAGTATGATTCTCCAGGCTTTGTACCTGAAGGAATGTTAAACTGCTGAGTACGAAAGGGGCACCCAAACAGAGCCCAGTGGTCTCAAGAGTCAAAGAGACAGAGATAGGAGTTTGGGGATGTTGAAGTGGCTTGAATTTACAGGACAGAGTACTAGAGGGAAGGCAGCTAGGCAAAGCAAGAATTCTAGAAATACACATAAGAGATGCCGGTGACTTTTTGGCCATATGATAATCTGCATGTGATTATATGATCTTATATGTAGAGAACCCTACAGATCCCACAAAAAAACTGTTAGAACTAATAAATGAATTCAAGAAAGTAGCAGTCAACACACAAATTTTAGTTGCATTTCTTCACATGAATAATGAACAATTTGAAAAGGAAATTAAATCAGAACTCCCGGTGGAGATCATAATGGGCAGGCACATAGCATATTCACTAGTCCTCTGTCTCCACAAAATCTGGAGTTGACATTTAGGACAGGTCTGTTAAACAAGCAAACTTTCCAGGTCTTTTCAGCACCCCAACCTGTAGTTGGGGGAATGAGGAAGAAGTGTGAAATGAAGGTGGAGAGGTGTGCTTGGACCAGGTTGAGCAGGGCCTTAAATTTCTTTCTTTCTTGTTTACACTACTAATGATATTCTAATCTAAGAGTGAAACCTACATCAAAGTATTACTGAGCAAGACTGAAAGGCTCCTTCACCCTAACTCTACTGCCACACCCCCACCCACTAAGGGAACTGCTACCACAGCTTGGGGTGTATCTTTCCTTTTTCTCTTCCAGTTCCTCCTTGATGTTCAAGTTGCAAATCGGAAAGAGAAGATCCCAAAGCCCCTCCGGGTTTCCTGGTACCCCGTTTCAATGTCACAGCACCTGCACACGGGCTGTGAGGGCCCGCTTGCCATCTGCTGGTCTGATAGATTGTCATCTCCCCATTGCCAAGGCTGGTTTTTGCTACGTTTTGTTGCCCTAGTGCTTGGCACAGCACCGGCAGGGAGGAGGCGTTTGGACACTGTGTGGTGAGGGTGACTGGGTGGGAGCTGGCAGGCTGCCTGGATGAATTGTCCGCCTTTCTCAGGCTGGACGTTTGAGGGGCCCAGCCTCTAAGCAGGGGTGCAGTCAGGTCATACAATCTCTGGCGATCTGAGCTGAAGCCACCCCAAATGAGAAATGCACTAACGCAACGCGTCCTGGTGGGGAAGGCTCTGGACTTGCAAGAACGATGCAATCACGCGGTGGGACTTCGTGTCACCTCTCCTAGCCTCATAATGATGAAATTTACAATATCCGCCCAGTTTAGGTGAAGACGCTGCAGAGTGGATCAGGAGCAAGCTCCGCGCAGCGACCACCGCTCCGTGCTCTGGAGGTCGGGGCTGGCCGCCCGCGGTGGCCCTGTGCACGCTGTGGCCACTTTGTGCAGTGAGCCTCGCCTGCAGACCCGGCCGGAGCCGTGCGGTGTCCTGGTGTCCTGGAAATGAGCCCTCTGGCAGGGAACGAGAGCGCCGGCCCGGCCTCGGGGCCCCCCGGGCTGCGCCTCCGTCCTGCTGCTGCCCTCCGGTGGCCGCCGCTAGGCGACCTCGGGCCGTGCCGCGGGCCCCCTCCCTCGGCCGGTGACATCACCGCATTCCCGTCCCGGCTCCTCCCGTCCGCACCGCGGTGACAGGAGAGTCGGGCCCGGGGCGAAGAGGAAGTGCGGGCCCACCGCCCCGAGCGCGTCCCCGCAGAGGTCGGCTTCCTGGGCGCCGGGTGACGGTGCGGCCGCCGCGGGGCGCAGCGCCGGGCACGCGCCGGGCAGAGCCGAGCGCCGGGCGGACCCTCCAGCAGAGACGCGGGGAAAATGGCTGATGACTTTGGCTTCTTCTCGTCGTCGCTGAGCGGGGCGCCCGAGGCGGCCGAGGAGGACCCGGCGGCTGCTTTCCTGGCCCAGCAGGAAAGTGAGATCGCGGGCATAGAGAACGACGAAGGCTTCGGGGCACCTGCCGGGGGCCAGGCGGCCCTGGCGCAGCCGGGACCCGCGAGCGGGGGTGAGTCAGCGCCGTGGCCTGGGCAGGGGGGGCCTGCGCCGCAAACCGGGTACCAGGTCAGCACGGACTGGGCCTCTAGGCCCAGCGGGCAGCCAGGAGCAGGCCGGGGGCGGTGTGGGGGCCGACCTGGGGGGAACTGCGGAGGAAGCTTGGAAATTCTCATCTGAGGCCCCGCCTGG
Source organism: Rhinolophus hipposideros (assembly GCF_964194185.1). Taxonomy (NCBI): domain Eukaryota; kingdom Metazoa; phylum Chordata; class Mammalia; order Chiroptera; family Rhinolophidae; genus Rhinolophus; species Rhinolophus hipposideros. Next base: position 6,800,980 of record NC_138069.1, read on the forward strand.
GGTTGTGGATCTGGTGGCTCCCGGGACAAGAATTCGTCATGACATTTCATTCCCAGGCCAGCTTCACCACTGCGAAGCTTTGGAATCCAATGGTGCCCAGCCCTGAGAATCTGGCCTGGGCTAGTAGCCTGGCTGGGTGGGCTTCCAGCTGAGCCCTGAAGGTGTGGGCAGAACCGCAGACCGCTCTGCCCTTCAGACTTAGCTTTCTCCTAAAGCTGGGAAAGCAGGGGACAGTGGGTGCTCCAAGAACTCACAAACCTTCCCTGGGGACCACCTGCCATCCTGCAGTCACTGGGCTAGGCACTTTACTTACATTTAATAATTTTATGTGCATTATTAAACCCATTTCAGAGATAGCAAAATTGAGGCTCAAAAAGTACAGTACTAAAACAACTGGTAAGCGGCAGAGCGACCGTTTAAACCTGTTTCTGTCAGACTCTAAGCTCTCTCCACCTGACCACATTGTCTTCCATATGCCTGGCTCTGAGTTAGACACCAAGGGAGTCGGGGGCAGGGCACAGTCACATGTGGTCCTGCCCTGTGGTGTTTTTCAAAGGTGGGCCAGGGCTGCTGTGGTTAGCCTCAGATACAGGGTCCGGGGCCTCCTCTTTGTGACAGCACGTTTATCAATGATGTTTCTGTTCTGGTTCTGGCTTGAAAGAATAATTTCTTAAAATATTTAGTAAAAACGTAGATATCACCTTCATGGGTGCGTCCAACAGAGCATTTGCTTCCTGTTAATGTCGTTATTTTGGTGGGGGTTTCTGGGCCTTTTGGAGTAAGTGGTAGCTTACATATTTTTTAAACATGTTTACAAGTAAGGCTCCTTAGAGTTGTTTTGTATTCATTCAACATTTAGTGAGCACCTTCTGTGTGCCAGGCCCACTGGGGATACAGACATGAGTAAGACAGTTTCTGTGACTTGAGGAGCTTCAAGCTCTCTGTAGCCCCTTGCTATGAGAAATATAACAAGACTTTTGTAACATATAAGAAAGTGGAGGCCCAGAGAGATTGAGTATCTTGCCCAAAGTCACACAGCCGTGAGTGACAGATCTGGGACTTGATCCAATCCCAGGCCTCCCAAGTCTGGGCTCCATGCTGTTTCACATGCTACGGCAGGGCGGTTGGCAGTTATCTTGGGAGGTGATGGGGTGTGGGGGTGAAGGGACGGTCTTTTGCTACCCAACCAAACCAGCAGCGGAGGTCTTCTGAAGCAGCAGCTCCTAGCACCTCAGGACAGACCCTTGCACATCCTAGGAAATGCCTGCCCATGTTCACGCACCAGTATTCATTTGTCTGCTTCTCCTTGAGACCACCAGCTTCCCCAGTCTGGCTTGGCCTAGGGATGCTCTGCTGAAAACAGCAGATGTCACAACCCCCTGAGAGAGAAGCAGTAGAAGTCAGGCTGAGGTAGCCAGAGGCGTCCAGGAGTTGAGCGAGTTGTGGCCTCTCCCAGGACGGTGGGGCTCTCAGGGCTCACAGCCTGGATAAGAGTTTCCCTCTCTGGCAGGGGTGGGGCATGAATTGGCCGCATGCCTGAGGTGGCAGGGAGAGAAGCAGGGACATGCCCTCTGAGGGTCTGTGGGACTCACAATTTCACACTGCAAAAGCTGCAAATGCCCTCCCAAGTGGGGCAGAGGGATCCAGGAGGTATCGTGGCTGGCAGCTCAATAGGTGGCCAGAAAGGATGGAATTGATCTGCCCTCCTAAGCCTACGTGGTGCTGAGCAAATAATTCCCCCTGGACTAGCAGTGAGTGCCAGAAGCCAAATGGGTGGGGAACATGTGCCTTGGCCTTCCGGGAGCTGGATGGAAGCTGGCTTCCACCACCGTTGCCTGTCAGCACCTCTGAGTCTTGTCTCTTAGATGATGCCCCTGCACAGAGTGTCCTGACTTGGGCCCCAGGTGCCCCTGGGAAAAGAGGTGTCTGGTGTAGGCCTGAGCCTGAGCTACACTGAGTCTCTCCTCTAGGGCTGGAACTGTGGCCAGCCTGTGCAATGGACACTGTTTCCATTCATCACCTTGGGTAAGGCCCAGAAGGTTTACTTTTTCACACCTAGATTGCTGAGCACCCAGCCCGGCTCTGCCGCTGACTTGCTAGTCAGTTCCTGGCAAGCCTGTTTGCCCTGCTGGGCCTCGGTAAGCTCCCAGGAATGTTCTGGACCCTGTCTGCCCCTGTTCCAAAATGGGTCAGGAATCTGAGGGAAGCAACACCCAGGGGTCATGTCTGGGACTTGTGTCTGCTGTGCTCCTGTGCTGTCGGCCTCTGACTGCAGACACACGATTATAAAAGTTCAAGAGATGCATCAGAAAGCATTAAGGGAACACATACTCGCATTTCTGTATGTGGGTGTCTGTGGGTTCCCGAAAAGGCTGAAACTTCATCTCCAGAAGAACACTCTTGGGACTGAGAGACTGGGGCTGAGACTTTCTGAAGGCCAGTGGGGCTTGAGACTGGGACTGGTCAGGGTAGAGTGGGTGGTACAACTTCCACTCCAGAGAGGCCGAGTGCACAGACCAGCGTTGTTGTGAATGGACCCTGGTAATGTAAGGCCCTGGTGGAGGACATACCCCAGGGGAAGATGCTGCCAGCTCACCTGAGTTAGGACTCAGGCCACTCAGGCAGGAGAAGCCCTATCTGAATGAGTAGGGATGATCGCTGACCTCTCTGGTCAGAATTGATCCCTGTTTTGCTCTGAAAACAGAGTTGACTCTAATTTATATAGAATGGAGATTATTTTCACGCATTAAGTGTCCCTCCCTCCAATCCCCAGGCTGAAAGTACTGTCACTGCTGCTCACATCTCTGTCTGGCTGGTAAAGGGATACTTGTCCATCTGTGGTCATCTCATGCGTCCTGTGGCTTTTTGCTGGGAGACACTGCAGTTTCTGAGAGGCCTCAGACAGGTCTTGTAGATAACCAGGGGCCCCTACAGAACAACTCGGCTTCCATTTAATCCATACGTATTTCTCACCCATTCTGTGCAGGAGCCCTCAGGAGCTGAACAGGATACAGAGCCTGACAAGGGAGTGCATGACCCCTGGGAGGTCATGAGTAATTAATTGCATTAGAGGGTAGGGGGTGCGGTACAGTTTCTGGGATACACCAGAGGTGAGCCCCTCCATCAGTGCCTAGGGAAGCAGGAGCAATAGTGGAGGGCTTTCCAGAGGAGATGGCTTATGAACTGGGCCTTAGAGAGTGACTGGATCCAGAAGAGCATTCTTCAGACAGGGAAGCAGGAAGAAAGGCATGGGGTATGGAGTGGTGTGCTTGGGGAAGGAGGAAACAATATAGGGTTTGTGGGAAGGGCTGGTTGGCAGTGAGGCAAGAAAAATGGGTGGGGCCAGGCTGTAAAGATCCTCAAGTGCTATGTCAAATGTACTCATTTGACAAATATTTACTGAGCCCCTGTTACGTACCAGGCACAAGGTGCTGGGCTCCAGCAGTGGACAAAACAAAGTTCCTGCCCTCCTGGAGGGTCCATTCAAGTGGGGAAGGCAGATAAACACATAACCAAGTAAACGTATCAGGCAGTGGTAACTGCTATAGAGACAATATTGGAGGGGGGTGCCCGAAGGATGAATGTCAGGGGTGGTCAAGGAAGGCAGATAATAAAGCAACGTTTGAACAGCAGCTGAAGGGAGTGAGGGAGCCGCCCACTTGGAGACGGGTGGGAGAGCCTTCCAGGCAGAGGGAACAGCGCCTGCCGAGTCCCTGAGGCAGGAGCAGGCCCTATAGGCTACTGTGGTCCATGGGAAATGGATTTCCTTTTGGTTCGTTTTTATTAAATTTTTAATGAGAGGAGTGACATAGGTAAGTGTATGCTTTACAAAATGTCAGCTCTGGAGTTGGTTTGAAAGAGGGTTGGGAGAGCATGAAGCTGGAGTTAGGGAGGCCTGTGAGTGGACAAAGCCTTCCTTCCTTCCTCCCTTCCTTCCTTCCATGCATTTATTCATTTGTTTGTTCAACAGATAGGTTCTGACTCTTACTAAGTTGCAGGTACCGTGCAGGGATCCGGGAAGGACAGTGGTGAGGACAAAGGATGTAGCTGGGCCCCTCCAGGTGTTTGCCACCAGCAGGGCGGAGACCAAAGCAGCTGTACAGGCGAGAGCCGGCGCTGAGGCCAGACTGGGCAGAGTGGAGGGCAACTTGGAGGGTCACTGTTGCAGCAGAAGCCACAGGAATTTGTGACTAATCAGATGTCAGGGACCAGGAGAAGTCATTGTTGAGGGCAAAATGAAATCCTTCTGGGAGGGGCAGAAGGAGGAAAAAAATGGGCCCAGTGCTGTCTGGTGGGGGCTGTGGTTCTTGCTCTCTCAGGTGGAGCAGTTGCTCAGGAGCCCGGGGACAGGCAGAGACGCGCAGGTCCCACTTCCTTAGCCCTTGCAGACTCAGCCCTGAGCCTACAGCTCCTCTACCTGCTCACCAGGCACAGGCTCCATAGTTGGGCCATTCCCAGCTGTGGCAGAGGGTACATCCATTTCAGGCAGGTGAGGAGCTATTACTCATTGGATGACCTTGGGCAATCACATAGCCTGAGCCTCAGTTTGAGTATCTGTAAAATGGGTTGATGTCAACTTCATCACAAGACTGGTGAAAATCAAATGTGATAAAGGCTGTGAGAAGGGATGGTGAACAGTTAAGGACAGAGCTCAAGTCTTTTATATATCCAGAATGTTTATTTGGGGGGAGGGGTCAACACTCACATGGGTACATAGACTTTGGTTCCTGGTGCTAATATAGGACCATTCTGCGCTTCCTATAAGCTGAGCAACGAGTAATGCTGTCTCCTTGTTCTCTTTCTAGCTGGTTCTGAGGACATAGGGACCACGATCAATGGAGATGTGTTTCAGGTAAGCAAGATTCAGCCTTAGCAGTGGTAGGGACCGACGGCCTAGACCTCAGGAACTTACCCATCAGTAGGATTAGGGCTCCCAGTTTTCGGTTCTCTATGTCTGATGCATTGGGATGGGAACATAGAGATTTTGACGTGATTTTGTTATGTAGGAGAACGTGATGAGGAATACGGACCACGAGAGACAGGGATTGAAGGACTGTAGCCTCTGGCTGCCCACAGTGATGCCCTGCTCCAGGAGGGAGGGATAAAGTAGCCCACCGTGGTGTGGACTGAAGGAAGCACAGGGCCCTGCACACCTTGTCCCTCCCAGGCCGAACTGAGTGGCCGTCCCTCACACACATGAACATTTGAACTGGACAGGCCTTTGACCCAGAGATTCCATTCCTCAGAGTTTTCCCTAAGGAAATAACTGGACAAGGACCCCCAGATTCTTTGCCGGATGATGTATAGTGGCAGACAAACTGGAAATGACCTAAGGGTCCAGCCCTGGGAGCCTGGGTGGGCAAATTGGGAAACCGTGCTGTTTTTAAACAGACAGTCAGAGCGTTCTGTATTGACATGAAAAGATGCCCACAATCTATTCAGTGGGAAAGCAGCTTGCAGAATAACATGCACAGTGTGGTCCTGCTTTTTATGTTAGATATATGTTTGCACAAAGTATCTGAAAGGTTGTGCACCAACTGCTAACAGTGGTTAGCCCCAAAATGGGGCTTGGGGAGGGATAAGAGAAGGGCTTTCACTTTCATTGTTTAAAAATTCTTTATAGTGGTTCTGTGCACCCCCCCACCCACCCTCTCACTCACAAACACACACACGCACGCCAAAACACGTAGTAAGGATATTTCTAATTAAAGATGGCCTCTCTGTACCCACCTAACTCTCCTTCCCTCATATATATAAGTTGGTTTAAAACTATTTAGACAGATGAATAACTGTGTTGTACACCTGAAACTCATATATTGTATATCAATCATACTTGAATTAAAAGTATTTAGACTTAGAGAACTTGGCCCACAGATAGCATCCCCAGGACCCCACAGATACAACTGTCGTCATCCCCCGACCTGCCAATGTCTGGGTGAGGCAAAACTTTCATTAGATGAGCCTTAATTCCCACTGGACGGGGGCAGAGACCCTCAACCCCAGGGCTGCTGCTTGGTGATCTGCTTCGCCCCGCCCTGTCGCGCCTCCGGAATTCTCGAAGAGAATAAACAATACTTTCTTATGTAAGAGGGATGGGCTGGTACCTTACACAGGGAAACCGGCCAAGTCCTGTCTCTGGAAAATTACTCAACTATCTGCAAGCTAGAAAAGTCAGTCTCTAGAGCTTTCGGATTTCATGTGTCCATGTGCCTGAAAGCCCAAAATAATTAGCGTTTTATCCTGTACCGTTTGGTAGATCATTGAGACACAGGCTGCCTGGGCACACCGAAAAGGACTTTGCTTGACCCAGAGGTCTGTGTCCTAAAGTGGACACAGACCTGGAGCTGGAGATGCATTTGGAACCACAGAAGTACCTAGAACACTGAGAGGAGAATTTTCCCTTTCTATGCATTAGGATGAGATCTTCTCCCTCCATACCCTCCGGTCTTGCTTTGTGTTTGACGGATCTGAGGAACCCTGGAGCTCCTCCCCAATCTCAGTGGGAACTCTTACTCTCACTGTCCTGTTAATAACCCCAAGTATGTTTATTTTTTAAAATTTTTATTGGGGAATATTGGGGAACAGTGTGTTTCTCCAGGGCCCATCAGCTCCAAGTCGTTGTCCTTCAGTCTAGTTGTGGAGGGCGCAGCTCACTGGCCCATGTGGGAATCAAACCAGCAACCTTGTTGTTTGGAGCTCCTGCTCTAACCAACTGAGCCATCCGGCCACCCCCCCAAGTATGTTTATTTGTTTCACACTCATGCCATCCCAGAACCTTACAGGCAGGACGGGGTCACAGATGAGGCCGGTCACTCAGCAGCCGGGTCCACCCAGACCTCCTGCCCCTGGTCTGGTGCCCTGTGCACCACATCCTTGCTGTGGTCTGTGGGAGGCCCCCCACAGACCTTTAGAATCAAACAGTTTGGCTTGTGCTGCAGGGGGAGGAGAAGCCTGCATACCCAACACTTTCAAGAGTCTGGGGCAGAGTTTCTTGCTACCTTTGTGGGTTTTTGTGGCAGCCTGTGGGCCACTAGAGGGTCCAGGTATGGACCGGATCTCCAATGAGGCCTAAGGATAAGCCTGTCCATACCTATTCCAGTTTTATCTGGCACTGCCAGGGTCAGGGGCAGGAGGCCCCTGCAGCACTCATTCCTCCTGCACAAAATCTCTCCCTTCCCCCACCCCTCCCGTCATCCACCGTTGAGCTACTTAGAGAAATCAACAGCTCAGTTTAGCTTAGTTTGAGCTGCTTAGTACCAGAGACGGATATGCCTTATCCTTCTGGCTGTCCCTGGATTCACAGCACACGTATGGCGAGCATGGCCGTGGTGGCGCTCATGTGGTGTCCAGAAGAGGGTTCCTGACTCGGGGGTGCTAGGGAGCTGCACTGAGACAAGCCTGGCTGTGCCTGGAGCCTCCTGCCTTTTGGTCCTGGCCATTCTTGACCCCTTCCCTCTCCAGCTTGCCCCTGGTGAGTCCTGGCCTGCCAGCCCTCATGGCAGCTGACCCCATTTCCTCAATGGGACATTTAAGTGATTAAAGAGGAGCCCTGCTCTGCCCCCAGGGCTGTCCCCCAGGCCCTCCTCCCCAACTGCTCACTGGTAGAAGCAGGGGAAACATGTCCACAGCGGCCAAAGAGGAGCCAGCAAATGGTTTCTCAGGACTTTCCCTGCCGGAAACACCGCTGTGCTCGTCCTGGTCATGCAGCCTGGCTTGGCATGCACGGGGCTGCCATGCGGCACCAGTGAGCCACACAGCCTGCCAGCCCTCTGTGCACACCTGCCACAGGTCACAGGGTTGCACGGCAATTATCGCACATGGGCCCCGCTTTGCACCCTGCGTGGGATGTTGCCACTCCCATTTAACAGGTGATGAATCACAAGAAACCCAGGGAAGGGACCCTCAAAGGTCCCACATCCAGTGAGGGGCACAAAGGGAGTTAAAGGCCAGTCCTTCTGATGCTGTGTCCCAGGCTGTCTGTCCCTCCACATCGCTCTGCAGGCAGCCACTGGCTCCTTCACTGAGTCAATCACGTTCCCGGAGTTCCATGCACTGTGCTGGAGCCGTGGACGTACAGGCAAATCCAGCGCATGTTCGTCCTCAAAGAGCTCGTTTCTAACAGAGGACAGAGACCTGGGAAGAAGTGATGGCAGCAGTGCAGAATGACAAGTGCTCCGAAACCCGGTAGTGTGGAGAGCTTGGTCTGATTCTTACCATGTGTCAGACACCACCCAGCAGCGTTACACGGATTAACTCATTCTATCCTCCCAACGTTCCTATGATGTAGGTTCTGTCATTGTCCCCATTTTACAGATGAGGAGGAGGACACATTGAGGGGTTAAAGCTTACTCTGGTGACACAGCTGGGAGGAGCTGGGACTTGAACCAGGCCCTGGCACCAGGCGCTGCACTGAAATCAGGAAGTGCCACAGGGAGTGGGTGCTGGAAGTGGTTCTGAGGCAGCCTGCGGGGATGTGGGTGGTCCTGGCTGAGGGGACAGCATATGGGAAGGCACAAAGGGTCAGTCACTCAGTCCTGAGCTTGCCCAGAGCCTGGGGCCCAGTGGGCCTGGATGCCCATGGGAAGTGGTGGAGGAAGTGGACCTGGCTCAGCCAGGGCCTGCGGCACGGCTGCCTCCGGGCACACATGCTTGGAACACACTTTGGATGTGCAGCTCCTCCAGGGGCTGACAGAGGCACCAGGGGGTCCAAGCTGCTCCTCAAGGCTGCTCCCCCAAAGACTGAGGCAGGCTGCAGCGGAATCAGACATCCTGGGCTTCATTCCCACTTTTTAAAGCCAGACGACCTTGGACTAGTCATTGCTCAGAGATGGAACTCTCATTTGTAAAATGGGGATCAGAGGCTGTGTCCTGCTTCTCCCACCGGTCTGTGGAGAAAACTGCTCTGCAGCCTGGAAGCTATTTATAAATTCCTGACCAAATCACTGAGTGAGACCCAGGGTGGGGTGAGAGAGGTGGGGATGGGGCTCGGGGTCATGGGAGGAGGGGTCACAGGCTCTACTCCTGGAAAGGTAGACTTATCAAGAAGACAAAAAGTAGACGCACAAATCACATGAAATTGGCTACTATGTGTCCAGTATGTTCACACCCAGGAATTTAGTTTGAATTCCGGCTCTACCAGTTCCTGGCTAGGTGACCCTGGGACTTTGGCGTTAGACTTTCCCTACCTGTAAAATAAAGGTAATACAACCCACCGTGTAGGGTTGTAAAGATCAAAGAGAACCTTTTAATTGCAAGTTCTCTGCAAGTTTTAAAGCTCTATCAACTGGAGTCTTCATTTTAGGGCAGACTTTGTGGAGATGGTGGTTCCTAAAGGACACACAGGATGTGACCCCTGTCCAGAAGGCCCTTCCAGCCCACCTGTCTCACCCCATCTTCTCTGTACTCAGAGTTCCCCAAAGGCACTGGCCCCACGTGGCCCTGACGCTGCCCGCTCTTGGCCTGAAATGCCCTTCCCCCATCTCTCCTCCTACTCTGCCCCCAGTCTAGAATGGGCGTGCCCTCGCTTGTCCCCCTTCTTTATCTGACCTGTGTCAGTGCATATCCCAGCCAGGGTCCTCCTTTTTGGGGGACTCCCCCTGCCAAGCTCCCGGCTGATGGGCTGTCTGGTTCATTCCTGTCTCCAAGCCTGAGCATGTTAATTCATTTAATAAATGTTCTCAAACTCCGCCTACAGCCAGGCCTTCCCTGTAATGGATACTATCCATAGGCAGTCTTTGCCCTCAAGGAGCTTACTTTCTTGGAGGGAGGAGACAGTAAACAAACCAGTAATTTCAGATGCCACAGGTACCATAAAGAAGATAAAATGTACCATCTGAATAAACACAAATACACAAAAGTAACTGCAGTTGTCTGCAGATGGGACTTGTATAGGACTGGAGGGGTTCTGGCAGCTGGACCTCAGGGCAGGGTTGTTCCCGGAAGCTGATAGGGTGGGGCTCACCCAACAGCAGCGATCAATTTGTGTTCTCCAGATTCGAGCCCTGGAAAGGCCCCTTGGGAAGTCATGAGACTCCAAACTCAAATGTAGTACAGGAGGAAAAGTGGAATAAGAGCTCCGCCCAACTGCTCCACCCAAGGGTGGGCCTGACCCGCCCTGCCAGGCTGCACCACCCTGCCCTGGGGCCGCCTATCTCTCTTCCCACACAGCAGAGACTGCCATGTGCCCCTTCACCTCTTGGGTAAACGCTTACTGAGCACCTCCGCTAAACCAGGCACTTGTTGGCTCTGGGGGCCTTCATCCATGCAGCCACTGCTTACTGAGCACCATCTGTGCCCATGACAGTGGTGGCACACTGGACAGGGCATGCCAGACGCTGTTGCATGGGGAGAAGACATTAAACAACACCAGTATTCATGGCAGTTTTGATGAGTGCTCAAAACTCATCAAAGTTTTGAAACGAGGAGCATAGGGAGCAATGAAAGGACGGAACAGATTTAGAGGCTGTAAAAATGGTCTTGCCCTGCCTGTTAGGAGCTCATGGTCCAGCAGGAGATTCACAGTAGAAGATGAAGGCTGTGACAGAGCACAGAGAGGAAGGGCTGCAAAATCTGCTTGGAGTTGGAAACTATACCAGAGCTTGTGACTTTTGAGCTGGAAAGTCGTGGGATGCAGTAAGATTTCATCAGCTGGAGAAGGGAGGGGACACAATTGCAGGCTGAAAGCAAAGGCAGGATATGTGCTGACAGGAATGTGTGGGGCGAGCAGAGTGCTGGAGCGGAAGTGGCGGGAGATGGGGCTGGGTCTCAGATCGGATAGGATCTTAAAATGTCTCTGGCATGGCCAGACCAGAAGGGAGCCACGTCCTTACTGGCTGAGCTCTCCACCCCAGCACTTCAAGTCCCCAGCTCTGGCAGGCGGCGTGGAGAAGTGGGCAGAGGATCAGGGGCCTGGATTCTGGCCCTGGCTCTGCCACTTCATCATGCCATCTCTCTTGGCCTTCATTCCCTCCCCTATAAAATGGGAATGTATAAGAAGAATTCTAGCTACCACTCACTGAGCCATCGCTCCATGCCTTGCACTTTTCTAAATCTTACAGATAATCGTTGCACCAAATCCTCACAACAGCAATTAGTGGTAGTTTTATTCCCATTTCAGATGAGAAAACAGGCCCAGCAAGGGTAGGTGGGGTTTGAATTTAGATAATCTGGCCCCAGAGCCCAGGTCCTTTATCATAATCCTAGCCGAGGCCTCCTGCCCATCTCAAGGCTGCTTGTTCACTCAGCAAGTGTTTACTGAGTATCTGCTATGGGTCGGGCACTGAGGACACAGCAGTGAGCGGGACAGACTAGGTCTCTGTCATCACAAAAGTGACATTCCGATGGAGGAGACAGACAATGGACAAGTAAATGTAAAGTGACTGTCACTTCTACTGTTATTGGATAAATAAAACTGTAATAGAATGACTTTAATGATAGTAACACAAGTGCTCATTGTGTGCGAAGAAGTGTTAGAAGTTCTATACATTTTTTAACTCATCCTTATATCAGCCCTAAGGAGTGGGTACTCTTATTTAGCCCATTTTATGATGAGGAAAGTGAGGCACAGTAAGGTTGAGTGACTTGCCCAGGGTCACACAGGGGGAAGGATAGATGGCAGAGGGCATAGGAAGTGCAAAGGAGACAGTGCATGTGAGGTTGAGATGTGAGGGGGTATCCTGGTCTTTGGGCAGCAGACACAGGAGGCCAGGTGGATGGGCTGCTGCACGGCTGTGTGTTTGTGTTCTAGGAGGCTAATGGCCCAGCTGATGGCTACGCTGCCATTGCCCAGGTTGACAGGCTGACACAGGAACCCGAGAGCATCCGCAAATGGAGAGAGGAGCAGAAAAAACGGCTGCAGGAGCTGGGTGAGGGCACAAGGCTGGGGTGTTCACAACCTGGGCTCCCAGCTGGGATGGTTGTTTGGGACAAGGGGGAGGTGGGGAAGCCTTAGGATATTTGGGGCCCTACACTGCCTTAATGTGGGAGTTGTGTGAGGATGACCCCTGGGGGCCGAGGGAGAAGCAGCCAGAGCAGCCGTGCCTTCCACTCCCTGTGGGAAAGCTGCCACTCATTCTCCTGTGGGGGTTGCAGATGCTGCCTCCAAGGTGACAGAACAGGAGTGGCGGGAGAAGGCCAAGAGGGACCTAGAGGAGTGGAACCAGCGCCAGAGCGAACAAGTCGAAAAGAACAAGATCAACAACCGGTGAGAGGAGCTAAGGGGACAGGAAGGGGCTGTGGGGACAGTGAGAGGAACTATGGTATGGGGGACTGCCTTGAGAATGGATGATTCGGTGGGAAGAACACGGAGGAAGGGGAAGCTGAAACGCCCAAGGCTGCTTCCTCAGCTGCCCGTGGAGTTCAGAGCCCTGAACTCTGAAGAGCTGATGCCCTGTTAAGCCCTCACCTCCTCACCCAACAGTGAGGAGCAAGTTCTGCAGTCAGCAAAAGAGGTCCCAGGACCCCGGGATGGGAGCCAGACTGCCGGGGCCCAGCGGCCAGCAGCTAGGCCTGGGCCTCTGCGGCCATGGTTAGTGTCGCAGAGAGCAGAGGCCTGGCTGGGAGAGAAGAACCACTCTGGGTTTTGTTGCTTGTAGAAGTGACAGTGCTTCGACCCAGAATGCCTACAGCGTTAAATGACATTAGTGGCCTGTATAACTGAAAAGTCAGGGGTAGGACGGCAGATGCGCCGTCAGTTGGCACCCACTGTTACTGTCCCTCAGCTCTTCTTTCCTCTGTGGTGCCTTCACTCTTGGGCACACACCCCTGGGATGGGGGCAAAGGTGGCTGCTAGCGGCTCCAAGCTTCTGCTCTCTTCTCTTGGCAACCTCAGTGAGAATAAAATAACCTTTTCCTCCCAATAGCTCTAGCATAACTCCTTGACCTGATCTTCATGGGTTGGGCCCAGTGACTGTCCCAGGGGGAGGGACTCTCTGATGGACCTAGCATGGGCAATAGTCCCATTCCTTGTGTTGTGCATGGGTCTGTCCCACCCAAACCACAGGCACTGAAGTGAGGGCAGCCTGATCTGCAAAGGGCAATCAGGGTGACCTTCCTGGAGGAGGGGGAATGGGCAGGTAAGGATAGCAGATGCCACCAGAGAACACCTTTGTGGAAATGGTCTCAGAGCACTTCTGAGATGTGCCCCGGAGCCCTGCCTTTGAGGCTGTGCCCTTCCAGGTACCAGGCCTGCCAGGAAGGGAAAGGCCAGCTCTGGGAAGCCGTCACAATTCTGTTCAAGAAGCTCTTGCGTGCCAGGCTCTGGGCTGGGAACCAGGAAGACAGAGATGAGAAAGACCCAGTCTGTATCTTCAGAGAGCTCAGAGGAGAGAAACATACGTGTCCAGCTGAACTCAACAGTAGGGTCCTCTGCAGGAAGGCTGTGGAAGCAAGGGCTGCCAGTGGGGAGGGACTTCCATGTGTGGGGGACCGGGCTTTGGAGGATGATTAGGAGTTCATCAGGAAAAAAGAGAGCAGGGTAGGGAAGGGACATCTAGACCCGGGAACAGAATCATATGAAAGAAAGGACGTTGTGTCTTGGGCAGCAGGGAATCAGGGCGTGGTGGGAGAGAGGTGACCTGTGCACCTGAATGCCAGTGTTGGGTAAGTGGTGGGGAGCCGCTGAATGTTTGTGAAAAGGAGGAGCAAAATGACCAGCGCTGTTTCAGAAAAGGCACCGGGTGGGTGGAGGATCCCCGCTCTCCCCTCTCGGCTTTGTATAGTTGCTGAGCCTTCCAGAACTGTGCTTCCTAACACCTGTCCAACTGGAGGAACTAACGCTGTCTCTCTTTCTCAACCCTCTGCCTGTCTGTCTGTCTTGCCATCCTGTCTTCCCCACCTAACCCCTTTCCCTCAAGGATCGCTGACAAAGCATTCTACCAGCAGCCAGATGCTGATATCATCGGCTACGTGTACGTGTGCCTCCTTTGCTCCGCTGTCTGGGGAAGCTGGAGAGGGCAAGGCCTGTGTGTGTGGCTGCCACAGTTTCTTCTCCTTGTGGGGTTTAAGAATGTAGCTGTGCCGGGGCAGTGACCAGAGCAGGAGGTGCACCCCAGGGAATGGAGGACATCTATCCCTCCAGCAAATGCTTATTGAGGTCTATTCTGCCCGGAGGCAGCTTTGCTAAATCCAGGCAGAGAATAGAAGGGAATGCACTGGCCATCCCTGGGTGGCAGGGGCGAACGGCAAAGCTGCCCAATCCCCTCCCTGTGAGATGACTCTTGGGGGTGCGAGGTGGGGTGAAGAGGTCCTCTGTTGAACAACGCAAATCCTAAGTACCGGCTGCTGGAGGTACAAAGAAGCTCCTAGGAGCACACCCATCCTTCTCACCTGTCCCCAAGTGCACTGCTCCTGCTTAGAGCTTCTGCCCTAGTTTGGCCATGACCCCTGCCCTGACCACCAGGGGGCCCTCTCATGCGTTCCTAGTCGGTACTGTGACTAATCCAGACCAGAGATGGCAGAGGTTCTCTCTGGTTACCCCAATTGGTCGACAGCGACACCTGGGGGTGTGTTGGGGATTGTGAAGCTGAAGGGAAAAGTGCAGGGATGAGTGTGTGAGGTTGGCCGCTTGCGTAAGTGCCAAGTATTTGCTGCTCCTCGAGCTGGGCACACCCTCTGATGCTGTCTGGCTAACCCTTCTCTCACAGAGCCCAGGACACCCCCGAGTAACAGCCTGCCACTTCTTCCTTTTGTCCACTCTCCCGGTCCTTATGGGTACTTACCTGTGCCAGTGTCTGTCCAGACAGGAATAGGACAGACAGTCTGTCCCACAGGTTACTCTTGGTCGGGATCGTGTTGTGGTAAGAGCTGCATGGAGGGACACACCAAGCTCTTGGCGCTGCCCTCTGCTGGGGGAGCCAGGGCTGGCTTCAGAGACTTGAGACTTTCAGCTGGACCTTAAAGTGGGAAGAGGAACGGCTCGGTAGGGAGAGTGAGAAGAGGGGAACAGCATTCTAGGTGGGAGAAGAAGCGACTGGGGCAAAGGTGATGAGACAGGAAATACCTAGCAGCCTGAGACTGCAGGCTATGTCAGTGGGGATGGATGGAGAAGGTCAGCTAGGGGCCAGCTGCAAAATGCCTGTTGTGCCCGGCTAAGACGCTTGGACTTGATCCTGAAGGCAGCGGGGAGCCATAGGAAGTTTTGAGCAGCAGTGGGAATGGCAGAGGGGCATCGATGCTTGGGAATACCACAGGGTGGCAGTGGTCCTGTGGCACCTGAGGAAATGGTCCAGGAAGCACCCAAGGGAGTCCTAAAGAGAGGGAGAGGGTAGACCAGCGCTTCCCAGACTTTCATGTGCCTGTGAACCACTGGCATCTTGTTAAATGAAGGTTCTGATTCAGAGGAAATGAGGTGAGGCCCTGACTCTATTTCTAGCAAGCTCCATGGTGAGGCTGATGCTGGAGGTCCCCGCACTCACTTTAAGCAGTAAGGTCAGTGGGAAGGACAGCTCCTAGGAAAGCTTCCCTTAGCTCCACTGGCCGTGCAACTCCATCCATCGTTGCAAGCCTGCAAACATCTGTCACCTGATTAGTCTAAGGCCAGTCAGGACCAGCAAAGTACAGGCTCTGATCCTCACTTTACAGGTCAGGAAATGAGCACACAGCATGTCAGCAAGATCACTAGGGAGGGGCCAGGTTCCTCAACCCAGGCCCAGCTCATCCTTGGCAGAGCCCATGGGACCACCCGGACAGCTCCCCTCTGTCAGCCAGTGCCTGGTCCTGCGTGAGATGTGAGGGGGGCTTCCAAGGAGAAAGGGGTTTTCCGGGGATCCTTGCTGGCCTAACAGAACACAGACCCAGCCCTCCTCACCGAAGAACCTTTTGTCTATCTTAATGATGCTCACGTTTAGGTTTTGTCCACTAAACTGTATTTACTGTATTTCATCCCTCCATTGTTCCTTCAAAACTGGCTTCTACAAGTATAACTGTCAGCCAGAACTTCTGATGAAGGACCAGTTTTCATTCTAACTTGATTCCCAACGAAAGCAAAGCCTAGAATGGAGCAGTCCCCAAGCTGTGGCTCCAGAGAGATGACAGTCATTCTGGGCTTAGAAGAGCTGTGCCGTCACATATGCCGGGGGTTGTGGTGGAGTCTGTGTCCATCACTCCTCCATGGAAGCACATTAGCCCGGGAAAGGCCAAGACCCTCCTTAACTGAGTTTTTTATGCGCGTTTGACCCTTTTCTGGAGACACTCACGGGGTCCACGGGACACTGAGACAATGCTGAAGCAGGTACATGGTTAGTCAATGTCCTGTCTCTGCCAGGTTCTTGGAGACGTTGAAAACGGCTGAGGTGCCACGTTAGTTCCTCCACGGGCCCCTACGTGCCAGGAGCCCCAGGTTGGGAACTTAATGGGGAGGTAATGGCCAGAGAGTGCCTAGGCTGGGGCAGGGGTGCGGGAGGCAGGGGTTGCTATGCAGGGTAGGGTGGCAAGGGAAGAGCTCTGTGGGAGGGTGAGGCCCACACTCAGTCCTGAGTGACAAGAAGCAACAAGCCCTGAGCAGGTGTGGGGGAGGGCATTTCAGGAGGAGGTGACAGCAAGTGCAGAGGCCCGAGGCAGGACCCAAGGAGGCTGCTTCTGATGCCAGTGCTGTTCCTGGGGGCCTGAGATCAGGGCACGGGGCTGGGGAGACCTGTGGACAAACTACGGCAGAGGAGGCTGGGCAGCACAGCCTGCTCGGTGGGGGCAGAGCGTCACTGACACATGGAAAAGGCAGACAGCTGTGAGACCTCTGCCTGTCTCCTCCCGCAGGGCATCTGAGGAGGCTTTCGTGAAGGAATCCAAGGAGGAGACCCCAGGCACAGAGTGGGAGAAGGTGGCCCAGCTGTGTGACTTCAACCCCAAGAGCAGCAAGCAGTGCAAAGACGTGTCCCGCCTGCGCTCGGTGCTCATGTCCCTGAAGCAGACACCGCTGTCCCGCTAGGTGGCAGCCACAAGCATGGCCACTGAGCAGGGGCTGGCCCTGGCAGAGGAGCAGCTGCTTTGGGCAGGGTTGGGGGAAATGCCTCCAGCAGCTGCTGCACAGCCTACTCGGTTCCTCCCCATCTCCCAGGACGGGGAGGGGAAACCCTCACCCTTCTCCCCCTCCTTTCCTCCTGGCCTGGTGGCCCAGCCCCTCACACCCCCTCAGTCCACAAAGTTGTGACTGTCCCTCCTGATGTATTTTTTTTTCTTGGCTTAAAGGGTGTGTTGTTAACTCTTTTTACATTTATTTATTATCACTCTCATTTTTTCTGAAGCCCCAATTGGTGTCAGGGCTCAATTTGTGCTTAGAACTTTCTGAGCTTCATGGCTTTCAGCCAAGGTTAGGTTCTTCCCCTGGGGGCCCAGGAACTCCCAGTAGGAAGTGGGTGGTGTCCCACGCTGTCTATATCTGCTTTCTCTACATCTCCTCGCAGGAGGAAAGACAACCTCTCACAGAATTTGTTTGCAACTTTGATCCTTTCTGATCCTTGAATAAGCCTGTGTGATAGGGATTCTGTGGTCCTCATCATATAGCCACAGACACCTAGACTCCCAGAGGGTAAGTGGCTTCAAGAGGGAAGGATAGGTGAGATCAGAGGTTCCCAGTGGAGGCTCCATCTCAGCCTGGGTGAGAGGGAGCCTCTGCCAGACCCCCGTCCTTGGGATTGGCCAGGAACCTCTGGATTTGGGGGGCCCACGGCTCTGCATCCTTCCGCTGTGCTCCTCTGTGGATTTGGGATAAACCATCAGGGACACACCTCTTCCCCTTCAGTACAGGTTGCAAACATTCAAAATATCGTGACCTGTTCATGTTTAAAAAGATTTGAGTAACTGCCAACCATATTAGTTTCCCAGCGCTGTCGTAAAAAAGCACCAGTGTCTGGCTTAGAACAACAGAAATGTATTGTCTGACCATTCTGGAGGTCAGAAGTCTGAAGACGAGGCGTCAGCAGGGCCATGGGCCTCTGAAGGCACCAGGGAAGGATCTGTTGCAGACTTCTTTTCTAACTTCTGGCAACTTCGGGGGTTCCTTGGCTTGTAGGTACATCACTACAATCTTGAGTTAATCTTTATATCGCCATCTTCAATCGCCTGTGCTCTGTGCATGTCTGTCTGTGAAAGTTCCCTTTTAATGACACCAGTATTGGCGTAGGGCCCACCTTAATGACCTCATTTTAATTTGATCACCTCTGTAGAGATGCTACTTCCAAATAAGGACATCTAACGTGCTGGGGAGGGGACTTCGACATATTTTTCTTGGAGGGTGGGAACACACAACAATGCTTCCCATTAAAGAATAGTGACTATCCTCTTCAGAAGTTCCATAGTCTTCAGCACTCTGTCTTCAGGCCAAGGGTCACAATATACTGCTTTACATTCATAACCTGTGTCTTACAGATGAGACTGTGGTGGGAACAAGAAACTTAGCTGGCCCTAGTCATACACGCCTCCATTTAGAAATCCAGATTTGGGTTTCCGGGCGGGAATCCCGTGCCTGTTCTTGGGAATTTTTTTCGCTTTTCTGTTCCCGAATCCCGAGAAAAGTTGGTTGGGAAATCTGGAAAATTGGCTCTTTGAACCCAGGTGGTTGGTAGTATCAGCCCCGTCACTTTGTGGAAACGATTCATTATGGAGAACGGAAAACAGTTTGTATCTCGGGATTTGGGAACGGGAAAGCGAAAAAAATTCCTGAGATCTGGCGGGAAACCCTAATCCAGACTGTCAGGGTGGGGTGTGTCTTCTTCACTCCCTTTCTCCCCTTCTGGCAGCTTGCAGCTCGTGTTGAAACTGCTGGGAGTCACACATGGAAGGAATCTGGCTCCAAATCAACACTTTTGAGCTGAGCACAGAGTAGGAACTCCTTTGAGGCTCTACATGAACGTGAAAATCACAGGTTGCCTGTCTTCTAGTTTGCTTAGGTCCCCAGCCTCCTTTCGTCCTTAAACCTAGGAGACTAAGTATACACACCAATGACAGGCTTTGGGAGTATGTTCTTTCCACTACACCAGGCTGCTTCTCCGAGCCCGTTTCCCGTTCTGTAAGATGCAGCAAGAACCACGCTGGGATGGGCTACAGGAGTGGAGTCTCAGGTGTTCTCAGGTGTGCACGGGGTGAGGAGCACAAGTACCACGGAGGGCAGAGCCCCCGCCTCAGACAGGACCAGGACCAGGACCATGACCATCGGGAGGTTTTCCTACCGGAAGTCTGGAGATTCTTGGAAAGATCCATTTTTTACCCTAAATAGTATTACTCTAGGGAATCTCTACCTTTAACAAGTGTTCCAGGTGCACGGAGGTTCGAGAATCATTAGACGGTACGATTTCTAACAGTCCCTGCGGTCTTTAGTCTGTTCCGTCCTAAATCCAAAGCCCAAGGACCTTGGGTGTGAGATTGAGAATGAATTCATCCAACTACAAGTGGGTCCGAGTTTATTAAGTAGGGAGTGGAGGAGGTGCCGCACCGACAGACGTACGCACCACAAAACTGAGCCCAACCTGCGACGCCTGGAAAAGCGTCTGTCGGTTGGTCAATTCGCCAGTTCCTCCTCCACCGATACAGGGGTTCATCAGAGGGACGAGGGACTAAGTCCTGCGGCGGGACCGGTGGTTGCTCCTGGGCTGGGCGTGACCCCCGCGGAGCTCTCAAGGCCCGACCGGGGGCTCAGGATCGAGCCCTAAGGGCGGATGCAGCGAGACCCAGCAAGATGGCTGCGACCGTGAAGCCCTGGGCGGCGATCCGGGTGCGCATCATGAGCTGGGAGCGCTGGCTCTCACCCCGGTGGAAGCAGTAGAGGCCGTAGGTCAGGGCGGCCGCCGTGCCCAGGCAGCCTGCGGAGGGGACAGAGCAGGCGGGGAGCGGACGTCAGGCCCCGGGGTCCCTTCCCGCCGTAGGCCTCCCTTGTCCTGGTCACGATCTGAGCACAGCTGTGGCGGGAACGCGGCGGAGGAGTCGGTCCGGGAGGACTTAGACACCGCCCCGTCCTACGCACTGAATCCCGCCCTGCTTCTCCTCCAATCAAGTTCACGCCTCTCCGCCCGGCGCCCCGTCGCCCCGCCTCTGGTCCACTGTCCTTCCCGTCCCCCTTGGCGTCCCTGGTCCTTCACTGTTTCATTCCCCCCCATCACAGTGCTCTCCGTCTACAGTTCCTCCAGCAGTCGCTTACCTATGGGCACCATTGGGTTCTCGCGGGTCTTGCGAAGGAACTTTTCCTTGAAGGTTTCCGTACTGCTGTAGACACTGGGGGTGAAGCCCTCAATGACTGGGGGTTTCGATGGATCAATGGGTGTCTCCGGAGTCAGAGGGCCGGGAGTCGCCATGTCCGGGTAAGAGCGGTAGGAGAAAATGGGGACGCTACACCACGCCTCCTGGAGAGGTGGAAGAGGGCGGGGAAACGGAGAGTTGCGCGTAGGCGCAACCGTTCATTGCATTCTGGGAGTCACCGTAATCGGCAACGTACGTAGAACTACGTGGCGAACTACATCTCCCAGAAAGCCTGCGGAAGCGTGCGCGCACGCGCCGGAAGGAGTCTGCTCCACGAGGTGCTGGACCTTGGAGGAGTGGCGTGAGTGGCCGGTGTGGTGGTCAGCGCGATGCCCAAGGCCAAGGGGAAGACCAGGAGGCAGAAGTTCGGTTACAATGTTAACCGAAAGCGTCTTAACCGGAATGCTAGACGGAAGGCAGCGCCGCGGATCGAGTGGTGAGGGGGCCGGGGTTCTGCAGCCTGGGCACCTTGGCCCGGATGGCCCAGGAGATGACAGTTCCGCGATCTCTCTCTCTCTTTGCCCGTAGCTCCCACATCCGACATGCCTGGGACCGCGCCAAATCGGTGCGGCAGAACTTGGCCGACATGGGTTTGGCTATGGACCCCAACAAGGCGCTGCCCTTCCGGAAGAGAAAGGTACTGACTTGGTAGGGTCCCGGCCTGTGACCCGCGTTCCCGCGTTGTATTTCGCTGGGTTTCAGAACTGGACCCTGCTGATTCCCTCCCTCACAGCGTCCTGGTTGGGGACGTCCCCACAGCCAAGTAGGGCGGCCTGCACTGTCTGTGGCCGGGGGTCCCCTTTACACCTTCCCCGTGCTCCCTCCTCAGCACACATTGCACCTGCGATGGAGGGCCGCTCTCCTCCACTCCTTTTTCCCCCTCTGAAGTTAACCTGTTTGGGTCCCTTGGCATTGCAGTGGTATTTTCCGGAATTTGTCTTTTTCTGCCCTTACTTTTCCTAAGGAGAACTCCCCGGAGTTTGGGATCTTTACTTACTATTCCTTACACCTCCCCCCAGCCATACAATCATCCTTTGTCTGAGGCTTCCCGGGGGCAAGTTTCTTCTGAATAAGTCTTTTTCTGGACCACCCTTTCTAAAATAGCACCCTTTTCCACTCCGTAAATTCCTCCCAGTTTTATTTTAATTCATAACACTTATAAATACTTGATGGTATATTGTCTATTTATTTGTTTATGTCGATTGTCTGTGCCTGTTTCCCGGAACATATTCTCCTTGGGGACAAGGACTTTGGTTTTTGCTCACTACCAAATCCCCAGGGGTGCTTAGGATGTGACTAGTGCTCCACGAATGGGTAACCTACTGAGTGGGCTGGCTGATCGAACTTGTCCCATTGCTTTTAGGCAAGTTTCTTTTTATCCCTTTATGCCAGAGAGCAATGGCAGTACTGTTTCTAGAGCAAATATGAAGCTGCAGCCAAAAGCACGGTCAGGTGCACCTTTTCAAAGAGAAGATAGCTGACGTCTCCCTGTCATGACAAATTATAAAGCACTTTCATGTGCATTGCTTCATTCGATTATCATCCAAGAAGTGAGGCAAGCGAGGGGTATAATGCCAGTTTCGTAAATAGGCACAGAAAGAGGAATTGCTTGCTTGAGTTTCTTGGGAGCCATGAAGCCTCCAGGGCATTGGTTCTCTTTGTCATCTACTCCTACCTGACCTTGTGTAGGGATTCTTATGGGTAATGCAGTTGTGTTGGGATGGGCAGCTAGAATTTTCCCTCATCTGGGATCCTTCCTTGGTATACTGGTCTCACTGGCTCTGTTCTCTGCAGGTGAAGGCTATGGAGGTAGACCTAGAGGAGAGACCTCAGGAGCTCGTGCGGAAGCCCTATGTGCTAAATGGTGGGTGCTGGCCACATTCCTTTAGGTCATCATTTTGCACAGTGAGGGCTGGAAAAGGTCTTCAGATGTCCTCATTTTACAGGTGGAGAAACCAAGGTTCAGAGGGCAGAAGAGAGCTGGTCCAGGGCTCACAGAGTTAGGACTGTGTCCCTGGTTGGGACAGTTTCAGTTTACTGACAACTCAGGTGTGTGAAGTGAGGTCAGAGATGTTCAGGTCCCTGAGAGGATAGAAAAGAAACCATTAAGTCTTAGGCATGCATTTCAGCTTCTCATGGATTTAAAGATGACCAGATTTTTAGAGATTCCACCATCTCATTTAATCTTTCCAATGACAAATCAATTTTATGTGTATTAAAGGCTGTAGAGACTGAATATTAAAACGAGAGTAAGTTCTGCAGGGAAGCATGAATACTCTAGAATTCTCCGCTCATCCTTCCTCTTACCTGTTCTAGATTTTTAACAGTTCTCCTGAAGGTAAAACGACTTGAATGAGCAAACATTTGATATAGAATTCCTTGAGTTCCTATGTTTAGTGTATCTTAGCGATTCTCATAAGAATTACAGCACTGGACTGCACATATAAAATAGTTTTTGAACTATTGTAGTTGAAGCTAATTTTTTAAAAGTTTCATTTTTAATTCTTTAATTAAAAAGTTTTTAATTTGTGGTAAAAAACAGATGACATAAAATTTACCATCTTAATCATTTTTAAATCTATGTCTCAGTAGTGTTAAGTACATTCACGTGGTCACGCAGCAAATCTCCAGAACTTTTTCATATTCAGAACTGAAACTATTCCCATTAAACAACAGCTCCCATTTCCCCCTCCTCCAAACCCTGACAGCAGAGTCAGAGATAATTTTTTTAAATTAGTTTTTATTTTTTTATTGTTGAGTTTGGGAAGTTCTTTATA
This sequence comes from Rhinolophus hipposideros, assembly GCF_964194185.1. Lineage (NCBI taxonomy): Eukaryota > Metazoa > Chordata > Mammalia > Chiroptera > Rhinolophidae > Rhinolophus > Rhinolophus hipposideros. Next base: position 6,823,980 of record NC_138069.1, read on the forward strand.
TTTTCTTTTTCTTTTTTTAAGATTTTATTGGGGAAGGGGAACAGGACTTTAATAGAGAACATTGTGTATTTCCAGAACTTTGTTGGGGAACAGTGTGTATTTCCCAGGACCCGTCATCTCCAAGTCAAGTTGTTGTCCTTTCCATCTTAGTTTTGGAGGGCGCAGCTCAGCTCCAAATCCAGTCGCCGTTTTCTTTCTTTCTTTCTTTTTTTTTTTTTTTTTTTTTTTTTACAGATTTTATTGGGGAAGGAGAACAGAACTTTATTGGGGAATAATGTGTACTTCCAGGCCTTTTTTCCAAGTCAAGTTGTTGTCCTTTCAATCTTAGTTGTGGAGGGTACTGTTCAGCTTCAAGTTGTTGTCCTTTCAGTCTTAGTTGTGGAGGGCGCAGCTCAGCTCCAGGTCCAGTTATCATTGCTTGTTGCAGGAGGCACAGCCCAGCATCTCTTGTAGGAGTCGAACCGGCAACCTTATGGTTGAGAGCCCACTGGTCCATGTGGGAATCGAACCAGTGGCCTTCGGAGTTAGGAGCATGGAGCTCTAACTGCCTGAGCCGGGCCGGCCCTCTTTTTTTAAATCTAGTTGCAGGAGTTGTACCGGAAACCTTGTTGAGAGCACGCACTCTATCTAACCAACTGAGCCATCCGGCCGCCTGGGAGCTCAGCGGCAGCTCATTGTCTTCACTCCAGTTGCAGAGGGTGCAGCTCACTGGCCCATGTGGCAATCCAACCGGCAACCCTGTTGCTAAGAGCTTGCGCTCTAACCATCTGAGCCATCCGGCCACCTGATAATTTTAACTATAAGCAGTTTTAGCACTTAACCCTGGGAAAGATTTGACTACCTCATTTCCATGAACTATTTTTCTTCCTTCATTGATGAGAAATAGGGAGTATTTGCGTAGCTATTTTAAAAGTGAAGCCATTCTTGGCTCCACTGTTTGGCTTTTTCCCTCATACGGAGCAGAGAGGTGCCTGGGCCCAGCCTTAGGCCCCAATTCTCATGTATTCACATGTTTACATTTCACATGTTGTAATACTTCAAGAAAAGAGATTCTCAGAATTTTAAAGCTGGAAGGGAGCCTGTGGGTAGGCAATGTATCTTCATCTCTGTCCCCAGGATCTGGTACTAGTCAAGATTATTAGTTTGGTGCCTTTCTTTTACCCACCCGGAGGCCCAGAGATGACATGCCTTTCGGGTCGTTGCCACACTCATAGATGATTGTCAATAGGCAGAGCCTGGGATCTGCCCAGGGGCTGAAGAGGAAGGTTCTAGCACTGAATGTGGGGATGAAGAGGCAAAACCCATCAGATGGCTAATGTAGCAACTCGTATGGATTGGTACTGGGCAAACGGGTAACTGAGCAGCTCAAATTGTGCAGGAAGCAACACCTTATTCCATCTCCTGACTCTCTCACCCCAGACTTGGAGGCAGAAGCTAGCCTCCCAGAAAAGAAAGGAAATACGCTGTCTCGGGACCTCATAGACTACGTACGCTACATGGTGGAGAACCACGGGGAGGACTATAAGGTGAGTGACTCAGGCCAGGCAGGAAGAACCACTGGGGCCCGTTGGGAAGGCACCCGGGCCATTCGAGATCTGACCTGCTTGCCTAGTGCCTATTTCCTGAGACTGAGTGGAAACAGGGAAGAAAGACTCTAGGAAAGCAAGCCCACTGACAGAACGCTTACAGCTGTGATAGGCTGAGTGGCTATCCCACAGGTATGTTGTTTTGTTTGCATGGTATTTTTAAAGAACTTGAAATAGGTGCCATTTTCATTATGGGAGATTTCAAACAAAAGTCCACATTTTTGGCTGCTGTCAGGCTATACCTGACTCCTATCCTAGATGGCAGTAGTTAGCAATGGATGGAGCCCAGGCTTCTCAGCTGGTTCCAGCTCCTGCCTGGTACCTGTGGGCATCTGCACTCATTTCCCCACATACACCATGGCATCTGAGGTGAGGTAGCTGAACCTCTGGGACAGGAAGTGACTTGCCCAGCTCCAGCAGAGCTAGGATTTGAACCTTTGCCTTTCCAGCCCTCAAGTGGCCCTTCTCCTTTCTTAGGCTATGGCCCGAGATGAGAAGAATTACTATCAAGATACCCCAAAACAGATTCGGAATAAGATCAACGTCTATAAGCGTTTTTACCCATTGGAGTGGCAAGCCTTCATTGAATCTTTGCAGAAGACTAAGATGGAGGTTGAGTGACTGGTTTATAGCTGCCAGGCTGAGGCCTCCTCCTGGACCTGAGAAGCTGGAACCGGGGTGTGTGGCTACAGATGAGGTTGGCCAAACCCCATGGAATCAAAAGGTTTTTCTCTATCTCACTCCCCTCTCTGGGGAAGGAACTGCTTTCCCAGAGGCTCCAATTTATATTCTTCTGGGGGCTCCGGGAAAAGCCAGAACCTGCTGTTTTCAGAGTGGATGGTTTGTTTGAAAACAGTCTGTACATAATAAAACAAGGCTATTTTACTTCTCTGATGGTTTTGTATTTGCCCTTCCCAGCCAAGTGCTGGGGCCACCCCTGTAAGAACCAACTCAACCCAGGCAGGGAGGCCATCCAGGCTTTCGGGTGCCGCATTCACGTGCCCTCCTAGGCGCAGCCTCCCTTCTCTTTTCCCTGTCCTGATTCCATTGGTCTGTCTGGGTTTCTTGCATGGCAGTTCCATTAACCCTCCTATGGAAACCTGCCAGAAACCCTGGGCTGCTTGGAAGGGGCCTGCCTTGCCAGCACTAGCCTGACCCCTAGGCTGGGAGCTTTTGGACTGGTTCTCCAAGGCCCTAGTCTGAGGCCAGCTGTGGCTCAACTGCCAGAGGGTAAGGAGCTGCGGTGGCTGCCTCATGGTCTGCCTCCTGCCTGCCTTCATGCTTATCTTTAGGTTGCTTGTGTTGGCCTTGACCTGAAGGGAACCAGAGGCCCCCAAACCTGCTTTCTGAAATAGGTGGAAAGCTGAGTACCACCTTACTGTGTGCCAACCCCTGGGCTACACACTGCACGGTCATTTCTGGGGCCAGGCCTGCCTGATTTGGGTGACGGGAGGAGGTGAGGACTGTTGCATAGCAGAATCACAGGCAGAGTGTGGGGTGGTCATTGGGCATTTTCTTAGTCTTGATACTTTGTCCTTGGCTATTAATAATACAAAAAAGCTCTTGTTCTAAGGTTTCTCCTAGAAGCACCTAAAATCTCTCTTCTTCCTACTTGAAAAGAAGGGCGTAGTATTTTTACATTAATCATTTCACACATAAAACCCTATAGGATGTGTGGTTTTATCTTCATCTTACAGATAAGGAAACAGGCGTGAGAGGTGTTATTGGTGCTTCGAAGTCAAGTCTTTCCAACAGCTAAGCCTAGGCTTTCACTTGCTGTCCTCCCCTTTGGCTCCTGAAGGAAGTCCATCTGTCCCACATCATCAGGGCAGGCTGGAAATGACAGGCTGGGGGTGTCCCAGGAACCCCTCCCCTTTAGGGTCTAGTATGCAGTAGAGCTCCTGAGGGCCTCCGTTATTTGGCCTCAGAACTTTTGTCCTTTATGGTATCCCAAATTCAGGCCTTTGACTAGGCTAGCCCCTTACCTTGTTTCGTTACCCAGTTCAGATGCCAATTGTTGGGAGCCTTCCTTACTCTTATCTCCTGCCCCCAGGCTGTGTAAGTGTGCTGTAGTCCCCATGCTCCGACTCCCTGTAGCAATGCCTATCACAGTCATAACTGGTTTAGTCTGCTTGACATCCCCTACCAGGCTGGGCAAGAGCAGGCCTGGAAATCCTGAGCCTGGCTCTAGGCAGTGCTGGGGGAATGCTGACTGCATGGCCTTTCAGGCAGATGGGCCAGAGTTGTGAGATTTTTATTGGCACCTCTCTGGAGGACCGAGGCTGTGATGGACAACTTCATCCCCTCCCCAGTCCTTAGAGCTGATTCCACTGAGTCAGCGCAAGCTGGTTTGGTTGTTTTGATTCCCAACGAAAACAAAGACTAGGATGGAGCAGTCCCCAAGCTGTGGCTGCAGAGAGATAACAGTCATTCTGGACAAAAAGAGCTGTGCTGTCAAACATGCGGCGGATATGGTGGAGTCTGTGTCCATCACACTCCATGTTTGCACATTAGCACATTGTAGGGACAGAGTCCCGGAGAGCAGTTTCCAGGCTCTCGGCCTCACGGATAGGGGCTGGCTCAGTTATTAGATGGCCATCAGCTGTAACCAGTTGGCCATCCGCTGTAAACAGTTGGCCATTAGCCACTATTGTTTTTTATATAACTGCTGTGGCTATTATACTAGCAAGTGTGGGTTGCGGTTAGCAAGTGGCTTGGGGATTGTGTTGATCCTACTTCCTGTGTCTCGCCCGGCTGCCAGCGAGACTGGGGTGCAGGAAGACCCCTCGTTGAGGTACTGGCAGATGTTTGCTTTTGTATCTCAACCAGCCACCATAGAGAATATAGTGGTGAGTCCCCTACCTATGGCTCCGTGGGTGTTCCTTTTTGGCCTCACCATGTCCTGCGTTCTTGTGCTGAGAGCGGGAGCTGAGACCCCGCATGACAGACATGAAAGGCTTTCAAGACTCTCCTTAACTGAGTTTTCTATGCGTGTTTGACTGTTGCCTTCCAGCTGCCAAGCCCTTTGTTCCCCGCGCTCTTCCCAGGATTTCACAAGGGAGCGCCTCAGCAAACAGGCCCGATGGAGAGATATCAGCAAAGCTGCTTAGAGGGGCAGTCTCAGCAAACTGAGGCCCGATGAAATTATATCGGTCCCTCCCCTTCAATGGATTCCTTGGAGATGTGTGTGTGTGTGTGAAGGCAAAGTACAAGCTGGAACTCAATGGGAACTTTTGGAAAGACAGCCAGCAGGCTGCTAACACAAAGATCTTGAGATTATCTTTTACCTCTTTAGAAGTTTACCAATAAAAACTACATGTTGGCCCGATTTGGAGCTCAGTCCTTGAGACTTGAGACCCTGGGCCCCGCTTGTATTCTATTCATGGCTACTGTCTTTTCTTAGCCCAGAACTGCCCTATTCCCCCCCCACAATCCTCCTTGTGCTGGACGCAACATTTGACCACGCCCTTTTCTGGAGACAGGGTCCACGGGACACTGAGACAATGCTGAAGCAGGTACATGGTTAGTCAATGTCCTGTCTCTGCCAGGTTCTTGGAGACGTTGAAAACGGCTGAGGTACCACGTTGATTCCTCCACGGGCCCCTACGTGCCAGGAGCCCCAGGTTGGGAACTTAATGGGGAGGTAATGGCCAGAGAGTGCCTAGGCTGGGGCAGGGGTGCGGGAGGGGGAGGTTGCTATGCAGTGTAGGGTGGCAAGGGAAGAGCTCTGTGGGAGGGTGAGGCCCACACTCAGTCCTGAGTGACAAGAAGCAACAAGCCCTGCGCACGTGTGGGGGAGGGGCATTTCAGGAGGAGGTGACAGCAAGTGCAGAGGCCCCGAGGCAGGACCCAAGGAGGCTGCTTCTGATGCCAGGGCTGTTCCTGGGGGCCTGAGATCAGGGCACGGGGCTGGGAGGAGACCTGTGGACAAACTACTGCAGAGCAGGCTGGGCAGCACAGCCTGCTCGGTGGGGGCAGAGCGTCACTGACACATGGAAAAGGCAGACAGCTGTGAGACCTCTGCCTGTCTCCTCCCGCAGGGCATCTGAGGAGGCTTTCGTGAAGGAATCCAAGGAGGAGACCCCAGGCACAGAGTGGGAGAAGGTGGCCCAGCTGTGTGACTTCAACCCCAAGAGCAGCAAGCAGTGCAAAGACGTGTCCCGCCTGCGCTCGGTGCTCATGTCCCTGAAGCAGATGCCGCTGTCCCGCTAGGTGGCAGCCACAAGCATGGCCACTGAGCAGGGGCTGGCCCTGGCAGAGGAGCAGCTGCTTTGGGCAGGGGTGGGGGAAATGCCTCCAGCAGCTGCTGCACACAGCCTACTCGGTTCCTCCCCATCTCCCAGGACGGGGAGGGGAAACCCTCACCCTTCTCCCCCTCCTTTCCTCCTGGCCTGGTGGCCCAGCCCCTCACACCCCCTCTCAGTCCACAAAGTTGTGACTGTCCCTCCTGATGTATTTTTTTTTCTTGGCTTAAAGGGTGTGTTGTTAACTCTTTTTACATTTATTTATTATCACTCATTTTTTCTGGAAGCCACAATTGGTGTCAGGGCTCAATTTGTGCTTAGAACTTTCTGAGCTTCGTGGCCTTCAGACAAGGTGAGGATATGCCCCTAGGAATCCAGAGGTTCCCACTAGAGGCTTTGTCTCAGCCTGGGTTAGAGGGAGCCTCTGCCAGACCCCCGTCCTTGGGATTGGCCAGGAACCTCTGGATTTGGGGGGCCCACGGCTCTGCATCCTTCCGCTGTGCTCCTCTGTGGATTTGGGATAAACCATCAGGGACACACCTCTTCCCCTTCAGCAGAGGTTGCAAACAGGCAACATTCAAAATATCGTGACCTGTTCATGTTTAAAAAGATTTGAGTAATTGCCAACCATATTAGTTTCCCAGCGCTGTCTTAACAAAGCACTAGTGTCTGGCTTAGAACAACAGAAATGTATTGTCTAACCATTCTGGAGGTCAGAAGTCTGAAGACGAGGCGTCAGCAGGGCCATGGGCCTCTGAAGGCACCAGGGAAGGATCTGCTGCAGACTTCTTTTCTAACTTCTGGCAACTTCGGGGGTTTCTTGGCTTGTAGGTACATCACTACAATCTTGAGTTAATCTTTATATCGCCATCTTCACCATCGCCTGTCCTCTATGCATGTCTGTCTGTGAAAGTTTTCCCTTTTTAATAAGGACACCAGTCATATTGGAGTAGGGCCCATCCTTTTTTTAAAGCCAGTTTTTTTTTTTAACTTTTATTTATTTGTGTTTTTCCAGGACCCAACAGCTCCAAGTCAAGTAGTTGTTTCAACCTAGTTGTGGAGGGTGTAGCTCACAGTGGCCCATGTGGGGACTGAACCTCAACCTTGTTGTTGAGTTTAAATCAACTGAGATCTAACCAACTGAGGTAAATGGCGCCCTAAGGGCTGATCTTAATGCCTTCATTTTAATTTGATTACCTCTGTAAAGATCCTATTTCCAAATAAGGATATCTAAAGTACTGGGTGTAAGATTTCAACATAGTTTTCTGCGTGGAACACCACAATGCTTACCATTAAAGAATAGTGACTATCCCCTTTAGAAGTTCTGTGGTCTTCACCACTCTATCTGTTCCTTGAGTCTTGAGGCCAAGGTTCACCACAATGTACTATTTTATATTTATATCTGTGCCATACAGATGAGAGACCGTGGTGGGAGAAGAAAGTTAGCTGGTCTTTGTCATAATCACCTCCATTTAGAAATCCAGACTGTCAGGGTGCCCGCGAAGAGGGTGTGTCTTCTTCAACACTTTTGAGCTGAGAACAGAGTAGGAACTCCTTTGAGGCTCTACATGAACGTGAAAGTCACAGGTTGCCTGTCTTCTAGTTTGCTTAGGTCCCCAGCCTCCTTTCGTCCTTAAACCTAGGAGACTAAGTATACACACCAATGACAGGCTTTGGGAGTATGTTCTTTCCACTACACCAGGCTGCTTCTCCGAGCCCGTTTCCCGTTCTGTAAGATGCAGCAAGAACCACTCTGGGATGGGCTAGATGAGTGGAGTCTCAGGTGTTCTCAGGTGTGCACGGGGTGAGGAGCACAAGTACCACGGAGGGCAGAGCCCCCGCCTCAGACAGGACCAGGACCATGACCATCGGGAGGTTTTCCTACTGGAAGTCGGGAAATTCTTGGAAAGATCCATTTTTTACCCTAAATAGTATTACTCTAGGGAATCTCTACCTTTAACAAGTGTTCCAGGTGCACGGAGGTTCGAGAATCATTAGACGGTAGGATTTCTAACAGTCCCTGTGGTCTTTAGTCTGTTCCGTCCTAAATCCAAAGCCCAAGGACCTTGGGTGTGAGATTGAGAATGAATTCATCCAACTACAAGTGGGTCCGAGTTTATTAAGTAGGGAGTGGAGGAGGTGCCGCACCGACAGACGTACGCACCACAAAACTGAGCCCAACCTGCGACGCCTGGAAAAGCGTCTGTCGGTTGGTCAATTCGCCAGTTCCTCCTCCACCGATACAGGGGTTCATCAGAGGGACGAGGGACTAAGTCCTGCGGCGGGACCGGTGGTTGCTCCTGGGCTGGGCGTGACCCCCGCGGAGCTCTCAAGGCCCGACCGGGGGCTCAGGATCGAGCCCTAAGGGCGGATGCAGCGAGACCCAGCAAGATGGCTGCGACCGTGAAGCCCTGGGCGGCGATCCGGGTGCGCATCATGAGCTGGGAGCGCTGGCTCTCACCCCGGTGGAAGCAGTAGAGGCCGTAGGTCAGGGCGGCCGCCGTGCCCAGGCAGCCTGCGGAGGGGACAGAGCAGGCGGGGAGCGGCACCCGGAGAGCCTGCGGCTTTGGGGCTGCTTTCGTCACGTTGAAGATCTCCACGGCAGCGGAGGGTTAGGGCGAGGCCGCGGCGGGAGGCGTCGGGCGCGGCGGGGTTCTGGGAGGCAGGGCCGACCCACGCCAGGCCCCTGCTCCTGCTCCAATCACATTTCACGCTCGTCGTCCGGCCCCCCTCGCCACGAGTCGTGTCCAGTCTCCTGCCGGTCCCCCATGGCGTCCCTGTCCTCCCGTTTCATTCCCCACATCACTGTCCTCCCCGCCTCCAGGTCCTCCAGCAGCCGCTCACCTGCGGGTGCCGTTGGGTTCTCACGGGGCTTGCCAAGGAACTTTTCTTGAAGCTCTGCAGACTGCGGTACATGCCCGTACTGTTCCGTTCCCGGCCTGTGGGTCCAGCCCACGCCATCACGCGCGGGCAGCAGAGCGGCCCGCCCCCTCCTCCTCGGCTTCTCACTGCGCTGGCCTCGCCCGAGCACGTGCGGGAGCGGCCGGAACGCTGTAGGGCGAGGTCCAGCCCCGGGTGATGCAGCTACAGAACAAATAAATGGCCGCGTGGCCACCTCCAGGCCGAACGTCAGGACTTTCCTTTGCTTACAAGGCATCTCGCCTCCTCCGTCTTCTCGGGCTGAGAGGGACCCCAGGCAGGGATCGTGGGAGGAAACCTCGCCGTGCCCGCCACTCTTCCCCGGCCGGATCGCTGCCGACGAGGGAGGCCGGTGGAGCTCACTCCCACAGCAGCCGCGGAGCGTCCCTCCCTCACCCTGCCCGGGCCTGGCCCCGCGAGGAGACGGAGGGTAAAAGGCGCGCGATCTAATACACTTGTCACCTGCCTGGCGCCCCACCCCGGCCGGCGGCCCCGCCCACGCGGGCGCGGTTTAAAGGGCCAGGCGGACCCTCGAGCGCGGTTCCTCCCCTCCCCGCTCCGGCCCAGGCCGCACCCACTTGGGGGCGGTGCGCCGGGGCCTATCTCTCCCGCGGCGGGCGCAGCCGCTTGAAGCGGGGGTCGGATTGTGCGCCGCGGATCGCGGCTGCCGGGCTTCGGCGGGGGTCGCGGGGGAAGGCAGCAGTAGGCCCGCCGCTGAGCTCGGGTAGGTGCCGGAGCGCATCGGAACGCCCCCGGGAGGCGCGCGAGGCGGGCACGGCGAGTGCGGAGCGGTCCAGGCGTGGGGAGGCCTTTGCGGCGCGGCGGCTCCGCCGAACGGCGGAGGCTGCGTGTGCCTGCGGCTTCCCAGCGCCCCGCCTTGGCTCAGTCCCACGCGCGGTCCTCTAACCTCCGGCGCTGCCTGTCCGAGCTGGAGAGCAACGGGAGGCGGAGGTCTAGCGGCGCGGAAATTGGCCCTCGGCGGTCGCCGTAGCAGAGCCTGGGAGGCGGATGCTGGGCGTCCGGGGCCGGTGACAAAAGGAGGGAAGCGGAGGCCGGTCGAGACCGGGAAGATAGAGCGTGCGGTCGGGACGCTGTTTCCCCGGAGGCAGCCGAGACCAGCCTGGCATCTCCCGGCCTCCACGCAGGCACCTGGCTAGCCCAGGCCGGCGCCGAGAGCGTAGGTAGCGGCGGCGACAGCGCCCCCTCTGGCCCGGCGGCGGCGCCTCAGGGTCTGGGCGGCGGGCGGGGCGGGGCGGCCGTGCGCGGCGGTGCCGTTCACTCGAGTGCGGGTGCCGCACAGGCTCGGGCCTGCCCGCCGGGGCCCGGGCTCGGGAGCCCTACGGAAGCCACATCTGGGCCTCCGGCTCCCGAGGCCTTCGAGCTGCTCTCCAACGGACACGCGGGATGGGACGTTTTCACTCCTCAGGGACCCCCGCGCCCAGGCTGGAAAGCGGTGCTTGGCCCCGTGGGGCCTTGGGAAGTGGAAGAGTTGACGAATCCGGTGAAAAGGGGGCCCGAGCCTTGAAGAAGTTTGGGCTCGACCAGCATTTTTTAGGCAGAGAAAGGCCGTGATCTTGTGACTTGGGTTTCAGGAATGGGACTGTAGGACCTTCGGTTTGGAGGTGGGAGTGTGACCTAAATCAGGGATCGTCGTCCCGCACGGTTGACAAGAGTGCTTCCCTTTGGTCTCGTTAGGGCCTTTTCCTGCCGTAAGTCAGAGGAGTGGGACTTGTGGTGGGTTCTGCCGCAGAGAGCTGGAGGTGGGTGCCCTCTGCATCAGAGGGGTGCTGGCGGCGTTCCGGGGGAGCGGCCAGCAGCGCCTTTGTGGTGGCGGGGTGTCTCCATCCCGGGGCAGCAGTGCGAGCTGCAGGCAGTGCATCCGGTAGGCAGGGCTTTTGAGAGGCCTGCGGCACAGTGGTGTGTGTTGAAGAAAGAAGGAAATCAAGACACTGCCTCTTAAGGCAGAGCGAAATTAGACACGTGCAAAGAAGGTGTATAAAAGCAGTTTCCCCAGGTTCTCTAGATCCTTTATGAGGACTCTCAAAATAGAAATGAAGTTTCCAAAAAAAAAAAAAAAAGGAAAGAAATGAAGTTTCCCTCTATTTTTCAGCCTGTAGCGCAGTTCTTACAGGGTGGCCAACAGCCTGTTTCCCACTCAAGGAGGTGCTTTTAAGAGCATTTATTAAATTTATTCAAGGAGCATTACAAAAATTTATTGAGGAATAGTGTGTTTTTCCAGGACCCATCAGCTAGCTCCAAGTCAAGGCGTTTTTCTTCAATCTTAATTGTAGGGGGTGCAGCCCACCATCCCATGTGGGAATTAAACCGGCAACCTTGTTGTTAAAAGCTCCTGCTCTAACCAGCTGAGCCATCCGGCTTTTATTGGGGAAGGAGAACAGGACTTTCTTGGGGAACACTGTGTATTTCCAGGACTTTATTGGGGAACAGTGTGTTTTTCCCAGGACCCATCAGGTCCAAGTCCAGTTGCTGCTGTTCAGTCTTAGTTGCAGGGGGCACAGCCCACCATCCCTTGTAGGAGTGGAACCGGCAAACCTGTGGTTGAGAGCACGTGCTCCAACCAACTGAGCCATCCCGCTGACCGGAAGCTCAGTGGCAGCTCGTTGTCTTCAGTCTAGTTGTGGAGGGTGCAGCCCACTGGCCCGTGTGGGAACGGAACTGGCAACCCTCTTGTTCAGAGTTCGTGCTCTAACCAACTGAGCCACCTCAAGGAGCATTTTTTGAGTGCCTATTGTATGTCAGCTGCAAACAATTTACAGCATCCTGGGCTCCTCACTGCACCACATCTCCAGGTGGTCTCTGTGGTTCTTGGGAATCCATCTTTGTTTGGCACCTGGTGATTTAATTGGCACATTGAAGTTTGAGAATCAGTCACCTAGACCAGAGGTGGCCAAACCACAGTCTGATGACCAAATCCAGCCTGATACCTGGTTTTGTACAGTCGATGAGTTAAGAATGGTGTTTACAGTTTTAAATGGGGGGAAAAATCAAAAGAAGAATAATTGTTTCATGACAATTGAGAATTGTATGAAATTCAAACTGCAGTGTCCATAAAGTTTTATTAGGTTACAGCTACCCTCATTCGTTTATATGCTGTCCGTGGATGTTTTCTTGCTACAACAGAGCTGAGTAGTTGTGAGAGATCACATGTATACACTTTTTTTAAGGAGGGTGCAGCTCATGGTGGTCCATGCGGGGATCGAACCAGCGACCTTGGTGTTGTTAGCGCCACGTTCTAACCACTGGGCTAGCCGACCACCCCAATACACATTTTAAGAAAGGAAAAAAGTATTAAAATTGTGTTAATACATACCAATAACAAAAGATGAATACAAGTCACGTGTATACATTTTTTGGCACCCCTGGTATTATCTAGCTCTTTATAGAGAAAGTTTGGGGAGCCCTGGCCTAGAAAAAGAAGGAAATATTGTAGCGTCTGTCTAGGGAAAAGCATCTGTGTAAAAACTCATGTTTAGAAATTAATAGATAAAATGGATTTAGGCAAATTTTATTGTTTTACAAAGCAGAAGGAGTAGTGTAGTCTGGATTACTGCAAACGTATTTAGATAAATGCACGCATTTAGGATTTTCATAGAGATTGTGAGCCTGTGCCCTTAATAAGTTGACCAGTGCGTTTCTTTTCATAGGCTGGATGAACTCATGGACCTGATACTTTAATATTGAGAAACAAACTATCTCAAAAGAAAAATGGCATTTGTTGCAACACAAGGGGCCACAGTGGTTGACCAAACCACTCTGATGAAAAAATACCTTCAGTTTGTAGCAGCTCTCACAGATGTAAATACCCGTAAGTTGATCCTTTTTGTCATTAATGCACCCATTCATCTCAGTTCAAATGCTGTTTCCCTGTCTCTGCCTTGTGGAGAAGCAAAGTGATGAGCATTACTGGCTGGAGCCCCATGGAGGCCTGTGTGTCTGTGTGCGCTTGCGTGTATGTGTCTCTCCTTGTCTGTGCATGCACATGTATGTCTGGGACTATGAATGTGTGTGACTGGTTGTAGGGAACTAGTTATGTGCCTTCTGTTGGACCATGACAGTCAAACTGATAAGATCTGATTGCTTCTCTTAACTTATTAAACCCAGGAATTCTAGGAGCATACTTCATGTAATTTCAATTACCTGATGATTTGTTTTGCCGTTTACAGCTGATGAAACAAAGTTAAAAATGATGCAAGAAGTTAGTGAAAATTTTGAGGTACGAGCTTTATATTTTATACTTTTCACTTTGAGGTAAATATTCTCATGGTCAGTCTTTTTACTAGTAACTCAGAAAACATTCTCTCAATGTAATTTATTGTATTTTAAAATTGAAATTTGAAAATGTGTACACTGCATTGTCCAGCTTCATACAAATTCAAAGTGGTAGTTGCTTTGGTTTTGGTTGTTTAACATTGTTTCATTTTTAAATGTGGTAGCTCTTTTAGGCATGTATTCTCAGGATGCATTCCAACTGTGAATTTATGTCCAGGCAACAGATTGTATGCCTGTGGAATGAGATCTGGGTATCAGTTTTGGCTCAATTACTTATAACTTCTGTGACCTTGATCAAGCCGTTTCTTTCTTCTGGGCCTCATAAACTACAATTTTATATTGTCCCTTAGGTCCCTTAGGCCCTGTTCATTTTTCAGTTGTTTTTCCTTTTTGTTCTTTAGACTGGATAATTTCTGTTGATCTGCCTTCAGGCTCACAGACTATTTTTCTGTCATTTCCAGTCTGGTGGGGTGTTATTTTTAAATTTTAGTTTATTTATATTTAACTTGCATTTTAAAATTTCAGTTATTAGTTTCAGCTCTAGAATTTCCGCTTGATTCTTTATAGATTTCACTTCTCTGCAGATTCCTTGTCTTCATTTATTAAGACCATATTTTCATTTTATTCTTTGAACATATTCATAATGACGAAAGTCTGTCTGCTAAATGCAATATTTGGGCACTATAAAGGTTGATTTCTATTGACTATGGGTCACATTGCCCTGTTTCTTTGCATGCCTAGTAGTTTTTAAATGTATACTGGACATTGTGTGTGAAATGTAGGGACTGTACTTTCTGTTGTCTCCCTTTGAAGTGTGTTGATATTATTATTTTTTAAGGAGGGCGCAGCTCACAGTGGCCCATGTGGGGACTGAATCGGCAACCTTGTTATTAAGAGCACTGCTCTCTAACCAACTGAGCTAACCGGTCATCCCGTGTGTTGATATTTTTATTATAATCGGCAGTTCAGTTGCTGGTTGATCTCACTGACCTTGTGTAACCTTGGTTTTATGTTGTGGTCAGGAGGATCTGAGAGAAGCCCAAGGTGTTTCATCAGAGGTTGAATTTCGGATGTGTTGGGACAGGTCTGGAATAGGCCTCACTTTAGAAAATGGCCTTTCCTCAGCTGGATGTCTGGGGTATTATCGAGGTGTTAAGAAAGTCTTTGCACTGTGGCTGGGCTGGACCACCAACATCCTCTAACATTGCTAGACCTCTGATATCTCCGGTCATCTCTCAGTCCCAAATCTGCCACTCTCTGGTCAGCCTAGGTAGTCTTAACGCTGCCTTATCTGTAGTGCAGCCCAGCCCTCAGTCAAAGCCTCAAGGACACATGGGAGACCATCCCCACCCCCTTTTCCAGCCACTTCAGCTTCCCTAAGCTCTGGTGTTTGCTCCACAGCTCAGCAGGACCACTGTGCTCTCCTTAGGCCCCAGCCTGCCAAGCCCCAGTTGGGAAATTGGACCTAGGAAGAGAGCCATGGTGACTATGGGCTCAGCTTGTGAATTTCCCTTCTCTCGCAGATTATGGTCTTGCACTGCCTCTTGTCCATTACCTGAAAACTGTGCTCTCAGGTTTTGTCTAACTCTACAGTTAGTATGGTGCCAGTGTCATAGGCAGAAGAGAAAGTCACATTTCTTGTTTTCAATGTGGGAATGAGAAAACCTTTCTCATAGAGCTAATGTGGTTAAGAACAATAGATAAAATGTTTCCTAACCTCTGGCATGGAATAAACATTAAATAAACCTTAATGGGATGGAATCAGATACCCTACTATCTGTAGGAATGGATACTCTTTTCATTTGGTAGGGTTTTTTGTTTGTTTGTTTTTGTTTTGTTTGAAAGATGTTTTCAAAGACTTGCTCTCTTGAACTGAGCTGGAAAAAAATCCAGATATTTAGAAATTGAGCTAAAGAGCTTTCTCTTCTGGCCAAGTTGCCAATGCAAGCTATTCAAAAAGGCTGCGGGTAGAACAGGAGAGGCCTGCATTCTGCATTTTATTGGAAGAACTGATAAGAGAGAACCAGAGCCCTGGTAGGTTTATTTGAGAGGCTGAAATCCCAGAGCAGTGTATGAACCTGTAGGAACGTGCGTGTTCGCCAAGCCTCTTGAGTGTGGGTGTGGGGCTCTCTGAATCGAAGGTCTGACCCCTTCCTCTCCTGTTTAGTGTCACACAGTTCCTGGCTGGTCTCAGGTGCACTGATTAAAAATTAAAAATTAAGAATTAAAAGTTAGTGAAGCAGTAAGAATACTTGGGCTTTTCCAAAGAGTGACTTGAAATCTGTGTGACATAGACATTTACCTTAAATTCAGGTGACTAAGTCCTTCAAAGAATTTGATACTAGAATGACCATCAGTCAGTAATCCTAAATTACTGTCACTACCACCCCAGAAAATTTTAAATGAAATGAGTGAAATTAAAAAATTCCCAATGAATTCAGGAGTCTTAGAAATTCATTTCACTAACCACTGAGGGGTGAGATTCTAGGCTAACTAAGTATCACATGGACCACCTTTTAAGACAGAAAATAAGGATACCTTCAGGTTAGAAATCACACGAAACAGTCATATGGATGAAAAAGTTGGGGGCTGAGTTAAAATACTGGCAGAATAACTGGGCAACTTGTTGAATGAGTCTTTTTTATGGGAGAAATTTGACACTCAGATTTTGAAGACTGTGGAACGGCTGGTTGGTGTGGGCTTCTGTGCAGATAGAAGAGCTTGATTTCTTGAGAACGTTCTAGTATGAAGCTTGTCCCTCTTTTCCTTGAATCCTTGAATGTTAAATCCTTGGTGTTTCATAAAAAGTCTTAAGCTTTGAGGATGAGAGGTGACAAACACAGTTCTTGTCCCCAGTGAATTCACAGTCTGCTTGGGGAGAGGCTGTCGAGGTGCTGCACAATTCCTGGGGTCCTTCCCCTACGGTGCGAACAAGCCCCTAGAATTGTGCACCAGGTCGGCCTGGGAGACCTATTCCAAGAACTGTAGCACTTTGTTTTTACCCCTGTGGCATCACATTCTTACCTGGTTTTCTGCTTTTTTCTTTATTTCTTCCTTTATACACTTAAGGTTACCTTATGTAATAGACCCCAAATCTTTATCTTCAGCCCAGGTCAGTGTCTGGAGCTCCAGACACTTAGATTTCACTGCCCAGATGCCTCCTCTCACAGGCTTGTCCAATTCATGATAGTAGAAGTTTAACTCTTATACTCCCTTTCCTGCCATATTGGACTTTTCTAGTGCCCTTTACACTCATGCTTTCTCATAATTTTGTGCCTTTGCATATGCTTTTCTTAGAATCATCTGCTTTTCCACTTTTTCATGTGGTTAACTTCCTCTGGCCTTAGGTTTTAGTATAAATATCACTTCTTTAGGAAGACGGTCTCTACTATTGGTTCTGTCTATAAATTACATCCTAGTGTTAGATGTTCCCTTCGTTGCCAGCACTTCCTCCATCATAATGCTGTATTGTTAGGTCTTTTTTTTTTATTTTATTGGGGAACAGTGTGTTTTTCCAGGACCCATCAGCTCCATGTGAAGTTGTTGTTTTCAATCTAGTCGTGGGGGCGTGCAGCCCCCTGGCCCATGTGGGAATCCAACTGGCGACCTTGGTGTTATGAGCACTGTGCTCTAACCACTGAGCCAACCAGCCACCCGTTAGTTCTTTTTTTTTTTTTTTTTTTTAGATAATGGTTCTTTTTTAAAAAAAATTTTATTGGGGAACAGTGTGTTTCTCCAGGGCCCATCAGCTCCAATTCGTTGTCCTTCAATCTAGTTGTGGAGGGCGCAGCTCGGCTCCAAGTTCAGGTGCCGTTTTCAATCTTTAGTTGCAGGGGGTGCAGCCCACCATCCCCTGTGGGAATTGAACCGGCGACCTTGTTGTTAAGAGCTCTGAGCCATCTGGCTGCCTCCCCCACCCCCCCATTAGTTCTTCTCTTGGTACCTATCTTCCCCACCACACACTGCCTCTCTCATCTCTCAGGGCATGAATTGTATACTTCATCATTTTATCTCCATGGAGCGCATGATAGGACTCAGTACATATTTGTTAAATGAGACCTTAAAAGGAAAAAAAGACCTTGGATGTTAAATACTCTTAATTTGAATCCATTTCCAAAACTTACTGACTCTGACATTCACCAAGTTTTTTACCTCTCTAAGCCTCTTTCTTTACATGTGAAAATGGGCATAATACTTAGCTTAGAGTTATGGTGAGGCTGGAGTGATAAAGAATAAAAAATTATATAGAACGGTATTTATTTAGCCCATAGATGCTCTGTAAATAATAACAGGTAATATTTAGACAGTGTTATAAGCTTTACATATATTAACTCATAATCTTTACGTGATTACATAAGGCAGGAAATAATATCTTCTCTTAACAGATGGGGGCATTGAGGCACAGAGGTTAAGTAATTGTTTACAATACTGAGATCCAGAAACTGCACTAGTAGCCATCTTCCTATACTATTTTCAAACTCTAGTTTCATTTCTTATTTTCCTTTTAAAATCTGGGGTAAATAATGGATTAGACTTGATAATAATCTAATCGCATATACCTAATTAATAAATTAGATGTTTAGATTAGAAAAGGGTGTCAATTTGTTTAGGCTTTTTATTTTCCACATGAAACTCGGCTGTAGAAGCTAAATGACTATTCAGAGGTCTTAGGGTGTGGCAGAGACAGTCTAGAACTGGCTCCAAGTTCAGCATTTCCACAGCGTTAGTATTTCTAGTTCTAAGAGTAAATTTTGGCATTTACTTTTCTTGAATTGGATTTCAGAAGCAACAATTGTCCTAATTTATTTAAAACTACATTATCACTAAAGTATCTGAAAGTATTAAAAATTACTGTTGGGTCTGCTAAAATGTTTTATATTCTTTTGAGGGCATTATAACACTGTGAATTTGAAATGAAAATATGTACTCAAACTTAATGGGGTTTCCTTTTAATTTTGTGTAATTAGAATGTAACATCATCTCCTCAATATTCTACATTCCTGGAACATATCATCCCTCGATTTCTTACATTTCTCCAAGATGGAGAAGTTCAGTTTCTTCAGGAGAAACCAGCCCAGGTAATCTATTTGAAAATATCAATGAGAAAAAAGTATATCATGTGCTAGGATTGCAAGCGTTTATGAATTAAGACAACTCAAAAAAAACCCTTATGGTTTCACTTAAAAATGAGAGAGGTTTGTCACGTAAGGATAGCTTTGCCCAAGGCCATTGCCTCCTCAGTTAAATGTCTTAGTTTTATTTTGTCCAGGCCGTCTCTTTTACAGTTCATATTATATTCTGGTGATGTGTGTGTACACTATTATAAAAGAATTAGAATACATACAGAACAAGGAGCAGTAATTTAATGACCCTCCCCATTGTCCAACTCGACTCTTATTAATTTCAGTTCTTGTAACTCATGGCTAATTTTGTTTTATCTATATCCCCACCTACTCTTTTTACCCTTTACCCACCTTGATTATTTTCAAATAGTCCCATGTCATTTTTTTCTATAAATATTGCAGCATGTATCTAAACAACTCTACAAATATTACCATAATACTAGTGAAAGTGTATTGCCAAATAAAACATTTTTATGTTGTACCTGTTCAAGATTGATATATTTGATCTACCTTTTAGTTATCAGCTTCATGACGGAATCATGAAAGCTTAGTACAGCTTGTGATGGAATTAGTCCTTAGGCCCAAGGTAATTGGAGAGAGCATTATAGGAGCTAAACTAGATTATGAAGGCAGATCTCAAATGAAGTTCCATTTGTGTTTTGCTCTTTCATCTTAAATCCAGCCTACATTCACACACTAGTGTCCTTTCTGCTGGAAGTAAGGTATGAGAGAGGAAAAATGTGGCTTCCTTGATTTCGTACACACTTGTAGAAATAATTGAAAGTATTTGGATTACGTTGAAATAATTCATAGGACTCTTTGTAAAGTGGGATCCATCCTGTAATGTGGTGGATATTAGTGCTGGGCACAGATGGCTAGGTGTGCGACACTTGTAGAATGTGAAAGAATTAACTTAGAACTCCTGGAAGGAGTTTGTATTTATGTTTTTTATTTTTCTTCACCAGCAACTGCGGAAGCTAGTTCTTGAAATAATTCACAGAATACCAACCAATGAACATCTTCGTCCTCATACAAAAAATGTTTTGTCTGTGATGTTTCGCTTTTTAGAGGTAACCTTTGAGAATTCTTGTTATTTAGCCATATTCAAAACTTGTAGTGATTTTTCTTACTGTAAAATTTTGTGTTATACAACTCTTTCCCTTTCACTAAAGTTCTGGTTCACGAGTAAACTTTTCTTAATGTCTGTTTTCCCTGATTTTGCCAACTAAATTACTAAGAAAGATCATTAGGTGAATAGTTGAAGATTTTTTTTTTTTTTTTTTTTTTTTTTTTTTGAGTCACTGGGGAATTGTCTAGACAGAGTGGAAATCTTTGAAAATGAATTGGGTGGTGGTTGACAAACTCAGTACAGGGTTCTTTGGCTTCGTGCTTCCTAGTTTTGTGTGTGTCAAGCACAGTAGATACTCATAAAGAGTTGCTCATATTCTTGGGGCTAATCCATCTGGTACCTGTTAAGTTAACCTGTAAAATTGTTTTCTTGCTGTTCTTAGTCTTGCTTTGTTTAGAATTCTGTTGTATTTCTGGGAAGATGAGCTGTGGAGTGGGAGAGAGTTGTATTCAGATTCCGGCTCTGCCATTTATTAGCTGTGTCATGTTGGCCGTGTTGCTTTACCTTCCCCGAGCCTTAGCTTCCTTGTAGGTACAGTGTGAGTGGCACCCCCCCCCCCCCCCACTCAGAGTGTATATGAAATGTTTAGCACAAGGTCCAGTACATGGTGGTTGCTCAGTAATTGTTTATTCTTTTGTCAGTACTTCAAGCAATGAAAAATATCAGTTGGGCCATTAGACCTTTGTTCATGGTGTGACTTAGCGTAAATGCCAGTTGTTATCAGCCAGAGTGTTCTCCCCAGAACTCGCTGGTGGGATGCCCTTCAGATGGTCCACCAAGACCACAAAAACTTCCTGTCTGGGACAGCTGTGTTCTGTGGGATAATAATTGTCAACATATGAAATCCAAGTTGGTTGATGGAGGGTGTGCATGCAGAAAACTGCTTAGAAAAAAGTCTTTAATCTTTACATTAAAGTATACTCAGGATTATAACTCTCAAATGCTTTTTTTTTAAAGACGGAAAATGAAGAAAACGTTCTCATTTGTCTCAGAATAATTATTGAGCTACACAAACAGTTCAGGCCACCCATCACACAAGAAGTAAGTATTTTTCCTGATAGAATTTATAAAGTGTGCTAACAAGTTCCTTCTGTGTAAATTTTTACTCTCTTTTAGAGCCGACGAAACACATGATGCTTTCGAGTGTAGAAAATACAGCCTAAATTGGGGGAAATTCTTTATGGGTTTAACAGTTACCTTTTTTTAGTTTGCATGTGTATATGAATATTTAACTGAATTTGTTCAGCATTTGATATGTGTTAACCAGTCACACTGGCACGGCTGTTTGGGTGGTTCTGGTATTCACATCTGATGTGCCAGAAAGCTCCAATCATTTTATGTTATACAGGGGTTAAGACGTGGGTTCTGAAGTCAGCTGGATTTGAATCTCAGCACTGCAATTCAATAGCTATGTGATACTGGGTAAACTACTAGTGTTTTGGAGCCTGTTCCCTAAAATAGAGACAGTCACATTATATCCTCAAAGATTGCTTGAAGAATTAAAATGTCAAAGTTAAAATTCTTAGCACAGTGATTGGCACCTACAGAGTAAACATGAATTACTCTGTTAGCAATAATTAATACAATATCTTCTCTGATGATAACCTTAGTAAATGCCTATTGTAGATTATTTGGAAATTAGAAGCATGACGATAAAATAGAATGCCCTCTATCTTTAAAAATAATGTTTTTCTTTCCTTTTCTCCACCTTATGTATATGTGTGTTTTCTATGTAATTGCAGTAATATTGTATATGGCATTTTATATTCTGATTGTTTCCTTTCACATTCACTATATATAAGCATTTTCCCAATCATAAAATTCTTCTTTTTTTTTTTTTTTTTTAATTTTTATTGGTGAATATTGGGTTTCTCTAGGGCCCATCAGCTCCAAGTCGTTGTCCTTCAATCTGGTTGTGGAGGGCGCAGCTCAGCTCCAAGTCCGGTCGCCATTTTCAATCTTAGTTGCAAGGGGCGCAGCCCACCATCCCATGAGGGAATTGAACCGGCAACCCTGTTGTTGAGAGTTATAACCAACTGAGCCATCTGCTGCCCCTCCATAAAATTCTTTATGAACTTAATTTGTAATGGATACGTAATATTCTTACATATGGGTGCCCTTATGTTTGGATATTTAAAATATTTCACAGATTTTTATTTTATGACTATTAGTGAATATTTGTTTATAGATCAAATTACTTCATAGACAGGGTTTATTGAAATAGAATTACCAGGTCTAAGGTGTTAATGTTTTAATGCTCTTGGTATATATTATTAAACTGCTTTCCACAAGGGTGTCAGTAGTTAATGCTTCCCTTAGAGCAGGGGTGTCCAAACATTTTCAATGTTTTTTACCAAGGGCCGTATGCGGTAAAATACACAAACAGCCGGGCCACTCACTCGAGGTGAAGTACGTATTGCCTCACCTGGTTTATTTAAGTAAACTAAATATATTTTTGGAATTTGCTGCAGGCCAGTTAAAAATGGATTGTGGGCCACAGTTGGCCCGCGGGCCGCAATTTGGCCCCCCTTGCTTTAGAGCGTCTGAGAATCTTCCTGTCCTGTACTCTCTCTAGCGTGGTGTAGTATTACTTTTTGAAAGGCAAAGAGTAGTATTTAATTTTTATGTCTTTGTTTTTCTGGAGTTAGAATGCTTTTTTTCTGTTTGTCAGTCTTTTGTATTTTTTGTTGTTAATATTCGTTGCCTGTTGTATTTTGAGTCTGACATTTTTCTTACCTGTTTAATGAGTTCTTGTATATTAAGACTATTGACGTTTTTCTTGTAAGCGTTTTCTTTTTATAAATATCTTTCTTATACTGTCGTTTCTATTTTTTTTTAGATTCATCATTTTTTGGATTTTGTGAAACAGATTTACAAGGAGCTTCCAAAAGTAGTGGTATGTTTTTTTAAATATTATTTGGATTTATTATTTATTTGTTACTTTCTTATTCTGAAGGGAATTTGGCGCACTTGGGCAATGTTTAGTGAAGGTCAGAATCGAGGTTGGTAAATCAACCATTAAAAAAAAAAGAGTTCTGGATAAATACTGTATTTTTGGCATAAAAACAATATGTTCTTACTGTAGAAATTTTGCAAAAAAAACCAAACAAGATAAATCATGCATAATTTTCTCACTTGTAAGCAACCACTGACATTGATGTTTTGTTTTGTTTCATCTGGTGCTTTTTAAGGATGGTTGTGCTCACAGTCATGAAGGCTATTTGGGGAGGTGGTGTATACTTTCAGCATTTTTCTGTATCATTAAAATTCTTTCCTATGTTGATAGAACTCTTTCTAAGCAGTGCCAACACTAAATAAAAGTGTGTGGAATAGAAGAGAAACATCTCCTCTCCATTTTATTCTCACTTACTAGAAGGACTTGCTGTTACAGCTGGGAACATCTTCCAAGACTCTTTTCCAGCAGTCCTAGTTTTTAGTGGCCCCATATTTTCCTGTCATACGCATGTACCTTGATCATCTGCCTGTGGCTGGTTTTCCTGATTTTTGATTCTTTACTATCACAAATAATGTTCGGTGAAAATCCTTGTACGTAAATTTATTTATCAGTTTTTAAAGATTTTTTTTTTAAGCTTAAATTTTTTTTTTAAATGAACATATGGTGACATTGACTCTTTTGGTATTTGAAGGATTTTAATCTGTTAATAATGTAAAACTTAAAATTAATTACATTCCGAATTACCAAGTCGTGTCACCTACCATTTCAGTCAGAGCTTTTCATAAGAAGCTGTCTTGTTTAACATGAAGTTCAAATGCCATTGAGAACTAAGGATGACAGTGAGGCTCCTGGTCTTTAAAAATGCCTTCTGTGCTTTGCCTCTGTTCCCATTTTGATTTCTGTTTAGGAGACTATTGGAAAGTGAATGCATTAGGGGTTGGCTCCCAGTTTCTTATCACTGGAGGGATGGGGTCCATTCTCCCACCTCACTGAGGTAATAACTAATATGGCATGCATCTCATCTTTACTCAGTCAGGAAGAAGGAGCGGAAAATACTGAGGACATATGTTTATTTTCTGTTGTCGAAGGTGGAGAATGTGGTTGTCCTCATGGTCTTAAAGGGTACCCCAGGTACTATGGAGAACATAAACATGGAGGACATTTGGTTTCTTCCACTGCCTGTCAGGTGTATTTTATGAAGAATTGTTGTGTTTGACTTTAGGAAAAATGATTTCTGTTCTTTTTCTGTAGAACCGCTACTTTGAGAACCCTCAGGTGATCCCTGAGAACACAGTCCCTCCCCCAGAAATGGTCGGTATGATCACAACAATTGCTGTGAAAGTGAATCCTGAGCGTGAGGACAGTGAGACACGGACTGTAAGTTTTTCCGGATGTTTTGCTTTGTTTTTACCCATGTCTCCTATACTTGGTAGAGGCAAAAATGAGCTACTGATTTTTTAGACCACTTAAGTTTTTTGTTTTTTTTCCTTAAACATCTGGAGGCATTTAAGATTAACAAAAATGTGTGCATGAGAGAACATCACTGATTCTGCTGTGCAGCCTCTAAGAAGGTGAACTCTTGCTCAACACTGATGCAAAGATACAAAGATAAAATTGTAGTGGAAGTCCAGGGTCACCTGTTGGAATGAGCAGCTGACCAGGCTGGGGCCCTCTGTTCCGTCCTTAGCTTTGACATTAATAAAGTCCTTTTAAACTACGTGTACATTGTATTTCATTGCCTGAGAGGTGGCCTCTGGGGACAGAAGCTCTGGGATGAGTTCGGCCCCACCACTTCGGTTTTCTGACTATAGGAGAGAGTCCATGAGCCTTTGCTCCGGCCTTAATTTTCCCTCTCATTATCTGAAAAGCTTATCTTGTGGAATTTTGTGAAGATAACGCTGGTATTGCCTTCAGGTAGTATCTGCCACATAGGTAACGTGTATTAAGCCTTTACTATGACTGTACTTTGGTGATTGAATTAAGAATATCATCTATATTTCTTGAAATGGTTTTGCGGAATGTTTTAATTTGTGCTGGGGTAAACAAGAAACTGCATTTTTAAATAAATTTTATTGGGGAATATTGGAGAACCGTGTGTTTTCTCCAGGGCCCATCAGCTCCAAGTCGTTGTCCTTCAATCTAATTGTGGAGGGCGCAGCTCAGCTTGAAGTCCAGTTGCCATTTTCAATCTTTAGTTGCAGGGGGCGCAGCCCACCATCCCAGGTGGGAATTGAACCGGCAACCTTGTTGTTAAGAGCTCGGGCTCTAACCAGCTGAGGCATCTCCAGTAGCTCAGTGGCAGCTCATTGTCTTCAATCTAGTTGTGGAGGGCGCAGCTCACTGGCCCATGTGGGAATCAAACCAGCAACCTTGTTGTTTAGAGCTCACACTCTCACCAACTGAGCCATCCGGCCTCCCCAAGAAACTGCATTTTGAATAAAACTTTCATTCCTTTGCACTTCCTGAATTAGAAACTTGCTTTCTGTTTATCAGCCTGTGTTTTTTGTTTTTGTTTTTTGTTTTGCTTATCTATTCCTGTCAATTGCCCATTTGTATTTTGAGGCTGACATTTTCCTTAAAAGTTTTATGAATTCTTATATATTAAATTAAGACTATCAAATTTTTTCTTATATTGTAAGCATTTTCTGTTTATAAATATCTTGGAATAAAACTGGGTAAATTTGTACTTTTGCTATTGTTCTTTTAAGTAAAATAATAGATATGAATTTAAATTTTCTCAGGTAATTTGAATCTCTTAAGTTTTGACAGATTTTCCTGAAGTTTTTTACTACAGGTGATTGATGACATTGGAAAATATAAACACCTCTATTAAATAATAGTTCTATGCACTTTGTTTTTAAAATAGTTTGCATCTTTCACCACAGACATTTACAAAGATGTGTCAGTGTTTTTTACCTTCTCTTTATTTCAGTGGGGTGATGCTTGGTAGCAGGATATTGACTGGGGCTTATTGAAGTGCCGCAGTGATAACCACAATCGTGCTTGTTTCTCTCTTAACAGCATTCCATCATTCCAAGAGGATCTCTTTCTCTGAAAGTGTTGGCAGAATTGCCCATTATTGTTGTTTTAATGTATCAGGTATGTGTATTGCTTACTTGTTTCTTGGGTTTTTGGCTGCTTCTTTTATGACAAACTTCACATCTAATTATCTGTGGCAAATGGATGTGTATGATACACACATGCTAACTAACGTAATGACTCCTGTAGTTTCTTTGGTATGCCCAATTATTTTGCTGTAGTAGAGACTGTAAAAGCATGAAAATCTGATGTTTCCTTCTAGCTCTACAAACTGAATATCCACAATGTTGTTGCTGAATTTGTGCCCTTGATCATGAATACCATTGCAATTCAGGTATCTGCACAAGCCAGGTGAGATTCCTTCGGACAGTGATGTAGCTTACTGTCACAGTGCTTTCATTCAAAATAAAAATACACTTGTTGTTGCCATTTGTAAGACACAAAAATCTTAAGTGATAAAATTTTGGTAAAATTATATTCATTTTTTTTACTATTTGAACTTGTATTTCAATGATGATGGTAACAGTTATTTTTGTTCCTTATTTTGAAAAGATGGGTTAATACCTGGGTTTCTGGTGTTTTGTAAATTGAGTTATTAGGCATTACTGTGCTCACTTGTAGCTATGGGATTTCCAAGTCTTTTTCACCTTCAAGCCTTTGTTCTTGCTGTTCCTTTCAGCATGAGTGCTGGAATGTTTGTTCTTTATCCCCCTTTACTCCCCCTCACCCGTCACCCTCAATCATTGAAGTTTTTTCTCAAACATTAGGGTATCCCCCTTAAGACCTTTATCACTTACTTTCTTGACTCGTGTCCTGTCTGGCTTTGAGTCATTTGAAGGCAGGATCTGAGGGTGATCAGCTCTAACGACCCTGTGGCCTGAACACGTGGCCTTTCACTGAGCAACTCGGTAGCCTAATGCTGTCTGCTGGATGGGTGGCTTTGTGGGGTATACATTATGGAATGGCTTGGAGAACTGCTTGCTTTATGTCTCTAAACCCTTTATCTTATTTTTATTTGGAACTGCATAAAAGTGCACAGTGTCTACTATTGCATCTGTGTTGTTCTGGTCTGTGTTCTGGTCAAACTTTGGGGCTCAGTAATTATTATAGGCTTTTAAAATTAATGTCACCTAAAGAGTTAAGAGCTAATAATGTGAATTTTATTCACTTCTCATTCAGACAACATAAGCTTTACAACAAGGAGTTGTATGCTGATTTCATTGCTGCTCAGATTAAAACATTGTCATTTTTAGCTTATATCATCAGAATTTACCAGGTAAGTTCATTGACTTTTGTTTTAAGTCAGGTTTTATGAGATATAATGTACATGCAATAAAGTTCACCTTTTGTATGTAAACAGTTGTATGGATTGCCAGTGCAAACAGTTGGTAACCACCAACACATCAAAATACAGAACATTTCCATCACTCCCCAAAATTCCGCTTTATATTTCTTCCACCTCCAGACCCTGGGAAACACTGAATGGATTATTTGGTTTAAAAAATCAGAATTAGGCACCCCTTGATATTTTAGTCAGCTTGAGTTAAACCATGGTGAATTGCCTTCCTGAAACACCTCAAAAGGTGATTAGAGCTTATTTTGAGTTGATTCAAGGTGCCTCTGATGTCATTCAGAACTTACGTTAAAGGGATGACTAAGTGAAGAGTATTTAAAAAAAATTTCAGTATTTATTTCTCCCTCCTCCCCAGTAATGAAGTAATAATAGTAATGAAGTAATAATAGTAATGAAGTAATAACAGTAATGAAATAATAATAGTAATGAAGTAATACTACATACTCATTGTTGAAAGTTGGGAAGATATTAGAAAAGTACAGTGAAGACACCCATAATCCCATTATATAAAAGAAACTGCTATTTATGTTGCTACCTATCCTTTTGATATGGCAATATGTATACACATGAACTATTAAAACTTTTTGGATAATACTTGTTTATTAGGGCTGTTACTTTCTGAGGGTTCTTTGAGCCACACTTAGTCTTACTGAATTTTTTAATGGTTTATAAAATGGGTTTTTCTTAACACCCACCAATCAATCTGTGTTGTTTTCCTCTTATTTTGATAGGAGTTGGTGACTAAGTACTCTCAGCAGATGGTGAAAGGAATGCTACAGTTACTGTCAAATTGTCCCGCTGAGACTGCACACCTGAGAAAGGAGCTTCTGATTGCTGCAAAGCACATCCTCACCACAGAGCTAAGAAACCGTATGTCTGCCTTGTCTACAATTCTGGCATGAGCCCTGTCCACATCTTTGGGGGTGGGATTCTGCTGACGTTCTAGAGTGTGTGTGTGTGTGAATAGTAAGAGTTTATTAAGGAAACTTACATACGACGCATGTCTTGGGCGGCAGTAAGATGACATGGTTATCTTCTGCCTGACATTTCATTGTTGGGCGGAGTCTTTAGCTCGTTCCACTGTACAAATATTTTAGACTCAACTTGTCCTTTTTTTTATTGCTATCTTGGGTTTTTCCTTCCCTTTCTTTCTTTGCCTTTCTACCTAGCCCCCTCTCTGCCTGCCCTCTTGCCACTGGGGTTCTCCCTTATCCTCTCAACAATCTGAGAATTAATGTGGTAATTTTCTCAGTGTATCTTATGTTCTGAATCTCTTGCTACTTTTCTGCCTTTTGACTGTGTATCTGTTTAAATTCCAAATAACCATTTGCTTTCTGATTCACAGCCAGCAATCTTTAAAAGGTCAGAAGAAAACAGTTTTCTTTCTCTATGCTGTTCTGTTTTTATGCGCATGACTGATACTTGCTTTTTGATACTCTGATAATTACACTTTTTCTATCAATTATTGATTTATAATTTTTTTTAATACTTTTTATATTTGGTGTGTCCAAATTGTTAGGTTGAAGTTACATCTTAATTGTTTTGAGATGATCATTTCCCCCAATAATTTTTCAATATTAAATGTTTTATTTGCTTGTCAGTCAGAGCATACGTAAAACTGATTTTTGGGCTTCCTTACATAGTTTTTAAATATGAAAAGAAGGGCACAGTTTGCGTGCTTACACTCGAGTTAAGCTCAGATATTTTTGTGCTATTAAAATTTCAAATTATATTGTGATCTTGTACGTGGATATGGCTGAAAGGAAGATAGAGTTAAATTTTTGTTTTGAAATGTCACATATATAGCAAAGCGCACAAAAGAAAAGTATGATTTCACCAACGATTACAGAACAAACATGAGTGTTTGCATCACCCAGGCTGAGTACTTGAGCATTGCCAGTGCTACAGCCCCACTTGCACCCAGAGCTGAAGGCCATTGGGACTTCTCTGGTGACCGATTCCTTTGCTGTTTATGGTTTTTCCTATGTGTTCATCTCTGAACAATATCAAAATAGAAGAATTTTAAGTGGGACGTTTGTAGTTTACTGAAGTGGCGTTGTGCCTGGAGTACCAATCTCAGATTAACTTTTCGTATTCCTGTGATTTGGGTCAAAAGGACTTTAGAGCTACGGCCGGGGAGCTGTGTAACAGGAGGATCCTCCTTGTGGAAGTGCTGACATACTAGAAACCGTTCTCAGGCTTTCCACCATGCACAGCCAGGCCCTCACATGAGGCCGTAAGGCTTGGTTTCAGCCTCGTTCATGCCTGCTCTGCAAAGATCAGCGGGTTTCCGAGATGCTTCTCCCCAGGGGTTGATCACGTTAGACTTGTTAAGTTCAGCTTTTAGGATTCTTTATTTTGAAGCCTGTAGTAGTTCTGGGATTTAAATAGGTCAGCATTGCTTCTTAAAAAAGTTTGTATTGAAAGAAACATTTAAAGAATCATGTTAAATGTTAACCACGTTATAAAATACAAAAATGTATGCATGTAGTTAGAACTTACACACCCACTAACATTTTCACACAGCCTTACTTTGGCGTCTCAGACATTATCAAATGGTAACCCATTTACCCTAATACTCAAGAGCAGCAGTTTGAGAAAACCTGATGGTTTAACAGTTTCCCATTTTCCTCGAGATTCTGATTCTCGGTCATGGAGGAGATCTGGAAACCAATGCTGTACAACATAATTTCTTATTCCTTCTCCTTGAACATTTTACTCATCCCCTTGTCAGCCCTTCAGCATTTGGTGTCTGAGCACTTCGCATCTTTCCTTCTGTGCCTCCTTCCTCTTGGCCACCTCACTGAGGACAGTTCAGGGATGGTCCTTCCTCTGACCTTAGAGGAACTGCCTGTTGCTTCTTTCATTTGGCATTTCTCCCTATGCTGTCTTGCTTTGGGGTTAATCAGAGATGCGCTGTGTGTCTCCCCAGTGTATACATTTCTTTTATATCTATGATTCAGTAGCTCTTTGCTGGTGAAGAATGTACTTTGAGTTATTGAAGCTGGCTGTAATGTCAGGCTTGTTCCAGAATCTAAATGTCTTTTGGATGTTTGTGGCCAGAGTTCCTCAAGAAGCATATGGAACAAAGGCCTAGAAAATGTGGGTTGCCACCCTGTCCGCACATCCTCAGAAATGAGAATTGTCTCTGAGTGGAGACCAGCTCTTCCTACCCGTTAGGTCTTCAGGCCTGCCAGGGAGAGGGAGCAGATTTGGTGATAGTTCCATCTGCAGGATTAGAAGAACAGAAGAACCCCCAGGAGTTCTTGGTCAGCTTTATCCAGGGAGTTGGGACCCTTAACCTGGGACCCATGCCTGTGAGAACACTAAAATTTCCTGGACATTTGTAATTTATATGGAGAAATATCCTAATTTCTCCGTGGTGACTAACCATACAGTGTTTAAGAAGGGTGGCTTCAGTGCAGCGGATAAAGGGGCATTTAGGAGATACTGACCCCTTCTCCAGACGGGTGTGGGTTGATGGTGGCAACTTTTTAGGATGATGGAATGCGCCTCCAGTTAAATATTGGGGGCGGATTCTGTGCAAGGAGACATGAAGTTCACTTTTTCTTAGTTTATTCTCTGACACTGAATGCGATTCTGACTGCATCTTTGTTGGCAGATGGCTTATGTGGCCCAGTAAAGTCAATGTCTTTGACTAAAAATGGTGTTCATGCTGTTTTTCTCTTCTCCACTGTTTTTCTGGATTGCTAGTTGATTACAGATTGGCTACTGTGAAAGTACTGTTAAGTAACTTAACGTACAATTGATTTCGTTGGTGATAATGTGCAATGGATATTTGTGTTCTAGAGTTCATTCCTTGCATGGACAAGCTGTTTGATGAATCCATACTCATTGGTTCAGGATATACTGCTCGAGAGACGCTCAGGTATGAGATTCAACCCATGATATCTGGTTAATTAAATGTGAGGGGCAGTGATTCCTGGCTCTTTGTGTTATTAGCTACATTATCAGTGTTTCAACAAACATAAGCTGTTGGGCCCTTACTCCCAAGTGGATTTAGAATTGCAGGAATTTTTTGGAAATGCCTTAGGTTGCCACTGTTTTCTATTTAAAACAGTTATACCGTATTTTGCTGTGTGATGTGCTACCATGGTTTTGACCCAAACTTTCAGAGAAAAAAAAGCTTTCATTTTAATTTTTTAATTCAGATTTTTATTTGTTTATATTTAGGTGCTTGTTTTTTGTATTATAAAGGAATTTTAGCATTTATTTTTAAACATATTATGGTACAATGATGTTATGTAACAAATAATTACAAAACACAAGAAGAGATACAAGGTATAAGAAATATTATGTACTGGTAACAAATTTACGATATTTACACATGTAGAGGGCCAAGAACTCTTCGTCATTGCAAGTTCGTCATACGTTCAACAAAACCGATTATCATATTACGGGGTATTTTGCCTACGTATATCGTTATTGATTTCTAGAGTTGCACTTTTAACTCATAAGCATAAATAAAAGAATTAAAAACATTTATATAGATACAGAATTATACAGTACCACGTATAATGTGCATCCTTATTTTTCCCTTACAAATTTGGGCAAAAAGTGCGCATTATACATGGCAAAATACAGTAATAAGGAAGACTTTCTTTATAACTTTGGGTTGAACCTGCCTGGAGATTAGATCATGTCATTAGATCGTGTCACTCCTGCTTGAAACCCCTTGCTTTCTGTTGCCCGTAGCCAGAGACAAAAGCTGGACTCCTGACTGAGGCAGCTATTCTGGCCTTTGCTGCTTGGCTACTCCAGGCAGTCCTCAGCAGGGATTTTGTCTTTCTCCCATCTGGAAATTTCCCGGGCTTTTTGACCCACAGCCCCCGTTAGTGCTTAAGTTTTCAGCATCAGTGTCACCTCAAAGGGGCTTGGCCTGGCCCCCTATTTAAGAGTGGTTCCCCCACTGGTGTTTCTCACAGCGCCCACAGCACTAATCATCTTGTGTGTGTGTTTCCCCTCCGGTAAATAAGCTTCCTGAGGGCAGGAACGCTGTTTCCCTTGGTCACTGTGGTGTCTATCCCTGGTGCTTAGCCCAGTGTCTGGCACATTGCAGGTGTCCAAACACTGAGTGAGTGAAAGCACTTCATAGCCCAGACATTGTTATTGTGTCTCTGTGAAATGGCCCCAATATATAAGGCGGTAATTGACATAGTGCTTATCTTTGAGCAACAAAGCCCACTCAGTGCACGATCGAGCTGGGGATTGCTTCTGCTCATGTTGGCTGTGTGCCAGTGCTAGTGATATGCATGAACACGGAAAGTAAAGCTGGAAGCACTAAGACCACACTGTCAGTCGTGGCGCTCGGGAAGTGGGACCCTATAAGGGTGTCCTAAATGTGCCGTCCCAGTGGTGCTGCTGAGCAGGTCGTGGGAGAGACAGCGGCCTGCAGGGGCGGCTGGCCCTGAGGGGTGCTGAGAAGCACACTAACCGGGGTCTCTGCCCGCAGGCCCCTCGCCTACAGCACGCTGGCCGACCTCGTGCACCATGTCCGTCAGCACCTGCCGCTCAGTGACCTCTCCCTCGCCGTCCAGCTCTTTGCCAAGAACATCGACGATGAGTCCCTGCCCAGCAGCATCCAGACCATGTCCTGCAAGCTGCTGCTGAACCTGGTGGACTGCATCCGCTCCAAGAGCGAGCAGGAGAGCGGCAACGGGCGAGACGTGCTGATGCGGATGCTGGAGGTACCGCCCCCTGAGCCGTGGCGCCCGCCGCCGAGCTTGAACCAGTGCTGCACTGGCAAGTTCACGGGGCCGCCAGCTGGCCAAGCGCTTGCAGGTGTTAGACACGTGGGTTCCCGTCCCAGCTCTGCCGTTGGCTAGCCAGGTGTCCTTGGGCGGGACCCTTAACGTCTCCCCGGCTCACTCATCTTCTAACTAGGGATGACCAGGGTCTGTCTCACACGGTGGCTGTGGACACAAATCAAACAACTCAGGAGACCTCTTAGTACACTTCCCAGCAAGCTCCCGGGGCACCGTATAGCAAAGTGCTGAATTAGCTGTGAACATCTCTGGCGAGGCACCCTGGGGTGTGCGCGAAAGGTGTAAAGCGTGATTCCCGTGCAGTGGGCAGTCGTGGGCACGACGGAGTCTCCTGGGCGGCCTCCGGGCCCTGCCTTTCAGGCCAGTGACTCTTGTCCCGAGCTCTTGTCCCCAGCGGATTCTTCCCAGGTGCAGTGGAGATAGTGCTATATCCGTCGTTACCCCACAGCGAAACAGCACATTTTCCTTCATGGGAAGCAGAATGACTTTAGTGGGTGGTTCCAGACGGGTTTTCTTTTCCTGCCTTCTGGAAAGGTTTTGGTCTGGGGAAGAGGACTGATTTTTGTCTCCCCCTCTACTTTCTCTTCCTGTTAGGTTTTTGTTCTCAAATTCCACACCATTGCTCGGTACCAGCTCTCTGCCATTTTTAAGAAGTGCAAGCCTCAGTCAGAACTCGGAGCCGTGGAGGCAGCCCTGCCTGGGGTGCCAGCTGCCCCTGCAGCTCCGGGCCCTGCCCCCTCCCCAGCCCCGGTTCCCACCCCAGCCCCTCCCCCACCCCCTACACCCACCCCCGCCACTCCTGTGACCCCAGCCCCTGTGCCTCCCTTTGAGAAGCAAGGAGAAAAGGACAAGGAGGACAAGCAGACATTCCAGGTCACAGATTGCCGGAGTTTGGTGAAAACCTTAGTCTGTGGCGTCAAGACAATCACGTGGGGCATAACATCATGCAAAGCACCTGGTGGTAATTCCGCTCTTGAATTCTTCAGATGAAGGACGTTTTTCACAAAGTGGGTTTTATTTGCATTAACTTATTATGCTATCTTTTTTCCAGAAGCTCAGTTCATTCCCAACAAGCAGTTACAGCCCAAAGAAACTCAGATTTACATAAAACTTGTGAAATATGCAATGCAGGCTTTAGACATTTATCAGGTAAGGGAGTGCTCTCAAATCACCTCTTAGAGTTGCCACCGATGGAACAGGTCTTGAAAGATCTGTTGTGTTTGGATGGTCTGCTGTATGTGTGTACCCAAGTTGCTTTTGTTCTATAGCACAGCATTGTATTTATGGTGAGAATTCTTATTTATGTGGCATCGTGTGTATTTTGGAGGGGAGGTGGTCTAAATGGAATGCAATAGAAACAAGATTCAAGTTTACTAAATTTGTTCCTTTTTGGAACACCTAACAGTTGTTTTTTAAAAAAAATTACGTTCTAAAATTAAGCTAAGAATAGAGAATTTAAAAGATTTTAGGGGGTATTTATTGTCTAATTCAAGTGCTCTGTTTTAAGTATGTAACTGATCTGATGAGGTAATGGAATATGTTCAGACGTGTTCAGTTTTAATAGCCATGGGTTGTTTTTTTCCTATGCTAGGTCCAGATAGCAGGAAATGGACAAACATACATTCGGGTAGCAAACTGCCAGACTGTTAGAATGAAGGAAGAGAAGGAGGTACTGGAACACTTTGCTGGTGTGTTCACAATGATGAATCCCTTAACGTTCAAAGAAATCTTTCAAACTACAGTCCCTTATATGGTGGAAAGAATCTCGAAGAATTATGCTCTTCAGGTATAAAACGCCTTTCTTATGTTCCTTCAACATTAACTGTAAAATTCTGTGTCGATTGAATTCTTGCTGTTACATTTATTTTGAGGATTTTGTAAATAATATGCCTAAGAATGTGCTTGTAGAGCAAAATTTAGAGAAATAGTAAGCTACAATATTAAAATTATTTTTTCCAAAAGATCAAGATGCTTTGGACCAGTTCCTTTCATTACCCTGTTTCCCTGAAAATAAGCCCAATAGTCAGCTTTAACGCGTCTTTTGGAGCAAAAATTAATATAAGACCTGGTATTATATTGGACCCGGTCTTATACCATATAAGACTCAGTCTTATAGTAAAATAAGACTGGGTCTTATAATGATTGTTGTTCCAAAAGACGCATTAGAGCTGATTGTCCGACTAGGTCTTATTTTCGGGGAAACATGGTAGTAGAAATTAAATATGTGTTAGATGTAGGCTCTTCGTATTTCATGGTAAGGATAAAATACCAGATTAAGTACTTAAATTGGGCTGCACCTTTCAAGGCTCAGTAAATCTATTTCATTTGTTTTCCTTGGTGGATAATTAATTTCTTGGAGTGTCTGACACAGGTTTTCTGACACACATTTTTGGGAAATTCATTACTTTTTCTTGAAGTTGCTTTGGGGAAGGGATTATTTTTGTCACATTCTTTCCTTGTTTTGACAGATTGTTGCCAACTCCTTCTTGGCAAATCCTACTACCTCTGCTCTGTTTGCTACAATCCTGGTGGAATATCTCCTTGACCGCCTGCCAGAAATGGGCTCCAACCTGGAGCTCTCCAACCTGTACCTCAAGCTGTTTAAGTTGGTCTTTGGCTCAGTTTCACTGTTTGCAGCCGAAAATGAACAAATGCTAAAGGTAAAGCTTGTTCAGACCCAAGTCACGCTTTGTGACAGAGTTTCTTGTTTTCAATGTTGAACAAAAATTGGAATGTCTCTTTTTATATTTGTGGAGTGCTCTAGAATTAATAAAATATATGCAACAAATAAGGGCCAAGTGTAAAAAACATTTCCTGTGTTTCTAAGCAGAGCTTAATTTATCTGGTGATTTAAAATGAAAACTTCAGAACTCTTATGGTAGGCAGTGGGTTGTTACTAGTATTCCCACCAGTAATTTTCTTTTTTAAAATTCAGCTTCTTTTTTTCTGGATTACACAGTAAAATTTGGGGCACATCATCCTTATTTTAAAAATTAAGTGATAACGAAAGACTATAGAAGGAAACAAATGTCTTCAGATACCTCTCAAATCCAATGAGATACATCAGCCATTGTCCACTTTAACTTTGTTTCTTCTGTGTGTTCCTATTCTCTGTGACAATACCTATACATTCCATTTCAGGAATATTTGTTTGTTTTTTTCCCCTTTAAATCAAGCATTCTAACTACTTTGTGTTCCCTAATTAAGATCGTCTTGGAGTAAGGTGTCTCTAATGTTTTTATAGATGACTAATCCTGTATAATTTGATCTCATCAGTTACGTGATTCTAGAATTGGCTAAAAACCTGCTCATGGTTACATCACCCATTAAAAGCGGCACACGGCAGAACAGAAACCTTATAAGCATTCACTTCTACTTGTGGCAAATATTTTAACTCCTATAGATAGTGGAATATTATCAGCAGTTGAGTTTGAAGAGAGAAGGGAAAATTTTGAAGATGTAAGCAAGACCCGTTTTTTTCCTAGAGTAAAAGTACAGATGGTGATAAAAAGCTATAGTAATCTGTGCTTTTAAGTGATGGTTTCCTCAGTTATTTTCCCAGTTATATAGTAATCAGTTATCAACTTTAATATTACTTGTGTTAATATGAAAGGGATACTCGATTTAAAAAAAAAATAAAAGTATTTAATTGTGATCTGTGTCCACATAACTTGGTATTTTCAAATAATTTAATTTGTGCCAACATGAGATACATCTCTATACAGAACAATAACAAAAAACCAAAACTTAGTGGTAAGATAGTTGTTCAAGAAAAATACTCAAAAAACAAATTCATAGCTTTTTGTCAAGAGAAAATGTATATAGTTAATTTATTCTGTAACACAAATATATCATGCCACATACAATAACAATTTTTGAACTGCATGTGCTATACCGACAGTTTAAATATACCTGCAAAAAAATGTCATGTTAAACTTAACCTGTCATGTGTCAAAACCAGGATTTGAAGTATAAGATTGAAAACTGATCGGGTTTAAATGTTAATTAAAGTTACTAAGGAAGTTACTAAATCTAAGAAAGTGCTTTTTGATTGAAGAAATACCCATTTTTCGATCACGTCTTTCAAAACCTTATAATCTTTTGAGGCTTTCACATATATTTGATTGATAGCAAAGTTTAGTTCCTTAGGTTACTTTTTGTATTTATTAGGTTGGTGCAAAGTAATTGCAGTTTTTGCAATTTTTTAACCTTTTAAATGCAATTACTTTTGCATTAACCTAATAAATTGTTATAGGAGATAGGCTTCTTTGATCTTGTTTGATTATTTAGTCTTACAAAGGAATGACTATATTCAGAAGAACTGCAGGGCTGACAGGCCTTCTAGTATCTGTTTCAAAGTGTCATCTTTTCAACATATGTAACCACATAGTAATACAGGAACCTATTAAATGCGTCTCTGACAGCCAAACTGGTGGAAACCAGCCTATATTGTAAGAGTAATTAATTGGACTCGTAAGCATTAGAAAGTTCTTATTGTGTCTTTCCTTTTAGCATAAATTTATCAGTTACCTTCCATTCCTGTCTGACTGCCGTGAACGTGTAGCGTGGTTCTTGCAGTTGTGGGTCCTCACTAGACTAGAGCCTGTTAACCTGCCTTTTCTCCCCTCTGCAGCCTCACCTGCACAAGATTGTGAACAGCTCAATGGAGCTCGCACAGACTGCCAAAGAGCCCTATAACTACTTCCTGCTGCTTCGGGCCCTGTTCCGCTCCATTGGGGGAGGGAGCCATGATCTCCTGTATCAGGAATTTTTGCCTCTGCTTCCAAACCTCCTGCAAGGTCAGAGCAATGATTTTGGTTGCCTTTTAGCCTTGTGTGCGTGTCTGGGTCTGGCTGCATGTGAGAGTTGGGCTTCATCCTCTGCACTCAGTGAAGGTCACGGTGAAGGTCTTGCATGTGCCCCCACAGGGAGAGAGGGAGAGGTGCCCATCTTCGTCCTCATGTCCCTCTCTCTTTAAAGACAGTGGGGCTTTGAAGGAAGCTCCCTGCCCTGGGCGGCTCTCTGCCTCTGCTCGGAGTGGAATGGGAGTTGGAAGGTTTTAGTTATGCCTGTTAGGATTTGGTTGCATTTTAATAGCATTTGTTAAGACAGTCTAGAAAGAAAGCTGTTTCTAGTGGTTTTGTAAGACCAGGAATTCCTAGATTTGAAAGAGAATCAGAACAAGAAGGGAAGAAGCAAGTTACAAAGCTGACTTAAAAGTTTTTGTGTTTATTTAGTTGCTAATTTGCACAACCAGAATCCTATAATTCATGCATAATTAGCAATGCTTTCAAGATAATAGAGCTAAAGGGGATCTTGAGTCCATTGAATGATTATGGGTATGAACTGATCAGAAACACTATCCTAAGAATTTTTGTTTGAGTAAGGGTGAGCTCTTGGCATCTTGGCAATGGATTGAATCTTCTGTATTTTCTTTGCAAACTTTTTAGAAGTGAAGCCATTTACAACATAGTATACCCAGGTGGCAACTGGGAAATATTTGTATATATTGGATGTAACATGGCCGTAAGTCCACCAGGCAAGGTGCTTAAGATGGCCCATAGTCAGGCTCCATTGTCCGTGTTTAACCCCATCTTCAGTCATTCCTCAGCTTGAGCCTGCTGTTCTGATCAGCCTGATTTCCTCTTGTACGTTCTCTGCTGTTCCCAAGCTCATCTCTCCCGCCTAGTTTTGTTCAAGCGGATCCCCTTCTGGTAACTTAGCTATTCCCTCTCCACATTCTCCTCCTTCTGCTGTGTGATGCCTTCCCTGATGACTCCTCTTTTCTGAGCTCCCTTCATCTTGCATTGCTTGGGTCCGCTGTCACTTGACTTTCTCTTTTTAGTTCCTCTGTAAGTGCTCTGTGAGTGGGTCCTGATTTGACTCGTTTTAGTTAGGAAGGAACTTGGTAAATACCAGTTACCCTCATGAAGAGTTGAGGTTGCCTGGATAAGAAAGAGGTTGCTCTCTATGAAAAGCAAAAGCAGATTTTTAGAAAAATGTTTATTTTAGAGCATAGACGTCAAATGGTCTACGGAGGCGTGAAGAAAGATGTAAGGTTGTGAGCCTTTAACCTGAGATGAACGTATCTATCAGAAGTCGGTGTCTTTAGATGGGGCTTATTAATAGTATAGCATGATTTTAAAAGATCGATGTATACTATTTCTATTAAGCGTATAATATTGTAACTTAATTTATAATAACTATACATAGCCTGCTGTTGTCACTGTGAATATGGCAGACAAGGAATCGTGGATACAGTTGTAGAATAGATTCAGCTAGAGCAGGGTTGGTTATAAGGCACAGAAAGTCTTCCTGTTACCACGTTGATGTCTATAATAAAAGGTTCACCAGTACTTTGTACAGTTCACTTTGGCCTGTGTCTGGAAGGTAACGTCCCTCTCTGCCGGCCTCACACCATTGTTAGGGCTGAACATGTTGCAGAGCGGCCTGCACAAGCAGCATATGAAGGACCTCTTCGTGGAGCTGTGTCTCACGGTGCCGGTGCGGCTGAGCTCTCTCTTGCCCTATCTGCCCATGTTAATGGACCCCCTGGTGTCTGCCCTCAATGGCTCTCAGACGTTGGTCAGCCAAGGCCTGAGGACTCTGGAGCTGTGTGTGGACAACCTGCAGCCTGATTTCCTCTATGACCACATTCAGCCGGTGCGCGCAGAGCTCATGCAGGTAAGTCTGATTCTAATCAGTGCCAGCAAAAGGCGTCAGGTGCTCCCGCACCTACGTAGTTTTTACTGAGGATTTTAGGCTAGTGGTTTCCAGAAGTGAAGGGCCACTGTTGAGCGCTCCATGCGCAGTGGTGAGCTCTCTGTTGGATGAATGGTGTAGCTTTGAACTTACTTTGTGCATTTTCTGGCTTATGAAAATATGTAAAGAAGTCCTGTAAGTATCGAGTGGATGTTTGTTTTGCAGTATTGCCCCCCTTTTTGGAGGGCGTTCACAAATGTTATGTTTTCATGACATCGATGACTTACAAAGGCAGACATGGCCGCCTGTAGGGTGATCTTTTCTTTATCCACAAGAGATCTTGAGTTACACAGTAAAGAGATGCAGATTCCTAAGGGAAGGTATAGATGTCTGAAAACATTTTACATTTTTTGTCCATTAGAGTTCATATGTCAAATGTCAAGTGTTTCCTTCATGTTTTGCTGCTGTTACTGATTTGCAATGTGCTTGATAACTCCTAGAGGTTTAGGAGGCCTGTTACTTACTCATCTGCCCCTTTAGAATAGAGTATTTCACCCCAAGTGCTGGCCATAATTCCAGCTTTCTATGAAGGAGACTCAGTAACTCCTAAGGACAGGAGTCTCTGGACAGAATACAGTGGAGACGGCAACTGGGAAGACCTGACCCAAGTGTGGGTGAGCTCCGTGCAGGAGGAGGAGGCAGGGATGGGTTCTCGGGCCTCCTGCCTTTCCATAGGCCGACAGCCCCAGGGAGAGACAGGGTCCAGGCTGCTATTTGCTTTTGGGGGCACAGTAACCCATCCACTAGACAAGTGTCACAAGCCGTCTCTCTCTAGCCCCATCCACCAGCTGCATCCGTGTGTGAGTACTGGGAGATCAGAAGCACTCATTCCCTGTGGCGCCCCCTCCTGGGGAGGTGAGCAGAAGTCCCTTCTGAAGATTAGGTGGGCCAGGTGCAGGGGTGGAGGTGAGGAGACTTGGGGCATCTCCCAGCAGTCATTAGGACAAGCCTCTTTGGACCTACAGAAATGTAGGAGAAATTGGAATTTGCTTTAGAGAAAAGTACCAAGATTTTGGCTATTGTTGGACATTAACATTGGACGTTGTTATAGAAGGTGATTTTAAAAAAATAGTCTTAAATAATGAGTTACAGTGATTTTCAAGACATAATTTAGTTGGGAAAATGTGGGAAAATTGACAGTTTTTGGAACAGTTGAGGGCATGTGTTTTTTACTAACTGTAAGTACAAGGCACACATTAACTTACTTATTCCCATGATGCAGGGCCCCACATGATCCACATTTTCCCTCTTTGCCATCCTTTCTTGGGATGTACGAGATAATTTAGATATCATGTTTGTAAGTTATAAAGCCTAATAATAAAGGTAAAAACCTGAGAACTCACCATCTAACTCGAGAATGAGAACCTTGCCAGTAAATTGCACTTCCCTCTGTGCTCTTCCTGATCCCTTTTTGTAAAAGTGCTTAAGCAAAATATTGCTTAGTTTTCTCCCTTTTGAACTCTGCAGTATTTACAGTATGCTACCATTTGTATTTTAGGAGCATGGAAGAACGTTTGTATTAAATACATAGTTTGGTAAAGACATAAACTTTCTCTGGAAGGATACAAAGACTGATAACATTGGTTTCCCCCAAGGAGGGGAACTTGTGTGTTTGGGGGACAAAGATGGATGGAAGAATTTTCACTGTGTAGTCTTTTAATAACTTTTGAATTTTGATTTGTGAATCATGTGAATGCATTACCTTGGAAGGATTTTAATGGAAGCATGTTGATGTTTAGGCTTTATGGCGCACTTTACGCAATCCTGCTGATAGCATTTCTCACGTGGCCTATCGGGTACTTGGTAAATTTGGTGGCAGTAACAGAAAAATGTTAAAGGAATCCCAGAAGCTGCACTATGTTGTGACTGAAGTTCAAGGCCCCAGTATCACAGTGGAGTTTTCTGATTGCAAAGCATCTCTTCAGCTCCCAATGGAGAAGGTAAGTTTGGAAGCCTCTGGACACTTCTTAAAGATGCTGTAAATTTCATTTTAAGAAAGTTAATTTTTATTTGAAAATATGTGAATAAAACGTGTACTTTTTGGGGAGGGAATTACTAACTCAAAGTATGAGATTTATTTAGTGTCAACTTGGTTGGTGATGGTTAGGTGTTGCGTTTCCCCCCCCTCCCCACCCCGGCCCTAGGACTTAGTCTGTTTTGATGCCCAATGGGCTTTACTTCAAGTGTCGTTTAGAACCCATGTTAATTTTATTCTTGTCTCATCCCCGTCACTCTGGTATCTAGCTTCCTCCTGTCCTGTGTCTATCCAAACAGCTCCTGCTGTCTTTCCTGGCTTCTTAGCCAGCTGCGGGCAGCTCTTTGGTTTTTCTCTACATGCCTTTAGAACCCTTCTAAATTGTGTGAAAAACGAACAAACTCCTGAAAGTAATATAATATTGAATGTCAACTGTAATAGAAAAATTAAAAAAAACAAAACACCCAAACAAACTGTGTTCCCAATATCTTGTAAATGATCCGCGCAACTACTTTTGCTTTATCCTTATAGAAAACTATTCTCCCTTTATCTTGACCTGCTAGTCCTTTGTCACACGTGTCACTGTTCTACTTAATTGTAATCTACATTGTTACATTTGACTTTTCCTTCTTCTTGTATAACCAGCCTTTCCCTGCCACACAGCCTTTGTTATCATGACTTTTTATAACATTTATCTAGCCATGGTATATTGGGTATTTTGTAAAGGGTATTATAGTAGACTTGTGTGTGTATTGAGTGACTGGGCCATTTTAATAAGTCAGTGTCAGCTGGGATTCCTGAGCTCCTTGCAGATCTGGTCTTAATACCAGTGTTCTATGGCCTGGAACAACTCAGAGCACCCCTTCCCCCTGCCCCCAGGCTAACTCTGTCTGTTCTGTTGCCTCATATTGTAGAACTTGGCATGTTTACCTTTCTGTATAAGAAATTTACCCACATAATGAGTTCTGCGATTTTTGTTGTTGTTTAATTTATTGGGCTAACATTGGTTAATAATGTTATATAAATTTCGGGTATACAACTTTATAATATGACATCTGTATACTGTAATGTGTGCTCACCACCCAAAGTCTAGTCTCCTTCTGTCACTATATATTTGACCTCCTTTAGCCTCTTTGTCTTCACCCCCTTCCCCTCTGGTAACCACCGTTCTCTTGTCTGTATCTGTGAGGATGATTTTTAAAAAATTTTTTATTCTTTAAATTTATTGGGGTGACAATTGTTAGTTGTGAGGTTTTTTTGTTTGTTAGTTTGCTGCTTTCTGATTTCCATTCCATGTGAGTGAAATCACATGATTCTTGTCCTTTTCCGTCTGACTTACTTCACTTACCATAAACTCTCCAGATCCATCCATAGTGTTGCAAGTGGCCATATTTTCTCTTTTTTGTATGGCTGAGTAGTCGTCCATTGTATATATGAACATCTTTGTCTAGTCATCCATTGAAGGGTACTCTTAGGTTGTTTCCATGTCTTAGCTATTGTGAATAATGCTGCAGTGAACAGAGGAGCACATAGAGCTTTAGGAATAAGTGCTTTCAAATTTGTTGAGTAGATACCCAGAAGAGGGGTGGCTGGGTCATATGGTAGCTGTATTAATTTCTTGAGGAACTGCCACATGTTTTCCATAGTGGCTATACTAATTTACCTTCCCAGAAGCAGTGTACATGGATTCCTTTTCCTCCACATCCTCTCCAACACTTATTTCTTATCTTAAGAAATAATAGCCATTCTGTCAGGTGTGAGGTGGTATCTCATTGTGTTTTCGATTTTTACTAATCTTATAGCTGGTAATGTTGAGCATTTTTTCATGTATTGTTGACCATGTATCTTCTTGGGAGAAGCATCTGTTTGGGTCCTCTGCCCATTTTTTTAATTGGATTGTTTGTTTATTTGTTGTTGAGTTGTATGAGTTCTTTCTGTATTGTGGCTATTAGCCCCTTATTGGAGATGTTGTTTGCGAAATATCTTCTACCGTTTGGTTGGTTGCCTCTTTGTTTTGTTGATGGTTTCTTTTGCTGTACAGAAGCTTTTTAGTTTGATATAGTCCCATTCATTTATTTTTGCTTTTACTTCCCTTGCCTTTGGGGTCAAGTTCACAAAAACATCTCTAAGACCAAGGTCCGTAAGTTTAGTGCCTATATTTTCTTTAAGTATTTTATTGTTTCAGGTCTTATATTCAAGTCTTTAATCCATTTTTTTAAAAGATTTTTTATTTTTTATTTTTTGGGGGGAACAGTGTGTACTTCCAGGACTTTTTTCCAAGTCAAGTTGTTGTCCTTTCAGTCTTAGTTGTGGAGGGTGCTGTTCAGCTTCAAGTTGTGTCCTTTCAGTCTTAGTTGTGGAGGGCGCAGCTCAGCTCCAGGTCCAGTTGCTGTTGCTAGTTGCAGGGGGCGCAGCCCACCATCCCTTGCTGGAGTCGAACCGACAGTTGAACCGACTATCCTATGGTTGAGAGGATGCGCTCCAACCAACTGAGCCATCCGGGAGTTCAGCAGCAGCTCAGCTCAAGGTGCTGTGCTCAATTTTAGTTGCAGGGGGCAGAGCCCACCATCCCTTGCGGGACTCAAGGAATTGAACTGGCAACCTTGTGGTTGAGAGCCCACTGGCCCATGTGGGAATCGAACCGGCAGCCTTCGGAGTTAGGAGCACGGAGCTCTAACTGCCTGAACCACCGGGCCGGCCCTTTAATTCATTTTTGAGTTAGTTTTTATGTGTGGTTTCAGATAGCAGTCTAGTTTCATTATTTTGCATGTGGCTTTCCAGGTTTCCCAATACCATTTGTTGAAGAGACTTTCCTTTCTTCATTGTATGTTTTTAGCTCTTTTGTTGAAAATATGTGTGGGTTTATTTCTGGGTTCTCAATTCTGTTCCATTGGTCTCTGTGTGTGTTTTTCTGCCAATGCCATAGTGTTTAGATCACTGTAGCTTTGTAATATAGTTTGAAGACAGGAAGTATGATATTTCTGGTTTTGTTCTTTTGTCAGGATTGCTTTGGCTATTTGGGGTCTTTTGTGCTTCCATACAAATTTGAGGATTTTTTTTGGTTTTATTTCTGTGAAAAATGCCATTGAGATTTTGATAGGGATTGCATTAAGTCAGAATATTGCTTTGGGTAACATGGCCATTTTAACAATGTCAATTGTTCCAAACCATGAACACGGAATATATTTCCATGTCTTTGGTTTCTTCAATTTCTTTCAACAATAGATTAGTTTTCATTGCACACGTCCTTCATGTCCTTGAAGTTTATTCCTAGGTATTTTACTCTTTTTTGTTTTTGTAAGTGGGATTTTCTTCATTTCTTTTTCTGATTATTATTATATAGGAGTGCGACAGATTTTTTATATTGATTTTATATCCTGCAACTTTAACTTTCTCTAATAGTTTTTTTGTGGTGTCTTTAGAATTTTGTATATGTGTGTGTGTGTGTTTGTGTGTGTGTATGTATATAAAATCGTATGATATGCAGATAGATAGATACAGTTTTACTTCTTCATTCCTCATTTGGATGCCTTTTCTTTCTTTCTCTTGCCTGATTGCTCTGGCGAGGACTTCCAACACTAGGTTGAATCACAGTGGTGAGAATAGTCATC
This sequence comes from Rhinolophus hipposideros, assembly GCF_964194185.1. Taxonomy (NCBI): domain Eukaryota; kingdom Metazoa; phylum Chordata; class Mammalia; order Chiroptera; family Rhinolophidae; genus Rhinolophus; species Rhinolophus hipposideros. The sequence continues at coordinate 6,868,754 of NC_138069.1, forward strand.
TTGGTCTTGTTTATGATCTCAGAGGAAAAGCTTTCACTTTTTCATTGTTGAGTATGATTGTAGCTGAGGGTTTGTCATACGTGGCCTTTATTATGTTAAGGTACTTTCCTTCTATATCCATTTTTGAGCGATTTTATCATAAACGAATGTTGTATCTCGTCAGATGCGTTTTCTGCATCTGCTGAGAAGATCATATGATTTTTATCTTTTACTTTGGTTAATTTTGTTATCACATTGATTGATTTGGGTATAATGAACCATCTTTGCATCCCTGGAACGCACCCCACTTGATTGAGATGTACGATCCTTTTAATTTTGTGATTTTTTTTTTTTTTTTTTTAAACCTGACTTGACTAAACATTTGGGAGGAAGCATAGCTATCATGGGTAAATGTCACTCAGGAATTGTTTTCTATCATTATCTCTCACTCCACCTGTTTCCCCGCCACGGGGGTGGGAAAGCACAGGCCATTGTCCTCACCCCTCTTCCAGCCCCCCCCCAATAGATCAGTGTTGCCTTTATCAAACCTCGGGGGCGGGGTGGAATCTCAGCTTCTCACCCACACCTTTATCACGATGTTTGCTAAATAAACACTACTTACCTCCTACGAGAATACTGAGAACGGAAATCCTCTCTGTCTTTATATTGCACATCCTGTGCTGTACACGTCTACAGCATGTTCTCAAACTTTAGGTAATTTCCTTAAGTTACGATTCTGTTTGCTTTAGCCCTGTCAGTAGCAAGGTTGGTATTAGTAGTGAAAACTTAGGGCATCTTTTATTTGACCTCTGCATAGACTAAGCAGAGCAAGAAAATCCCTTTAGAAATTGCTTTCCCCTAAAGTAGCTAATGCATGGGAGAAACTTAGTTTGGAAGCTAGGCTTCCACAGTCCTCCTGGCCCCTTGCGGAGACGACGTCACGGTGCTCGTGGAGCTCCTTTCCCAGCACGCAGCCTCCTCAGGGCCGCAGCCAACCCCGCAGAGCTGCCAGTCAACTCGGCTAAGGGTGGCAGTGTGGCCACGCCAGTGAATTTCCATTAGAGCAGTTCTGCTTTTGGCATACTTTACAGTCCTTCATTCTTTTCAGCAGGTAAATGACTCATAGGTTAATCAATTCTTAAAAATAAAATTACTACAATTATCCCCACAAGATTTATTACCTGTTGCTGACCAGATCAGAGGCCGTAGGAGGAGCGACAGTTCTGCAATGCCCTGTAGAACCCGGACACACAGCTGGGCCTGTGGTGAGGAGCCGTGTCACACTCGAGTGGCCGTATGCGCTGTGGCACTTGCCTGGTCTGGAGGGCAGGGCCTCTGTCCCTGTCAGCTCCCCAACTGGCTCCTGACATAGAACCTGGATAAATCTTTAATCTTTGGCACAGATTAGTTCTTTGATGTATATGTACATAATTAGCATGAAGGTTAATATCTTCGCTGTTAAAGGCTTCAAATTATTTTTGTGTGTGTGATTGTGCCTCCCTGTCTTCCTGGTCAACCTGAATGAAATGAAAAGGATAAAATGTGTGTGTAGCTATGTAGGTTTTCTGAAAAAATGATGTAAACCTTTTTTCTCTTTTAACAAGGGAATTTAGTGAAAGCTTAAGAAAGCCATCTTTGAAGTTTTGAACTTAGACACAGGAAAGTCTGTGGTCTGCTGAGAGTTCATTCTTCTCATGCGGACCTTGATAAGTGTAATCCAGCAAATCTACCACAAGGGGCCTTCTGAGCTCACTTAATTTCTGGAATCTCCCATTGGCTGGTTAAGCACAAAACTAATAACTTCTATTTTACATTTTAATTGGAATCATGCAGTTCCTTATTTCATCACACTTCCACTGCCTTCTGGAGGTTTCGTAGGATGAATACCTGACAGCCTGTGCAGGTCCAAGGTGCTCACTTCAAGAGAAAAACACACATTAAGGTTCTTTGGGGTGCCGCAGAGGCTTTCAGTGTAAGCTTTTCAAAATCATGTAATTCAGTACAAACTCTAGTTTTTGTGTTTCTTTGTTGCAGGCCATTGAAACCGCTCTGGACTGCTTGAAAAGTGCCAACACTGAGCCCTACTACCGAAGGCAGGCGTGGGAAGTGATCAAGTGCTTCCTGGTGGCAATGATGAGTCTAGAAGACAATAAACATGCACTCTACCAGCTCCTTGCACACCCTAAGTATGTCGCTAATGTAATTCTCTGTGATTGGATGTATCTTGTTTCAAGAATTCAGGGTTGGAGAGGGACTCCCAAATGTCTCGTGCTATGAGCGTGTTACTTACTGCTTAGTGTTATGAGCAGGAAAATGACATGTTATTTGCCTCGTCGCGCTTCTCTTCACTTTTAGAGAAAATGGAACACAGAACTTGGATGTTTGAGAATTAGAATTTATCTTAGTCGTGATCTGCCTTTATGATTGCCTCCTTGTTAGGTTGGAAGTTTCAAGAACCAAGCGTCATGACCTTTTCTCTCCCCTTTGCTCACCATTATATCCACAGCTCCTGTCAGTGCTATGCATTCAGTGGATGTTTCGCTTTTTCAGTCCCTATTTTCTTTCAGGTATTTTCTTTCTCCAAATATTTGTCATGTAATATTTATATTTTGTTCTTATAATTTAAGGTTGTGATCAGTGGTTGCCGTGGGGGTGGGAGTGGTGATTGACTTTTTGAGGTGACGTATTTTAAAATTTGGACTATGGTGATGGTTGCATAACTGTATAAATTTAACTGAAACTCCTTGAACTGTATAATTAAAATGAATGAATTCTATGGCATACAAATTACATCTCAGTAAAGTTGTTAAAAATCAGAAAAGAACAAATGTCAAAGATTAAGCTAAATACTTGTTTTAAAAATGAAAAAATATAACAAAATAAAAAAAATGAGAAGAAATGAACAAAAGAGGAAAATATACAGTAGCATGGTTCAGTAAATCCAAGTTGATTCTTTGAACGAGTAATAAAATGGAAAAGCCTCTGGCTAGGGTAGAGAGTCAAGTTTCTTTCTGTACTTTCTCAGAGTGAAGAAGAGAAGGCACAAATAACCAATGTCAGAAATCAAAAGGTGTTTGCACTCCAGATGTCTTTGACATTAAAAAAGTAGTTATGAGCAACTGTTTTCACCCAAGAGATTTTTAAATTGCAATAAATTAGATAAATTCATAGAAAATAGGGTAGTTATTTGACCTTTCTTTATCTTTATGACATTGACATTTTTGGAAAATACAGTCCAGTTATTTTGTAGAATATTCCTAGTGTGGGTTTGTCACACGAGGATTCACACTGCACGTCTAGTAGAAACCCTCCAGAAGTCACATCAGGGACTGTTTGATGTTGGCTTGTCCCATTGGTGAGAGTGTCGTCCACCCTATCTCTATTGTCAGGTTGTTAATTTACTACGTGTAGTTGATAATTGGTGGGGAGAAAGTTTGCGACAATGTAAACGTCCTGTTTCTCATCAATGTCGTCCTATCTGCTGGCCATAGCATTATTGACGTTTGTGCCTGATTCAAGTACTGGTATGAGGATTACAAAGTGGTGGTTCTCTTTCTTTTTAACAAGTTGATTGAGGTATACTTTATCCCAGATTCATCTACTTCACCTGTGCAATTTAATGATTTTTAGTAACCTAGAGAGTGTCGCAAACATAAATCGGATTTAGAACATTTCACAACATTTTCACCTCCCCCCATGCCCATTTACAGTTAATTCCCTTTCACAGCCCCAGGCAACCATTGATCTACTTCATATCTCTGTAAATCTGCCTTTTCTGGACATTCCATGTTTCACATAGATGGAACCATAGAGAGGATAGTCTCCTGTGTCTGGCTCCTCTCACCTGGCACGATACTTTAGAGACTCATCCATGACACACAGTTTATCAGTATTTTGCTTCTTTTTATTGCTGAATAGTATTCTCTTGTAGCGTATAAAATGCTGATTTTCTATCTTCAGTTTCCCTTTTTTTGTAAAGTAAGGAAGAGATTTTCTTTCGTTAATATTTGTATATAGCAGTACAGATTCATGGATTTTTAAAAAATTTATTGGGGTGACAATTGTTAATGAAATTACATAGATTTCAGGTGTATAATTCTGTATTACATCGTCTATAAATCCCATTGTGTGTTCACCACCCAGAGTCAGTTCTTCCATCACTGTATATTTGATCCCCCCGACCCTCATCTCCCACCCCCAATCCATGGTTCATGGATTCTTACTGGATAAAACTCCATTATTTATTTTGACGGCCAGATTGAGTCAGCGAGAGCCCCTCCAGGCTGGCTCCTGTGTTCTGATGCATTCCCATTAGTTTTTGAGCGCTTCCTTTCAAGCTCAACAAGATGTTCCTTCACCTTGTGCCTTCTCTCCCCCCACCTTGGAATCACCAGTCCCTATGAAAGGGAAGAGCGTTCCTTGAAGAAATTAATAGAAACCAAGGTTTCTGTGCTGGGTGTGCGCGTTGCTACCGGGGTGTCATTGTTTCTAAGTCTTTCAGTCGAGTTTTTTGGTAAACCAGTTCATGATTTTATTGTGGTCAAATTGATGTATTTTTTCTTTTGCGTCGTGCTTTTTATATCGTGTGTAAGAAATTGTTTCCTGCTACTCTCTTGTGTTATTTTCTAAAAGCTGTATAGTCTGTCATTCACGTTTTGATCTTTAATCTCTTTAGAATTGATTTTTGTGAAGTAGCGGTGTGGAGTAGTGGTCTGCTTTTATTTTTTGCCCTCTGGATATCCAGTATCCATTTATTGTAAAGACCATCCTTTCTCCATGTGTGCATTTTCGCTGCTCTTTAGATGGAGTAGCTTCTGGTACCAGGTACTGTGCAAGGGTTGTGTACAGGACTGCGTCCTAGCCTTCAAGGAACTTCCGTTTTAGTGAGCGACAGGGCAACAGTCAGGAAGAAACAAAGGTATAATATTTCACGTAGCGGTAAGTGCTATGAAGTGTATCTGGCTAAGGGGATAGGGGGTGAAAAGGGCAGTTTAAAAAAAATAGGGCGGTCAGCGAAGTCCTCTCAGTAGTAGGAAACATTGTGGAAACATCCTGAGGAAGCTCAGACAATGGGGGGGGCAGAGGCCTCCTGCTGGGCACAACAGGTGACCAGTGATGCTGGGCCGCCCTGGGTGAGGGAGAGGTGGGTGGGCCAGGGCTGACGGGGCCTCGAGGAAGATTTAGGATTGTGCTCCAAGTGCCACAGGAAGTGGATGAAAGGATCTAACTTCCTCCAGCTGGCTGCAGGGTTTCTTGGCTTTAAGCCAAAGGTGCCACTAACTGGGGTGTTGGGAACATTGGGGAAAAGCAGGTTGAGGGGGCAGTACTGGGAATCAGATGTCTGTTTTGGGCACCTCGACCCCAGTGCATTTTAAGGAGCATCGTCTTGATCTGGAAAAGAGCTGAGAAGACTTTCAGGTGTGGAGTGGGGAGCACTATGACCACTCTTCACTCTGTTGGAAGATGTCGTGTGTGGAAATGAAGGGCCCCATGTTAATACATGGGCTTCAGAGGCAGAACCGGAGAATTAGTGGGAAAAAATTAGAGGGGATTTCTCGTCATAGAACTATTATCTGGAGCTGTTCAAGTTTCACAGAAACTAACAATTTTTAAAATATTGATGACTGTTTCTTATCCTTGTGTTTGGTGTGTATTTTCCCGACTCTGCCTGCTTTAATCTCATATAATTGGTGGTAAATGCTTTATCAATGAGATCTATAGCCCTGTTTGATTCTGTATCCTTGGTGCGATTTTCAATGTATAATAGATGTGTAGTTAGTTGCCTTTAAGTTATAGCTTTTTTCATTCCTATTTGATCACTGATGGAGTTTCTTCTTAGAATTTGGCTTACTTAACTATAAAAGATCAAAATCAAACATCACCTTAAAAGTATATGAAAATGTTGAATCTGCCCCCATTTTGTAATTTATTTCTGATGCATTGCCTGTTTTAATATCAGGTAGAACATATTTGGTGTCTGTTAAACCATTGGTTATAAATATTTATAATGAAATTCATTGTATTTGATTCCGGGTGTTGCTGAAATTAAAGCAGAGACTTTAATACACTCAGGCCCATCTAAACAAGTGGAAGGTGGGCTGGTTGAAAATAAAAAAGTAATGGTGGAATCATCGGCCAAGGATTTTGGTGCTGTGGTGATGGACTTAGTTTTGTCTTTCAGCTTTACAGAAAAGACCATACCTAATGTCATCATATCACATCGCTACAAAGCCCAGGACACTCCGGCTCGGAAGACATTTGAGCAGGCTCTGACCGGAGCCTTCATGTCTGCTGTCATTAAAGACCTCCGGCCCAGCGCCCTGCCCTTCGTCGCCAGCTTGATTCGCCACTACACAATGGTGGCAGTGGCCCAGCAGTGCGGTGAGTGGCCCAGGGGAAGTGGTGCTTCTAAAACTTGGTCGGGGCATTGTGGGGTTTCAGAGAGGCTGAGTTTGGGTGATTGGGTTTTGAGCTTTGTGAATTGTCCACTTAACCATTGGAAGAGATAATTAGTATTTCAGTGACGGTGCTTGCTGTATTGTGAAAATGGTTACCAGGTATTATCTGCGAAATACACTCAATATTTTGGCCTTTGTTTTTTATGAAAATTGGGGGCTGAATAGTGTTGGACGCTCTGCATGTAAAACAGAGTTTGTAGGCATACTTGTTGCTGATATTCTTCCATGGCGTTGTTTTCCAATGTCACCTCTCTGCTCTGTCACCTGCTCTCTGCTCTTCAGCCAGCTCCTCGAAGTCTCCCTGGCACTGCTCCTCTGTCCTCCTGGGATGGTCGCCCGTCCGCTCCCCTGCCTCGAGGGGCTGCTCGCCTCTGCTGCAGGGCTCTCAGGCTCTGGGCGGTGAAGGACCGATTTTGTTTGTCTCTTTGGTTTTATTTCTAAACCACTGCAGATTGGTGCTTTTGTAAAAGACTGTGAGAATGTCATGGCAATGCCCAGTGCTGTGTGGGTTTCTGAACACTTACTCCGAATTTTGCCACTCCTGCCAGGCCAGCACTGGTCAGGGCACAGGCTTGAGTAGCACGGCTCCAGTAGTGCCCATAAAGCCCTCCTCCCCTGAAGATCGACGAGCCGCTTCCTCTGAACCCTGCGGAACATGTAGACCTTTCCCCTTAACTCTTCTTGGCCAGAACAGTCAGTGCTGCACAGTTGAACGTTTAGATTCTTTCGCAGTGTTTCCTCTGTGTTTGTTAACTTCCCAGCAGTGTAACCTTCTCGGTACCTCTCATGCTGGTGCTGGGTACCTGTGAAGCATTCATTATTAGGTTGGTGCCAAAATAATTGCACTTTTTGCAATTATTTTTAACCTTTTAAACCGCAATTACTTTGGCACCAACCTAATACTAGTTGCTGGCAGATTGTTCTCTGCGTGTGTTGGGTGCTCCAGCTGGATGCTGCTGCTTTTTATTGTTACTTGTATGTCAGAATGCCCAGAGGGTGACCCACGGTCCTGCCAGTGCTCTGCCGATATAATGCTTTTTTTTTAAAAAGAACATACCCAATTGTGGTTCTCATTTTAAACCAATACATTTTTGACTCATGATTGAGAAAATCTGAAAATATACAGTGTATAATGGAAAACATTCAGAAAAATAGCCTTTGTGCGAGTCAGACCACTTAAAATAGTTGCTGTTTAACGCAAGTTGGTCTGAAAGGTACCAACGCTGACTTTTATCACGTTTCTAACCTCAAAGAAAAGAATGCGGTAGTTCTGCAGTTTGAGGGACGAGAATGTTGGTGTGTGTTCTCTGCTCTCTCACGCTCCCTCTGCTCGCCTCCAGGTCCTTTCTTGCTGCCTTGCTACCAGGTGGGCAGCCAGCCCAGCACAGCCATGTTTCACAGTGAAGAAAATGGGTCGAAAGGAATGGATCCCTTAGTTCTTATTGATGCAATAGCTATTTGTATGGCATATGAAGAAAAGGAACTTTGCAAGATCGGAGAGGTGGCCCTTGCTGTGATATTTGATGTTGCAAGTATCATCCTGGGCTCAAAGGAGAGGGTAAGGAAGGATTGAGGAGGGCCTTCTATTTTGGGGGTGCTTGTGCCTAAGAGTAGTCGTTCTAGAAACCAGTAGTTTAAGGATCGCAGTAACACATTATGATTTGCATGTTTGTTTTTCCCTTCAGGCGTGCCAGCTGCCTCTGTTTTCTTACATTGTGGAACGCTTGTGCGCGTGTTGTTATGAACAGGCCTGGTATGCAAAGCTGGGGGGTGTGGTGTCCATTAAGTTTCTCATGGAGCGGCTGCCTCTCACTTGGGTTCTCCAGAATCAGCAGACATTCCTCAAAGCTCTTCTCTTTGTCATGATGGACTTAACTGGAGAGGTAGGTGATGGGTGGCCCTAAACCTAACCAAGCTGTTTTAAGAAGCTGATTTCCCTGGAGAACAGTTAGCGTGAGACAGGTCTGCACATTTGCTCTCCTAGAAGCTTAGATTTCATTACAGCATTTTTAATAGAAGGACAGATCAGAACGCCTGTAGGCTTTCTCTGGGTATCAGATACCTATCTGCCTTGATAAGGAACAGTCAGAGGCCAGAGTACTTCACACAGTACGTCTGTGACCTGTGAAGGGAGTGCTACTTCTCAGCCTTGTCATAGGGCTCAGTAGTGCTTGTGTTGCACACGGTTCTACAGAAGCCGGGTTCTTATGAACCTACATGCACATGTAACTCAGACAAAGAATGTGGTAGGCACTGCCAGCTTACCTGGTAATGCCCTCTACTGGAAATGCAAGGGTCATGTCTACATTTCCTCTTCTGAATGACAAACAAATTACCTATAAGTAGGGGATTTAACTACTGAAGTACCGAGGTTATGGAGGTTATAAAATAGTCTTGTGAAATTACCTGGTGTGAGGGGCGTGGACCCCCAGTGACAGTGTTTATGGCAGGCCGGGGTGCAGGAGACGTGGGTGCCATGGGAGCATCGTCCCCTTTCCCATCTAAGGAGTCCCTGGCCTGCAGGTTTCCAATGGGGCAGTTGCCATGGCCAAGACCACCCTGGAGCAGCTTCTGATGAGGTGTGCGACACCTCTAAAAGATGAGGAGAGAGCGGAAGAGATCGTGGCCGCTCAGGAAAAGTCTTTTCACCACGTGACACATGACTTGGTTCGAGAAGTCACCTCTCCAAATTCTACTGTGAGAAAACAGGCTATGCATTCACTGCAAGTATTGGCCCAGGTTACTGGAAAAAGTGTGACGGTGATAATGGAACCCCATAAAGAGGTGAGATTTCTGTCACTGAAACTAGGATAACCTGAGCAAAACTTCTGAAACTTTTTTTCCTTCAAATCCGAGTTGTAGCTGTATGGAATTTATAATTTTATGTACACCTCACACAGTGCTGTTATACATGCTGTTTTTGACCTCAGATATGCAAAAAGCAAGGTGCTTATATTAATGGCTATATCGGTAATTGTGTCGAGAGCAGAAGGTTGGTTTTCTGGGTCGGTATAGCACGATCTAGGAGTTCCATTTTTTTGTGTTTGCTTGTTTTAAGCGGTTACTCAGGAGCCTTAGGGATTAAATGTGTTGGACATTCGGCGCCCAGTTTTAGCACGTGGAACCTGCCCTCCCTCCCCTAACTGAAAGACACCTGTAATACCTTTGCATCGCTTACGGTTTTCAAATTGGGAATTGCTTTCGAGTATTTTGATGAGAGGTGTTGGCTTTTTGAGGGGCAGCTGCTTAGTGGTGCGTCCTCCTTGCCTGTCCTAGGTCCTCCAGGATATGGTCCCACCCAAGAAGCATTTGCTCAGACACCAGCCTGCCAACGCACAGATCGGCCTGATGGAGGGGAACACATTCTGTACCACCTTGCAGCCCAGGCTCTTCACGATGGATCTTAACGTGGTGGAGCATAAGGTGTTCTACACAGAGGTAGGGGGGTGGTGGTACGGCGTGGTGTGGATGGCGATGACGTGTGTCTGCTAACCTGTCTTTGTGCGTGAACACTGGTCAGGCAGCGTTTAGAGAAGGTCCGGGCAGTGACACAGGTAACCAGCCGTATCCCGGCACAGCACTTTGCACAGGTATGTCACGCCTGGTATTGGGGAGAAGGTGGGTGTGGGAACTGCAGGTGTTCAATGACACGTGAATGTTTCCTGAGTCCTTTGAACTCCATTAGCCATCTGCAGGGAACCGTGCTCCTCAGGGCCTGAAACTTGTAACTGGAGGTGAGACTGTGCCGTCTGCTTTAATTGTTGTCCCATCAGCTGGTGCCCATAGTAAGACTAGCACAGAGCAAGTGCCAGCTGACTCAATTTATGAGTTACTTAAATGTGCCGTGCGCTGTTATGAACTTACTTCCCGTGATGCCCTTCTGTAGCTGACAGCACCCGTGAAGAAGGGACACTGATTGTTGTCATTTCGAAGATGCAGGAACTGAGCCTGAGGGTTTGTTACACACCTGAGGCCACAGCAGAGGACCTTAGGTGGTAGCCACGACCGTCATTGGAGAGCCTGGGTCCTGTCCTGCCAGGCTTGCCTGTTGTTCAGCGGACTTGACCCAAGATAATGGGCAGTGGCAGATGACATCTTAAGAACATTCGTCACTGTAAACATTCCAGTGTGCGGCGATGCTAGACAGTGATACACGGAAATTAAATTTTAGATACAGTCAGGTGCTAAGCATTAATTCTTAGACTACAATAACAATCTGGTGATCACTCCCAAATGTGAAATTTTTACAGGACACGAATCATACTTCTGGAAGCATTGTCAGTAAACAGGCAAAATGCCTAAGGAAGCACATTCGTCCTGATCCATACTGACTGAATTTCCAATTATGAAAATGGAGCTGTGGGTTTTTTAAGTCCTGTGTGTTTGCTTGGACATAGGGTCATTTTGGTCATCGGGCTTGCTCTTTCATACCTTGTGTATCCCTTGTGAAAGAGTCAGTGCTCCTAAGACTGGACTGACGGTCCAGGAGAAACACTGGAGAGTGGGAGGGCGGCCTCCCTTCGGTGGTTCTAGAGGCAGGTGCATTTTAACCTGTGTGGAAAATTCCTCACTAAGCTTCAGACGAGAACCTGGTGGTGGGGACTGGGAAATCTCAGGAGATGAAACTGGTTTTCTAAGTGTTTATCTGTGTGCTGACTGCATCAAAAGGTGTGAGGATCTTTGAGAAATAAGAGACTTGTGAGTCCTGTCCCTAGAGATTCAGGTTCAGTTGATTTGAGGTCAGACCTGGGAATCTACCTGGAAAGCTTCCCACGGGACTTAGGTGTATGGTCGCTTGGAACTCGGGCTTTATATTGCAACTATTTAGATTTGGATATCGGTGTCTGTCTATATATGTGTGCGTACACACCCCTGTTTATATGAGGAGAGTAGTTTTGAAGGGCATACAAGTAACTAGTAATGGTGGTTTCTTAGGGAAGGGCAATGGGGTGGTAACTTGAAGTAGTTATCACTGTATATCCTTTTCTACCGTTTTAAATCTTTTACAAGGTGGGAATCTTTAAGGAAAAAAAATGGTATAGCCTATACCATTTTTTGCGGATGTAAATAGAATGGCAAAATAATAATAACACACCATATGTGGTATTTTAGATATTAGATATATAAATATATACTGGTACGATAAAATAAATGTCTAGAAGGATAAGCATTTTCAGAATCTCTGAGTTATAATATTCCCAGTGACTTTCAACTTCCTTCTTTATGTTTTTCTGTACTTGAAAAACAAAGTATTATTGTTCAAATAATTGAACGACAGTACTTCCATTTGCTGAGCTCTGGCCTGAGACATTGGGAAGCAGCTACTGAAGAAGGATGAGTGTTCCTGCCATCATGGAATTTGCAGTTAAAGTGATTCTGTGTGTAAAGAAAAACATGGTATCAGTGGGTGAGAAAGTAATTTCTTTCACTAATGAGGCTGGCTGACTGCTTTAGAATAAGGAAGCTCAGTCACATTTTCATACTTAAATTGTTTTGGTTTAGTTTGTCAGTTGTTAATTGTGTTGTGGGGTGTGTGGAAGATTGCCGTGTTCAGTTATTTGCAAGGTTCTTATGTCTTTACAGTAAGAGCAGACGAAATTAAAATGTTTTCTCTTTTGCAGCTCTTGAATTTATGTGAGGCTGAAGATTCAGCTTTAACAAAGCTGCCCTGTTACAAAAGCCTTCCGTCACTCGTTCCTTTGCGAATTGCAGCATTAAGTAAGTTAATGTAAATCGGAAGTGAGTTACTGGGTATAAAAGTGAAAGGGGATAGAGGCCTTTTTTTGTTGTTGTTTAGTGTTGTTTTTTTTTGGACTTTTTATGTTCTTTTAAAAGTGAGATCAAAACATTATGTTTGCAAAGTTATCAAACTATGCAGTGAGAGAGGTATCAGTAGATTATATAGGTTGTTAGGATTTAAATCATTTCTTACTTTTTAATAAACTATGGATTTTACTCTATAGTAAACTCTTCATAGTTCTCTTATGAACCTAATATTCTGGTTTTAGAGAGTTGTCATGCCATTCCGATAGTCCATTTTCATCTGCAGCAGAGTATATAGTAAGATACACGGCAACCTTTATAGACTGTAACGATTCAGACGTGTTTGAGACTCCTGTCCCGAGGCTTTAATGTGGAACATCACTTTGCAGTGTTGGGCACAGGAATTGTGCAAAGTTTAGGAAAATGTTCTAGATCGGTACTCACTTTTATACTTAGAAACAGCCAACCCCCTTTTTTTGTAAATAAATACCCAATATTAGCATGTTAGTTGACTTTGCCTCTTGCTTTGTTGATATTTATACCCTTAACAAAATATTGCCAGAATCCTTGAGTTAGTGGTAAGAAGCAGAGAGACAGACCGTAGACTCGAGCTTGAGGATAGACTCGAGCTTGAGGATGGGGTGGCGTGTTGAAGACACAGAAAGCCAGAGTGGGGAAGGTGCTGTGCAGGGATGTGGCAGCTTCTCACTTCTCCTGTTGGGGTTTTTCTTTGGGGTGCCTCTCATACATTCCTGTTAGCTGATACGGACATTACTCGTGTCAGAATGTTATCTCATAACTAACATAGGATTGAGGTGTGTCCCCTTCCTAAGAATATTTGTATTTTCAAAGTCTTTATCCCTCCAAGTTGGGAGGAGGCTGCCTGATTAGACATTATAGTAGAGAGAAGCCAGGTTGTGTCTGTCTGTCTGTTCCCTTCACCACAAAATTCAAGGTGTGCCGTCTGCATGAATTCAGTATATCTGCCTGCAGGTCAGCCATGCTCACTCTATGTGAAGATGTCTTGGGGGCAGCAGTGTTAGTGGGGACCCTCTGTTTTCCCCCTTGAGCCCTCTTTCTCCTATCTGGAGGGTGTAAGATTTATCATGGCCTTTCTAGCATGTTGTTGACTTCACTTTAGATAATGTGAGTAGAAGACCATGCATTCTTTTGTCTTTCTTGAGGCCAGACGCTAAGAAAGAGGTTTAGTGATGCATATTTTTTGTTGGTTGGTAAGAGTCTTTAGACAGGGAAATTGTTCATGTATTTTTCAGGTTAATAATGAAAATTATATTGATTTCTCTCCCTAAAGATGCACTTGCTGCCTGCAATTACCTTCCTCAATCTAGAGAGAAGATCATTGCTGCACTCTTCAAAGCACTTAATTCCACCAATAGTGAGCTCCAGGAGGCTGGAGAAGCCTGTATGAGAAAGGTGAGTGGGGGTGGGTGGGTGCCTGAAGGAGTTCTTCCTGTTTACTTTGTATGTCTGGAAGAGCCTGTGGTTAATACATGCTGGATTGTAATGATGTCTCCACCTGTTTCATAGTTGTACTGAATGTTTTAAAATACGAGGTGTGATCAAACAATATGGTAAATGTGTAAATAAAAACAATTTATTACAGTAAAAGACACATTGCCATTAATCCCTCTGAAAATACCCCCCCCCCCCCCCCCCGCTTCAAACACACTTATCCCATTGTTCTTGCCGTTTTCTGAAGCAGTTCTAGTTCTAGAAGCCGTCTTTTGTGAGTGTCTTTAGTTGCGTGGTTGTGGCTGCTTCTATGTCCTGAATCGATTCAAAACCGTTTCCTTTCATGGTCATTTGGACTTTAGGGAAGAGCCAGAAGTCACACGGTGCCAGATCCGGTGAATAAGGTGAATGAGGACACACTGTAGTAATGTTTTTATTTGACAGAAATTGCTGTACCAGAAGCAATGTGTGACACGGAGCCTTTCTGTTGTGATCAGAAAATATGGTGAATGCTGCTGTAGAGTGCCATCCAATGGAAAGGCAGGCACATGGAAGCTTAGTAACAGTGTGTGACAAGTTTCAACTTGTTTGGTGCAGTCAGTCACATGTGAGCTACGGTTGAGAGAAGGTGTGTTTTAAAGTGTCCTCCATCATGACAACACTCCATGTCACACATCGTTTCTTATACGGAAATTTCTGTCCAATAAGAACATTACAGTGTGTCCTCATTCACCTTAATCACCGGATCTGGCACTTTGCGACTTCTGGCTCTTCCCCCAAATCAAAATGATTGAGGACATCCAGTCAGCCACGATAGCGCAACTAAAGACACTCATGAAAGAGGACTTCCAGAACTGCTTCAGAAAGTGGCAAGAACGATGGGATAAGTGTATTCAAAGCGAGGGGGAGTATTTTAAAGGGGATTAATGGCAATGTGTCTTTTACCGTAATAAGTTTAACTTAAACATTCATTGTATTTTTTTGATCACACCTCGTTTTTACCAGTAATGACTAATCTTCCTCATTACATCATACTTTTGGAATATGGTTAATATTCCATTTTCCCAAGAGAAGACAACTTGCTGCTAAAGTTGCGTATGTGTTCCACTTTATTATAAAGTATATTCTGTTACCTGTTTTCATTTGTAACCTTTGTTTTTTAATAGTTTTTAGAAGGTGCTACCATAGAAGTAGATCAAATCCACACTCATATGCGACCTTTGTTGATGATGCTGGGGGATTATCGAAGCTTGACTCTGAACGTTGTGAATCGTCTGACTTCGGTTACCAGGCTCTTCCCAAACTCCTTCAATGATAAATTTTGTGATCAGATGATGGTAAGCCAAATGCATTTAAACATACTCAATAATAAACCAGAAAATTTAAATTATTTTTTAAAATAAATAATGTATTTACATGATTTAAAATTCAAAGTATATGGAAGGGTGTGCTGTGAAAAAGTGTCCCTCCCTCCCTGTCCTCCAAATCCCCACACCTCTTCCTGGGGACACCCAGTGTTAACAGTGTGCTTTGTGTCCCTAGAGGTGTTTTACATTTGTAATAAGAGATGTGTATCTTCTTTTGTTTCCCACAAAAGGAAGCATAATAGACACACAGTTCTTACTTTTTCTAATTACCATCCCATCATTTAATATCAGAACACAAAGTGCTTTTCATTCTGTTTTATGGCGATATAATATTACGTGGACATGCCATAATTTATTTAACCCTTCCCCCACCGATGACCATTGAGATTGTTCCCAGTCTTTTGCCATTATAGACAATGATACAGTGAAAAACTTGTAAGAACTCTAGAGGTCCTTTGATTTTTTTTTTTTTAAGAATTACCAAGGAAATATGTATGCAAATAAAATATCTCTTTGGCAGTGTTTAAATTTGAAGTGTAAGCAGATGAAGAAGGTTCAGCTATTAACTTTCTTATGTATTTGATTTTGTTTCTAGTAAATAGATATTTAAAAATAATTTGTTAACGATTTCATGATACGTTACTGCAAACATACGTGTATTTTTCATGCTTATGTTTTTAAGTATCCTTTGGCCATTTAGACATTTTAAGAAACTGGAGGTTTTATTTTTGTTTTTGGTATACTTTTCCACCCAGTGGTAAACAGGAGTAGGTAGATAACTAGATTTAGATATAGGTATGGAGTGTATATGAAAACAACACAACTTTTTACCTCACATACTGGTTTCTTATCTGTAGACAGCTAAAAATATACAATGACCAAAATACCTCACTGGGAATTGATAGTTATGATTGATCCTAAAAATTGTAAGTGATGCCCTAATAGTAGAGTGTAATTGGGTAACAGTATTATATGGAAGTGAATTTTCCAAATTGGAAGACTGCTTCTCTTTGAGCTTCCAAATATATGTAATACACATACATACTTACCAATTTACGTGCATACCAACAAACGTGGTTAAATTAAGTGAAATTATATCACTTCCTAATGAGAGCACAAGTATACATTTTATTTGACATAATATACAACTATTGGTGCTTTCATATGAGGTCTGTGCATGTGTTCTCAATGTCCTAGTCTTTTTATGTTTGTCTCCTTTTTAAAATTACTCTGTCTCTTCCTTCTGCCAGCTGTAATTTCTTGCTGTCTTTGCATGTCTGCCTGAAGCAACTTTGGTGTTTTTTTTTTTTGTGTTCCTCCCTACCCCCAGTCTAACCCTTCAGATGTGCTTTGAGCGGGGAATTCATTTAGTAAGCAATGTTATCCAAATTGTTTTAGAACATTGTGAAGAAAATGGCCTCATACTCTGCAGTTTCTGATTAAAGCCAGGAGTCTTTTTCCCTAAAATAAACTACATGGGTGTTTCTGGTTTGTTCAGGGAATTTTTTTTCCTTCTCTGCATTATAGCTGCTTTCTGAGTGTTTGAAAATCCTCTCAAAGCAGAGAGTGTTGATGTACTTGGGGTATAGAATGATTGAAACTGTTGTTTGTTCAGCCATTTTCATCTGGCACTCTTCTTGCCCAAGTCCAGCCTGGACCTGTGCTGATGGTGTTTTGCATGTGTGGCTTGGGTCTTCCTGATGTAGGTATGTTGTGCCCACGGTGCTGTGTCAGGTGTGGTGGTCAGGGACACATTTGCCCTTCCTCATGTCCTGCAGAACTGGACTCAGTCGCAGCCTTTGTTGTCCCTCATATGATGTATTTTGAGGTTAACAGCTCAAGCCTTCAGCATAATTTTAAGAGCTAAGACACCTGGGCACTCATGGAAACAACTTTGGAAATTTTCCTTTCTTAAAATTTGAACTGCTTGACATTTGGTTATGTGGTTAGTTGTTTTGGATATCTTCTTACTGAACTGAAAATGAATTTTACATACCAGTTAGCACTGTTTTTTTTTCCTTTGGGGAATCTAAAACATACGTAGCTGGCCATTTTCTGCACCTTTAATATTGTTACTTTCATGTCTTTGGTTTAAATAGCTATTCTAATAAGATAACGGTGCATGAGGATATAGTCTGGTGATATCCTTCCAGGAATTTTACTGGTAAACATTAGCGTGCTTAGTTTTTTGAAGAAACATGCGTTGTTTTAGTGTTTCTCAATGTGTGTTCTTTGGAACCTTGGCCAGATGGAGGTTTTCCATGAGATGCAGTTCACTAGCTAAGCAAGTTTGGGAAACAACTTACTATATTCCTCTCTTGAAGTTTTACATTAAAGATTCAGAGAAAGTTTGTAGGGGTATTGAAACCATCAATCCCCAAGCCTGCTTCACTGCAGGCTTTTCTTGAAGCAATTCTTTCAGCTCCCGTGGGGCATCAGTGTTTCGAAGAGCACGTTGGATAGTTTAAGGGTAATGAAGATACTTCTGTTTCTTATTTGGATGGTCTTGTTGTGGTCTTCGCTGTAGGCTCTGTGCACTTGTCTGCTGGGTTTTGTTGGACCTGCCACGTGCCCGGGTCAGGCCACTGTCGCCCTGGGCTCAGGGATCTCTCTTCTCTCGCTCTGGCAGCAGAACACGGGCTCTGTCACAGAACGATCGCCCTCATTCTTTACAGAAGGGAATCGCTACCTCTGCACTGATGTGCATGGCTCTGACCTGATGGGATCCTGCCCGGGGTCCCCTTGTGCGCATGTCCCCAGTTGTAGTGGCCGCCTTTCTGTGTCTGGCCTCGGCCTGTGTCCCTCCTTTTGTCAGCCTGGAGCGCTCTTCCTGTGCTTCTGGCACGTGTGACCTCCACCCTCGTGTAAAGTTGGTTCCTGTTATTCCTTCACCGCTCTTACCACAGCGGTTGTTCCACACAGCATCTACCTGTGTGTCCTACCTTGTTTTCCTCGCTGGAACTTGAACTTCACGAGGACAGGGGTGATGTCTGCTTGTTTGCTTCTCTTCCCCGCCACCTAGCACAGTGCCTTAGCACTCAGTGAACAGCTGTGACGCCAAGTAACCCAGTAGTAAGGTGACAGAAGTAATATGGACGCTAGTAAACATCCTCATATTGGAATGGCCAGGTTTTGGCATGTTTTCTGTGGAGCAGGGTAAATTCAGCCTGTGTATAGAACATAAATAAATGCCGATTATTCTCATCACTAGTGTGATGGTTGGGCTATTTCAGTAATAGGAACACTGCCGTTCTCATATTAAATATGATGGAAATTAATGATTGCGTCTGAGTTTTCACCCAAGAGCAGATTTGGGAATTGAAATGCCCCTGTTGTGAGGAAGAAATGTCTAATGATATGTTTTTTTTCCGCAGCAACATCTGCGAAAGTGGATGGAAGTTGTGGTCCTCACCCATAAAGGGGGCCAGAGGAGCGACGGAAACGTGAGTGACTTGTGTGTTTCTGGGAGGGGCCACCCTGCCGGGCACTGCGGTTCTCAATGTTAATATTGGAGCAGTGCTTTTAATTAAAATGCCGGTCAGAAATCGAGTTTTATATGATTATAGTCCATTTAAATTGTTAAACATATTTTAGTAGCATTTTATTTCCTTTTATTTCTCTTAATTGTTGGAAACATTCTTTTTTACGTTTCTTTAAAATCTTCCTTTTGTTTACTTTAATATGACGTTTTTGTTGATGAGAATTTTGAGAAGCTTGATATGTTAGTATTTCCATTTTACTAGTTTTGCTTTAAAATGTGTAAAGTGTATTTTCTAGACTGTTCTTGGCAGCTGCTGTTTGCATGGTGGTGCACTCCTCAGCTGCTGTTTTCCATTGCTTCCCATCGTCATTGCCTCATAAAACCAAGTAGAGGTTTTAGGACTTAAAACATTAGGAGAATGTAATAAAGCATCACTGAAAAGTAAAAGAATTTATGTTTTCTAGGTCTAAATCTCCCACCCCAGTTGTTTGCCAAGAGTCAAATGGCCAGTACTTACTTCAAAACACATTTTTATGGTTTTGAGGGAAAACTACTTTAGTCAAATCTTTCTAAGTCTCCAATGTTGGTCATTAAAGATTTTTGTCTCTTAACAATGAATGGTTCTTGCTGTTTTGACTCTAATCTTTCTTGTATATGTTAATATTCTTTTAAAATATTTTTTAAGTGGATGCTTTTCCTGTCGGTGAGGTTGTGTTTTCCGTAAGTTCCTGTTTTGCCTGGTGAAATTGTACAGCAGTCCGGATGAGGGAATCCTGTAGCTCTTCAGAGGCATAATTAATGTGGCTTTTTGTCTTCCTGTGCCTATTTGTTGGATGCTGTGTTTCATTCCAACTTGATTTTTTTTGGCTTTATTATGCTTTGTTTTGACCATTGTGTGTCAAGTGTTTTATTTCTGTAAGTCTTGTTTCCTGCTGCTTTTAAAGAGCCAACTAAATAAGCAAAACTAAACCAGGATTTTTAACTTTTTTAGGAATGTTATGCCAGCCATGACCTCTTTGAAGGTTTATTATTCATATAAACAGGAAAAATAAAAATCAGGGAATCTTCGTGGAAGAGAGCAGAGTATATTTAAAAGCCCAGGCTCTTGGGAGTAGGTACAGGTGCCTCTGCTTTTCCTCCTGTGTTTCATCTGTTAGGTATTTTTGCTCTGAATTTTATATTTGTTTTTATAATCAGCTGTTAATTATCTGAAACACATAACCAGTTCTAGAATTAATATTAAAAAACCCAGTGGGTGGATGAATGACTTCCATTAGATCAAAAAAGTTCCATAAACTTTTATAGCAAGTTATTTGGAAGGGTTCGGGGTGGGGACAGTTGCAGAGGGGTGGAGTGGGGGGGGCATCGGGAAGTCCTTGAGCTCCTGCTGAATGAAGCAGGTTGGTTGTCGGATGAGTGTATTCCCTGAGCAGCCAGGAACGTCCAGCTGCGTGAGGGAGGCCTCAGTTCTGAACTCAGACCATGGCTTTTGGGGTCCCCAGGCATCGTGACCCTGGCTCCACTGCCTCAGCCCAGGGCCAAGCCGCCTGTCTGCACTTGAGCTCTGGTCATTTTTATGGATGCTGTCCGGGATTGGAAATGGGTTTTGGAAAGTAGTTTGTTCCTACTTGGTTAAATCCCCAAATAACATTGACTCGTTGAGAAACTATTTGAAGACATGTTGACTAGTTGACTATAAAACTTAATAAAAGCCTCTCTGTCACATTGGGTACCCCCAATGAGCAGAACTTTGCACCCTCATCATGTTTAGGAAAGTTGGCCTGTTTAGCATTGAACTTCCAGGACAGAACTCATGACCACCTGTTATGCCATGTCTGTACACACACACACACACACACACACACACACACACACACACACACACGTACATGAACACACACACTCACACCCATCCAACACTCACACATGCACACATATGCAGTTTTACTTCACAAGATTGCCCAGCTATCCGCTTGTGGCCTGTGGGATTTTCTGAGTGTGGGGGCCTCTGACACACCTAACTGACGTGATTTAAGCCCCCGGGTATTCTCCTGACTTTAGCTGGGAAAGAGGTTTTTTTGTTTTTTTTGTTTTTAAATGTCTTAGCTCTTCACATAAAATCTTGAATAATTCACTCTAAACAAAACAGTTTTTAAATGTGTTTGCATGCAACAAGGTCTTAGGTTTCTCCCCCCAGACAAGAATCCCAAAATTCCTGTTTTTTTAAAATTTGGTTTACGGGAGGTATACACTCTATTCGACACTGTCGGAAGGGCTATGTTTGACATCAGAAGGGTGGAAGGTGTTTTTTTTGCTGTTGAGCATTTATTAATTATTGTGTGCTTTCTGATAATTGTGTCTTTACTGTCTTGTTTACCCCAATAATCCTACTGTGTATGAGTATGTGGGAAGTTTTTATGTAAATGACATAAATAGAAAAAAAAGATGATTTTCCTCCCCATCCTCAGGAAAGCATTTCAGAGTGCGGGAGATGTTCCTTGTCTCCATTCTGTCAGTTTGAGGTGAGAACAACCTATTAAAAGTCAGTTTATGACTTGCAATGTGAAGAACAGTTTATATTTCTTTTCTTTTCACCTTTTCGTTGCCTTTTTTCATGCTGTAATTTTTGTTTTGGTTCAGCCTGCCATGGAAGGGGTAGAGGTGAGAATTTCAGTGGAGGTGCAGGAGGGGGTCGTGGTCGTATTTGGTTTTGCTGTGACTTGTGGTTCTGTGATGGACAGAGTGCGTTGTGCCTTTGAGTGCAGTGAGCCGTATTGTCTGTCTGTGGCAGAGTTGTCTTAGTATCATTGCTGTGACCTGTCCGGGTGCCACGCATGTTTCCTATTAGGATGTTTTAAGCAAGATTCTAAGTTCTTTGGTTTTTCTACATGTTAGAATTGCAATATCTCAATATTTAAGATTCAGTTGGATTTTGCTATAATGTTCATATGAACTCGTACATCTAACAACCTCTGAAGAGGAAACTCCACAAAGAATCTATTATACCTGCTACGAGTCAGGAGGAGTTACGTTTTCTTTCACACTACCGACCTCAGTGCTCGCCCACACCCAGCGCCCTGCGTCTCGTTTACGCACCCACACTGATGGGGCCCCAACACTGTGACTGTGGACAGTCAACCCTGAGCGTTCCCTCTTCTGTAAAATGGGGATGATAATATCTGTCATTCCTGCCTTCCGGTGGTGTTGGGAAGACCAAAAGAAGTGACTTTGTGACAGTGTTTGGAAAACGGAAAACCATAATATAAAAGGAGCATTATTAGAATGTTACTCTAATTCCAGAGTAGAACTTACTCTGTGCGAAGACTTGAAAACACTGTAGAAGAGAACTCTAGAGGTGGCATGGAGCCGACATGGTTTAAAGAGGCATTTTGAGAAGTATCTCACGTGTTGCCGGATGTGGCCCCTCACTCACGACTGGTGTTTATCATCCCCATTTTACTGAGCGTGGGGTCGTGGACAGCCTGCTGCACGCCATGCAGGCTGGTGCGTCAGCGTCTGCCCTCCCCTGTGGTCATGGGGAATTCCCTGGAATTGCAGACCCAAAACTGGGGGAACTGAAACTGAGAACGGAAGTTGGAATGACACTCAGAGCAATTGGCCACTGAGCTGTTAGCACATTAAAATGTGAAAAATTGTTGGTGTTTCACATTTTTCATGTGATTCCCTGAAGCTGTTTGTTGGCTTTTAGTTTTAGGCATGATTGACAGATTTTTAGCACCATGGTCAATCATTTATTTAAGTTGATACTTAATTTCCAGGGTAAATACTTAAGTATCTTTTGAGGACTTGGTGCTGAGTTTTGAGGGCAAAATAAGTCTTTGCCCTCAGGGCTTAGTGCATTGGGAAGTCCCTATGATGTCACAGCAAACTGAGGGAATCTTAACGCTCTCCCCGCCATGGGCATGACCATCCTCTCCTCTGAGGGGCTCCCTGGGCAACCCGTAAGGTCACTTCCAACACTTTACAGTGTGTGAAAAAAACAGCACAATCATCACAGGTATACACAGTCAGTTCTCCCTCCCACCCCCCATGACAGTGAAATCTGAGGCCTAAGGGCACATAGTCTCCTTAGGCTGCAGCTATCACGTGAGACTGGTAAGTTGTGCTTTTTACACGTTAACTCTTTGCATCTGGTGGCTAGCCTTGCGAATGTAGCTAGACCATAGTAGGGTCTGTAGTAATGTTGATATCTGTAGCTAGTGAAATTAATTGGCCTATTTTATAATTTCTGGTTTTCTTCATTAGGAAATGAAAATTTGTTCAGCAATTATAAACCTTTTTCATCTGATCCCAGCTGCACCTCAAACTCTGGTCAAACCTTTGTTAGAGGTTGTGATGAAAACAGAACGGGCTATGTTGATTGAGGTAATGGTCAAATTTAGGATTAATTCTGATTCTTCCTCTGTTGCTTATAATGTTTTCACTGTGTTAGATCTTAGAGGGATTCATCTAACAGTGTAAAGATGTTAGATATTAATATTTGCTCATGTTAGCACACTCAGTTACGAGGGGGAGGGATGTATACGCCTACCACGTTAGGTCGATAGACCAAGAAAAGCCTCAAGCCCTGAGCAGAAGCATTTTCACTACATGTTTTCTAGGCCGGCAGTCCCTTCAGAGAGCCTCTGATCAAGTTCCTGACGCGGCACCCCTCCCAGACTGTGGAGCTATTCATGATGGAAGCAACGTTGAACGACCCCCAGTGGAGCAGAATGTTTATGGTAAGAGCACGAAGAGCTGGACTTGCGTGTCCCTGCAGATTTGTGTGAGCTGGTGTGCTCTGTTTTTCTCTTAACATATTTGAATATTAGAAACACCACTGTGTATGTGGAGAGTTCAAGTCCAGGAATCCCTCTCTGTGTAGGATTTCGATGGTGGTAACAAATGAGCTGCTAGGATTATCAGAATTATAAAGTATAATTACTGTTTAAAAAGCACTTTTTAAAAAGGGTGCTTGTAGTGTTGTTTTCAGCCTGCCTAAAGAAGTTTAGAAAGAGTCTTAGAGTTTATATCACATCTGAACCTTTTGTGATACATATTTTTTTAAATTAGCTTAAAACAGCTTGTCTTGCTTTGTTTTTATAGAGTTTTTTAAAACACAAAGATGCCAGACCTCTGCGCGATGTGCTAGCAGCAAACCCCACCAGGTTCATCACCCTGTTGCTGCCCGGGGGCACGCAGACGGTGCGCCCGGGCTCTCCCAGCACCAGCACAATGCGCCTGGATCTCCAGTTTCAGGCCATCAAGGTAACGTCTCTCATTAGACACCTGGGATCTTAAAAGTTTAGTGGACACACAGAGAACCCTGCCAGTTCCCTAATTGTCTTTTCTTTGACAGATCATAAGTATTATAGTTAAAAACAATGACTCCTGGCTGGCCAATCAGCACTCTCTAGTGAGCCACTTGAGACGCGTGTGGGTCAGTGAAACCTTTCAAGAAAGACACCGGAAGGAGAACATGGCTGCCACAAACTGGAAGGAACCCAAGCTGCTGGCCTACTGTCTGCTCAATTACTGCAAGTGGGTGGATCTGTTGTGCTTTACATCAACTGACTTGTTCTCGCCAATAACCTAAACTGGAGCCTCTTTGCTAAATTGTGTATAGCTGTGGTTCATTGGATATGTGTAGACACATTTGTTGTAGAGAATGGGTTATTATTAGCTTAGTTGTTTAAAAGACAAGTCAGGGATCATACATAGTTATGGAACTTGTGAGGATTTAACCTGTTTTCTGTTCCACCCTTCAGAAGGAATTATGGAGACATAGAATTGCTGTTCCAGCTGCTCCGAGCCTTTACTGGCCGTTTTCTCTGCAACATGACGTTCCTAAAAGAATATATGGAGGAAGAGATTCCCAAGAATTATAGCATTGCTCAAAAACGTGCCCTATTTTTTCACTTTGTGGACTTCAGTGACCCCAACTTCGGAGATGAACTGAAAGCCAAGGTGAGCCCCACTGTTATGCAGTAGAAGCCATGGGCATTTGAGCTGATTTTCTAGGGAACCAAGGACACCATTCACCTTCTGCTGTGTTGCTGTTGTCAGTTAAATAGTGGTCTGGACTGTTTATGAGGAAAATGCCATTGTTGCAAAACAAGGCAGATCCAGCAGTGAATCAGTGTTGAAAAATAGTTTGTTTCCCTGTTTTTAGAGAATGCCTTGTTTGAAGTTAAAAGAATAAACCAGGCTGATATCTGTTTTCCTCAAGTTCTTGACCTACCTTTCCGGTTGACCCTTTGAATAAAAGTCAAGATTATCAGTTGTACCCTTGATTGAGTTCTAACCTTCTGGTTTACCATATGACCAAACTGGTGGACCTGCCAACCTTATCAAATAAAGAACATAGCTTTGTTTTCCTTCTCCATAATTCTAGTTTTTTTTTTTTTTTGTAGGTTCTGCAGCATATCTTGAATCCTGCTTTCTTATACAGCTTTGAGAAGGGGGAAGGAGAGCAGCTCTTAGGACCACCCAATCCAGAAGGCGATAACCCAGAAAGCATCACCAGTGTGTTTATAACCAAGGTGACTAACAATGCATTGGTGTGAGAAGTAACGTGGGAGATGAGGAGTGTGTGTGTGTGTGTGTGTGTGTGTGTGTGTGTGTGTGTGTGTGTGATGGGTTCATTGAAATAAGAGCATTATATAGCAGTCTTCCCTTATCCTGGGGGGATATGTTCCAAGACCCTAAGTGGATGCTTGAAACCGTGAACGTTATTGATCTCTATATATCGTATGTTTTTTCCTGTACATACATCCCTATGATAAAGTTTGACTTATAAATTAGGCACAGGAAGAAATTAATAATAATAGAATAGTTCCAGCAATATGCTGTAATAAAAGTTATGTGAATGTGGTCTCTCTCCAGTAATTTTTATATTTTTTAGTCCAAACCTATTCCTGGATCTGTAACCATCTCCTACTTTGTAGCAAAATGGCTTGGTGTCACTCATTTCAGAGGATCCCTTGCTTTTTGCTGCAACACGTTGCCATCAATCGGAGTAACACGTTTTTTGTTCATGTCTCCACCTGCAGGTTTAGTGCCTTTTCCATCTTAGCTAAGCACTTAAGATGCTCTGTGGTCATAGCTTTGCAGTTTAAGATGCGACAGCAAAACTAGCTCGAATTTCTTTGTCTTCACAGTTTCACAGACACAAGATTTGTTCTTACCGTAGACCTTAGCAATCTAAGCATACAACTTTTTTTTTTTCTTAGTAAGTCCAGAACTTTCACTTTTTCACTAAAAAGAAGCACTTTCTGACTTGTCTTTGGCATATCTGAATTGCCAGCGTCACCAGTCTTGTGCTTTGGAGCCGTTATAAGTAAAATAAGGGTGAACACAAGCGCTGAGATACTGTGACAGCCGATCTGATAACTGAGGTGGCTAAGGGATTGATGGACGGGGAGCATCTGCAGCATGAGACGCAGGACAAAGGGCAGGAGTTCCGTTTGCCTTCAGATTGTTAGATTGCGTATTCTGTATATGGGCCATTTGTTGGAGTGCTGTGAGCTGTTGGCGGTCCACGTTGGCGGCGGTCCACGCCTGCAGCATACCACGTACACGTTAATGCTCTTTGGAAGGGCATAGTTTTCTCACCTCTTTTGTCACTTGTTCTGTCCTGAGGGTCCAGGCAGAGGGGACTGTGGTTCCCATTGGCAAGTTCTTGGCCCTTATGTAGTCTTTGTCCCTTCCTGAAGTTCTGACCCCACTGTCCCAAGGGAACAGAGCTGAGTCCAAGGAGTTATTGATTATCCCCATACTAAACTGGCACAGTGAGGAGTTGGCATTTTGAATGTTGGATGAGGATAAATGGCGCCCAGCAGGCTGGAGCCCCAGTCGGGCCAAAGGGAAGCAGGAAATCCAGGAGCAAGAGGACACAGAGGGCTAAAGGGTCCTGATGAAAACACAGCTGTGATGCAAGATTTCCGTCTTTCAAATCATTCTGGTAGACAGAAAGTAGGATACTTAGTTGAATTGAATGATGTAGTCAATGTATTTGATTCAGTAGAGCCATGTAGGATATTCTTCAAAGTGTACATTTTTTCTTATATGCGCGAAACATAAAAAAATCTGTCAGATACTTGGTTACACAGAAAACCATAACAATTTTGTAAAAATACAGGTAACATATTCTGATCATAATACTGAAAAGTAAGGACTAGATAATGGTTGACCACGAAAAAAAAAAAATATCAAGTACTTGGAAATTAAGACACTCAGTCCTGATAAAACGTTGTATCAAAGAGGAAGTCCTCCTCACCTCAAGCTACTTTCCCCACTGCATTTTGACTATAAGCCTGCCTTTATTTGCAGTGTTGAAATAAATTCAGTGAGTTTCTAATCCGTGTGTATGAACGGAAAACTGACATGACGTGATTGGTTCCCTCCTGTAGAACGTGTGCGCGCGCGTGTGTAAGGTTATCCGCGTGTGACCCTTAGTGGGGAACAGCTCAGACTGGACGGGCGCTCCTGTCTGCTCGTCCCCGCAGGTGCTGGACCCCGAGAAGCAGGCAGACATGCTGGACTCCCTGCGGATCCACCTGCTGCAGTACGCCACGCTGCTGGTGGAGCACGCGCCCCACCACATCCACGACAACAACAAGAACCGCAATAGCAAGCTGCGCCGCCTCATGACCTTCGCGTGGCCCTGCCTGCTCTCCAAGGCCTGCGTGGACCCCGCTTGCAAATACAGCGGCCACCTCCTCCTGGCACACATTATCGCCAAATTCGCAATCCATAAGAAAATTGTACTTCAGGTACCTGGCCTGGCTCCCTCCTGTTTGCCTGACATTCCCTAATGTTTCCACACAGGTCCACGTTACTCCCGTGCAATCGCGACCTCCTTTTCTGTTGTCTCTTCCCGATGCCATTCGGAAATGCTGTGTCTGCCATTTCAGGAGCTCTGGGAGGCCTCCCATGACCAGTCATCCCCCTCCCCGTGGCCCCCGTACTGTTCTCTCCTTCCTCTGCAGCCTTGCTTTGGAAACAGAATGTCTCCTTTGTCCACCTGCTGCTCCTCTACCCATGGCATTCTGGCCTCTGAGTCTCCGTTCCATTGAAAATGTTTGGTCGGCCCACTCCTTAGCCCTATACAGTGGGTGCTTTTGAACCATTGTCTTATAAGCCCCCTGTCATGTGATGGTCCCTGAGTCCCTCAGTGGTTTAGGCTTTGACGTCAGGATTTGAGTTTTGTTTCTTCCACTCACGAGTTCTGTGACGCTGAGGGTTGGTCACTGTCTCTGTGTGAGAATTCGATGTAATAATACACTTGAGTGCTCTGTCTGCCCCATGAAGATATGGTAAGTAACCGCTCGGGTTCTATTCTGTGAGGTCACTGTGTTTCCTTCTTGTGAATTTCTGTGGTATTAAACCCCAGGCCCCCCAAAAACCCGTAGCCTCTCAGACATCACCTCTCACATGTACTTGAGGTATAAATACAGTCTCTGTGATTGGCAATTCCCCCTCTCCCCCAGTCATGCCAGCCAGAGATCGAGGACCATCTATGATGCCCTCTTGTTCTCCCCTGTGTCCAGGCATGGGCAAGTCCTGCTGATTTTCAAAACCCTTCCTGTCCCTCTACCCTCAGTACCAGTCGGGTGGCCTTTGTGTTCCCGTGAATGAACTGCCATCATGGTTTCACCAGTCACTTGAACTATTGCAAGATTGCCTCTGATCATGGCCTCTTTCACTCCATTTTCCATACTGTGGCAGGAGTGCAATTATCTGTATACCTCAACTAACTTCCCACGAACTATGCTAGATGTAGCTCTCTGCAAAGAGCTAGGTCTCATTCGTCTTGGTATGTTCCACCTGAGCCCAGCACGGGCACATAATAGGCGCTCAATAAATATTAGAATGAATGTATCCATTGCTCAAAACCTAATGAAAGAGAAAGCAACTATGTTGTTTCCCAGTAAGAGCCTGGAGGAATTTCATAAAAATTGTTTTGTAAAAATATCATGCTGTGGTTCTAAGTTATTGTTTTTATCTTTTTTTTAAAGACTTCATTCTCATCTTAGAGAAGGATTTCTCTTCTATTTCAGGTTTTTCACAGTCTTCTCAAGGCCCATGCAATGGAAGCTCGAGCGATTGTCAGACAAGCGATGGCCATTTTGACACCGGCAGTGCCAGCCAGAATGGAGGATGGGCACCAGATGCTGACCCACTGGACAAGGAAGATCATCGTGGAGGAGGGGCACACGGTCCCCCAGCTGGTTCATATTTTGCATTTGATAGTGCAGCATTTTAAGGTATGTCAAAGGACTGTAGACAGATGTGTAATGCATTTTTAGTCATTTGCTTTGAAGTTTTGCCTAGTTTTCATTTTCTGCGATAGTAGGTGGTTATTCA
Organism: Rhinolophus hipposideros; assembly: GCF_964194185.1. NCBI lineage: Eukaryota > Metazoa > Chordata > Mammalia > Chiroptera > Rhinolophidae > Rhinolophus > Rhinolophus hipposideros. Next base: position 6,897,643 of record NC_138069.1, read on the forward strand.
TCTTTCAGTAAAGGTGTTTCTGGTCCATTGATTAATATGTGTATGTGTGTATGGCTTTGTCAACGTGGAAATTGTACTTCAGAGAATGTGTCAGGTATGTGCTGCTTTCTGTCAAGGCTGCAGTTTTCTTGTAATTACTCAGTTAACAGTGAATGAAGATGAGTTGTTACTTTGGGAAGAGTCACCATTAACTGGATTTTGGTAACTTGGCTTAAAAAGTTGTTCTTGTTGCTGGTACCCTCTCCATAGCCAAATTGCTCACTTTGTTGGATTTATTCGTGTGTAAATATCTCTTGTAGATTTGGGGTAGAGGAAAAGGGAACCCCAATGGCATTGAGTTGAAAGCTTTTATAGCTGGCTCTTTTGGGAATTTACTTCTTGGCATGGCTAGACTATTAAGACATCAAGCCTGAAGTTTGATGCATGTGACTAGACTTGCCTACCTAAGGAGAATTCAGTGTTTCAGCCTTTTTTTTGATACGACTAAAAGGCTAAAATACACTATTATAGTGGGACTGAGCCGGGACGAGGGAAGTGATAAACACACGTGTACACAAGGTAATGAGAATTCCCTCCCTGAAGTTACGGTTCAGAATTCTCCAGCAGGAGGTTGGCTCACCTGAGTCTGTGTGCGTGTGCTGGGGTCACAGCCCAGCGTCGCGCGTGACATGCCCCGTGCCCACAGGTGTATTACCCGGTACGGCACCACCTGGTACAGCACATGGTCAGCGCCATGCAGAGGTTGGGCTTCACACCCAGCGTCACCATCGAGCAGAGAAGGCTGGCTGTGGACCTGTCGGAAGTTGTCATCAAGTGGGAGCTGCAGAGGATCAAGGAGCAGCAGGTAGAGCAGCCAGCCCTCTCGTGGCCTCCCTGACTATTCGTCACGCTTCTCCGTGGAAATCAGTGGCATCAAATGTGTGTGTGTGTGTGTGTGTGTTTGTGTGTGTCTTTTAAGCCGGATTCAGATATGGACCCAAGTTCAAGTGGAGAAGGAGTGAACTCTGTCTCATCTTCCATTAAAAGAGGCCTGTCAGTGGATTCCGCCCAGGAAGTGAAGCGCTTTAGGACGGCCACAGGAGCCATCAGTGCGGTAAGATCACATGCCCACGCTGTGTGCTTCCTTTTACAGCCTCTACACTTCCTTGTGGGAGTTTGTTCACTTACTCAGCAAATTTCGAATGTGGGCTAAGTCCCAGCACCTTGCCAGAGACACAGCTGGGAGAGGCTGCGCGTAACAGAGAAACCCAATGACATGTTACTCGAGGTGTTTCCCAAGCTACAGACACATTTTTCTTTGCACCACTTAATACCATTAGAGTTCTGGATGATAATAGTTAATTACTTCCAGGAACTCTCAAGAGAAACTCTTTGGGGCAAGAAACACGATTGAGAACACGTGCTCATATTGTATTCAGTTTTTAAAAACAGTGTGTCCCATTCTGGCTGGAGGGCAGCCACCGAGAGAGAGAGCTCTGGGGGTGCTCACTTTCCTCCCCGCACTGAGGTGACGGCCCTATAACTGTAAAGGTTAATTTGCCTCCTGTCCCCTTTATTCCCCAGAGTACGTGGCCCCTGCCTGCACCCTCTGCTCATATTAGGAGCCTGGGACCATCTGCTGTCTGTCCACTTAGTTCTCTCCACACATCCAGTCGAGAGCAAGTTCTGTCAGCCCAGCCCAGCCCAGGCACGAATACCTACCCTCTCCCCTCATCTCTGCCTCCCTCTCACCCCGATTACTCAACTGCCTCCCAGTTCCTCTCACTCTTTCCACCTTTATCCCTCTTCAGTATGCTTTTTGCAAAGCAGAGAATCAAAAATCTTTCCAGAATTTAATTTGGGGGAAGCTGGGTGCAGGGTACATGAGATCACTGTCCTGTCTTTGTAAGGTCTGGTGAGTATTATGCTAATTTCAAAATAAAAACAATCTATTAAATCAGACTGTATTCCCCTCAGCAGGCCCCTCCCTTGACTCTGGCCTCCGAGGCCTGCGTGACCTGGCCCTCTGATGGCCTTCGTGCCCCTGCATCTTGCTCACGATACTCCAGCCACACACCTATTCCCCACTTGAGAAACGCCCCAGTCCTGGGCTGGCTTAGAACCGGTCCATGAGCTCCTTTTCCTCTCACTGGTGCAGTGTCCTCTCCTCTCGTGGCCGGCTGCTTCTCAGCCTGAGTGAGAGCCACCTTAGTGTCACTCTTTCACTTTGAGGACCATGCTGCCTTCAGTCTAGAGCACACGACCCATTACTTTTCATGGCTTCTTTGTTTACTAGTTGTCTTGTGGACACCCTGCCTGCCTTTAGTGTCCCCAAGTGCCCAGAATGACATCTGTCCCCTGGTGGCGGGCTGCATGAGTCAGTGCCATACACTGCAGTGAAGTGTTGAGGAGGCTCTTCCTGCCTTTTCCAGGTGTTTGGGAGGAGCCAGTCGCTGCCTGGAGCGGACTCGCTGCTTGCCAAGCCCATCGATAAGCAGCACACGGACACTGTGGTGAACTTCCTCATCCGAGTGGCTTGTCAGGTGCGGGTTCTCAGTGTCTTATGTCAGGGACCCTTCAGAACGAAGACTACATAGTCAGCTCCACAATGTTTCCTGGGACAGTTTCATCCAAAAAGAAATAGCCAAACCAAGATCTGACAGCTAGTTCTGTCACTTTCATTCCCGAATTCCACTGGTTTTTATGATGTTAATATTTCTGAAATCTTTCTTGTCTTAAATTGATAGGATTTTTAAAAAACATTTTTTCTTTCATTGGTGATAAGATCATGAAGTATCTTACAATTAAGGGAATCTTGGTGTTGGTAAAACATGGTAGTTCTATGATGTCGGTGAAACATGTTCTGTGATATTAGGCAAATTATTTAACTTCCAAGTTTTCTATCTCTAAAGGTTTTGGGATGGTCCAACACAACATTTAGCAATTTAAATGCTTTTATAACTCTTGTATTTATTTATCATTCATATATATGTTTTCATGGAGTTATTTGGAATCCATTTTTAACCTTTTCATTTTCATATTTCAAGAAAATATTGTAAATGAAATTTCCCTAAGTATTTTTTTTAAATTTGGGAACCTTAAGTTTTTCTCATTATTATACAGTAATGTGTCTTGCAATACTGTGGAGGCTCTTCAAGTTGGAAAGACCCTCCTAAACTATTCAGCCAGCACTTTCTTGCCGGCTGCAGGGTGCTGGGCACAGCCTCGGCCCTCCGGCGGGGAAGAGTGTGGGCCCTGCTCTCTGGGGAGCCTGTTGACACCCGTCTCAATCACACAAATGGTAGCAAATCACCCCCGACGCCCTGCATGGGAGCAGAGGGTCGCATGGGAGAGGGTCCCTGAAACAGACGGCTGAGTTGAGTCAGATGGGAGTGGAGGTGGTCGTGAGGTGCTGGGATGCAAGGCCGTGGGCCGTGGGCAGAGGCAGTGTCACAGGAGTGACTGGAAACACGTCTGCAGAGAACTGGGGGCTTGAATTTGAGTGAATTTCCAGGTTAACGACAACACCAACACCGCCGGCTCCCCTGGGGAGGTGCTGTCTCGCCGGTGTGTGACCCTCCTGAAGACGGCCCTGCGACCGGACATGTGGTCCAAGTCCGAGCTCAAACTGCAGTGGTTCGATAAGCTGCTGATGAGCGTGGTAGGTGTGCCGGGCTGTTGCTGCCGCCGGGGCTCGGGGCTGGCCTGCCCAAACCCAAACCTCTGATTTGTTCCTCTGGCCAGTTGTGGCCCCTTCCACTTTCTCTTCTGGCCACTGTTGACCTTAAAAATAAAACAGCCAGTTATTTTACCAGCAAAATTGGTTTATTTGGGAATGGCAGAGGAATTGTAAGCAATAGCAGAAACCATAGGCAAGTCCAGCAAGCAAAGGAGAGAAACGTTCCTTTCTAGAGAAAAAGGAGGAAGTTGGGAGGGGGTGTTTTAAACAAAAGTCCGTTGGAGAAATGGAGGAAAACCAGAGTTCAGGGTGGTGAAGGTGTCTCATTGGCTGAGCTGATGGGCAAAGAACGAGGTCTTCCTTTCTCCTGCTGGAACAGTGAAGTAGTGGGGGTGTTTTTCCTGTTGAGATCTGTGATTGACAGTTCTTCCTGTTGGGGTCTAATTGCCAGTAGTGGTAGAGCCTGAGGGTCCCCCCTTCTGGCCTTCCGACTCCATTTTAAATGAGGTTTCCTTTTATTAATTTTCATACTGATAATGAGGGTGTTTCACTTGCAGAAAATGGCTTCAAAGCCTCAGCTTTCACTTCCACCCAGCCAAAAGTACAGTTGGTTTTGAAAACATAATAGTCCTCATGCTTTTTGAAGTCTCATTTCTTCAACTGACCTACTAGCTGGTTTGAAATAAACATTTTTAGTTGATTTGTGCAGCAACCTTTAAAATAGACTTGAATTTTTAAAGCATATGTACATAAAATTTGTTACTGAGCACTGTATAGTCAGGTAACAAAGAAATAGCCCCAAATGCTGATTATTTGGTGGGGTTTTGGTTTGTTTTGTTTCTGTAAAAACCTTGATCCTGTAATTTGCTGGGGGTTGCAAACCTATTGTAAGCACTTGTTATTTTGCATTGTGAAGACGAACATGTGGCTGAAGTTTTTTGACAGGTTACCTGTGCTGTGAAAACAGTAGGATCACAGTCCCCTAAGTCTGCTGCTCATGCTTTGATTGCAGCTTGGTGTATAACTTCTGGGTTGCCTGCAGGTTTCTTTCCTTTTTTCTCTTTGAGGGGTCGGATTCCTTTACTGTCACATACAGTCACAGTTTAATCGAGCTCAGTCGCATGTGGACAGCCTCTGCCCGTAAATAGGCTAACATTTTCATAACGTAATGTGCTATGCTCAGTGACTTTCTACCTTTTCCCCATAGTGAGAGGTTTTATCTCACAACCCAGAGTGTACACACAGTACCCTGGCTAGGCATGCGTGTGTATACACCACTAACAAAAGTTGCATGAGGCAGTACTTATCTGTACTATAAACCATGCACTCCACTTTCTATTTTATTGTTGTTTTTTAAAGTTCTGGCCCATCTATTAGGTTGATTTCATCATGATACAGTTTCAAGGATACTTCCTTTTGGAAGAATATTTGGATTTTAACTAAAAAAATGGAAGGAGAGAAGCAAAATTCATTGCAGTAATTGCCTTTCTAGACTATATTTTAATGATTTTCAAAATTTTAACATTGAATATTTTCATGAGCGTTCAAAAAAGGTTTAACTAAATACTATTTAAAGCAAACTTATTAAACATGAAATCCTACCGTGGTCACATATGTATGATGTGCTCATTATTTAGAGTTTTTTACTCCATTTCTAAATATTTAATAGGACAGTCTTAAATTTTGCTTGACTTAGGTTTCTAGAATTCACCGTACTAGAGTTGATTTCATCTGTGTGTGACGTGTGTTCTCCATTCTAGGAGCAGCCGAATCAAGTTAACTATGGAAATATTTGCACAGGCTTGGAAGTGCTGAGTTTCTTGCTAACTGTTCTCCAGTCTCCAGCCATCCTCAGTAGCTTCAAACCCCTGCAGCGTGGAATCGCTGCCTGTATGACGTGTGGAAACACCAAAGTGTTGCGAGCAGTCCATAGCCTTCTCTCACGCCTGATGAGTATTTTCCCAACAGAGCCAAGTATGTGACCTTTTCATGCCTTTCTTTCCAAGTGGATGGACGGGCACAAAGCTTGTTATTTGAGAGTGCTCATCCTCTAGTTACTCTATGGAGTGTTTCATTACCGCACTTTGCTTTGTACATTCATGTTTTCTTTAAAAAAAAAAAAAACTGACATAAAAACTTAACGACAGCAGGCATTATGGTGTATTTTTTGTTTGCTTTGGAAATGCAATTCTTCATCAGCTGAACATTTCTGTTATCTTAATGTATTGAAGGGAAGTTAGGCTAAAGTATTTTGTGAAATGTTAAACAGTTGACAAGATTAAATTTTGGCATACTGTAAATAATGTTAAGTGTATTTAGAGTGTGTTCAGGTAAGCCTTGGTGAGATAAAAGGTTGTCAGCTGGCTCCGTAAAATAGGGAAGCAGTCCAGAGGTGAGCACAGCAGGTCCTGCAGTGGAGACAGGTGCCCAGCCAGTTGCCACGGATCCCAAAGTACCATGTTTCCCCGAAAATAAGACCTAACTGGAAAATAAGCCCTAGCAGGATTTTTTCAGGATGACATCCCCTGAACATAAGCCCTAATGCATTCTTTTGGAGCAAAAATTAATATAAGACCCGGTCTTATTTTTGGTGAAGCACGGTAACTAAAGCTCAGCCCCTACTGTGAGGAAAATCAACGTCCCAGGGCCTGGCAGGCCTGAGGACCCAAACTCCAGAGCCCAAGTTTCTTTCTTCTGTTTCAGGCACTTCAAGTGTGGCCTCGAAGTACGAAGAGCTGGAGTGCCTGTATGCGGCCGTCGGGAAGGTCATCTATGAGGGACTCACCAACTACGAGAAGGCTACCAACGCGAATCCTTCCCAGCTGTTCGGTGAGTGTGTGTCCGACTTGGTTTGCCCAGCAGTGCTTCCATTGGGCGTCTATCTATCTGTGCTCCCTGCACGAGCTTTTCTTAGAAGGGAAAGGCTCAGCTTGTGGGGAGGAGCTTCCAGCTGACTCGTTGTTGAGGGTGTCTGTGCGGCCTGGTGCACGCAAGGCCACGGTCTCCTGTGGCCTTTGAGGTGAACAACCTCACTCTGCCCCACGCAAGTGCTTCCCAGTTCCTTCCGCCTCGGCCTCAGGTGCAGGACTTGGTCAGGGGGAACTGCCCCGTAGATCTGCTGGCCCACTTTTACACCAGGCACTGAGCTGCTGCCAAACGGTGCGGGCATGTACACGCACTGCCTGTCACAACGTGGGCACCTTAGCAAGCCACTCACAAGCCAACCACTCATCCCCATCTGCTTGGGGAGGCTCTGGCTGCCCCACGTGAAATGAAAATTGGTTTCTCGGCTAATCAGCGCAGCCGGGTGACTTTGCCTCCCGATACCCGGAAGTCAAATGTATAGACTCTGTTTTTTGTCTAACTTACATCTGTCAGTAGAATTAGACACTGGATTAGCAACCCTAAAAGTGTTTTCTCCCTTACTGCATATTAATTGTATAAAACTTTGAAAATACAAAAAAAAGGAAAGCTAGAAGTTGTCAGTAAGCCTCTCTATTAGTAATACGCAACATTTTGGAGTGCTTGTCTCCTTTCTATACACATATATATAAGTATATATACAGAAAGCTCTTCTTATGCCGACTTTTGTGTATGCATTTGCAAACTAAATACATTATTTTTAAATGAATTTCTTGCTCTCCAAACTCTTCCTACTTGTTACCTGAAATTCAGAAGCCAGATAAATGCATAGGTTGCTGCAAAAGTAATTGCAGTTTAAAAGGTTAAAAACAGTTGCAAAAACCGCAATTACTTTTGCACCAACCTAATAGTTAAAATGGTCTCCCTTGCTCTCCACACTTGGTGTCTGTATTCTGGAACCAGATAGATTTGGACAGTGAGGAATGCTTTGTGACGTTTTTTAAGTGGGGTCGTACAGTAGATACTGCTCTGCAGCCTGGCTGCCGTTGCAGTGCGTTGCTTCTCTAGAGGGCTCTGTTTAAGAAGAGCTGACCACCATCCCCCCGTCCTTCCCCTTTGTGGGGGTGACCGCAGGTGAGGGACGGCTTTGGGGCCAGTGGGCCTGTGGAGTTGGCCGCACTGCTGTCCGCTGTGTGCGAGGTCCACGGCCCGTTCCTGACGGCTGCGCCGTAGAAGCGAATGTGGCAGCCAGGAACAGCCGGAACACGTCCCATATTCATCGTTGTCATCATCAAGTGTCATGGGTTGCCTATAGAATCAGATTGGTCATCTGTTTTCTGTGCCGCTGAGAATCAGCCTTTTAACAAAGCAGGCCTGAAATTGTCCAGATCTGGGATGACTGCACACGTAAATGACAAATAAATACCCTTTTAGTGTTGTATGATGTGAGCCATGAATACAGATTTAAAGTTTAATGTATAGGTCAACATCAGGATGTTTATAAAATTGCCAGTTATGAAAGAAAAAGTTTTTTTTCACATATTCAGTGTTCATGTTCTGATGTTAGTTTTGCTGATTTTTATTGATTTTATGCAGTTTTTCAGAATGAGGTACAAATGAGTTCTAACTAAAACATTTGTCATGCCCAGATAGTTTACATAGAAAAAGAAATCCACCCCCCCACCCTCCAAACATCATGGGACAAAAGAGACTTGACTTAGAGTGGTTTCCCATAACCTAAAAATAAAATCCAGAACTGGAGGCAAGAGTGTTTTTTTCTACTGAAGCACAAAAATCACTTCTCGTGCTTGAGGATGTTGATCATGAATAAAGAATTAAGAGAGAACATATAATGCTTCCAAATGTAGTATGTGCCATCCAAAAGCTTATAATGTTGACATTTGGGGTTAATCTTTTGTTGGAAACAGCCATTTTTGTGTAGCACATTTTTGTCGTTGCTCAATTTTAAAAACTTTTCTAAAAAAACATCTGGCGATGTCTATTTTTCAGGGACCCTGATGATCCTGAAGTCTGCCTGCAGCAACAACCCGAGCTACATAGACAGGCTGATCTCGGTCTTCATGCGCTCCCTGCAGAAGATGGTCCGAGAGCACCTCAGCCCGCAGGCAGCGTCCGGCAGCACAGAGGCTACCGCAGGTGACACACCTGACATGGTCCCCAGGTTTTCTCCTCAGACTTTGTTTAATGGTGCCAGCTCTGTGACTCGATTCTAAATTGCACACTAGAGACTGTTTGTTTTTTTTTTTAAAGATTTTATTGGGGAAGGGAATAGGACTTTATTGAGGAACAGTGTTTATTTTCAGGACTTTATTGGGGAACAGTGTGTTTTTCGCAGGACCCATCAGCTCCAAATCAAGTTGTTGCCTTTTCAGTCTTGTGGAGGGTGCAGCTCAGCTCCAAGTTCAGTGGCCGTTTTCAATCTGGGTGCAGGGGGTGCAGCCCTCCGTCCCATGCAGGGGTGGAACCAGCGACCTTGTTGTTGAGAGCATGCGCTCCAACCAGCTGAGCCATCCGGCCGCCCCTCTGGAAGCTCAGCAGCAGCTCGTTGTCTTCACCCTAGTTGCGGAGGGCGCAGCTCACTGGCCCAGGCGGGAATTGAACCGGCGACCCTGTTGCTCAGAGCTTGCGCTCTAACCAGTTGAGCTATCCGGCTGCCCCAGAGAATCTGTTGTTTATATGCAGTTTGTTATCATTTGCTCTTAACAAAGTTTCTGAGCTTTTCGTTTAAAACCAGAATGAGGCTTCTTTGTAAAATGAATTACTTTTAAAATTTGTGAATGGAAGAGTGAAGAAATGTAAATTGTTGGACATTTATGTGGAACATTCACCACTACATGAGAATTACCTAATAATTTTGATATAAAACAGATTGTTTAATCAGAGCTGTTATGTCAGATGGAGAATTAAGTCTCAGCTTTCAGATGTGAGGAGGGCTCCAGGAGTCTGGGTGACATGTTGTGTGTGGGGGAAGCTGTGCTAGGCACTGCTGCTCCGTGCCCGTTGGTACACAGTGCCATGAATGTGACGTCAGGACTTGGCTGTACCCTGGAGTTGCCTACACTGGTCCCATCAGCTCCATCATCCTCTTCCCCGTGGGGAGCCTCCTAAAAGGCCACCCTTGCAAGGTGGCAGAATAGCAAGAAAGTGACGAGGCACTTCAAGTCACAGAGCTCTGGGTGCTGCAGAAAATATTTGGGGGAAAAATGGGCAGAATCAACATGCCACTTAGTGCCAAGTGGTTGCCTGTTGACATGCGTGTGTAGGAATTGTTGGGGTGTGTTCTCTTGAGCAGGAACTAGTGAGCTGGTGATGCTGAGTCTGGAGCTGGTGAAAACGCGGCTGGCTGTGATGAGCATGGAGATGAGGAAGAACTTTATTCAGGCCATCCTGACCTCCCTCATCGAAAAGTCCCCCGATGCCAAAATCCTCCGGGCTGTGGTTAAAATTGTGGAAGAATGGGTTAAAAATAATTCCCCAATGGCAGCCAATCAGGTGAGTGGGGAAGAGGAGCTGTGGTCTGGCCAAGTGGCCTTTCATTGTGAAAGAAAATTCAAGCATTGCTTTCTCAACTCTTCCTTCTGAAAGTTCTCAGTCAAGCAAAACTTTTTTTTCTCCCATATTTGCATTCCCAGTATTATTTTTTTTAAGTTGGATCTTTTCACTGTGCTGAACAGATTTTAAATAGAAACTTGAGATAATTGGCCACTCATTTTAATGTGGTTTTACTTCTGTTAAAATATTAAATGAACCTTGCTTGTTACTCTTCTATGGTGGGGAAGGTAAGCCAAAAAAATTCTAATAACAAGGGACAATTATTTAATAAGATACTTGCACACTTCTGCTTTGCCTTATAATTTAGTTGCTTTCTCTCCAAAGTGATCTGTAGCCCCTAGGAAAATTCTGTTGGAATCTGTCTTGATTTTAATCATCCAAAGATAACCAGCGCCATCTTTGATTTTCTGTTGTTGTTGTGAAGTATCTTATTTTACGTGACAAAATTGTAAGAGCTTAGAAAGTAGTAGAGCAGATGGCTGAAATACTATTGAACGTGTCATTTCTCAAATAGAAGTAATTGACTTTTTCTTTTAAAAAAACATTCATGCAGACACCTACACTCCGGGAGAAGTCCATTTTGCTTGTGAAAATGATGACCTACATAGAGAAGCGTTTTCCAGAAGACCTTGAATTAAATGCCCAGTTCTTAGACCTTGTTAATTATGTCTACAGGTAATTACAGCAATTAATCAAATATTTTGTATGTCAGTCCATAATGTGTTCTCTGACCAACTAGCATCACATGACTTTTGAATCTTTTTGTCATGCCTAAGTTTCATATATTTACTTAAATACTAAATCACGTAACATTGTGGCATCATTTAGTGAATCTTTTGCACAAATACCGCATCAGCCTACGATGATTTATAACGTACTCTTGGTTTTCATAAAGGCGTTTTGGGAAGTTGGTATCTACTTGGTTTTTGTTGGTTTGCTTCCGGCATGAGGAGTCCACTGCTAGCATAACTCTTCCATCTCCGTGTTGCAGGGACGAGACATTGTCTGGCAGTGAGCTGACTGCGAAACTCGAGCCTGCCTTTCTCTCGGGGCTGCGTTGTGCCCAGCCGCTCATCAGGGCCAAGTTCTTTGAGGTTTTCGACAACTCTATGAAACGTCGGGTCTACGAGCGCCTGCTTTATGTGACCTGCTCCCAGAATTGGGAAGCCATGGGGAACCACTTCTGGATTAAGCAGTGCATTGAGGTAAGATGGGCTCAGCTCACCATCCGCGGCTGGGGCACCGAAGCTGGGCGGCGTCCACACATGCCACGATGAGTTAGATAGCTCTACCCTAAAACCGCTTTTAATCTCTAGTAGGAAGGAAAAAAGACTTAAAGCCATGTTTCCATCTAAAGCTTCTTTTGAGTGATTTTAAGCCCTTTAATTGGAAAGTTGAATAATATTCCTTAGTTTGTAGCTAAGATTCATTTTTCCTCAAATATGGAAATAGTAAATTCTGTCTACATGCCCTGAAAGGTTTAGTGTGCTGTAACTGTCAGCTCTTATCTGTCTTACAGCAGAAGGTAGAGCAGTCAGCCAGGCCAGCCCGACATTGCCGTGGGCTCTCATCCCTCAGTGTGAGAACGCAGGTGCCGGTGGTAACGGCCTGTGTGAAACGGTTAGACGGTTTCGGCGGATGCTAAGTCACATGTTCTCGGATGTTTCTAAGGCGATTGTAATGAGCCCTTTTGTTTTCTTGTTTCCTTATTCTTCAAATCAGCTCTCTTTGGCTTAATCACCAACTTACTGCACCAGGTAACCCAGGTTACTGATACTGTGCACACAATTCTAGTCTACGTACCAGAGCGAATGAAACTAGGTTGTGAAACTGTTTAATGAGATTGGCGGCCGCGCAATTCTCTTTGAGGGAAAAGGAGGAAATTGTGGCACTGGGTTTCAGCGAGAGCTTGTGAACATATTTCCATTTACGCCGAGTGTACGTTTTCTTAGTGCTGTGTACAGCATGTATTATTTGGAACTTTGCTGTTGGCAAGATAGTGGGCCAAGTTCCCTGATAAATTTATCCTTTATTCAAGAGACCAGTCAATTGCTACTGTTAGGTGCCAGGCCCTGGGGCAGGTTCCACAGATCCGAAGATGAAAGACTGACTGGTGGGTACACAGGAATCGATAGAGGACGAGGCCAGGAATCCTCCATTCCTTTCTTCCCTCGTCCTGTGTATCTGGTTCGTCACCAGGTCTTACCAGTTCAAGGTCACTCGCTTCTGTCCCCTCTGTGCCGCCCTCTCGCCACCATCGTCGTTTATAACGACGTGTCCTTAGTGTTTACTCCCCTTCCTTCCCACCCACCACAGTTTTTTTATTGTTACAGAATTTGTTCTAAAAGAACAAAGCAGGTTGTGCTGCTCCTTGCCGTTGGACTCGGTACAAAATCCAGCTTCCAGGACATGGTCTTGCCGGCCTCGAGTGACCAGACCTAGGCCTCTCTCTCAGCCCTCTGCTGTCCCTCTCTCCTGCGCTCGTTAGTCTCCAGCCTTGCTGGCCTTCCGTGTTCTCGAACATGCCACATTCTTGACACCCAGGCTAAAGCGGGGCACCCTCTTCTCTGTCAGTCAACTGTTCCTTGGCTGCTATAATATCACGTGGAGTATGTGTCTCTTTATGGGCCGAGGTTGGTCTTGTCCTTCCTGTGACACTTCAGCTCCACGAGGGTAGGGGACACGGTGTTTGTGAAGTTGACAAATGAGTCTCCAGGGCCTCACACCACATCTGGTGGGTGTTTAGTAAATAGTTGCTGAAAGAATGCAAGCTTGACTTGATTAGGGCGGCGCATGAGCAAAGGCCGGGTGGTGAAGCATGTTGGGGGGTGAGGAATAGTCACGCAAGTGTTACATGCAAATAGGGAGTGTTACATTACAGAAGATCTCGTGAGCCATGCTGAGGAGCTTGCTGTCCCCAGAGGACTGTGGGAAGCCATTGTAGGGGGTGAGGGGAGCACTGATATCAGCTGTGTGGAAGAAGGTGGGTTTGAGAGGAGTACTCAGGGTGGGTCAGGAAGTTCTGTCCAGGCAGGAGGTGGTGGCTGTGTAGGTATTTAGGAGGTAACATTGGCAGGGCTTGGTGACGTGCTCTGCGGGATGAGAGAGAAGGAGAAATAGATGAGGAAAGGCTAACTGTCTTCCCTGGGAGATGCCTCTGAGAGAACAGGAGAAGAAGCCTGTGTGGTAGGGAAGAAAGATGTTTAGCTGAGCTAAGCTTAGACATGGTCAGAGGTGCTTGAGTGAGGGATGCCCAGAAGGGAGGTTCAGACTGGGTGTAAGCTGGGGAGACGTGCAGAGGAGAGCCACGGGCCCGGGAGCTCTCGGCTGTCGGATGCCTACGTATTAACTGAGGGTCCACACACCCCAAATGCCAGGCGTGTGTCTAGGTTTTAATTCTTGCCCCAAATCCTCCAGCTGCTTTTGGCCGTGTGTGAGAAGAGCACGCCCATTGGTACCAGCTGCCAGGGTGCTATGCTCCCATCCATCACCAACGTCATCAACCTGGCCGACAGCCATGATCGCGCGGCCTTCGCCATGGTCACCCATGTCAAGCAGGAGCCTCGGGAGAGAGAGAACAGCGAGTCCAAAGAGGAGGTAATGTTCGCATTTCGTGGCAGAAGGCCCGCTTCTCCAATTCTGCATCAGCCTTAGGTTTTTTAGGGCAAGAGCAGTGTATTAAAACCTGTCTCTACCTGAAAGCTCTGAATGTGGTACCCACGTTCAATTAGATATTTTTAATTGAGATATAATCGACATATGTTGGCTTCAGGTGTACAACATAACGTTTGGTATTGGCATGTACTGTGAAATTTAGCATTCCAGTGTGTCGTAACATCTGTCACCACATAGTTACAGATTTGTTTTTCTTGTGATGAGAAGTTTTAAGATTTACTCTCAGCATCCTACATATACACAATACAGTATGATTATTGTTGCCGTGCTGTACGTTACATCCCCGTGATTTACTTATTTTATAGCTGGAAGTTAGACCCCGTTCACCCATTTTCTACCTCCCCCGTCCCCCCCGCCCCCACCAACAACCACTAATCTGTTTTCTGTATCTCTGTCTGACTTACTTCACTTAGCATCGTACCCTCAAGGCCCATTCATGTCTCAAATAGTGAGATCTCATTCTTTTTTATGGCTGAATAAGATTTCATTGTGTGTATATATGTATGTATATATATTATACCACATTTTCTTTATTTGTGGACATTGATGGACACTTAAGTTGTTTCCAGCCAATTAGATTTCTTGGAGTTAGACTTGATAAAACTCTCATGTTGCCATTCAGTTTTGAGATAGGTGACTGTACCGTGAGCTCGTGCTGCTTAGTTAGGGTATTTCACTGTTTGGTGATTTTTCTCTCCAAGCAACATGTAGCCCACATTGTATTATAAATAAAGCACTGCTCTGGGGCGTGACTCCGCCGTAAAGGACACAGCTCTGTCTCGCTGGTTCCACAGCAGGCTGCGCTGGACCACCCACGTCTGTCTCTGCCTGGTCCTGGCAGTGGCAGCCTTGGAGCCAGGAACTGGCCAGCAGGGCTGACGCCTAGATGTGATGGTGTTGGGTACTGCATGGGCGTGGCTGACACCACTCCAGCGTAGGTCTTTAAACTGTCTTTCCTTTGTTGGCTCTTGGAAGCTCTGCCTGGAGTGTCCGGTTTTAGATGACAGCCATCCAGCATTGAAGGAGGAGGCACCCATTTTGTTCTAAAAAGGGTTGTTTATTCCCTCTCCTGTGTGGGATAGGTACTCATTTTATTAACAAATAAAAATTAAAAATTTTCTTCACTATGTCCCTAAACACTACCGTGTTTCCCTGAAACTAAGACCGGGTCTTACATTAATTTTTGCTCCAAAAGACATTAGGGCTTGTGTTCAGGGGACGTCATCCTGAAAAATCATGCTAGGGCTTATTTTCCGGTTAGGTCTTATTTTCAGGGAAACACGGTAGATCCTTTGGTGATACAAGCTTTTCTTTCTGTAATCCTGTGTGAAGTAAATTGCCAACTTTGAAGGGATTCTTCTGCATTTTCAAGGGCATATACCAAATGGTGGATAACTTGATTTAGAGGCTAACTTGATGATTGAATTTTGACTGTGACTTCCCAGAAGCTTCAGACAGAAATAAGGTTTATTCCTTTTTTGCAAGTGAGCCGTGTGAAACACTGTGCTGACCAAGGTCCCACACAGTGGCCTGTCACTATTCTTTTTCTTTTTGAGGGCAGGTGGAAGCCACAAGTTCCCCTCTACCTGGACAGGGTTTCCTCATCCTAGGACTCAGCTGAGGGGGCAGCAGAGTAAGGGCCCCAGAGCCTTTAAGTACCTACCGTGTACCCAGACTATGCTGACATTTCGCCTGTCACTCTTCTAAAACTGAATGAGCAAATCAGCTAGGCAGCTATGCTGCATTTTGAGGAATGATAGGCTGTAATTCCTAATAATCCTTATATTTTTCATTGTTTAAAGTCTGTACGTTATTTTGCTTTCTATAATCTAAATATGAAAGCAAAATAGTGACATTTTTATATTGTCATTAAAAAAAGAGAGAGATAGGTCTGGTCTGTTAATCTGTTGTTTATTTTAGAATTTAAGATTATTTGAATAATTATAAACTTCCAGGAAATGAACTAAAATTTTACTTGCCAAAAGTGTAAGAAGTTTGAGAGTTGTGTTTCTTAGATATTAACTATTTGACTTTTTGTTGTGCTTATTTGTGTTTGTTTTTTAGGATGTAGAGATAGATATTGAACTAGCTCCTGGAGATCAGACCAGTACCCCCAAAACCAAAGAACTTTCTGAAAAGGACATTGGGAACCAGCTGCATATGTTAACCAACAGACATGACAAATTTCTTGATACTCTCCGGGAAGTGAAGGTCTGTGTGCAAGTTTGGAGGGATAGTTATTGGTTTTTTTCCTCTTGAATATTTTGAGTCCTAAATCAGGATTATTCCACATCAGTATACAGTTTTCTTTTACAAGTTACATTTTCTGTCCTTTCTCAACTGAAACCATTCATAGTTCTGTGAGCCTCTGAAGTATATGTTTTATGTAGATTTGAGAGGGGGTGACCAGTTAGAACAGTTGGTTAGAGCGTGGTGCTGATGGCACCAAGGTTGCCTGTTCGTTCCCCACGGGCCACTGTGAGCTGCGCCCTCCTTTGAAAAAAAAAGATTTGAGAAAGGAATTAAATTGTCTTATGGGAGAAAATAAGAAAAAAAGGTTAATTCCCCATTACTATCCCTTGAAAGAAATAGTAAAAGTGTTTACTAAACATACCTGATGAGACATTGCTGGATTATTTTGCAAGTGTAATATAAAAGGAGAAAATTGGTTAATGTGGTAAATCAAGTCCACTTTTGGGGGAGGGAACCTCCAAATGCATCTATTTTGAGATCTATCCAGATGGAAGCTCTTTGGTTTTCATCAAGTCTCAGGTTAATCATAGATACGATTGTTTTTTGGATAATGACTCAGAATCCCTTACGACTATGTGTACCAAGTTACTTTTGAAGAGTATTACAAAGAAACAGGGATAGTTCTGTTCTCATTAAGGAGCCCGGTGGGCCACATGGGCTTTAAGCAGGCTAGAAACCTGGCTGTTTATAAGAAAAGTTGGCAGCTAATTCAGATTTTCAAAAACAACAAAACGTGTCTGTGGATTTGATATGCTCTTTGGGCCCTCAGATCCCAGCTCCAGCCCCATTTGTAAGGTGTTCTGTTCTAGTCTGTTCCAGTCACTTTCCCATCTCTTGTCTGCTGTCAATTGTAGAGATTGAACTTTTACAGTCCTTGATTTGTTCTTCAGAATTGTACCTTTTGGCAAATAACTTACATCACATGCGTGTACTTTTCCTATTTCCTCTTTCATATTTTCAGCCTTTGCTGAAAGTGGCACCTGTGTACCTCTCAGGTACTCTTTCAGCGCTGGCATATTTGGAAATGCCCTTGAAATTACAAAAGGGAGGTGTGTCACTGATGAGTCCTGTACCCATCTGTGCTTGGCCGCTAAGTGCACTATGGGTTGGTTTCTGGTGCTCAGAATCCATGTTTCCACTCTTACACGACACTTGCTCAGATCTTTGAAAGTTTGAAAGTGGAGGAGCTTGTGGTAGTCTGTCAGCAATGTCTCCTGAGTGTGGACGTGTGAGGCAGCTGCGTGGCAGGGTGTTTAGCAGCAGCTCAAGCCTGGCTACACTCATCTGTCTTCTTTCTGTAGACTGGGGCACTGCTCAGCGCTTTTGTCCAGCTGTGTCACATTTCCACGACACTGGCAGAAAAGACATGGGTCCAGCTTTTCCCCAGATTGTGGAAAATTCTGTCTGACAGACAACAGCATGTGAGTATATTTTTAACATCCTTTTTTAGAAAACGTAGTTTTACCTTTTGAGAAGTATTTATGAAACAAAATCTTGATTGAGTTTCAAAGGATGAGGAACTCCTGACTGTTATCTAAGCGAAGTAGCAAAAATAGTTGCAGATGTTGTGAGAGAGAGTAAAGACGTGCTGATTTTTGAATGAAGACGTGAATTAACATGACCTTTGGTTCTAGGCTCTCGCCGGTGAGATCAGCCCGTTCCTGTGCAGTGGCAGCCACCAGGTGCAGCGGGATTGTCAGCCGAGTGCACTGAACTGCTTTGTGGAAGCCATGTCCCAGTGTGTGCCTCCGATTCCCATCAGACCCTGCGTTCTGAAGTACTTGGGGAAAACACACAACCTTTGGTTCCGCTCCACATTAATGCTAGAGCACCAGGCTTTTGAAAAAGGTCTGAGCCTGCAGATTAAGCCGAAGCAGACAACAGAATTTTATGAGCAGGAGAGCATAACTCCACCTCAGCAGGTGAGGCCTCCCCTCATTTGTGAATTATGTCATCCTTGGCAGTGACTCAAGGTTTCAGTAACCATCTCCCAAGTGATTTTAAATCCCAGCACAGTGAGGTTGCTTTACTGAAGGAAAGAAAAGTGTTTGTCGTGAGCACCCAGAAACCATGACCTGTGTTTTCAGGAGATACTGGATTCCCTTGCCGAACTGTACTCGTTGTTACAAGAGGAAGACATGTGGGCTGGTTTATGGCAGAAACGTTGCAAGTATTCCGAGACGGCAACTGCTATTGCTTACGAGCAGCATGGATTCTTTGAGCAGGTAGCTATTGTCGAATGAAATGGCTGGGCTGCATGGTTACATTATATAATTATTACAGTGTCCCTAAGTCAGTTCACATTTAAGTAGGAAGTTGACTGTTTTACAAAGGCCCTTTGATTGAAGATGCAACTTAAGAGAAATATACTTACATGACGTGAATATTTTGAAAGCTGAGTCCTAAATCCGTCACCATTAGAAGCTAATGGGGATGTGTTTTATCTGCGCTCATTGGTCCTGTTGGAAATGGAAGGTAGATGGCATTTTGTGTTTAAATTTTAATCCTTGTGCATGTCCTTTCAATGTAGCATGGGCTGTGGTCATGGGTACGGTTCCCAGCCTTGTGTAGTACACTGAGCCCCAGAAATTCCGGCAGCGTAGGCACAGGCTGTGGCTCCTGCTCTCATCACTGAGGAACAGAGCAGTTCACCCCGGGTCCAAGCAGTCTCCTGCTCTTTCCATTCTGTGTGGGGAATTATGCACCCTTGGTTCTCCTCTTGCTCTTCTGTTCTCCGTGAATAGAGAATTCTGGGGGGGAAATGATCACAGAGAAGAATGTGAGGCACTTCTGGGTCTGTGATCAACTTGCCCTAAATAATTGAGCAGTGGCTGTGGAAAAGTTTCTCGTTAAACAGCAGTTTGAAAGCATTATTAACTCTTTTAGGCACAGGAATCCTATGAGAAGGCAATGGATAAAGCCAAAAAAGAGCACGAGAGGAGTAACGCATCCCCTGCTATTTTTCCAGAATACCAGCTTTGGGAAGATCACTGGATTCGGTAAGCCGGGCAGTGGTGGATTTGAATCAGTTAAGGGAACCCGTGAAAAATCTCTGAAATTTTCTCATAATGAGTGTTTTTAAAAGGGAACTTTGCTACTTTCTTTATGGCTCCATAGAAAAAAGAACAAACAAAAATCTGTGAATAAAGTCTTGAGTAATTGAAAGTGTCTGTTGGAGAATCAGTAAATGGCTCCCGCCTCTCCACTGGCTGTGTGCGTTGCTCTCGCCTCAGCTGTGTAGCGGGCAGGGCTTGGTCCTCAGGGCAGCACTGGCTTCTGGAGGGCAGGTGCGTCTTGCAGCGGACCAACCCATGGGAGTCCACTCTTCTCTGAGGTCGAGGGGTTCCTTCTGTGGAATGGAAATAAATGACTGTCCCCTGCCCTTTCTGAACATGTTGGTTTGTCGGTAACTGAACTTTTGCTCGTGACTCCCTGGTCTTCTAGGTGCTCGAAGGAGTTGAACCAGTGGGAAGCCTTGACGGAATATGGCCAGTCCAAAGGGCACATAAACCCTTACCTCGTCCTCGAGTGTGCTTGGCGAGTGTCCAACTGGACCGCCATGAAGGAGGCGTTGGTGCAGGTGAGACCTCTCTCCCACGTCCTTGTTGACGCGTCCACACTCAGGTCATACTCCCCACCGCGTGGGTTCCTTTTGCCAAAGCCCTGAAATCTCTGGAGATTTCAGTTCACTGAGAACAAGCTGGGCATTTTGGCAGATTAAAGATAGCTGTTGGGATGCAGGAATTATTTTTGGTTATCTCTAATCCCTTTCCTGAATTTGAGTTAAATTATACATTAAGTGTTTGTCATCATTCAGTTACAGTAAGCATTAGGTGCGGAAACCTTGGATTCTATGAGAAAACAAAAGAACAGTGCCTGGAGAAATTTGGAAGAACAGGTCAATTTTACTGGTGGATTTGAGTGGTGGTGGGAGCACTGCTAGAAGTGAGGACAGCGAGGCCGACTCCTCCAAGCCCAGGCCTGGCAGATGAGTTGCTGTCAATAGAAGTTTGTAGTCTAACAAGCTATCATATTCAAAGAACGCTATGTATTATGGAAGTGATGCTGGTGTAGTGTAAGTGAAGCTGAGTCATTAACGTGGTAGAGCACCACAGTTTTAAAAATTAAACTCCGTCCAGAGGAATCTGGTGCTCGATGGGCGAGTGGGCATATGGGATAAGTCCCCATTTTCCCACTGGGCAGCTTCTGTCGGGGGTGTCAGAAGCCTGTTGGACAGTGCAGCTCTGTGTGTTATCCGAACACCACAACACATTATCACCACCTTATCATCGTCTTCGATGCAGCAATTCTTGTTCCTTGTGTTTTCCTGCATCTGTGCCCATCCCTCATGCTCTCCCGCAGCCCCTTTCCTGGCTGCTGGTGTTCAGTTTTTGACCTTTTCTGTGTGGTGTTCATGTGAACGGGGTGTAGAGGAGGGAAATGCTTTCCTCCTGGTCTCACCCCCTTCACCAGTGAGTGTTTGCTAACGTGCACAACAGTGGTTTTCTTGTCTTGATCTGGAGACTACAAAAGCACGTTGAGATTATAGGCCACTTTGAAATGATGAGCCTAAAAATTTAACCTGTGGCTACAGTGCTTATTTCATTACTAATATCACTTTTAAAAAAATGCAAGATTGCAGAACTGAAATAGTCACAAACTACTAACCACAGAGTGGTTATAGAGCCTGAATCTTGACTTTCAGGTTGGGATCTGGCAAATTATGCATCTGATGCAAGGAGTTTGTGTTACTCTGAGAAATAACCAGTCACTTACAAAGGTTTAAAAAATATATATATTCCTAACAGAATACATTTATAGTTGATTATTCTTTATTTGGATAAACATTCTGCTGAATAAATGTTTATAGCTCACTCTAACCTTTTTAAATCTCCTTTACAAGATTTCACTTAGCTGGTTATGTGCTGTATCCCACTGTCCATAGGTCTGACAAATGAATTTCTTCTTTCACAAAGTTTTGATTATTTTCCCAAAATTGTGATACACTTACTGATTAGAAAAAAGTTCAAAGTATATGGATAAACATCCTGGGTAATCTTTAGTAAATTAATTTCAAATGGTCTGGATAGTACTAAATTATTTACTCATTTGCCAGTGTTTATAATAAAAACCTCAAATTACTTTTGTTTTTATTCCTGTGAATTGCGATTATAGGGCTACTTGCGGTAGTGCATTTCTTGGTATGATTTAATAGCTGGGGTAATTTTTTTTATTGGAGGAGAAATTAAAGAGATGCCTTTGTTCTTAAGTGTTACAGGAGATAGGTGTTGTGATTGACATAAGCCTATGTTAAATAGTGTTTAAATCCAGAAAATGTGAGATTGGTGTAATTTTAGATCATGTTGGAAACAGATGTGTTAACAACTTTGCCTTCCTGAATTTCATCATCAAAGGATTGTTGAGATCTAACAGGGGCTATTAATGTGCTCTGAAAAAGTAAGATAACAAGAAACAACCAAGGTGTCATTTAAATGGCATTATTGTTACCATTATTACTCCTACCTCATTTGGACAGAGAGCATTATGGCCCTAAAATGTGTCTAATTTTTATTATTTCCCAAAGTGCTTCACATTGAATGTTTATTGTTCTTGTTACAGCAAGTCCTATACAACTCCTCAACAAGAGATAGCCTTTCATCTTTTACATAAAGAGAATACTTTTGAAAAGACTTTAATTTTTTATCATTTACATTTTTTGATTTTATTATAATTAGGGACTTTTTAAAAATTTATTGGGGTGACAGTTGTTAGTGAAATTACATAGATATTTCAGGTGTACAATTCTGTATTACATCATCTATAAATCACATTGTGAGTTCACCACCCAGAGTCAGTTCTCCTTCCATCATCATGTATTTGATCCCCCTTACCCTCGTCTCCCACCCACTACCCCCCTTACCCTCTGGTAACCACTAAACTATTGTCTGTCTCTGAGTTTTTGTTTTTCATTTGTTTGTCTTGTTCTTTTGTTGTTTTTGGTTTATATACCACATATCAGTGAAATCACAGGGTTCTCTGCTTTTTCTGTCTGACTTATTTCACTTAGCATTATACTCTCAAGATCCATCCATGTTGTCACAATGTTCCTATATCATCTTATTGCCGAACAATATTCCATTGTGTATATATACCACAACTTCTTTATCCATTCATCTATCAAAGGACATTTTGGTTGTTATCATTTACATTTTTAATGAGATTGATAAAATGTGATGAGTTCTAATGCTTTCTTTAGAAGTTGGTGAGCAGGGCTCTCAGGGACACACGTGGAGCCTTTCCCTGGCTGTAGTTGTGTGTGTGGGAGCCAGGCTGGGGTTAGGGCGAGGAGGTTTGACAGACGGCGCCGTGCTCAGCACTTCACAGCAGAACTGATAACCAAGATATGAGAAATCTGGGGAAAATTTTATAATAGATAATAAAGTATGGCTCTTAGAAGACAGTAAAATTTGTGACTGTTCACTCATATTCTTACAAACCTGAATCACTGCCTTCTGCTTCCTTGTATAATGTAGAACAAGTTAAGATCAATTTCCTGGGATAACAGTTGAATTGGAAACAATTCAAAATTATTGTGATATTTATCAGAATGGAGATGAACATACATTGACTACTTTAAAACTTCGCTGGCTGACTTTGTAGCCCAGTGGTGATTGTTAATCTGGTCTGTCATGACAGTGTTGATCAGTGTCCCCTTTTCTGGAACTACTGATGACCTAAAGCAAGGAGCCTGTGGCATGCGTTCACAGCTAGTGAGATTGGCCACTGACTGGTATTCAGAAAAGGAGAGTACCCAGAAAGAATAGTCTAAATGCATGACTTCTCTAAAGAAAATACATGTCTGTTTCTAGCTTAATTTCTGCTTATTGCTTTGCAAAATTGGCTACAGGAAAAATGACTTTCGTTTTTGACTCTTTCTACGCAGAGGGAGAACTCATAGCTTTCTATGTAATGTTCTTTTACCACCAGGTAGAAATAAGTTGTCCCAAGGAGATGGCTTGGAAGGTCAACATGTACCGTGGATACCTGGCTATCTGCCACCCTGAGGAGCAGCAGCTCAGCTTCATCGAGCGCCTGGTGGAAATGGCCAGCAGTCTGGCCATTCGCGAGTGGCGGCGGCTGCCCCACGTGGTGTCGCATGTGCACACACCTCTTCTCCAGGTGGGTACGGTGCATTCATGTGACACAGTGTCTTGGGCCTATCTGGTCCAGGCGTAGGTCCATAAACGGAGCTGGATGGCATAGAGGAAACTCCTCCATTTAAACTCATCCTCAGTGAGAGGAGAAACACAGTGAAACCGTGGAGGAGTAAAATGTTGCTGCTTATTTTTGGAGCTTCCAAGGGATTTAAGTGACAGAGACATCCTCAGGAGTGATTTTGGTCATTTTCATTTTTGCTTTAGGAACATTCTTTAGTGCCCACCACACCACCATCAATGTGATGCCCCTGTTCAGTTTGAGAACATTTTCATCCTCTGAGACTCCTAAGACTTCTAGTTAAATAGACTCTGCCTCGGCTTCTTCCTTTGTGTATCATCTTGACTATTTCTGACAATTTGTTCCAGCCACACGAGCCACCATTCAGTTGTTTGCCTCTGTCCCCACATCCCCTTGCACGTGCTGCTTCTCTCCACAGAACATCCTTTCCCCCTCCTCCTCCCAGCTCCATGTACATGTGCACTACACACATGCACGAATGCACACACACCCCTGGGGGCTGTGCCAACTTTTATCCTATTTTATCTGGTGCCTGGCGCAGAGCAGCTACCAGTGTTATTGGGTGAGTAAAACTATGCTGATGTTACAGCCGTAATGCAGATGGTCACACTTTGTTTCTCTTGAAAAGTAGTTTTGAGACTAAACTGATACTAATGTACTTAGGTTTTCTTGTCTTCATAGTTAAGCAGAAGTTCATTGAAACAATTATTTTGTTTTGATATTTTTTCTTTTTGTATACTATCTTTTACTTTTTTCAAGGTGTGCACTAAGGTAATACTATTTTGCGGATATATAACATCTCTAATCTAGATTATTAAAATATTCTAAAGCTTTTTATTAAGAGTGGACTTTTCCCTCCATATTCTCTAAAAGTGCGAGTAAGATGGGTTGCCTATTGCAGCTATTAGGAAAAAGTTATTGCATGAAAATAGGAAAAAGCTGTCAGTGCAAGATATGTTAATTGTAAGTAACTAAGGAGAAATCATTGTGTAGTTATATATTTAAAGCATAGAGTTTAAAATGCAGTATTTCAGACAATAGTGATCCAAGTATTTTGGCAGTGAAATTAAAGGTAGTTTTATTTCTCTTCCACTGCTTTGCTTGTGGTTGACTTTTGATAAATGTTGATTATCTAGGTTACAAATCTGACTATTCATTTTAGTATGTGTTCTGCTGGAACAAGCACAAAATCTGACTGTATTTAAAGAGATAATTTCCACCTCCCAACAGGACTATCAACCAACATAGCTGAGAAATCTTACAGAAAATAAAGACAATGTCAATAAGAATGACTTTAGGAAACCATTTAACAGCATTTCAGTTTTATCATTTTGGTAACTTCCTAATGTTTAGGGTCAGATTTATGTAGAATTTGAGACAAGTAAGGTAGAGAGAATGAGTTTAAGAAGTGCTTATTTTTTTAAAATTAAACCAAGTAAGTACCTTTTGTCCAAACTTAATAAATGTTAAAACAATGCCTAATTTAAAAATCTGTATTATATTAAGTTTTAAAATACATATTTTGAACTATGGCTTCTGTCTCTCCCTTCTCCTCCTATAACTACCACTCCACTCCCCCCAAAAAAATAAGTGAAGGGAAAAGTCTTGGTGCTTTTGCACAGTTAACGTTCCCATCTTACTGATTCTTAGACCCCAGAGTTTTGATAGAGATTTTAAATGACCAGTCTATCACTTTGGCATAATGAAAACACTAATACCGCATTCCTGGTCTACCACTAATCTACGAGAAGCAGAGTCTGAGTCTTGTGGAGAGAGCAGCATTAATATGATATTAAGACATCATCTGGAATAGTAGAAGCTCTACTTTTTCATAAAAGCCACACCTACAATGGGGAAAATTGTCAAAATCAACTTTTAGAACTCTGGAAATTAAACAAAGACTTGCAACAATCCAGGGAGCATTAGGGAAAACAGCTGTGTTTTAGTAAGAATAGCAAGATTTGTCACATTTAATGTTCTTATTCCCATTCTGGCTCTCTGCAGTTCTGCAGTAGCCTTGAAAACCAACAGCTTCCAGTCCTAGGAGCTGTGAAAAGCCAGTAGCCTAGCAGCCACCAGTGGAGGGTAGAACATATTTAGAGACTCCAAAAACCCCAGCCCCAGAGAACTGGCACTATTTGACCAGCATTGCAGCTCCCTAGAAAAGCCCTATGAGCAGAGTTTGTCACTATTTGACCTGACTCAGAACCCTCTTAGTAGGGAAAGCCATATCCAGGGGCGTTTATCATAAACAGTCAGTGGCAATTGTTTAACATCACAGCTGTCTGATGTAGTAGTACCAGCTAGGGGCACAAAAGAGACTGGTCAAGTAAGGGGAAGATTAGAGAATGAAATGTCCATAGAGGATTTTGAAAAGCTCTAACATATTCCTGGGAATCTAGAAGGCCACATACATCTTGTGCACATGCTCAGGAAAAACTTCAGAAGACCCTAAGCTTTCACCACCGGCTGACCTTGAGGCAGTATAGAAATGGGAAGTGAAGGCTAAGGGAGAATTGAAAATTGCCTGGCTGAGTGTTGAAGGCATGCTGCACAAGGCACACAGAACCCCTTCGTAAAGGGAGTCTCATTGTTTCAGGTCTTTACAGATATCTCTGTCTAATCATTAGCTGACCACTAAGCTAACTGAGCAGACGTGAGTGGTTGCATTCTACAAATAATATAGACTTTATAGAATTAGTCCAAGAAGAAGGTCACTAAACAGAAACATCCAAAACAACAAAACAAAACAAACCCTAGAGAGAAGGGATCTGATTTCCAGAGTTGCCACATTAAGTATCTGAAATATTCAATTTTCCAACAATTATGAGACATGAAAAAAAAATAGGAAAATATGGTCCATATGTAGGGGGAAAAGAGCAGTCAATAGAGACTGTCCCTGAGGAAGCCCAGTTGTTAGAATTAGTATTCGTAAACTTTAAATCAGCTATGGTAAATATGTTCGAAGAACTAAAGGAAATCATGTAAAGAATTTAAGGAAAGAATAAGAATGATGTCTCACCAAACAGAAGACATCAATAAAAAGATAGAAACTTTAAAGAAAGGAATAGAATTTAGAAGTATAATAATTGAAAATAAAAATTCACTAGAGAGGCTCAATTGCAGATTCAAGCAAGTACAAGATAAAGTCAGTGTACTTGAAGATAGGTCAGTTGACATTATCTAGTCTGAGGAACAAAAGAAAACAAGGAACAAAAATGAAACAGAGCCTCAGAACCTGTGGGACATCATCAAGCGTACCACATACTTGTAATGGGAGTCCAAGAAGGCCTAAGGTGAGAAAAGGGGAGAAGAAGGAATATTTGAAGAAATAATGACTGAAAACTGCCCAAATTGGATGAAATTAAGCAACCAATTCCATCTAAAATGGGATAAAAAATAATAAAATACTTAGGAATAAATTTAACTTTTGTACTTCAAAGGACAATACCAAGAAAGTAAAAATACAGCCTACAGAATGGGAGCACATATTTGCAAATCTAATAAGGGAATTTTATCCAGAATGGATAAAGAACTCTTGTAAGTCAACAATAAAAGACAATGCAATTTAAAAATGGGCAAAAGGTTTGAATAAACATTTCTCCAGAGAAGATATGTGAATGACCTATAAGCAAAGGAAAAGATGCTCAACATTGTTAGTCATTAGGGAAATGCAAATCAAAACTACAATGAGATACCACTTCACACCACTAACAGAGCTAGAGTAAAAAAGAGACAATAAGAAGTATTGGTAAGGATGTGGAGAAATTGGAGCCTTCATGCATGCTGGTGGGAATGTAAAATAGTTCTGCCTCTTTGGAAACAGAGTGACAGTTCCTCAAAATATTAAACATGGAATTACCATATGATTCAACAGTTTCCTAGGTATAAATGTAAGAGAAATTAAAACATGTTTATACAAAAACTTATACAGAAATGTTCATAGCAGTGATATTCAGGATAGTCCAAATGTGCGAACACCCAAAATGACCATCAACTGACGAATGAATAAGTTAATTGTGGTACATCTATGCAATGGAGTATTATTCAGCAATAAAAAGGAATGAACTATCGATACATGTTACATTATAGGTAAACCTTGAATATATGCTAAGTGAAGAAGCCAGACACAGATAGCCACATATTGTATGATTCCATTTATATGAAATGTCCAGAATAGGCAAATCCATAGAGACAGAAAGCAGATTAGTGGTTGTCATCTTCTGGGGGAGAGAGAATGGAGAGTGGCTACCAATAGAACCAGGGCTTCTTTTGGGAATGATGTAAATGTTTTGTGATTAGATAGTGGTGATGGTTATATAACTTGGAATATACTTAAAACTACTGAATTGTATACTTTACAAGGCAATTTCAATGATGTTTTAAGTATATATCAGTAAATCTGTTATAAAACAAATATCTCGTTCTGTTTTCAGTAAGCTCTTGGTCAGAGGGAGGATTAGATAAAGGTTTAAAAAATGTAAATGTAATGAGCTAGAAATATAGATGGAAAGCATAAATTCTTGTAGGCAATTTTAAAAATTTAGACCAAACAAGATACTGAGTACTGACCTAGGTGCTGGGTTTGGGAGATGCAAAAAAATTTAAAACAGATTCTGCCTCAGAGGAGCATCCACCCGGAGGGAGATGACATATCCATAAGAAGCAAAATTTAAAATAAGAGGGAGACTATGATTCAGTGCCATGCAGATAGGACAGAAAATAAACACAAGCCTTTAGAAAAGAGAGAAATTCCTTTGCAGGGGGGTGGAACTTGACCAGTAGAATTTGTATAGGTTCAGAGTTGTCACCTGGGCGTTCCCGATAAGGAGGTGGCACTGAAGTTTAGAGTTAGCAACACACCTGGGGTTTAAAAGGTAGTGAACTAGACTCATAAGGGACATGATTGAAAATATATATACCAGCCCGAAGACGTCATCAGAACCATGTTTTAAGATGTTTGATACGGCTGTGGGATTTTAAATATTGATTGAAGGAAAGCTTGAGGGCAGGGGGACTAGACTGCTCACTTCTTAGACATTAGTAGACAAACAGCCAACCATAGTTGGAAAAGAGAATTGTTTTGGGGGCTACCCATTAGCAAAGTTTGGTGTCTACACCATTCCTCTCCCCATCTCCTATCTCGCACGGAGCTGGGGTTTTAAAACTGGGAGGATCAGGAGAGTAGTGTTGGAGGTGAAGAGTAAGTTAAATGTGGAATGTAAGGTATCTGTGTTATGTTAGAGTGCTGCCTTTCATAATCGAATTGTGAGGTCTTGGCGATAAATCAGATTCCTGATTGACTCTGTGGTTTATTTTCTCGTTTGATCTTTGATACAATGCTTACTGTGGAATCTTCTATGCCGGTCCCATTCAGGCAGCCCAACAAATCATTGAACTTCAGGAAGCTGCGCAAATCAATGCAGGCTTACAGCCGACCAACCTGGGGAGGAACAACAGCCTGCACGACATGAAGACGGTGGTGAAGACCTGGAGGAACAGGCTGCCCATCGTGTCTGACGACTTGTCCCACTGGAGCAGCGTCTTCATGTGGCGGCAGCATCATTACCAGGGTAAACCTACCTGGTCCGGCATGCATTCATCATGTAATTTTCCAGACACCCCACTGTTCTGGTTTCATGTCTTGTTTTTTTTTTTTTTTAATTATTTTATTTTACCAGATTTTCTGTTTTGGGTGGGTATGGTAGATGATGGTGGTATGAAGAGGGTAAAGATGAAGGTGGTGAAAGACGGGAAGAATTTCCCGCACCTATTACATTTTCCAGCTAGAACAGAAATGCTGCTGGACACGGCCTGAGCAGCAGCTCAGGCCACTGTGATCGGTGCTCTAGGTTGTGGCACTCTTTGCTTTGAAGTCCCCCCAAGGGAGAGCTGCTCTCATTCACGTGGCAATGTGTAGCCTTCTCCACTTTCCTGGTCCCCTCTGCACATCCTAAACCTGCCGGGCATGTGTTTGTTTAGAGCAGCCTTCATGACTCAGCCAAGGTGGTGGCAACTCAGCTCGATAGGTAGTGCGTTTTGGGTCTTACTTTTCATATAAAATACAAGGAAAAGTGATGAGGGCTTATCATGGAGCTTCCCTTTTCGTAAGTCACATGTGCTTGTTTTTCATTTTTTATTTAAGGCTTATTGTGGAACACTTTGAAAATGTTGGGCATGGACTGATAAGTCATTTCTTTGTTCTCTAGCTATTGTAACTGCGTATGAAAATAGTTCTCAGCATGATCCAAGTTCAAATAACGCTATGCTTGGAGTTCACGCATCAGCTTCAGCAATCATCCAATATGGAAAAATTGCCCGAAAACAAGGACTGGTCAATGTGGCTCTGGATATATTAAGTCGTATTCATACTATTCCAACTGTTCCGATTGTGGATTGCTTCCAGAAGATTCGACAGCAAGTCAAATGCTACCTCCAACTGGCAGGAGTCATGGGGAAAAACGAGTGTATGCAGGTAGAGTGCCAATGGGACCTGGGGCCTGCCCCTGTGCCGAGGAGGTCGGGTAAAGAATGATGGGCATGTCCACGTGGAAACTTCTGGTTCAGATAATAGGGGAAAAGGGTTAGAACGTTCTACAAACATACCGTTATTAGTGGGAAACAGTCCGTTATAACCAAGAAAGGGAAAGGAAACCACTTGAGTATTTGAATTAATTGCATTTTGTCTTCTCCGTTCTACCATGTACTTGGTTAATGTATTTAAGGAAAAAACAAACTGCATAAGTATGAGGGTGGCTGTGCTCAGAGGAATATTAATAAAAACAATGAAACTGATTAGACATACACAGCTTTGGAGAAAAACAATAAGTACCCTTAAGGTGTCTAGAACTGAATTTGGCGTTTAGTGGTTCAGTTCAAGTACTACTTGTCAGTCAAGAAATACTCACGGTAGGCGAATCTGTTGTCAATTTGAAGTATACTTGTCAATGATTTTTAGAATGTATTGTCTAGATAAATATTTTAATGACGTTATTGTCTAGAAATTTCAAGACCTTTTTTCCTACTCTTTTTAAACAGGGCCTTGAAGTTATAGAATCTACAAACTTAAAATACTTCACAAAAGAGATGACAGCTGAATTTTATGCACTGAAAGGAATGTTCTTGGCTCAGATCAACAAGTATGTATGTTATATAGGAGCAGAATAAGAGAAAAACTCATCAGGTTATTTAAATAGTTATTTATAACTTGAAGCCCGTGTGAAGATCAAGCTGGAAATTGGTGTGATTTAGTAATAGTTGTCAGGTGTGATATTTCAGGTATTCGATCTCTGCACAGATAGTAACTTGCTGATTGATAAGCCAGTTTGATGTGTAGTACTTTCTTTTTAAAAAGGAGTTGCTTGAACACAGAACTGCTGAATGACATGGATTCATTTCCCCACTTCTCAGCATGCAGTTTGGAAACAGAGTTGATATCTTTGATGGAGATGCTTCTGATTTTAGAGCAGGGGGTCAGTCCACTGTGGCCTGCAGGCCACAACCAGCCAGCGTCTGGTTTCTGTGAATTACGCACTGGGACTCACGCACACCATGGATGTGACTGGCTGCGCACGCTCCAGCCAGAGTCGAGGAGTTGTGACAGAAATTGTACTGCCCGCAAAGCCTAAGCCATTTATGAGTTGGCCCATCACAGAAGAAGGTGGCTGTACCCTGTTGTAGAGGAATGAACATCAGATGAAATTTTATAAAAAGTATACAAATGAGACGGACTTATAAGGTGCTGCCTGTTGCCATATATAGAGGTTTAAAGGTCATTTTTCAATTTTCAGTATCTAGGAGTTGCGTTTTTGGCTTATTTTAAAACAAAGAGGTGATTTTTGTCAAGATACATGTGTTTTACATGTCATGAGGGTAGTGGTCTAAAATTCATTCTTTTGCATGTGTATATCGTGTTGTCCCAGCACCATTTGTTAAAAAGCCTTTATTCCATTAATGTGTATTACACTGGTACCACACTGTCTTGGTTACTACTGCTTTGCAGTAGGTTTTGAAATCGGGAACTGTTCTTCAACTTTGTTCTTTTTTTTCAAGATTGTTTTAGCTTTTTGGGTCCTTAACATTTCCATATGAATTTTAGGTTATTTCTGGGGGGAAAAAAAGGATGTTGGAAATGTGATAGGAATTGCACCGAATCTGTACATTAATTTGAGGAATATTGTCACTGCAGCCGTACTAAGTCTCCAGTGTATGGACACAGGGTGCATTTATTTAGGTCAGCGTTTTATAATTTTCAGTGTACAAGTCTTACATTTCTTATGTTAATTTTCTTCTTTTTGATGTTATAAATTGTTTCCTTAATTTTATTTTCAGATTTTTCCATTGCTAAACATAGAAATACACCTGAATTTTATATATTGATCTTACATTTTTTATTTTTGCTGAATTTATTTGCTGTAATAGTTCTTTTGTGAATTCTTTAGGTAGGGCCTTCTGCATGGAAGATCATATAATCTGCCGATAGAGATAGCTTTGCATTTCCCTTTTTAATCTGGATGCGTCCCCCCTCCCCCCCTTGCCTAGTTAGTTGCTCTGGCTAAGAATTCCAGCACTGAGTTTAAGTAGAAGTTGTGAAAATGGGCATCCTTATCTTGTTTCTGATCTTAGAGGAAAACCTTTCACTCTTTCATAATTGAGTATGGTGTTAGCTGTGGGCTTTTCATATATGATTTTCATTATGTTGGGATAGTTTCCTTCTGTTCCTAGTTTGTTGAGTGTTTTATCATGAAAAGGTGTTGAATTTCATCAGATTCTTTTTCTTCATCAACTGAGATGATCATGTTGATCTCCTTCATTCTGTTAGTGGGGTGTATTATATGGATTGAATATTGTGTGTTGAGCCACACCTTGCCTTGCTGGGGTAAATCCCACTTGGTCACTGTGTATACTTAAATGGGCTGCCGAATTTGGTTTGCTGGTATTTTGTTGAGGATGTTGCATTTGTATACATAAGGGATATGGGTAAGTAGTTCTCTTATGATGTTTTCTGCATTGTTGGTGTGATACGAACGTAGTGCAAACACTGGAGAACAGTTTGGCAGTTCCTCAAAAAATTAAACGTAGAATTATCATATGCCCCAGCAATTCCACTCCTAGGTATATACCCAAAAGAATTGAAATGGGTGCTCATGCAGACACTTGTTCACGAATGTTCCCAGCAGCTCTGTTCCCAGTAGCCAGAATGTCAAAACAACTCAAATGAATGGATAAACAAAATGTGGCATATGTATATATATACATATATATATATACACACACACATATATATATGATGAAATAATATTTAGTCATAAAAAGGAAAAAAGTACTCTTGCATGCTACAACGTGGATGAACCTCAAACACTATGCTGTGAAAAGCCAGACACACACAAAAATCACATAATGTATGATGCCATTAATATGAAATATGCAGAATAGGTAAATCTGTGGCGACAAAGCAGATTGGCGGTCAGCAGGGGCCAGCGATTGTGGGTAATGGAGAATGACTGCTTGATGGCTTGGGGTTTTCTTTTGGGACCATGCAGATGTTTTGGAACTGCATAGAGGTGATAGCTGTACATTTAAATGTACTAAATGACACTGAATTGTTCACTTTAAAATGGTTAACTTTATGTTGTATGAGGTTCACCTGGAAAAAAACCAAATTTATGTTTTGGTTTTATGTCCTCACAGGTCTGAAGAAGCAAACAAAGCCTTTTCGGCAGCTGTGCAAATGCATGACGTGCTGGTGAAAGCATGGGCCATGTGGGGCGATTACCTGGAAAACATCTTTGTGAAGGAGCGGCAGCTGCATCTTGGTGTGTCTGCCATTACCTGTTACTTGCATGCGTGCCGGCATCAGAATGAGAGCAAATCAAGAAAATACTTAGCCAAGGTGAGGCCAAAAGAGTTAACTTCCACCAAAGATCATGTGGTAGCCTTCAAGTTTGGATGAAAATCCGCGATTTCTGAATCCATGCTGGGTGTGAGGCTCATTTCATGCCTTAACTCCGAATTCTCATCACTCTTCAAAGTATTTTCCACAATTCCATTTTAAAGCTGAGAAAACTGAGGCCTGGACATATTCAGGATCTCAGGACTTTTCAGCAGCAAAACCGAGCCTGGAGTCTGGGTCTTAGGACTTGAATCCAGTATTCTCTGTGGGATCTTACGCTGCACAGAGGATCCTGCAGACTGGGAGGGGTCTGCAAGGAGAACTTACCTGCTAGATACCATTAGATTGTGTCCCTGACCTGCAGGGACAATGCACACATCACAGAGCTGGTCAGCTCTAGTCGCAGGTCACAGTGGATCACATGGTTTCTGCACACACTGCAGGGCGAGATCACGGCTGCTGGTGCTCTCGCCCCATGTTGCCCCATTACAGCGCCGGGCATGCCCAACGAGGATCGCTTCAAGTTGAGATTCCTTCTTCAGTATTTCTCCCTCTCGTCCCTGCCAAGAAACATACATACAACCCAGAATTAATTCTTGCAGAAAACTTAAGAATTCTTAAGTTACTCTGCTTTTCTGTTTTGTCCATTAAAGGTTGGGATTTTTTTAGAATTCCTTGATGTGATACCAAAATTTGGACTGTACATCAGCATCTAGTGATTACAACCGACTATAGAAATACACCAACTACTGCAACACAAAGAAACTACGTGACTCCAAATTTGCTTACTTCTAGATGTCATTGTTTCAGACATCCAGGGACACGAGGCTGCTAACATGTGTATCTGGCCTCCCTGAGGGTAGGGTAGTATCGTTCTGGGGTTTTTAGCAAAACTCCATTGTTTTGGTGCAATCATGAGTGAATTAGCAGGCTGGCAGGCCCTGGCATCTGCCTGTTGCTTCTAGGGTCACCGGCCACCGCTGACCAGCTGGTTAGATCCGTTAGTATTTGGCATTAAAGTTAAATCTGGATATATAAAAATTTCATTCAAATTTCGGTTTCAATTATCTGTAAGATTTATCTGTTAAGTTGAGCAATATTGTTGCCCCTTAGGTAAATATGTTCCATGCTGCCAGTACAGCTACTCTACTTGGTGCTGTAGCGTGGGGGAAAAGCCATGTAAGGGCCTCAGGATTTTCATTCAACTCTAGAATTTTTCCTTCTGTCTTAGGTGCTGTGGCTTTTGAGTTTTGATGATGACAAAAATACTTTGGCAGATGCTGTCGACAAGTACTGCATTGGCGTGCCACCCATCCAGTGGCTGGCCTGGATCCCACAGCTGCTCACCTGCCTGGTTGGTTCTGAAGGAAAGCTGCTTTTGAACCTTATTAGCCAGGTGGGAATAACCAGATTTCTTTGTTCACAAAAAAGAAACTATGTCTTCATTACACATTCTTTTTTACCAGAAAGAAAATGTGCATGCTCAGAGTATTTAAAATACAGAGATGGGAACATGTACACATTTAGATATCACTTGATCGAAAACAATTAAAAGTTATTGAAGAATATCTCAGGGTTGAAGTGAAATAATCTGCTGTAGCATTACAGTGTTGAAATGGTAATTTCTTTGCTTGAGCATGTCGCCACATAAGATGCAAGTAAAATAAACATTGTCTTAAAATGTAAGATTGCTAGTGAGTACTCTGAGAGTTAGTCACAGTGAAATGTGTATCTGGTTGATATTTTATAGCTGCTTTCCTTTTGTGTGCTGGGAGCTCTTCGAGCTTCCCTTCACAATACAAGTCACCTGTAAGTGGTGGTTGTTGCCCTTTGTACAGTTGTCCGGCCGCAGCTGTTAGGAGCTGAACGTTGTGTGTACTGGGGTGGGCTTAGGGGATTGGACAGGTAGCTTTCATGACCATTATCTGAGAATGGTTCCAGCACGTGGGGGTTAGAGGAAGGACAAAAGAGTAGAAGTTTGGAGCTACAGTTCAGTCTGGGATACAGCACCTTTGACTGCACATCCCTGTATAAAATTATAGTCATGTAATTGTTCATGGATGAAGAGCATTGGCACCAAGCTCTTAGGAACGTGATGCTCATCATTCTATGGTTTACTTTGCTTTTTACGTGCGGTGGATCATCCGCGTTGTACCCAGAAATGGTTTTATTTTTTCCTTTGAGAGGAGGTAGCTATGTTTCTGGATGCAGGTATTTTGCTTGGGGACAGATTATACATCTGTCGAGATGTATATTCGGTCTCTTTGTATTTTCCTTCGTAGAGCCTCTCTTAGTGTACGTTAGCCAGCCACCCTGTGGCAGACCTAGATAATACATGCTCAGCCCTTTTGCAGGAGCCATGGAACCCCAGTTTGGTAAAACCGGTTTTTCTTACCGTAAGTAGGAAATTTTCAATTTCCTCCTTGCTGCCATTATGCAGAGTAAAGCTGTTCACTAATGAGCTGACTTGTCAGTTAGCGGGAGTTGTCTCACAATTCCCAGTAACGGTGCCAAATACAAAGACTGACTTAGATCAGCTTGTGCTTTCCTGTTGTTCGCCTGAGTGCGATCCAGGCACTCGTGCACTTCGCCTTCCTGAGATTTACCGACTCAAATGAAAGTCTGGTTTCTATGTCATTCACAGTTTCCATGGAGAACTGCAGTGCACTGTGTTGATCTTTCTCGGCTCTTTTAAAGCTAAACTAGACGTTTTACCTGCTCTTTAATCTGCCCTCGTGTATCTGAGCAGTGGTGCATGCAGTATTTGCTTCCTTGCTCCAAGTGCAGACCAGCCACCCATTTATGATTGACATCAGTTAGCTCGATACCAGCTGTCTTCATCCAGAAGCACAGTGGGAGCAGTGCTCTCATTACTCCGTGTCTCTGAGCAGGTTGGACGAGTGTACCCCCAGGCTGTCTACTTCCCCATCCGGACCCTGTACCTGACCCTGAAAATAGAGCAGCGGGAACGCTACAAGAGCGGTAAGTGTTGGGCAGGGCCAGCTGGCTGGGCCGCAGAGCGCTTGTTTCATGGGGGCATCCCACGTTCAGACTGCTGTGGACAAACTCCTGCCCACAGCTGGCTCCTAGCACGTGGGCCGGTCTTTCCTTTAGCCAGTGAGAGGGCACTTTGGGGCCAGAAGGCAAAGCCTGATCTCAGTGAAGTTCCTGGTTCTCCTTTGCCGTAACGTCATTGAGTGTCCATTTACCTGAGCGATTGATTTGCTCCTTCAATAGAAATCATACAGGAAATTTTTAGCTATGGATAATTACAAAATTGAATTTGCCTCGTTAGTTATAAATACATACTGGTGAGCAGTGTCAGTTACTATGTTTATGTTATTTAGGTTACAAGGAATGTCTTCAGCTGTCAGAAGAATCAGCATAGAAATCAATCTTACTAGATGTAAAAATTTACTCAAAATATACGATTTGTAATCGATTTTGAGTAGTCCCAGCATGCATAGAAGAAGTAGCTTATTTGATGGTTTTAGTTACCCACTAAGCATGGTACTTTTTAAACAATTAAAGGACCATTTGCTTCATGATGTTTTTAATACCCAGACATCCAAGCTGCGAGGCCAGCGTCTTTCTAAGAAGGTGACTCTCTGCTGGACTGCAGTAACGCTGTTTGCCCGTGAGCTGGGCCGAGTAGGGAACAGCACAGCACAGTTCAGCTCTAACCTTCCAGGTCACGATTTGGTCATTTCAAAATGAAGAATTTTATTCTAAGTGAGCTGAAGCTAGGAAAGTGCGGGTCGGGTTTTACAACGTATTCCTCATAGATCAAGTGACTATTTTTTCCAAAATATTTTACACATGCGGTTTGGCTTTTCCAGATGAAAAAAATGTAGACTTGCTCGTTAACTTCTTTTAGATTCTCTGGGCTCTAGTACCAGGAATGTATTATATCACACTTTTTCTGAACATTTAAAAAATGTTCACATGTAGAGTCAAGTTAAAAAGGGGGCGTACCCTGAACCCTCGTGCAACCTCTTGTAGGTTCACCAGCTAGCGTGCTGCCACATGTGCTTTCTTGTCAGCGTGTACGCTTTCTCCGGAACCGTGTGAAGCCAGCTTGTAGACACGGTCTGTGCCCAAGTCCCTCCGCGCACCTCTCCTTAGAGCCAGGGATTCTCCCATAGGCCTTGCGGCAGCGGCCGCGCGGTGTGTGCACACCGGCAGGAACCAGTGTTCCTTTGCCCGGTGGGTCCTCTAGAGCACCGAGCTCTGCATCGGTCAGTTGTGCGCTGACACTGGCGTTGTGTGTGTCGCTCTCAGATTCTGGACAGCAGCAGCCAAGCTCAGTGGGTAACCAGTCCCATTCTGCATCAGATCCAGGGCCCATACGAGCAACCGCACCCATGTGGCGTTGCAGCCGAATCATGCACATGCAGAGGGAGCTCCACCCCACCCTCCTGTCTTCCCTGGAAGGCATCGTCGACCAGATGGTCTGGTTCAGAGAAAACTGGCACGAAGAGGTATTTGGCTCTGGGCTCAGGAGTGTGTCGTTCTGTATGCTTTGGTGGCTGTGTGATCTTTAGTTAGCTGCCTGGTCAGCTTGGATATTTGTGGTTGAGTTGAATGATGGAGCTGGCAAACAGTTAATAGGGCACACGGGTGCGGCCTTAAATATTTGGAGCGGAAGCCTTCCAAAGAAGATGAAATTGAGCAAACCATGCCTGCCCTTAAAATGCTCCCTTTTGCTCACGTGTCTGAGTGGATCACTCCGGTACCACCGGCTGATCGGGCAGAGTGGGAGTGGTAGCGTGGGGAGCGGACCGGCATTTAATCCTAGACGAGGGAGTTAGCGCTCCAGTGACCAGCCAGCCCACCCCCTTAATGTGTTTGTGTACGCTGGTGATGACGTAATCAGCCTTTGTCGCCCAGATAATGACCTGGCTGGCCACAAGGCCCCCTGCTGTTGCTGTGTTCTTTTGTCTGCACACACAGACGTGCAGCAGTAAAACGGAGGCCCCTGGAAATCAGGCTTTCCCTTCGTTAATCAAGACGGGTATGAGTAGGACCCAAAGGGGGGGGGCTGGGTTTTTTGTTTTTTATGTTCAGGATACTTACTCCTTATTGTTAAAAATGCAGCTCCTGGTGTGGGACACACACTGATTTTACACTGTGTACAGGGGCCACAGCAGTGGCCCTGGTGTTGGGCACGTGCTGGACACATGCTGGACACATGCTGTGTGGTTGGTTAGTTGTTTGAATCAAGCTCGCTTTTGTGAATTGTTTGGTCTCCTCTCCCGCTAGGTTCTCCGGCAGCTCCAACAGGGCCTGGCGAAATGCTACTCTGTTGCGTTTGAGAAAAGTGGAGCAGTGTCGGATGCCAAAATTACCCCCCACACTCTGAATTTTGTCAAGAAGTTGGTGAGCACGTTTGGGGTGGGCCTGGAGAACGTGTCCAACGTCTCAACCATGTTCTCCAGCGCGGCCTCCGAGTCTCTGGCCAGGCGGGCACAGGCCACTGCCCAGGACCCCGTCTTCCAGAAGCTGAAGGGCCAGTTCACAACCGGTAAGTCTGGCTTTGTTCTTCCGGCACTCGGCACTCGAGGAGGCTCCTCTCGCTGTTTCTCCTCAGTCTTTAACATGTGAGGTAATTGTAGTCATTGCTTTTCGTACCACTGTCCTGGGCGAGCTGGTTGTACTGTGTTTAGACTCAGCTCCCAGGGAAGCCATGACATTCCCCAGCCGGGACGACACGTGCTCTCTCCAGTGCAAGGTCGAGGTTTGGAGCCAGAGTGCTGGGCTCCCCCTCGGGGGATAGAAACAGGATGGTTTCAGGGGAACCTTCTGCTCCCTGATCCCTCCCTCCACTTGGTTTTCGTAGGAAGAATCAACAGAGTAATAAGATAAGTTAGTGAGATTCAAAGGTGCAGGGCTTGGGGTGACAAGTGAAGTTCAAACTTGTAGTGGATTCTGGTGGCAGAATGTAGGGAGACTGTATTTGTATTACTTGTTCCCGGTTCAGGTTCATGCATTTTCCTGGACCCATAGGGGCACGAATCCTGGCACCACCACGCTCTGCGTGGTCTGAGGTGAGTGGGCCAGTCTCCTTTCGCCCGAGCTTACATCTCTTAGCTGGAGATCCTGGCCCTCCCAGCGCACAGCAGTCGCCTTTCACCCAGTGTCCGTCCCCACCCCTCGCTCTGCCCCCCCCTTACTGACCTGCCCGTTCCCCTGGCAGAGGCGCCTGCGTAGCTTGTCTCTTGCCGGGAGCACCAGGGCCTGGACTCTAGCCTGAGTGACGTCTGCAGGCTTTTGTGTCTTGAGTGTCAACCCTTGGGTGATTATCATGAGAACAAGATTTGTCTGGTAAAATTTCCCAGAGCTAAAAGAAACATTGTAGCTTAATTACTACTTTTTGATTTGTTTCTAAAACATTCTTTCTTCACTGATATGTTAGAGCATAGAATAAATGGTTCACATTTTTAGGTATTTGAAGTATCTTTTAAAGACTTGCATTTCAGAGATACAGCATTGGGACCTTTATGTAGGAGCTTCCT
The DNA here is from genome assembly GCF_964194185.1 of Rhinolophus hipposideros. Classification (NCBI taxonomy): domain Eukaryota; kingdom Metazoa; phylum Chordata; class Mammalia; order Chiroptera; family Rhinolophidae; genus Rhinolophus; species Rhinolophus hipposideros. The sequence continues at coordinate 6,937,307 of NC_138069.1, forward strand.
GGGGGCCCTGTGGCCTTTCTATAGGGGACGTTTGGGGGTGGGGGTGAGGTTCTGTGTTGGCAGTCTGTCCCAGACGCTGGGAGAGCTGGCTGGCACGAGGGCTTCGCTTGTTCTCTTGGGCCTCATCTTCACTTTACTGAGCAAGAGGGATTCCGGGGTTTGGCGCCCGACTAGATGTAAAGTACTGCTGTGTGAAGCTGGGAGGTGCTTGTGCAGTGATTTTGGGGTGGATTAGAAACAGCCCAGAGGACTAAAAATGTTTTTAATCTTATTTTATTTTGAAGATTTTGACTTCAGTGTTCCAGGATCCATGAAGCTTCATAATCTTATTTCCAAATTGAAAAAATGGATCAAAATCCTGGAGGCCAAAACCAAGCAGCTTCCCAAATTCTTCCTCATAGAAGAAAAATGCCGTTTTTTGAGCAATTTCTCAGCACAGACGGCGGAAGTAGAAATTCCGGGGGAATTTCTGATGCCGAAGCCGACACATTATTATATCAAGATTGCTCGGTGAGTGTTTCTGGCCGGGCCTGCCCACTGACACATCCGCAGGAAACAGAGCCGTGACAGGCCTGCAGGGCAGACCCCATGCAACATTTCAGAGAGCATGAGTTTGTTCCAGAATTTGTTTGATCAAGCCCCTGGAAGAGCCTGGTCTAACTGATGGGTTAAGTGTCCTGTTTGAGTCAAGTTTGTGTTTGCTTCTGAAAGAACCTTTTCTGAATCACCACAGAACTTGACAAAATAAAGTTTCCTGGTCTTCTGTAAATTCCTAAATATTTCCTGTATTCCTGTTTTGATCCTGTATTCAAAACAGGATCAGACAGTTGTAAAATTTAGTAGAGTATGTTGCATCTCCTTTGACATGTAAAGAGCACTGTGAAGAAGCGTCCCTTAACAGATAGGTGTTTATTTTATTTCTAAATCGACGCAGGGCTCTGCTCCTTAGGTCCAGAATTCGGTTTCCCTTTCCTCCAAACCTGACTCTAGCCCTGGCCAGCCCTCCTCCTCCCTGACTTCCGGCAGCGGCCGAGGCCCATGGTGAGGAGGGTGAGAGCAGGTGTGTGCCAGGCCCCACGCCCGCTCCTCGGGGTACCTGTGAGTTCCAGACGGGACTATCCTGCTCCCGACGGCCAGGCCTGGGCCCTCCCAGCTCTCTGCTGTGCTCAGGGCCAGGCTGGCGGCCCTTTGGTAGCTCCTGAAGCTGGACCCCTGGCATGATTCTTTGAAACTCCGGCTTCATCTTTTTTGCCTTTTGTTTTCCCTCTGCTGAGGTTTCTTGTCTTGTTTTGTGATATCATTGCACTGGTTATACCTTGTCAGAATGAGATGGGGTGTGACTTAGCTAACATATGATTGCTCTAACTACACAGTCTGTTTTTCCCATGACAATTCTGACTACTGCTTTTGGAAAGCTCCATTTTCTTCACAAAGAAAACAATTGGAAATCAAAGCTCGGGGAGTTGGTGTTTCATGGTTTGCTTGTTTCGGTAGGTTTATGCCCAGGGTGGAGATTGTCCAGAAGCACAACACCGCAGCCAGGAGACTGTATATCCGCGGGCACAACGGCAAGATCTACCCGTACCTTGTCATGAATGACGCCTGCCTGACAGAGTCGCGGAGGGAGGAGCGCGTGCTGCAGCTGCTCCGCCTGCTGAACCCCTGCTTAGAGAAGAGGAAGGAAACCACAAAGAGGCACCTGTTTTTCACAGGTAGGAGAGCTGTGCGTGGGGTTGGGGGCGCACAGCGCACCTTAGCCTCTGCGGGAGTTCTGTGCAGCATGTGTCAGCAGCCGGGGGCGCTGAGCGGCACAGGCAGGGAAGGCCTTGCGAGGAGGGACAGGTACCCCTACAGAGCCCTGCTCCTGCAGGAAGCCTTTCCGGCCTTGAGGCTCCTTGCTGCACGACCGGTTCCCTGAGGCGTATTTTGGGAGAGGAGGCGCTGTGCCTGTGCACTCGGCATGTTCACTCCCAGGAGTCCACCACGCTCTGGGGCACCTGGGCTGAACGAGGGCTGTTTGTGGGCCTGCTCCCGGCCCACTGCGTGTTGAGTGTGGTCTCCAGGACCCACCCTGCAGTGTGCGCACTGCCCGAGCTCGGCTTCAGGGACGGAAATGCAGGACTCGGGCAAGTTGAGGGGCTTGGAAGGCCGGAAATCTTGGGCAGGTGGCAACCAGCTGCAGGTGAGTGAGGGTTTCCATAACACATGTCGTGGGTGATTCACGAGTAGCCCGTTTCTGTCCGTAACGGGCAGAGATGAGATGCCTGTAATCCCACCCAGAGAAGAAAACCTCCGTTAAAACATTTTAGCTTTTGATCCCTGAGGTTTGGAGCCCGTTGCAATGCTAATTATCTAGTTGCATATGGAACTTTCTTCTCATAGCTAAGGTGTAATTCAACCCATTTTGACCAAAAATCTCTTACCCTTAAGTTCAGTGTCCCCCACATGTGAAGTAAATAAAAAAAAAACACAAGTCTATAGGAAGCTGTCTGCTTGTTAACCTGGGTATCCCGTGACCTATAGTGCCGAGCCCCCATGGCAGCCCAGACGTGTGCCCTGGAGGCCCTTTGGAGTTTCTTTGTGGATTGAAGACGTGACTGCACGCCAGTAGCTGTGGTCCAACTGACGTTAGACCAAATTAACTCCATTTGTCAGAAGTTAGCGTCTGTGTGCCCCACGCCGACACTCAGCCCGTGGGTGGGCGGCCCTGGTGGCCTAGAGACGGCGGGGTCGGCACAGGGTCACAGCTGCGTGCGCTCACCGGCTTGGCAGTGCCTGTGTGCTTGTCAGTCTCTTTGTTTTTTGTTTTCTAAGATTGCCTCCTAGATGATTTCTGTTCACCAGTGTCTTAAACACAGGGTGATGGCAGCTCAGGCTTCGTGCCCTGAGCTGCGTCAGCACGCACTGTGTGACCAGCGTCCTTCCAGCTTTACCCCACGCACACTCCCTCCACTCACGCCACACCCAGCCTGTGCCGCCAGGGCGTCCCTGAAGGTGAGCGATGCTGACCCTGGTCGCTGGCTCTCAGCTGCCCCCTCTCCCCTCTCTCCTCAGTACCACGCGTTGTGGCAGTGTCCCCGCAGATGCGCCTCGTGGAAGACAACCCGTCTTCTCTGTCCCTCGTGGAGATCTACAAGCAGCGCTGCGCCAAGAAGGGAATCGAGCACGACAACCCCATCTCCCGGTACTACGACCGACTGGCCACCGTTCAGGCGCGTGGGACCCAAGCCAGCCACCAGGTACCAACTCGGGTGCTGCCTGAGGCCTCAGATGTGGCCGCTTGGTCGGGTGTGCCGAGAAAAGTAGAGTGAGTGAGTGTGTGTGTGTGTGTGCGTGTGTGTGTGTGTGTGTGTTGGGGCGAGGGGTGCTGAGAGCTTCCTGTGTGTGTGCGTGTGTGTGTTGGGGCGAGGGGTGCTGAGAGCTTCCTGTGTGTGTGCGTGTGTGTGTTGGGGCGAGGGGTGCTGAGAGCTTCCTGTGTGTGTGCGTGTGTGTGTTGGGGCGAGGGGTGCTGAGAGCTTCCTGGTGTGTGTGTGTGTGTGTGCGTGTGTGTGTTGGGGCGAGGGGTGCTGAGAGCTTCCTGTGTGTGTGCGTGTGTGTGTTGGGGCGAGGGGTGCTGAGAGCTTCCTGTGTGTGTGTGCGTGTGTGTGTTGGGGCGAGGGGTGCTGAGAGCTTCCTGTGTGTGTGTGCGTGTGTGTGTTGGGGCGAGGGGTGCTGAGAGCTTCCTGTGTGTGTGTGCGTGTGTGTGTTGGGGCGAGGGGTGCTGAGGGCTTCCTGTGTGTGTGTGTGTGTGTGTTGGGGCGAGGGGTGCTGAGAGCTTCCTGTGTGTGTGTGTGTGCGTGTTGGGGCGAGGGGTGCTGAGAGCTTCCTGTGTGTGTGCGTGTGTGTGTTGGGGCGAGGGGTGCTGAGAGCTTCCTGTGTGTGTGCGTGTGTGTGTTGGGGCGAGGGGTGCTGAGAGCTTCCTGTGTGTGTGTGTGTGTGTGTTGGGGCGAGGGGTGCTGAGAGCTTCCTGTGTGTGTGCGTGTGTGTGTTGGGGCGAGGGGTGCTAGGAGCTTCCTGTGTGTGTGTGCGTGTGTGTGTTGGGGCGAGGGGTGCTGAGAGCTTCCTGTGTGTGTGTGTGTGTTGGGGCGAGGGGTGCTGAGAGCTTCCTGTGTGTGTGTGTGTGTTGGGGCGAGGGGTGCTGAGAGCTTCCTGTGTGTGTGTGCGTGTGTGTGTTGGGGCGAGGGGTGCTGAGAGCTTCCTGTGTGTGTGTGTGTTGGGGCGAGGGGTGCTGAGAGCTTCCTGTGTGTGTGTGTGTGCGTGTTGGGGCGAGGGGTGCTGAGAGCTTCCTGTGTGTGTGCGTGTGTGTGTTGGGGCGAGGGGTGCTGAGAGCTTCCTGGGTGTGTGCGTGTGTGTGTTGGAGCGAGGGGTGCTGAGAGCTTCCTGGGTGTGTGTGCGTGTGTGTGTTGGGGCGAGGGGTGCTGAGAGCTTCCTGTGTGTGTGTGCGTGTGTGTGTTGGGGCGAGGGGTGCTGAGAGCTTCCTGTGTGTGTGCGTGTGTGTGTTGGGGCGAGGGGTGCTGAGAGCTTCCTGTGTGTGTGCGTGTGTGTGTTGGGGCGAGGGGTGCTGAGGGCTTCCTGGGTGTGTGTGCGTGTGTGTGCGTGTGTGTGTTGGGGCGAGGGGTGCTGAGAGCTTCCTGTGTGTGTGTGTGTGTGTGTTGGGGCGAGGGGTGCTGAGAGCTTCCTGTGTGTGTGTGCGTGTGTGTGTTGGGGCGAGGGGTGCTGAGAGCTTCCTGGGTGTGTGTGCGTGTGTGTGCGTGTGTGTGTTGGGGCGAGGGGTGCTGAGAGCTTCCTGTGTGTGTGTGCGTGTGTGTGTTGGGGCGAGGGGTGCTGAGAGCTTCCTGTGTGTGTGTGCGTGTGTGTGTTGGGGCGAGGGGTGCTGAGAGCTTCCTGTGTGTGTGCGTGTGTGTGTTGGGGCGAGGGGTGCTGAGAGCTTCCTGTGTGTGTGCGTGTGTGTGTTGGGGCGAGGGGTGCTGAGAGCTTCCTGTGTGTGTGTGCGTGTGTGTGTTGGGGCGAGGGGTGCTGAGAGCTTCCTGTGTGTGTGCGTGTGTGTGTTGGGGCGAGGGGTGCTGAGAGCTTCCTGGGTGTGTGTGCGTGTGTGTGTTGGGGCGAGGGGTGCTGAGAGCTTCCTGTGTGTGTGCGTGTTTGTGTTGGGGCGAGGGGTGCTGAGAGCTTCCTGGGTGTGTGTGCGTGTGTGTGCGTGTGTGTGTTGGGGCGAGGGGTGCTGAGAGCTTCCTGTGTGTGTGTGCGTGTGTGTGTTGGGGCGAGGGGTGCTGAGAGCTTCCTGTGTGTGTGTGCGTGTGTGTGTTGGGGCGAGGGGTGCTGAGAGCTTCCTGTGTGTGTGCGTGTTTGTGTTGGGGCGAGGGGTGCTGAGAGCTTCCTGGGTGTGTGTGCGTGTGTGTGCGTGTGTGTGTTGGGGCGAGGGGTGCTGAGAGCTTCCTGTGTGTGTGTGCGTGTGTGTGTTGGGGCGAGGGGTGCTGAGAGCTTCCTGTGTGTGTGTGCGTGTGTGTGTTGGGGCGAGGGGTGCTGAGAGCTTCCTGTGTGTGTGCGTGTGTGTGTTGGGGCGAGGGGTGCTGAGAGCTTCCTGTGTGTGTGCGTGTGTGTGTTGGGGCGAGGGGTGCTGAGAGCTTCCTGTGTGTGTGCGTGTGTGTGTTGGGGCGAGGGGTGCTGAGAGCTTCCTGTGTGTGTGCGTGTGTGTGTTGGGGCGAGGGGTGCTGAGAGCTTCCTGTGTGTGTGCGTGTGTGTGTTGGGGCGAGGGGTGCTGAGAGCTTCCTGTGTGTGTGCGTGTGTGTGTTGGGGCGAGGGGTGCTGAGAGCTTCCTGTGTGTGTGTGTGTGTGTGTGTTGGGGCGAGGGGTGCTGAGAGCTTCTGTGTGTGTGCGTGTGTGTGTTGGGGCGAGGGGTGCTGAGAGCTTCTGTGTGTGTGCGTGTGTGTGTTGGGGCGAGGGGTGCTGAGAGCTTCCTGTGTGTGTGTGTGTGTGTGTTGGGGCGAGGGGTGCTGAGAGCTTCCTGGTGTGGACTTGTGCAGTGGTAGAAGTGAGGTGGCCACGGGCTTTAGTGAAGTGACGTTTGCTGCAGACTGTTTGTTGTAACAGGACAAAGGGCTAAGTTTTCATCCTTGGAGAGTTTCTAATCCTTTACCTGCACTTCACAAACAGCTCAGAAGCTAGAATTTTAAAGCTAACTTTATGGCAAGCTCACTGGCAGCCAAACCTGGTCTACGTGATATGAGTCTGTTGATTCACTTCATGTTCCTGTTCCTCTGGTTTGCTGCTGGGGCATTAGGGGACGTACAGTCTCTGCACTGTGTGTTCTCTCCAAAGCACAGAAAGTGGCGAACCCGAAAACTTGCCACGCCCAGCTGTCTTGGTTGCCTGGGTGGGATCACGGTGCCACCGCAGACACCCATCGGGCGGACTGCGTTCCCCTGGCCCTGGGTGGAGGGCAGGGCGGGTGTGGGCCCCGATGAGACGGATTGTCTGGGTTTGGGTGCTTCCCCAGGGGCAGCTGTTTTGGCCTCCCCTCCTCCCCTCCTGGAGACTGCTCTGGTCCTGCCCGTGCTTCCTGAGAGAGCCTCATGGGTTCTAGGAAGGCACCACAGCTGGAAGCCGTGACCTTGCTTCCACTCTCCCAGGGACTCATTTTGGTTAGTCTGGGGCCTGGAAGACTTGCTTTTGTTTAGGAAGATGGAGCCCACAGGTTGCTCATTTCCTCCGCCGTGGCAGTGCTCAGAGTGCCAGCGGGACCTGAGGGTGCAGGCAGGTGGTCCAGGCCACGGGGTCTGCTCTCGCCTCCCGCGTTGTACACGCAAAGTGAAGGGAAATCCCTCCGTTTTGATTGGCTTCTGTGGACAGCCTGTCGCCTGCTTTGGGAATTGGTGTCAACGTTTCATCAGGGCACAGGTCACTCTGTGGACCATGGGCAGTTTTGAGGTGTTTGTGGGAGATGAATGGATTATATTCTTTTTTTTTTAATAGATAACTAATATACCTGTTAAGCCACTTCTCACATATGAATGTTGAAGATACCTTTTTATTTATTTATTTTTTTATTGGGGAATATTGGGGAACAGTGTTTTTTTCCCAGGACCCATCAGCTCCAAGTCAAGTCGTTGTCTTCAATGTAGTTGTGGAGGGCGCAGCTGACTGGCCCATGTGGGAATTGAACCAGCGACCGTTGGTATTATGAGCACTGAGCTCTAACCAGCTGAGCCAACCAACCGCCCCTGGGTTGTGTTCTTAAGGTTACATTTACCTTTGACAGTGTGGAAGCCAGTGACCTCTATTTGCAAATACATGCCCACATCAGGATTTCCCTGTTTTATAAACAGCATGTGTAACTGATGAAGCTGATGGTTGGTCCAGCTTAGAAACAGTGCTGGGGTCCTACTGAACCAGCTAGAAATGTGACAACACAAACGATCCTAGGTTCATGCCCTCCTCTTACTCTTCGTATCCTAGTTGGTTGCATTAACTCTTTGTCTTCTGCCTTTTTATAACTTTTATTGAGATATAATTCACATGCCGTAAAGTTCTTTAAAACATACAATTCATTGTTTTCATTATAATTACAGAATTATACAATCATTATCTATCTTTAAAACATTTCATCACCCCAAAAAGAAGCCTCAGACCCATTACTAGTCATGCCGTAGTATTCCTTTCTATGCCCAGTCCCTGACAACCACAAACGTTTCTGTCTCTGTAAATTGGCCGATTCTGGACGTATCATATGAATAGAATCATACACTGTGCGTTCTTTCGTGGCTGGCTTCTGTCACTTGGAATAATGTTTTCAAGGTTCTTCCATTGTGTAGTATGAATCAATAGTTTATTTCTTTTTATTGCTGAATAGTATTCTACGGTATGAATAGATTACGTTTAAATTATTCATCAGTTGATGGACTTCTGGGTTGTTTATACTTTTTGAGTATTATGACTAATGCTGTTGTGAACGTTCATGTACAAAGTTTTGTGTGGACATATGTCTGCATTTCTCTTATATACATACCGAGGAGTAGAATTGCTGGGTTTTGTGGTAACTTTTACATCTTTAACATTTTGATAAATTGCCAAACTCTTTCCCAAAATGACCACAATGTATTAGAGTTCTGATTTCTCTACGTTCTTGTCAATACTTATTATTGTCTATCTTTTTGATTCTGGCTGTCCCTGTGGGTGTGAGGTGCGAGCCCGTTTTGTAGACAACCAGTGATATCAAGTGTCTTTTCATGTGCTAGTTGGATATTTGCATATTTTCTTTGGGGAAAAGTCTATTAAGCCCTTTGCTCATTTTTAAATTGGGTGATTTGTGTTTTTATTGTGGATTCTAAGCTTTACATATGGTGCGTCTGAGTGACTTAGTACAAGCACCTGAATTTTCTTCCCTGAGCATAGGCTGGGTTCTCCGCATACTTTGCATGTCGTAATTTTTTTGTTGACAACTGGACATTTCAAATAATGTGGCAACTGTAGAAATCAGATCCTTCCCCTCAAGGTTTGTCGTTGTTGCTGTTTGTTTAGTGACTTTCCTAGACTAATTCTGTAAAGTCTAGGTTTTGTCATGTGCAGCCATTGAAGTCTGCTCAGTTGGCTCAGCAGTCGGCTAAGTTTGATAGCGATTTTCTTAAATGCCTTGACCCAAGAAATCTTACACCTTTTTTGAGGGCCTGTGTGTGTATGCATGTGTGTGTGTGCGTGTGCATATATGTGATGTGGGGTGTGTGCATGTATGTGATGTGTGCATGTATGTGACGTGTGCACATGTATGTGATGTGGGGTGTGTGCATGCATGTGATGTATGTGCGTGTATGTGATGGGTGTGTGCATGCATGTGATGGGTGTGTGTGCATGTATGTGATGTGTGTGCGCATGTATGTGATGTGGGGTGTGTGCATGCATGTGATGTGTGTGCATGTATGTCATGTGGGGTGTGTGTGCATGTATGTGATGGGGTGTGTGTGCATGCATGTGATGTGGGGGTGTGCATGCATGTGATGTGAGGTGCGTGTGTGTGTGTGTTGGGGTGTACCTTCTGCCTGGCCAGGTAGTTTACAACTGCCTGCACCCTCACTTTCTGCTTTGGCAGAGTCTCAAGGTCAACCATAGGTGAGTGCATTGCACCTTCAGGGTTTTTTTTTTATGAGCATGAGTACAGGTGAGTGCGTAGCACCTTCTGGGATTTTTACATGAGCATGAGAGTGGCCTCCCAGGTTCCCAGGAGTATGTTGGAGCTTTTCAAAGCCCTGTATGGCATCTTATTCCCCAGCTTGTTATCTTGCTTGGCCAGCTTCGTTTGCTCCGGCTGGTATCACTGCCTCAGCACCTGCAGTGTTAAACCGTTGTCACTGATTTCTTTTCAACAAATGCCTTTCGATTTAAATAGGATGTTCCTCACTGTGAACTCTGAGTTCAGTCAAACAGAGACAAGCCTGATTAAAGAAGCTGCCAGACAGGTCAAATTGTGACAATTCTCTGGAGAGGAGGCTTTTGGGGTTTCACCAAACCCATTCTGCTTACTCCAGTGACTGTTAGGCTGCTGGCTTTTATAGCCATGGTTGCCAGGCTGTGCCGGAGGTGTGGAGAAGGACATGGAAAAAGGACAATTAGAATGCCACAAAGCTCACTGTTCTCACCTGATTTATTCAAGCCTTTTTTTCTTGAATAAAAGCTGCTCAGATTGTTGTAAGCCTTTGTTTAATTTCCAGAGTTCTGGAAAAGATTATTTTGATGATTTTTGCCAGTGTTCTTACTGGTTTTATGGAGGAGCACCTTTTGGAAGTCCTCACTCTGCGATCTCAGAAATGCTTCTGTCTGTTTTACAAATGAGGAAACGAACAGAAACTGAATGTGTGATTGACGGTTTGCGTGGTTGTTGGTTGCTTAAGGCCTGCATTCTAGTGGTTATTCAGAGAACATGGGTAGGACTTCGCCCAGAACAGACCTTGTACCTTTACCAGTTGTTCTAACAGGAACTAAATTAAATCAGTAAACTTTCTACTGAGACCATCTCTAAATTTGTGTTGTTTGCAAAAGTCTTGTGAGTCTTCCAGTACGGAATTCAGTTTAAAGTGTTGTGTAGCAGCTGCTCTAATTTTAGACTAACTTCTTCGGTTTCTGAAACTTTAGTCTTTCCTAGTCTTAGATATGAAGCGGTGGTGTTGGTATCCACCTGTTCTTTTGTTCTCTTTGTTAACTGGCCTGGCACATTTTGTAGTTAGCATGTTATAATATTCAGATATTTGCCTAAATTTTCGGTGAGACGTATCACACATCATATCATGCAGGTGAGGCTTTTCATTTAGACAGCTCCATTGTTGCTTTAAGCACAAGACATGGAACCCTGGAGGGAAATTGGCTGATCTTGTCCATCCTCATGTTTTGTCAGAGGACATTGCTTATGTATCTGTCGACAAAATTCACTCTACTGGTGCTAAGAAATTACAATTTGAGAGTTTTCCTTTTTGTTTTTTAATACGCAACGGTTTATTAGTGATAAGTTCTCAGGGAAGAGAATGGGCCTAACCAAGGTGGGCAGGAAAGAGAGAGAGAGAGAGAGAGAGAGAGAGAGAGAGGGAGAGAGAGACAGAGAGAGAGACAGAGAGAGAGACAGAGAGAGAGACAGAGAGACAGAGGACGAGAGAGTGAGCGAGAGAGAGAGAGCAACAGCCAGTTTTCCTTGTGAAGAAAGAAATGAGAGTGAGATGGAAGTGTCATGGAGTGATAGTGATATATCATCCCAGGTCCTTCGAGACATCCTCAAGGAAGTTCAGAGTAACATGGTGCCACGCAGCATGCTGAAAGAGTGGGCTCTGCACACTTTTCCCAACGCCACAGACTACTGGACGTTCCGGAAGATGTTCACCATCCAGCTCGCACTGATTGGCTTTGCAGAATTTGTCTTACATTTAAATAGACTCAACCCCGAGATGTTACAGATTGCTCAGGTAACTCGGGGTGAACAGCCAGACCCTCTCCTTTAGACGTCTGCTCTCTGGTGTTTATGTTCCTAAATTGTCTCCTTCTGAACGTTAGGACACCGGCAAACTGAACGTTGCCTACTTTCGATTTGATATAAACGACGCGACTGGAGACTTAGATGCCAACCGTCCTGTCCCTTTTCGCCTCACACCCAACATCTCTGAATTCCTGACCACCATTGGCGTCTCTGGCCCACTCACCGCCTCCATGATCGCTGTCGCCCGCTGCTTCGCCCAGCCCAACTTTAAGGTAGGTCCCCAGATCGTCTTGTGAGAAGCGCGGCCTGGGGTCACGCAGCACACGTGGTGGCCTCACAGGAAGTGTCAAGCGCTAGCGAGGTGGAGAGAGCTGAGTGAGATCGAAGAGGTCGGTGTTCCATACACTGAAAGCACATTCATTTGGGAAAAGGGGTTAAAATGTTCTCTGTCCAGAAGTGGTTAGGATGTTGAGGAACCCAGTTTATAAAAAGGCATCTAGAAGCCGCTGTTGGATAATTTCCCCCAACTGTTACCCTTGCATGTCAGTTTTGTTTACTCCATTTTATAGCTGCCTTCTGCTTCTCGTTTTGCAAACCTTTCTGCTGTGAAAGGGTGCGAGTGTTCTCTGTAGGGTGGTGCCTGTCTTGTAGTGACGGGGCCTAAATGAATGTGACATGCGAGGCACATAGCAAACCCCCAGGGAAGTGACATGTGCTAAGATGCCCTTGGCCATGTGAGGCTGTGTGACAGCTCTGCCCACGCTGTCGTCAGCTGAGGCCAGGGAAAGTGGGCGGCATGTCAGAGGTCATACAGCTGGGGAGGCAGATGGGGATTCAGATCCAGTGCGTTCTGACTCTTCACAATTGGGGACAGAACACAGTTTACTTTTTTGTTTTTTAACTTATGAGACCGGCCATACCTTTCTCTTTTTCTTTTTTCTTTTTTACCCCCAGATAAGCATTTTGTGTCTAGAGAAGGCTTCAGACACCAGTTGCTTTCCCAAAACATTTACTCGGAACAGTTTTAAAATTATTGAATAAACTCTGAACAAAGACTTTTTGTTACATACACATCTCGCTCTTTTTGATGTTCGGTTGTACATCAGTGGGGAATGCTGTTTTGGGATCTTGGGAATAACTTGTGAACATGAATAAAAATAAGTAACCTTTAGGTGTTTTCCTGAGTAAGGTGTTTGAGCTCAAATGCAGTGACTTGGGCTTTACGGCTTGAAATACGAACTTCTCATTTAGATAGAAATGTTCCACTTCTGGAAACAATCATAGGGTAATCCTTAGAATGGCATTTAATTTGAAAACTTTAAAAAGAATGAAGAAGGCTTTCTTTATCTTATTTTGTTAATTTGTTTTTCAATTGCAGTTGACGTACAAGTTTCAGGTTTACAACATGTATATAATTTCCAAAATGATCACCCAGATAAGCCTAGTTCCCATCTGGCACTATGCGTAGTTATTACAGTATTATCGACTATGTTCCCTATGCTGTACCGTACATCCTGTGACTGTTTGCATAACTGGCAATTTGTACTTTTTAATCCCTTCACCTCTTGACCCATCCCTACCCCTCCCTTCCCCTCCCAGTTTATTCTCTGTATCTGTGAGTTTGTTTTGTTCATTTTTGTTTTTTAGATTCCACAGATAAGTGAAATCATGTGGTATTTATCTTTGTCTGATTTACTTCATTTAGCATAATACCTTCTAGGTCCATCTATGTTGCAAATGGCAAGATTTCATTCTTTTTTATGGCTGAGTAATATTTCATTAAAAAATATGTATACATATATCATGTTTCCCCGAAAATAAGACCTAGCCGGACCATTAGCTCTAACGCATCTTTTGGAGCAAAAATTAATATAAGACCTGGTATTATATTGTATTATGTATTATATCGGGTCTTATATTAAAATAAGACTGGGTCTTATATTAAGTTTTGCTCCAATAGACACATTAGCTGATGGTCTGGCTAGGTCTTATTTTTGGGGAAACACAGTATATATATATATCTGACATCTTTTCTTCTTTATCCAGTCATCCTTCGATGAACACTTACATTGCTTCCATATCTTGGCTATTGTAAATAATGCTGCAATGAACCTAGGGGTGCATATAGCTTTTCAAATTAGTGTTTTGGATTTCTTTGGATAAGTACCCAGAAGTGGAATCACTGGGTCATAAGTTAGTTCTGTTTTTAAATTTTTGAGGAAGCTCCATACTGTTTTCCATAGTGGCTGCACCAGTTTACAGCCCCACCAACAGTGCTCGAGGGTTTCCGTTGTTCCATATCCTCGCCAGCACTTGTTTGTTGATTTATTGAAAACAAGGCTGTCCGTGTTGTGAAGGCCTGTTACAGCCGGAGGAGTACCGTGCCGTGCTCGCTGCACAGACTGCTGGTGTAGATGGGCCCAGATTTCCTCACAGCCTAATGTAGTCAGTGCCTTTGCATTAAGCTCAGATGTCAACGTGCGGGAATCTCTTCTAGCAACACATTCTATTGGCACCTAGTAATACAGAGTAAAACCCTCCAGATGTTCGTCTAAAGTTACTTTTTATTTAAAAATTGTTTTTCATGGAAATAGTGGACTTAGTAATAGCCTTTGTTGACTACTGTTGAGGCTACTTTTAAACAGTCCTGGGTTCCTGAAATGAAAGTGCTCTGCACCCTTTGAATATGACAATGGATGGTTGTTGGATATTTCAGTTCATGAAGATTTGCAGGCTTTGGCGTCAGTGTGTTGAACTGACCTCCTGTCCTTTCTTGGTGATCTCAGGACCAGCGTCCAGCCTCTGGGTGCCCCGGCCCCCCCCCTCCAGTCTGCTCCCTCCGCTCGCGCTCTCCACGATGCCACAAGACCCCCTCTCCCCACCGCCTCCAGTCTTTCCAGCTCCCTCCCACTGGGTGCAGTTCCAGTGGTTCCCTGGCCCCAGGAGAGTTGCAGCCTTAGGTCCCTCTCGCCTGGCTTCCTTCCTTCACTTTAGGTCCCCTGGGTGAGCCCCTGCTGTGCTCGCCCTCTGCGGACTCCTTGCCCACCACTCCTGGTGAGACGGGCAGATGCAGATGATGCCAGCACGGAGTGCATGTCCGGAAAGTGGATGGCTTCACTTTGGCACCTGTTAGAATGTGCTGCCAAACCCACTGGTGCCTGTGTCTCGTCTGTGCGCTCTGATGAGTTGCTAACACAGACATCGTCCCCTCTGATGGTGGAGGACCCAGGATAGCCTCCCCCAGGCCTCCGTGTGGTCCCAGCTCCACCACTTCCTACCTGGGGGACGCTGGGAGAGTTACTGGACCCCATGCCTCAGTTTCCCCTTTATAAATGTCCCCTCCCATTCTCCCGCTGTTTGGCCCCCACACGCTCAGTGGCTGCCCTTGCCAGCCTGTCCACATGTCTCCACACCACACCCCCTCCCCCCTTCTGGATGGTTCCTTTGTCTCAGCTTGTACCTGGGGTGGCCCCTCCCCTTGGGCATGGGACCCCCTGACCCCCAATAGCCCCCAGGCACTGCTCCCCAGCATCAGGTGGTCATCTCAGCAGTGTCCTCTCTCTTCTGGGCTCTTTACATTTACGCACTACTCTTTGAATTTCACAACACTTTTTGGGGAGGCTCTGTTACTGTGCTTTTTATAAAGGGGAAACTGAGGCATGGGGTCCAGTAACTCTCCCAGCGTCCCCCAGCTAGGAAGTGGTGGAGCTGGGACCACACAGAGGCCTGGGGGCAGCTGTCCTGGGTCTTCTACCATCATCAGGGGACTCGCACAGCTCAGGCCTCTGCGTGCTGTTCCCTGGGCCTGAGACACGTTCCCTGCAGCACTCAGATGCTGTGCACCCTCCATTCCTTCCCACCTCCTCCTAGGTGTGACCGAACTCACCACACGCCCCTCTGAGACCCCCGCGAGCCTTCCTCACCTGCTCTTTTCTCCACTGTGCCATCCCCACTTGGCATGTTATACTTTCCTTTGTTGGGACGTGAGCTGCATGTGGGCAGGGCTGTTGGGCTTTCTGATTTGTGCCCTGAGCTGCAGTGCCAGGAGCGGCCTTCCTGACTGGCCCACCAGGAGCTCACATGTATGGAGTGGGACGAGCACAGACAGATCGGCAGCAGTGAGCAGCGCGAGGTGGCAGGTGCCATCAGGGTGGGCCCTGGCTCTGTTGCAGACCAGACAGAAATGGCGTGCCTCGGCGCCGCGGTTAGGCCACTGCTCCGCACGGAGGCTCCCCGAGCACATCAGCAGGACGCATGCCCTGCCCCTGTCCCTGGGGCCCAGCTCGCCCTCGTTGGGAAGCTGTCCCTCTGGGTCGTCCTTGGTTAAACACAGATCGTCTCTTTCTCTCCTCACACAGGTGGACGGCATCCTGAAAACTGTGCTTCGGGATGAGATCATCGCCTGGCACAAAAAAACGCAGGAGGACACGTCCTCTCCTCTCTCGGCTGCTGGGCAGCCAGAGAACATGGACAGCCAGCAGCTGGTGTCCCTCGTTCAGAAAGCTGTCACTGCCATCATGACCCGCCTGCACAACCTTGCCCAGTTTGAAGGTGGGGAGAGCAAAGTGAACACCCTGGTGGCCGCCGCCAACAGCCTGGATAATTTATGCCGCATGGACCCCGCCTGGCACCCCTGGCTGTGACAGCTGCTCTCAGCCCCCGGAATGTGAAGGGCGCCTCAGGCCCCGAGCCGCCGGCTTCCAACTCTCTCTGCCTTACTCGCTGGTTCTCAGAAGTCCTGTAGTTCTGCTGCGGCGCAGTTGTCTGTCGCCCTGTTACCTTGTGTGCAAGAGGATGAATTCAGTTGGGAGGGAAGCTGGGCTGTTACGATGGTGAGGTGATGCGAATGGCCGAGCCGAACCTCACTCTAATTTTTGAAAACAACCTTTCGAGAAAGCAGGACTCTGGCCTGGCATTTCTTTGTGAATTATTTATCGCCTCCCTCCCTCCGTGCGAGCACCCGGATGGAATTGTAGGAAGCAGTTGTGTACGATTGTTTTTAACTCAGAAGTAATACCCCATAGGAGCTTCATGCTTTTGTACAGGCCTTTGTAACAAGTGTACAGAAAACCCACTTTGTTAGAGAAACAGGAATTATGAACAAATCGTGCTGGTTTTTCTCTAAGCACAAACTTTTACTCTGTGTGAACCGCTCTGGGAATCTCACTGAGTGTGTGACATGGGGCCACGCACCTCGTCACCCTGCTGGGACCGCCATTTCTCACAAACTCAGATGTGGGTTCCTCTGGGAGAGCGGCCGGTGACTCACACTTTTTATTGGTTGGCTCTGGATGTCTTCTCGGCATTAACTATCACTGTACCTGGAAAAAACTCCTTCCTTCCTCCTAATTTAAAAAGAAACAGCAACACAAGTTTGTCTGTTAACTCCAGTGTGTGTTCACATTTTTATAAATATGAGTACTGAGAATGTTCTATCTAAATCTGTACAGTGTGATTTTTTAGAATAAATATTTTATAAAAGGGTGTGGTGTCCCTTGTGTGTTAAAATGCCTGTTTCTAGGAGGTGTTTCCTCTACCTAAGCGTCTCTCTGGCCCTCGGCCACTGGAGGTCCTGGGCCAGCGTGGGCCGTGCCGCGATGTGGCTTTGTGGTGACAGACAGGTGCTGCCTGGCAGGGTCGCGGCCTGGAACGCGGGTCTGCACCAGCCGCTCCGCGTGTGCTGGAATGGTGACAAGGAATGCTGGTCCTGATCGCGATGGTGGCAAAGGCACCCAGGAATCTGGTCCCTTTCCGTTTTGTTTACACATTTCAGGGCGGCTGCCGTGTGACCCGTGCGCCGAGGGGACAGCGAGGGGACAGCGCCTCCTGGGGCCTGGAGGCCTCAGCGTGGATCCGTGCCCCCCGCAGGGCCGTTTCCTGGTGCTGGGAGCATCTGAGCGCTCAGCTCCACCAGCTCGTCCCCGCTCGTTAGCACCGCCGGTGGGAGTGGCCAAGCAGGACGCTGCCCTAGAGGACGGGAGGGTCAGTTCCTCACGCGGACTGCGATGTCCCAGCGTGAGAAACTGAAGCCGGACAGGATGGGGCTGCTGCTGCTCCTAAAGTGACTCACCCGTTGAAGTGCCTCGTCGCTGGGAGGACGTCTTTTCCACAGCTCGGGCTGGTCAGCGCCAGGGCCCGGAGCCCTCCTCAGGCCCGACTCGCCCAGGCCTTCCCCGTGCCCCACGCTGTCCCCCCCTGTCCCCGGCAGCGTGGGGTGAAGCCTGTAGGTGGGGTCCCTCAAACCTCACCACGAGGCCCAGTCCAAGGGCCATAACGCAATGTGCTAGAAGAGGCGAAGCTTTCGGCCTTGCAGGTGCTGGGTCGTGACTGGGATGCCCGCTCACCTGCAGTGGGCAGGACCCACGGCCACAGCGGAGGTTATACTGGTGTCCAGTCCTCGTGCAGATGGTCCATCAGCCCCCGGGCAGCGGCCCCCACTTTACAGAGAAGGGATTTTCAGCTCCCAGAGGGTGAGGGTCTCATCCGCAGTCTCAGAGCCAACTGTGGAGAAACGGAATCAACCTTGGCCAGCTTGACTCCAACCCTCCTCCCCCCTCGCCCTGCACCCTGGGACAGGGTTGGAGGTTGAGGGGCCAGGGGTTGTCCATCCGACTATACGTTCCCATTCTTTCTTTGGAGTTAATTACGTTATTGTACAATTACTTGGAGGGCTGTCTTGGTGAGTGTCTGTGAGAGGAGCCGTGTATTGAAATTACAGGTGACGGCCGACAGGCAGCTACTGTGTTTCCCCGAAAATAAGACCGGATCTTATATTAATTTTTGCTCCAAAAGACGCATTAGGGCTTATGTTCAGGGGATGTCATCCTGAAAAATCATGCTAGGGCTTATTTTCCGATTAGGTCTTATTTTTGGGGAAACACCGTGATAGGTGCTGTCAAGCAGCCATTGCTCCCCCAGGGGAGGAGGTGCCCCCTGACCAGCCTCACTGTGCAACAAGGCCTCCAAGCCTGGGGTCAGGTCGTTTGACACATTAAGTTACCTTTGTGCTCTTGGAGAATCACGTGGAAGATGGTGATTGATGTACGAATGGCGTTTGGGTCCAAGGAGTCTGGAGTCCATCATCTCAGGCTCGCCCACACCACGCCCCGGTTTCTAGGCAAACCAACCTTTGAACAGCCAGGGCAGGAGTTCCAGGGGAGATCCAGCATCTTCTGAGCTCCATCTGGAAGTGGCAATCTCAAGGAGCTGGAGTCCGGAGACCCAAGCCAGAGAGCCAGAGCCTCCGGGACCGTGAGCCTCGGCGCTCTCACCTGAACATGGCGTCGCTGGAAGTTGGGCCCTCGGGAGACGAGCAAGGTCAGAGAAAGGGCTCATTTACCGGGGGGCCCACACGGTATATGTCCAGAGTCTCCAAACACAAAATTTACCCTTTTAGCCATTTTTAAGTGTGCAGTTCAGTGGCATGAAGTACAATCACATTGTGTAACCATCACCACAGTCATCTCCAAAATGTTTTTCGTCTTCCCAAACTGAAACTCTGCCCCCATTAAACACTAACTCCTTGTTCTCTCTTCCCCCAGCCTCAGGAAAATACTCTCCTACTTTCTGACTGAATTTGTCTACTCTAGGCATCTCGTCTAAGTGGAATCATACGACCCATGTCCTTTTGTGACTGTCTTATTTCACTCAGTATAATATCCTCAAAGTACATTCATTTTGTAGCTTATGACAGTTTTCTTCCTTTAAGGCTGAATAATATTCCATTGTATATATACACTACATTTTGTTTTTCCATCTTCCATCGATAGACACTGGGTTGCTGCTGTCTCTTGGCTAGTGAACAGTGCTGCTAGAAACACGGGTGGGCAGTGCTCTGTTTGACTCCTAACTTTGAATTCTTTTGGGAATATACACAAGTGGAATTGCTGGCTCTTTCAATTCTGTTTTCCAGTTTTTGAAGAACTGCCATACAGTTTCCCATCATGGCTGCACCGTCTTACACGTGCACCAACAAGCACAAGTGTTCCTCTTTCTCCACATCGTCACCAACACTTGTTTTCTGATAAAAACACTTGTTTTTTTATGATAATCATCCCAATGGGTGTAAAATGGTATCTGTCTTGTGGTTTTGATTTGCATTTCCCTAAAGATTAGTGGTGAACATGTTTTCACGAGCTTATTGACCATTTGTGTATCTTCCTTGGAGACATACCTGTTCACACCTGTTGCCCATTTATTAATCAGGTGGTTGGAGATCTTTATATATTCTAGATATTAACCTCTTATCAGATACGATTGGCAGTTATTTTCTCCCATTCTGTTGATAGTGTTCGTAAATGCTGCTGCTACAGGTGATTAATTTTTAACGTCATAGTTGACAAAGGAAAAATATAACTGGTATACAAGAGAAAAGTTTGGGAAATAGTAGTTTAAACATCTCATGCTTATATGCATTTCCTTATAGTGTATGATTTATTTTAATCTATAGCTTATATTTAATTCCAAAATGTAATGAAGAGTCTCCTAAGTGTGGACCTATATCATGCATACACATATGGATGAAAATCTTAAATAAAATACTACCAAGTATAATTCTGCTCCTATGCCTCGTGAACGTAGTGTGATAAAACCGAGTTAATGGTGCATTATCCTTTTCATATATTTCTGGATAACATGCATCATTTTAAAGGAATTATCTAGTTACTACAGTCCTCTGGAACTTATCAGTCTACCTTCAAATGACATTATTCTTCACCTATAATGGAAGAATCTGGTAACAGTAAACTTCCATCTCTCCCTTCCCACTGTGCTATTAATGTTGCATGTTTTACTTTTATGTTATTAACTCCATGACACATTGTCATTACTGTTCACACCAGACCATGGGTTCTTAGCAATACAAGTCATATTGTTCCCTTATCACGGGGGGCGGGGGGTGAGGAGATAAAAACTCCTAAAAAGGCTCCTTGGGAAGCTGGGAAGCTGGTATATATTCATTTTTTTAGCTCTAACAGGGTTTTTTGGTATGTGTTTCTTAGGTTTTTCTATATATAAGAATATGTTTGGTCTGCTTTGCTTTCAGGTTTGTGAAAGGGGGTGGGGACCAAGGTGCCAGTGTCCCCAGACCGTGCTGCCACACCAGAGAGGAGGCGGCCAAAGGCACGTAAAAATGTCTTCAGTTTTCCTACTGCTATGTATGAATGGGGCTTTTGCTTGGTTTTAGTTCTTTGCTTGATTCCCAGAGCTCCCATAGTATTTTAGCCAGTATTTAGTTGTTTGTCTAATGATTCCTGCGGGTTGAGGACCTGGGGCTGCCTCGTCTTCCATACTGCTGAGGTCACACGAGGCAATTGATTGAAATTTTTCATTTTTATTGAGCTGTAATTTACAAAAGTATCAGTTTTTAAGATTGTAAATGATTGTGTAAACATTGATTTTAAAATTAGACTAAATCCAGCCTGTGGTTCACAGAAATAAGCTCTGAAGCGCTGGGGTCTTCTCAGTACAGACCATGTAGTGAGTGACATGGCACCAGCCAAAACCTGTCCTCCCCGCCTCATATTCTCTAGACAGAAAAAAGGGGAACAGTTACTGCAGGAGACTCACTTTTAAATAAAGTACAACTTTATGCCTCAGAGGACTCTAGTTATTGTTGAGTTGCCATTTATGAGGACTCAACACTATTTTAGAGGAGAGAGAAGAATTTGTTCTTTTTCTGGGCCAATAGAAAAAACTTAAGTAGCAAAACAAAAGTACTATTTTTATACTAGCCAGAAGCCAAATAAGATGGAAATAAATTTGCAACAAGATCACATTTCATCTTGTATGTTTATAAATCATATCCTAAAACTGATAGTTTTATGAAGCTTTCATTTGAACTATTGTGCAATCACCTAAACAACTGCAATTAAACTTAAAGAGAAAATGGTCAAAATTATTTTAGAAGACAAAATAATGATTGCTGTGCTGATGGATTCTTGCAGAGGACGTATTAATAACAACAATTCTGTAGTAACAGTACCTACAAATAGAACGGAGTGGAAACAACTCACTGAGATGATTCATGTTTACATAGTCTTCAGTTATTAACCATTATTTCAAGATTCTGAGTTGAACCGCTGTATAATTTCTGAACTAAAAGCAATGAAGCTAAAGGAGAAAAAAACTCCAAATTACTTCAGTACAGAAATTACTGAGCACAGAGCCTGGCTGAGGTTCTGGGTCTTCCGATTGGCGCATTGGAGGCTGTACCTCAGGCTGGGTGGACAGAGGGGGAATCCAGCTCACAATGTAGACATTTCTGTTGTTGGTGGAGTGCATGTTGGGCCAACGAAGACTGTTGGAGAGAATTCTTGGGGGGCCTCATCCTCGTTATCCTGAATATAGTGAAGGACAGGTGCTCTTAGGCTGCTCCCTGGGAGCCCGTGGTAACACCTGTGTCTGAGGGGAGAACTCAGCCAGCAGCTCCGGGCAGGTGCGTGTCCAAGTGTCTGGGCTCTGCCTGGCTATCAGGAGCACGGACAGCCTGGGGGAGCACATGGGTCCAGCCTGGGGGCCTCTACCTCACAGCTCGACGCCCCTTCTTCCTGAGCAGTCCGGCTTCCAGAGGGTTCTCTGTGGGCCTCTCAGGCCTCTGCCAGATGCTTCACTCGAACTATCAGGGACATATGTTCAACTTTAAATTCCTTCTGGTAAGTTTCATCTGGAGTGTGCATTCTCTTTTTGTAAATGGTGTTTTTCTTGTGGAAATGAGCCGGCCTTGATAATGGCCATTGAGGATTTCTGTTTCCAGAATTTGGGTCTCTGATGCGAGTCCCAGCTCTTCGCATGCATGGCTGATCTTTTACTTCGGGAAGGTTCTCCTCTCTTTTCACAGGGAATTTGCTCTTGATTGAATATCCAATAGAAATTCATGTTTTTCTCTCAGGGCAGTTTCTGCCAGAACTTTCCATTTCACTTTCTACCACTGTTGTTTTAATTTTAGAGTCATAAAGGAGATGGGACATTTCAACACCCAGGTTCCGGTCCAAGCGCAAGTGCTGTGAGTTGTGACCAGGAGTTGACGAGGCTGGTTTCCCGAGAGCAGAGCAGTCCTGACCCCTCACGCTGCAGGAAGGCTGACACCAACGCCTGCAGGTAAGTGTCAAGCCTGTTTTCAGTATTTTTCAAACCCCCAAGATCCTATAACTTTCATATACGAAATACCATTGATACATTAAAAATGATTTCAAACTTTTTTATAGAAGTTTGTGGATTTTAATGTTTCCTCATTTTATTGAATATAACTGACATATCAGTGTATTATTAGTCCAAGGTGTACAGTATGATTTATGTGTTTACCACTGTTTTCTCTGACTATGGTGAAGTATTCTGTTCAGGGATTTTTCAATACGATCTTTAAGAGCATCGATGAGTTTATCTTTCTTTGCTACTTTAGCATACATTTGGTTTCATCTTTCTTCAAGAGTTTTAAAATAGTGTTTCCCCGAAAATAAGAGTGGGTCTTATATTAATTTTTGCTCCAAAAGATGCATTGGGGCGTATTTTCAGGGGATGTCTTCTTTTTTCATGTACAACAATCTGCATTTATTCAAATACAGTCATGTCATCTACTTCTGGAACATCGTCATAACGTACTAAATGCGTCCATCTGGCTGATGTTCTTAACTGGGGCTTATTTTCGGGTAGGTCTTATTTTCAGGGAAACATGGTATACTTATTTTAACTCAGCCGCTTCAGTCAGTTTCTTAAAAAATCCTTCCAATTTGCCTTCGGAAGGATTTGCATTTCTTAATGGAGCTGTCACCTCCAGGTCCAAGATCCCACTGTCCATGTCCTCTCCACAATGTCGCCGGCCCTTCCTGTGGGACCGAGCTGGTGGACTCACATCTTTACCCATTACCCGCGGCTGCTGTGTGGTGAGTGGAAGAGAGGGGGCAAAAGTGGGAGGAGAGCCCAGTTAGGGGTGAAGTGTGGCTGTTTGGCCCTCCCCTCCATCCAGGTGGCCCCTAGCTCAACAGATAGCTGGTGCCAGAGAGCGCAGCTTTGGGCATGCAGACTGCAGATGGCTCAGCGCCCGGAAGGGCTCAGGGTGGCAGCTGACAGGGTGAGGGGCAGCTCCGGAGCTTGGAGGCCCTGGATGGAACACTGGAAATCTATTTATATCAAGAACTGGGGGAAAGACTACTCGCCAATATGAGGGTGCAAAGGCTTCCCCAAGTCCCGCAGCACTGCCCTTCTGTCAGGGTGTGAGGCAGCGACAGAC
Organism: Rhinolophus hipposideros; assembly: GCF_964194185.1. Lineage (NCBI taxonomy): Eukaryota > Metazoa > Chordata > Mammalia > Chiroptera > Rhinolophidae > Rhinolophus > Rhinolophus hipposideros. The sequence continues at coordinate 6,960,520 of NC_138069.1, forward strand.
ATTATAATCAAACTGTCAAAAGACAACAGATTCGTGGAGGACAGCAAGAAAGACCATCACATACATGGAATCCTCAATAAGATCACCAGCAGATTTTTCCATCAGAAACCTTGGAGGCCAGACAAACAGTGGTTGATTTATTCAAATAGATGAAAGAAAAAAAAAGTCAGAGTTCTGTATCCTGCAAAACTGTTTTTAAAAATGAAGGAGAAATGAAGACATGTCCTGATAAAAGCTGGAGGGAGTTCATTACCAACAGACATGCCTTGCAGGAAATGCTAAAGGGCGTCAGTCCTTCAGTATGAAAGGATGCTAGACAGTAACTCGAAGCTGTAAGAAGAAATCAAGATCTCCAGTAAAGGTAAATACATGGGCAATTATAAAAGCTATTATTGTAATTTTGGTTTGTAAGTCCACTTTTTATTTTGCATATGCTTTCAAAGGCAAATGCATAAAAAACTACTAATATATATTACTGGCACAAAACATACAAAAATGTAATTTGTGACATCAATAACAGAAGGGGGAGTTGGAGCCGTATAGGAGCAGAGTTTGTGTATATTATTCAAGTTAAGTTAGCACATATTCAAATTAGATTGTTATAACTTTAGAATGTAACAGCACTCCCCATGGTAACCACAAAGAAAAAATCTATAGAATATACATAAAAGGAAATGAGAAAATAAAACCATGTCACTATAACAAATCAAATAAACACAAAAGGCAGCAGTAATGGAGGAAATGAAAGACAATAACTATAAGGCATATAGAAAACGAATACCGTGTTTCCCTGAAAATAAGACCTAGCCGGGCAATCAGCTCTAATGTGTTTTTTTGAGCAAAAATTAACATACAACCCAGTCTTATATTAATTTTTGCTCCAAAAGATGTATTAGAACTGACTGGCTAGGTCTTATTTTTGGGGAAACATGGTAATAAAATGGAAGAAGTAAGATCAAGAAAAAGTCACATTTAAAATGGTAGGCAATTTTGTGGCATTTTTACTTGCCTTTGCATCAACCCTTCCAGGCACAGCGCTGCGTGGTGGGGAGGAAGTGGCTCAATTCCTAGTTTCCTCCCACCCCTTCCCCCCCACATGTACATATAAAGTAAAAAAAGAACCAAATTCTGGAGCTGAAAAACACAATAACTAAATTGAAAAGTTCAATAAAGGGGTCCAATAGCATACTCAAACAGGCAAAACAATCAATGAACTTGAAGGTCATTTGAAATCACTGAATCAGAGGAGTAAAAAGAAAAAGTGAAGACAGCCTAAGGGATTATGGGATACCATCAAGCCGACCAACATATGCATTACTGGAGTCCCAGAAGGAAAAAGAGGCAGAGAGCTTATCTGAAGAAATAATGGACAAAATTTTTCCAGTTTCAGGAAAGAACTGGACATACAAATTTAAGAAACTCCAATTCCTACTAAGATAAATTCAAAGAGACCCACAGCAAACACAGAACAACTGAAGGGGCAAAATAGAGAGCTCCACAATAATAGTAGACTTCAACACCTCACTCTTTATAGGTCAGAATGAGACAGATCAGTAAGAAAATGGGGACCTGCATAACAGACCAGTTAGATCTAACAGACATATACAGAACAGCCCACCCCACACTAGCGTAATACACACCCTCTCCAAGTGCACATAGAACATTCTCCAGAATACACCAGATGTTAGGCCATAAAACAAGTCTCAATAAATTATTTTAAAAGACTGAAACCATACAAAATATTTTTTCTTACCATAATGGAATGAAATTAGAAATCAGTAATGAAAAAAAAATTCAAATATGTGGAAATTAACATATCACAAGGGAAGTTAGAAAATATCTTGAGATAAATGTCAGTGAAATTATAGCATATCAAAACTGAAGTGCTAAAGAAGAAAATTTATAGTTGTAAATGCTTACATTAAAAAAGAAGAATGGTCTCAAAGCTACAACCTACTTTACACCTTAAGGAACTAAAAAAAATAAACCCAAAGCTAGCAGTGGAAGGAAATAATAAACATTATGGCACAGAAAAATAAAAAAGAGAATAGAGAACAAAGAAATCATTGAGGCCAAGAGTTGTTTCTTCAAGAAAAATCAACATACTGACAAACCTTTAGCTAAATGACTAAGAAAAATAAGGATTATTAGAATAATAGTTGACCCTTGAACAATGCAGGGGTTGGGGTGCTAAGCCCAGTGCAGTCAGAAAACTGTGTATAACATTTGACCCCCCTCCCCAACTTAACTACTGATAACTTTTCACCTTATCAATAACATAAAAGTCAAGGGGCCGGCCGGGTGGCTCAGGTGGTTAGAGCTCTGTGCTCCTAACTCCGAAGGCTGCCGGTTCGATTCCCACATGGGCCAGTGGGCTCTCAACCACAAGGTTGCCAGTTCAATTCCTCGGGTCCCCCAAAGGGATGGTGGGCTGCGCCCCCTGCAACTAGAAAACGGCACTGGACCTGGAGCTGAGCTGCGCCCTCCACAACTAAGACTGAAAGGACAACTTGAAGCTGAACGGCGCCCTCCACAACTAAGACTGAAAAGACAATAACTTGACTTGGAATAAAAGGCCTGGAAGTACACACTGTTCCCCAATAAAGTCCTGTTCCCCTTAAAAAAAAAAAACACATAGAAGTCAACACGTTTTGTATGTTGTATTATACACTATTCTTATAAAACAGTAAGCTAAAGAAAATGTTAAGAAAATCATGAGGGAAATTCATTTACAGTACTGTACTGTATTTATTGATACGCTAGGTTTACGCCATCTGTTTATAAGATGAATTGCCTATCAGTAACTGCATCAATGTTGTCTTATACAGAACACTGTAGATGTTATAGGTATGATAGACATTAGACATTAAAAATGAAAAGAATGTGAAAAAGAAATTCATATTTACTTACACGTTTTACAATTCCTCTACTGATAATGAAGCAGCAGCAACGTGATTGCTTTATGGCAGCCTACTGTAACTGAGGTAATTGCGTCACAGTACTAAGGAAATCTCAAAAAATTTTCTAATACATTTGTGAAATAAAACCGTGGTTTTTAATAAGTGGATTGTGCAGTTAAGGGGCAACTGTACTATGAATAACTGTATGACAACAAAATGGATAACCTAGATGAAATGGACAAATTTCTAGAAACACAGCTTACTGAGACTGAATCATGAAGAAATAGAAAATCTGAATAGACCTATAACTAGTAAGGAGATTGAATCAGGAATCAAAAACCTCCCAACACAGTAAAGCCCAGACTTTCACTAGTGGAGTCTACCAATCATTTTAAGAAGATTTAATACCAGTTGTTCTCAAACTCTTCCAAAAAACTTGAAGAAGAGAAATTGCTTCCTAATTCATTCTATGAGGCCAAAGACACTACAAGAAAACTACAGGTTAATGTTCCTCATGAGTATTTATGCCAAACCTCCAACAAAATATTAACAAATTGAATCCAACAGCATAGTAAAAGGATTATACATCATGACAGAGTAGGATTTATTCCTAGAATGCAAGGATCACTCAACATACAAAAATCAATGTAATATATACCATATAACAGAATAACGGGGAAAAAATCACACGATCATCTATCTCAGTTGATGCAGCAAAATCATTTGCAAAATTCAACACCTTTCATAATGAAAACTCAATAAATTAGGAACAGAAGGAAACTATCTCAACATAATAAAAGCCATATGTGAAAAGTCTCACAGGTAACAATCAAACTCAGTAGTGAAAGGCTGAAAGCTTTTCTGTTAAAGAACAAGACAGGGATGTCCATTCTCACCACTTCTATTGAACATAGTGCTGAAGTCCTAGCCATCAGAGCAATCAGGCAAGGGAAAAATGAAAGGCACTCAAAATGGAGAGGAAGAAATAAAATGATCTGTTTGTAAATAACATGATCTTATGTGTAGAAATCCTAGAAAACACACACTGTTACAACTAATCAATGAAATCAGCCAAGTTGAAGGATACAAAATCAACAAACCAAAATCAGTTGTTTCTATACACTACCAATGAACAATCCAAAGAGAAAATTAAAGAAAAGCAATTCCATTTAAAATAGCATTGAAAAGAGCACAATTCTCAGGAGTAAACTTACATGCTGAAAACTACAGAACATTGCTGAAAGAAATTAAAGAAGATTCAGATATTAGTCTGTAATCTTTTCTGGGTACCATGGCCCAGTCAAGTTCTCACATAACATTAATCATACCAAGTGTCCGCCAAATGAACGGTAAAACAAAATGTGATATATTCCTACAATGGAGTATTATAAAGTGATAAAAAGGAATGAAATTTCGATATATGCTCTAACATGGATGGACCTTGAAAAAATATTATGCGAAGGGAAGTAAGTCAGACACGGGACAAATATTGTATGAGTCTCTCTGTATGAAGTACCTATATGAAGAATAGGTAAATTCATAGAGGTTCCCAGGGCCTGGGGTCAGAGGAGAACGGGACTTACTAGTGAAAGGGGAGTTTCAGTTTGGGAAGATAAAAACGTTTCGGGTATAGATAATGGTGATGGTCCCACAACACTGAAATGAATTTGATGCCATTGAATTGTACATTAAACAATGTTAGTTAAATTGATAGGTATTATATATGTTTTACCATAAAAATATATAAAAAAGAAAAAAAACAAGCCAACAAATATGACCAGTGTGTGAAGAAGTCAACAGATTGGCGATGTTTTCACTCGCACACGTTTCTGCTGGGTAGAGCACTTATGGCTGACTGCCATGTTTTCATGAGTTTCTTCCAGAATTCTATGCTTGTCTGTCCTTTTTCCTTAGAAGGCCCCTGCAGTATCTCTGACCACTGACTTCCTTTCTTGTAGGAATATCACTAGGAAATTGGAATATCACGTCCACGCTGAAATAACAGATGCCAAAAATGTAAAGTTGTGAATTTATTGCATATGTAACAAAATGAACCTGACCTCCCGGGCCCAGCCTGCTGTACAATCACTGTTTGTTTTGTATTTCCAGCTGGTTCCATAACCACATTAAATAGAACTAGTATTTCTTTAAATACTTTTGATTTTGACATAAAACAGAACATTAGTGTACAACTTTCACAAAATAAATCGGCAATAAAAACAGTGGGAAGAATAACAAGGATAGCAGCAATACTTAAAAACAAGACATTACAAAATAAATTAAAAAATACATTATAAAGTGGTTGAGAAACAAAAATAAACAAATTTTAAAAATTCATACTATGTTTCGGGAAGGCTGCGGTGCGCATGGCACACCCCTGGCTGCAGAAGCCCGTGCTGACAGCTGACCTGAGGGCTGCCCACCGGAACGCGGAGCGTTAGGCGGGGCAGGCTCAGGGGCCACAGTTCCATCCCGCGGGCGGAATCACCCTGCAGACGTCATGAGCAAGTCACTGTCCCCCAGGCCGCCCCTCCACGTTTCCTCCCCAAAGCGCTGGCAGAATGGTGGTTCGCTACATCCCTGAGGGTCGGCTGCTGACCGCTGGCGAGGGCAAGCCTGGAAGTTGCGCCCCTGAGGCATCTGGGCAGAGGCGAGGGGGTGGGCGGGGTGGGTGTCTGGGATCACCAGGAGGGGTGACCAGCGAAGAGTGCGTGTGTGGTGTGGACGGGGTTCCTGCGGATCGGGAGCTACACTGTTCTCTGGGTGGATCCAAGGCCCAACCACTGTGGATGTTTAAGCTTCTAGAAGTGCAGTGCTGCTGATGGGCAGGCCTGCGTGGCATAAGTAAACGGAGCTCTGGAAAGCTCTGCTCTTTCAGGCGCCTGGGTGACACGCACAGCTGATGGGCGTGCCACATGCGGCGTTAGGAGGAAAGCCGAGAGCCAGGCCTTACTGGCGGGTAACCGGTAGGTCCTGAGCAGCCCCTGCAGGAGCAGGACACGACCCTCTGGATCTCACTGAGGAGACATGTGACGCGAGAGCAGCCTGGGCTGCGGGTTCTGAGGCTCATGCACGCTCCCAACAGCAGGAAGGAGTCAAACGCGACGTGCCTGCTCCCAAGCCTTTCCAGCCACTCAACCCTCGTTTCCTTCCTAATTACTACAGATTTTGATCACCACCACAGGAAAAGTCGGGTGGGTCTTCTCACTTTCACATCTCTGGTGGATGGTCGGTATTTTCATTTCCTCATGTCCACAGGAAGATTACGAGGGAGGACTAGATGGAATCAGTGGGGAGCCAGCTTCTAAAATGCCCTCGGTAAGTATCATGGCAAATGAGACACAGGATAAGTCCAACTGGGACAAAGCCCAATTCTGGAAAGAGCCAGCCCACCGTTTCACCTGGACTTCATGAGTGGACTAAGTTTTCCTTCTGTGGCAGATCACGCTGGACACCCCTTCTATCTAGATCCCCAGTCAGTACAGAAGCTAGGCTCTCTCGCAGCCCCTGGAACCCACAGCTGGTGACGCGTGGCCCCCACTGGGCAAAGCTCAGCACACGGGGTGGATCTACCTCTCTTTCCTAAGGGGGCTGAGCGCTGCCCGTGCCAAACTGCAGACCCGGCTGGGGAAGCCAAGGACCGCACTGGCGCAGAAGGGTGAGTACGCTCCATACCTCCAGACTCCCGGTGCTAGTAACAGAAAGAACAGTGAAACAGTCGTCCACACGCTCCTTCCAAACCCATCTCAGACCCACAGCTGGATTCCAACGCTTAACTCAAATTTTTCAACAGCAGAATTTCAACAGTGAAATGTCTTGCTAAGGAATTATCCTGCACTTGCCCCCCAAACAAAAACAACAAAAAACCAGACAGGAGAGCTTGCTGCTGCGGCCACTGTCCACTGAGGTTCAGCTATCCAAAATTAAGCCACTTAGTTAAAACGCTGTGAACTTTTGTGCAAACTGGAAAATGGTGTTAGAAATTTAGGGTCGAGGCTTGCTTTGGCCTTGCTCATCATACGAAGACATCTGGGCAAGTAAATCGAGTGGCAGGTGTCACTGTCCCCATCTGACACTGGGGAAATGGGCTGAATGAGTCAGGGTGGATGCGTGCCCCCTGCTGTCAGGTTTACACCCATGCCCTCCTTTATGCAAAACTAATGTGGCGTGGATTCTGGTCATCGCGGTTTTGCATTCCCACTCCCTTTGAAGCTAGTTTGCACCACCCCAGCAACTAGAATAACAGAATTTTGTTGAGTTAGGTTAGATCTTAGCCATTTCCGCACGATAGTTTGTTAGTATTCAAGTGGCTCAGTTGCCAGCCATCTACGTACAGGTGGTAGCAGAAGCCACAGTTTGGGAGCTGAGGCTGGTTTTGGCCTGTTCTTTCATAAGCTTCGTTACGTGGTGTTTTCATTGGAAAAATATTTTGAACTGGATAGATAATGCGGCAACAGGGACTCTTTAAAGGAAAGATCATTTTTCTCTAAGTAAAACAAAATTTTCCACCAGGATACCCTGAAAAGACCTACCCTGGGCCTCCAGCTAACGCTGCCCCTCAATTCCTTTACCTTTCAAAAAGGGAAGCACATTTTGGACTCAAGCTTCCTGCTGTGGCAGAATTCCAATAAGCATATATATTATACAGTTACTTTTCAGGTAGAATTTAATCTGCTACCCAGAGCAGGCTGCTAGGATGTGAAATTTGGAATTTGTTTTGAGGCAGAAAAGCTGGGATAGCTACCAGTTACAAACCCTCAGTAAGCCAAGCTCGGTTCCGTAACTGCAGGTCGACACTCCTATAAAGAGCACAGGGCCATGAGCCTGTCACCGTGTCACAACCGGAGCAGAATATCCTGTGTGACCGAAGCCAAATCTAAACCTGGCTGCGTTTTATTGGATGGGTGATGGAAGGGGGTGGGAGTACTGTCGTAATGGAGGAAAATATGGGTGGGAGCCACCAACCAAAGTCCCCCCGCCCCCTTCGCTCCGCCAATGAAAAGGAGGGGAGACAACCTTTTCCCTCAGGTTATCTAGAATTCCAGTGCCTCAGCCCGCTTTGCAGGAGGTGCGCAGAAAGCGATATGCTTTTGGTCTGGCGGTCATGAGCTAGAATCTGTTGCCTTTGGTTGCTCTTCACTCCACAGCAAACCCACAGGTCTCTTCCACTGCTGTTAGCAGCTTCTCGTAGAGCTTCTCATAAGACTCATAAGGTGGAATGTCGATCCGGTTAAAGCTGGAACAGGACAAAAGAATGACAGTCACTGCTGGGGACAGTCTGGCCCTAGGAGCTGCTTCAGGGCCAAGGACAGGCAGGAGCAAAGCATTTGCGGGGGTTGCAGGGCAATGAGAAGGTGGAAGTCTCTCGTCACCAGTACGCGGGGGTGGGGATGGGGGAGGACAGGTGAGTTGTCCACACCCCCTTGTGCTTTTCTGCTTCTAATGCCAAGAGTTTTCAACACACAGCAATAAAGGTCTTTAAAACTAAAATAAAACCAAACTACTATCTACTGTTGATATTAGGACAAAGCTCTGAACTTGTTTTGTTTGCATTTTTTGTCTTTGGGAGAAATCACTCAGTACCAGGAATACCATCTTTGTAGACCAGCACAACCCAGACTGGCCGGCAGTCAAATTGCCACTAATAATTTACTGTATGTCGGTCTATTCCTCTGTGACTTGATCTGAGATCAAAATGGGGCAGCCTGGAAAATCCCCTGCAAAACCAGAAACTGTATCTCAAAACTAATAAAATGTCAAATCCCTGCTAGATGAAATGAATCTTAAATTTCGGACTCAGTATTTCCATGGGGAAATTCATTTCCAGTGACTGTGCAAGGAAAAAGACACTCTCTAAGAAGCTATTATCTCAACAAATCAAAAAATACAAAATTGTGACCCAGAGGACACAGTGTGGCCTATTGAATTACTAGGGATTAGGCAACTAAGGATGGTTTTTGTTAAGGACTCGGGCTAAATGGTATTGCAGTCTTTTTTCAGGAGCATTAGCATAGGGGGAGATTTTCCATATCTGTTTTATTCTAGGCACTAAACTAGGAAAGGACAAAAACCTAAGAGGAGGGGGTGTGTGCACACAGCACCATTCCTGCAGCGCCAGGCGAGGGGCAGCGCTCTGGACGCCCCCACAGTCCCGCAAACAGCTTTCACAGCCTTTCACACATGTGCAAACCCCAGTTAGCCTATGTAGTAACTTGCCCAAAGTCACATATCAGAGGGTGTCCAGGCCAGCATCTGCACCCCCTGTCCTCGGCTTACATTACATCACAATGCTTCTCGGCAATATGTGGGACTGGTTCTCCTGAACTACAGGTGACTGTTCTCAATAAATTGTTCTGAGACGAAGTGTATGTAAGTGATTTGATTTTTAAACCACAAAGGAAATAATCCACTACAGATACCGTGTTTCCCCGAAAATAAGACCTACCCTGAAAATAAATCCCAGTTAAGATCGCCAGCCAGACGGGCGCATTTAGTACGTTATGAGGATGTTCCAGAAGAAGATGACATGACTGTATTTGAATAAATGTAGACTGTATGTGAAAAGAATAAGACAACCCTGAAAATATGCCCCAATGCCTCTTTTGGAGCAAAAATTAATATGAGACCTGGTCTTATTTTCGGGGGAAACATGGTATTAAGTTGAAATTTAGGGAGGATGTATTTTTCAAAATAGGCAAGGTGCATCTGTCACACGCAAAGTTGAGGGGACAGTGGGGCCCCAGGAAGGTCAGATAAAGTGAAGACCAGTAACTCCCACTTAAAACTACAACTTGTCCCACTGACAGGTACACGTGTGCGCTCAGGCAGATGTGCAGACGAGCCCATGGGAGTGGCAGCCAACACCAATCACATCCCACAAAACTGGTTTCATGGAAGAGACTTCTGATAACCCTTACATGTGACACGCTGCCCAGTGCTTGTCCCATTTGACACTGGTGCCATTGCCAGTTGTTACTTGGAACTCTGCATAAACGAGACAGCTTAGAAAGTCGCGTGAGGGAACACACGCTGCAGAAGCTCCCAGGGGATGGCTCCTGCACAGCCCTTTGCTTACCAGGTGTGGGCCTTCGGTAGGTTGTCTGTGTTGGCGTCGATCAGGTGGATGGTGAACAGCCGGGGCCCTGCCGCGCCTGTAGAACCTTACAAGACAACATTCTAGTTAATGCACTTCAGAGGCTGGGCCTGCGCCCCACTGCTGACCACACCCTCTGCCCAACACCCAGGCGGGCTGTCCCGCCAGAGGGTCACGGAGTTGCCATGGCAACAGGAGCTTCTGCCTGGCCATCAAGTGACGAATCAGACATTTAGAAAGTCCCTGGCGCGGAGCAGACTCATGAGCAATGGCCTGTGCCCCTGACCATGAGCTGCCTCCAGTGGAGGTGTCTGCAGGTAGAATCCTTAAATCATCAGGGATTTTCTTTTAATAGAAATGTTTAGCAAGCAGGCCCACGGTTGACAGAGGACAGCAGTAATAAAAGAAAAGCAGGATATAGTCATAAAATATCTTCAGGGAGAGGTATGATGGAAAAAGAAACAGACACAAACACCTAGAACCAAAGCCCAAGGAAATGGAAATAACTTCTCTCAAAGAAGTGGTTAAAATAAGAAAAAGTCTACAGAGAATGTTCTATACGTGAAATATCTCTGTTCTCAGTATTAACATGCAAAGTTCAATTTACTAAATTTCAATATATTACTATTCTTCCTTACTCCTTCTGGCTATCAAGGTTATCAAGTGACAAAAATCTGAAACTGTACAAGTCACAGGGCTGGGGAGAAGCCTGTGAGGACTTTCCCAGCTGACTAGCTGTGGCTGACCTTGAGCCTCTCTGATCTCCTGGTGAGGCACAAAGTCTTCAGCATCTATAGACTTCCAACCGCCACTCCAGACCTGGGTGAGCCAGGGACCCAGTCAGAGCTGGAAGGCATGAGAGCGCACGTGGGTACCTAACTGGACAGTGTAGCCTGTCAGGCAGCCCCTGTATAGATGAGGAAACTGAAGGCCAGGGAGGACCTCTGGAGCTAATGACCCACATGGTAGCAATAGACTGGGTCTTTTGATTCAGGAGGGAGGGGCCTGACCTAAGTATCTACAAATGAATCCATAGTACACTTTAAAAACTCTGATTTCTTTCGCAAAAGCTTGTTATTTGTACCCTCCTTTGTCAACCAATTCTATAGGAAGAGACACACTGGGCTCCAGTGGGTCCTTCCTTGTTCAGATCATTCCAGACTCAGCTCCGAGTGGACATCAGGCTGGTCAGCACCCGCCACGGCTGCTGCCAAGTGACGTCCACCTGCTGATTCTGGCTGCAGAAACACTAGGAGGGGTGGGTGTGACAGGAGGCTGGATTTTGTTCTGCTGATATCCTCTCCTACACTTTTATATTTACAGACACTTTCTTTCAACTTGGGCAAAGGATAGCAGAGCCTTGAGGACTGGGAGCTGGGAGAGATAACGACAACCAAGTGACCATCACCTTTATGGGGGAAAAGGGTCTCTATGGCCAGTGAGAGTCAGAGGCCCCTCTGCCAGGTGAGCACTGCGTGGTGATGAAAGCGCATGTCACGTTGCTTTCTAGGCGTTTCAGGAAGACCACCCCCCCACATTCCCGTTCTCCCCGCTCTGGCCCAGTGGAGAAGACGCCCAGTGTAGATGCCCTGTGCCAGTGGCCCCGCCCCCACGTCAGTCACCTTGCAAGGCCTTGAAGCCTTGGAGTGGGACTCGGGTGGATCCTGTCACAAACTGCAGGAGCCTGGCCCTCCTCTCCTCGTCGAAGGTCTCCACAGCCTGCCAGAACCACCTGACGACGCTGCTGTCGGCTGCGCAGTGCTTCAGCCGGGTGTTAGCCTTCCAGTCGTTCAAATCTATCTTATCCAGGCCGCCTATGATCAGCTGTGAAGGGTTCATAGGCAGTTACTTCTCGGATGTGTAAACCAGTGTCATGACATGCCTCCCAGGTCTCCAGTACGTGACAGGAGCTAAAAACGTGGTCCCAGAGCAAAGTAGCAGCTATGTCCAAATAAACTAGACACACATTTAAATAAGAAGGCAAGCAAGCAGTACGCCTGAAGCACAACGCCTGGCTTTCTGCCACCTCAGGCTGGTTTCCAACCCCTAGGACTGTGGTACACAGACACTGACGGGTCATTTTCTGCCACCAAGTTTGTGTTTGTGTTTTTGCACCACATTGTGTGGATGGAAGAACCACCGGCAAGACTGCATGGAGCCGAGTGTAAAACGGGGCCACGCACATCACAGGAACCTCACACGACAATGATGTGTGGAATTTAAAATCTGAAGAGAGGGGTGGCCAGATGGTTCAGTTGGTTAAAGCGCGAGCTCTTAACAAGGTTGCTGGTTCGATTCCCACATGGGCCAGTGAACTGCACCCTCCACAACTAGATTGAAAACAAAGGCTTGAGCTTGGAGCTCAGCCACCGGTGGGCGACCAGTTTACTCAGTGGTTAGAGTGTGTATGCATAACACCAAGGTTGCTGGTTCGATTCCCACGGATCAGTGAGCTGTGCCCTCCACAATTGGATTGAAAAACAAAAACAACAACTTGACTTGGAGCTGAGCTGCACACCCCCACAACTAGATTGAAAAAAAATAAAATAACTTGACATCCTGGAAAAACACACTGTTCCCTAATATTCCTTCCCCTCCCCCCAAAAAAGAAATCTGAAGAGAAGGGAATGAAGCAGGAGTTACATGCTGGTTTCTGCAACTTGCTTAAAAAGTTCCCTCTGGAGAGCTACTGTCCCACCCAAGGGAGGCTCCGCTTGGCTCAAGCTCTCGCATCTCACTGGTGGCGGAAAGACTGAGAACAATTTTAAAGGCTTGAGCTATCTGGCACCAAATAGATGGATAGGAGGTGAATGCCTCATTGTTCAAGTACGTGAAGTGTGATTAGAGAAAACAGTAATACTTTGTTCAGAGTCTAGTAAGTGCAGAATAAGAACAGCAAGTTGACATTGGGGGAAAGGCTGGCAATATACGAGATAATTTCCTCGATCTGAGGTGACTACACAGGACAGGGTCAGGAATCCCCACTGCTAGAGATCCTGAAAAATACGATCAGCCACAAACCACCCTGAATAAGGTCCCCAGAATTATCTGGATTCACCGATGCCAAGTAGACGCCTGGCCTTGTCATAAACTGGCTCAAACCTCCTCGACCCCCGTCTCACTCCAGCCCTGACTCTATTCTGGGAGCCCCGACAGACCCCCACGCCCGTGAGGAATCACTGCAAGCCTCAGGGCCCTTTAAGGAAAGCCTGACTCAGCACGCTGAGCACGTACCTCGAGTTCCTTCTGGTCAAAAGGCTTCAATAAGTGTTGAGGAATGAGCTCATTAAACCCTTTCTGAAGAGCTAAGAATTGGGCTTCAATTCCTCTCATAAATCTCCAATTTACATATAACCTGAAAGAAAAATTCACAAGTTGGAAGCAGTACCAACAGTTCATGAAAAAAGTTTTTCTCCATTAGCAGGTTCTGACATCTGTCTGCTGAATCCAATGCCCTGCCCGCCCAGCCGCCCGGAGGTGGGAGGAAAACCCACAAGTTGGTAACACCTAGCCTAAGGATCAGGTTAAAATAAACCAGCTCATGCCCTTATATCTTCTGATTCACTGCTAGAAATAGCAGTAGGGTTTAACCTGACCTGTCCCAACAACTGCTACAATTTAAAAATGTATTTGAAACTAAAATACAGGATGCTGTGAGAACTACATACCAGTTGGGCAGCCTGAGCACACGGAGGTGTCCTTGTTTCTAAATCTCCACTCTAAGTGACTAGTCATTTATTGGCTGTGATTAAGAAGTGGGAAAACAGACTACAATGAGTAGACTTCCTGGAGACTGGGCTCAAGGAAACGTCTAGGTTTCCTTCTCTCTCCTACGCTCTGGCAGCTTCGGACGGATCTGGGACTTTCACTTGAAAGTCCTTCCCCCACCTGGGCTCTGGGGTCAGTCTCCCTCCGCCAGGTCAGGCCTGGTCGCATCTGCGCTCCTCCCCGCAGACCTGCCCCTGCTGAACCTAACAGCTTCTGGACGTCTCTTCTGTAATGTGCTTCTGATCACAAGTGCTGGCGGGGACAGGCAAATCTCACGCAGCAAGTGAGTCCCACAGTCCATGAACTCAGCCGTGCCCAGACGGCCCTGGGCACCTGGGTGTCTGTCCCCACTGGCAACCACCAGGTTCCCCAGAGCATTACCGGACATATTCTTTCTTGTTCTCCTCCGTGACAGGAACATTTCTGCCGTTGGGCTTCAGTTCATGCTGAAGAATCCTCCCGAAAGCGTTGTGCTCCACACAGAAGGTGTGGTCCAGCACGGGGGTGATATCGTTCTCTCTGGCAAAGTCAGGACAGAAGACAGATGTCAGTTAGAGTTTTGCCGCCACATGGTAGTGAATGGAATGTTAAGTGGAACAATGCAGTAGGAAGAGAGAGCAAGTGAGCATTTACTGACTGCCAGACCAGAGAGGACAGGAGAGCCTCAAGTGGACACAGCTCGAGTGAGGGCAGGAGGGTGTGGGTGCTGGACGAAGCCCCGGTTCTAGATGTGTCCCGGACTCGGTTTTCTCATTCACAGGAGGGTGACAGTACCTCTACCATTCTATGATTTTATAAGATACCTGGTTGCTTTGTAAACTGAGTCTTGAGCAGAAAGGAGGGAATCGCGAGGAGGAACTGAGTCAAAACTAATCAACCTGCACGAAGCCATATTAAGAAAAAAATCACTCCCCCTTTTTAAGGCAGCCTTTTCAAGTGCATCAGTTTTTCAAACAAAGAAGCACTTGAAAATTAAAACTGGCTTCTTAATATGCCATATTTTTGGAAACAGAGTAAAAGATTTCCTACAGGATGGAGACCCTAACCCCCACAGGCTACCTATTTCAAGTTGGGACATGTGAAATGAGGATGACCAGCACATAGGACAAAATCGAGAGGCCTGACTCCCGTTCAGCTCATCAGCTTGTCCTCCCTTTGCCAGAGCCTGATCTGTCATCCCTGTGAAACCGGTCCCTGCACAAGGACCACGACACCTACTACACCGTGGGAACGCCATGGAACTGTGCCTGCTGCTTTTACGAGAGTGTTCAGGATATTCTAAGCCAAGGTGACTAAATAGTAATTTTTTTAAAAAAAGATTTTATTGGGGAAGGGGAACAGGACTTTATTGGGGAACAGTAACTTCCAGGACTTTTTTCCAAGTCAAGTTGTTGTCCTTTCAGTCTTAGTTGTGGAGGGCCCAGCTCAGCTCCAGGTCCAGTTGCCGTTGCTACTTGCAGGGGGCGCAGCCCACCATCCTTTGCAGGAGTCGACCGGGCAACCTTGTGGTTGAGAGGACGCGCTCCAACCAACTGAGCCATCCGGGAGCTCAGTGGCAGCTCAGCTCAAGGTGCCGTGTTCAATCTTAGTTGCAGGGGGCAGAGCCCACCATCCCTTGCGGGACTCGAGGAGTTGAACCGGCAACCCTGTGGTTGAGAGCCCACTGGCCCATGTGGGAATCGAACCGGCAGCCTTTGTAGTTAGGAGCACGGAGCTCTAACCGCTTGAGCCACCGGGCCGGCCCAATAGTAATTTTGTTTTGATATTTTCTTATATCCAAGCATTTGACACTAGATGCTTTGATACTAATTTTGTTTTTGATACTTTCCCTCTAGCGATTAACTGGTGACGCCTTAGAGTGTCGAAAATCAAACCACCACCAGGCCTGGGGTTTAATATTTGTGATCATACATTAATCATTCAAGGAAATAACAAAAGAAACAGTCCATGAAAAGAAACTAGCCAAATATCATGAGGAAAATAAGTCAATTAAGTTTTTTTTTTTTTTGGTTAAATCTACTTTTATATTTCTGGTGACAAACAATAGTTTGTTTATATCTCCTCCAATTTCACACCCATCTCCAAAATATATACACATGCATACACAGAACAAATGTATATGGCATATACTAAGAAGGGGGGCTACATATTAATTTCCGATTGACTGAGCAGTGAGTCGATACTTACAGAATCCACACTAAGCTCTTATGTAGTTCTGGGTCCACCGATTCCAAATCAGAGAGCTGGATGGGTTTCCCCAGTAGCTGCTTGTAGAAGGGAACTGTGAAACCCCCGTTTATGTAGTGTCCATGAAACACCGCCAGACCCATGATCCGACCCACAAAATGGAAATAAGACAAATGGTCCTGTAGGGGGAGCCAGAGAACATGAATTCATTAGCTAAACGACAGGCCAAAGTGTAGCTTGGGATTTCTCCAGCTTCTAGGGAGAACGGTCCCACAGGCAACCAGACACTGAATCAGTTACTCACAGGCTGTACTCGTGGCCAAATGAAAGAAGGCTGCTTAGTCAAAATTTTGAGCATGTCTTTTGTATAGATCGTCTGAACATTTTATTTGCTGTTAGTTCAAACACCTTTTCCTCAGAATGGCTACATAATTTGTGGGACCCAGTGCAAAATGAAAATGCAGAACCCCTTATTCAAAAATTAAGAATTTCAACATGGCGACAGCAGAGAGTCAAACCAAGCACAGGTCCTTCTGAGTGCCCACCCTGGAAGCTGGCCCTGCTTCTCCTTCCCATTGTACTAAAAAGAAATAAAGAGCAAGGGGCAATTCCCTTCTTCCTCTGCCACCCCTCCCCCAAGAAAGAGGAAGAGAAGAAATCTAAAAAAGGAACACAGGAAAATAAATATGAAAATCGAAGTATAAGAAGAACCAACCATTCTAAAACCCAAGCTGTTCTGGTTTTTAACTAAAAAGGGAACCTCACATTTCTACATTCAGGTTGGAATCATAATCAGAGAATTAATGAAAACCTGGTTTCCATGTTGGGAAAAGGTTTGGTCACATCTGAACGCTTGCGGTCGAGCTGGTCCGTAACATGGCCCCAGAGGCCGTGGGCCCCACAGAAAGAGTCTTATACTCACCCACTGCCCAGCCCTGGGTCAGAAGCTCACTCTGCACTTATTTCCTCATCTCTAAAACAAGCAGCGAACAGTGTTTGCAGCAATGGCCAAAAGGCCAATTACGGAAATATTCCAATTTTGACTGGGAGGAGGATGGACTTTGTAACCCGCTCACTTCTTAGAATGACACTGTCAATAAACACGGTCATCATAGCAGAGTTCCCTCAAGTGGCAATAAAACGCTTTGAGTACATGAGCAGCTCAATGTCTGCCTTGTTCTCCTTGAAAACAACATACCCAAAGGTCCCAGTCACTAGAAATACAGGATTGAAATCATCCCTCTTAATCCAGTTCTCACTCTAGTTTTCAATGTTCTAGTTACCACAGACCTTAAGTTGACGGTGAATAAACCAAAAATTGAGACTGAAGCTGAAAATCCACTAAAAAACTTCTCCAGCTTAAATGCCCTACCTTTTTATTCAACAATACTTACAGGGTTGATTGAAGAATCTGGGTTGATTTGTAACATGTAAATATTGTCTGTAGAATACTGGAAGAGTCCATAATAGGGATTCAACATTTCATGGCACAATAAATAAAGCCATTCCCTAGGAACAAAGGAAGAAGAGAAACATTTTATATGTGTTAAAATATCTATTTAGATCTTAACAAAAGGACTGTACCGCTGTGTCCTGGAAAGCCAAACTGGTAAGAGTACCTGGCTGGGAGTGAATGTGATTTGTACAGATAGGGAAAATAAGTCTAAAGAAGTAAAAACTTGCTTCCAGTAGCATCACAAATGGCTTTTCTGGCCAAAATGCCAACCACAACTCAAGCTGAGAAACAACTGTGGCTGACGAGAATCAGCAGCACCTTAAAAGTACAGCATTCTCAGCAGTCCGTTTGGTGTTCTTGGCCCAGCTGAGGTTTACTCTGCTAGTTTGCAAAGATGGAAACCTCAGGTGATGAGTAGCGACCGATGGCTCAGTGGGTTGGAGCTCGAGCTCTCAACAACAAGGTTTCTGGTTCAATTCCCACTTGGGATGGTGTGCTGCACCCCCGGCAACTAAGATTGAAAACGGAGACTGGACGTGGAGCTGAGCTGCGCCCTCCACAACTAGACTGAAGGACAACGACCTGGAGCTGATGGGCCCTGGAGAAACACACTGTTCCCCAATATGCTCCAATTTAAAAACACACACAAAAAAACGCATTTTAGGCGATGATGTTAATGATGTGTTAGTAACTAACAGAAGTGCAGTAAAAAGCAATATGATCTTTCTCTTATTTAAAAAGCGTGTGCACACACAGACACAAAACAGAAAATCCATATGCAGAGCACAGAAAAGACAGGAAGACTCACTAACATGTTGACAATAGTTAACTGCAGAATCACATTCTGGGGCATTTTCATGTTTTTCTTTTGCTTCTTTCTAGTTTTTAAGTTTCTGATCAATTGTAACATGTAATAATGTTTAAATAAGGAGAAAACATTTCGCAGTCTGGGGAGGCAGGGGTTGTTTAAAACTATCTTCTGCCCTTCATGAAGTTTCTGTCATGTTCAATTCTTATTTTTTGCCATTAACATTTATCATTTCTGTAATTTAAAAAACTAGTTTAAAGCTTAAAAATATGTTAAGAGTTTTAAAATCTGGGTGGGGTGCATAAGAATGAATTATTTTCTGAATTCCTTTGAATCAGTTCCTTATTAAAAAAAAAACAAATCATAAACAAATTTAAAAAGCGCTCTAAATAGAATCTGTATGATTCGATTGCTATGTATGGCCAGGTTGTGACAAGCCCACGTATGGGACAACCTCACACAAATACCTACGGAAGTTCTACACATAACTTTTTAATTCTTTCTATTCAAACTCCTTTCAAATGGATAAATCTCACTAAAATAACAGCTTCAAATTTTCTTCTGGAATTCCTTACTCTTTCAAATAGAAAAGATAGAGAATTGAGAAAGAATAGAAAAAGGATAAGCACAAACGCAAGTATCTATGAAAATTGTAAGAATAACCAAAAAATTATCAGGCCCATAACAAAGTTGTGTGTCGAACTCCAAAGAACAGAAAGGAACTGCCAGAGAGATGAGATTATAAATCTTATAAAGTCTACTGACTAGAAAGGCAAAATTTCCCAGTGATAGTACTTTGATTCATTCCTAAGTTTTGGAGTTTGAATTTGAGAAGAATCATTTTCACAAAAACTAAGGACAGGAAGTGATTAAAATGCAAGCAAACATTCTGACCAAGCTGTAGACAAGGTAAAGAGGCCTATTAGGAATGTTCTGGAAGTGTAAGGGAAGAGCTATCTATATAGGCAAAAGAGAGAACGGAAGTGGTCCAGAACCAAACACTGGGAAAATGAGTGTAGACTGATTCTCATCGATAATGAATATACACATACACGTATATGTAATTGAAGTCTCTCCCTCACGTCTATATAGGTATGATCCCATTTAGACCTGGGGTAGAATCTGAGAGGTGAAATAACAATGCAAGATCAAATTGGAGGTGGCAGAACAAGGACTCACAGCTCTTTCCATTACAGCACCACGTCAATCCAGGGAGCTACACAAACATTTATCTGCACGTGGAAGACTTGATAACTGGAAAATGCATAAGAACACAACTCCTTCCAAACTCAGCCAAGCTATTCACATGCATGCCTAGGAATACAGAATACCAGCCATGCAAAGGAATAACGGTAAATTGAAACAGTTTGAGATACTGAACTCTAGAGACATCTTGAGACTATAGGAAATAGCACAGACGAGAAAGTAGTGATTTGATTTGAATTGTTAGGACAAATATGAATGACTAAATGGCAAGACTCTCACCTAAAAAGGGGGACAGAGAGCCTAAGCCTCTTGTCAGGAAATAGAATTAGTGTCATCAAGAGCATACAGAGAACTTACATTTGCGACAAGAAAGATGGTTTCTAGAATCAAGAGGGAGAAGATCAAGGAAGAAACTTGGAACAACTGTGAAAGGAACATATTTCCTGTGGGGAGGCAATACCAATGTGAACTCAGGAAAACGCAGGCTTTTCCGGACACTTATCCAGAGGGAGTCAAGGACAAGTTGGAGGGGGGAGGGTAAGATAAAGGAAGAGCCAGAGAAAGGGAAGGAGTTAGTGGGATGGTTCTGTGCTAGGACCAGAGGGCATGTGGTGACTTTCTTTTATTTATTTATAATTTAATTCAATTTTTATATTAGTTTCAGGTGTACGAAACAACATAATGATTAGACACACCCCTCACAAAATGACAACCCCAAGTCTACTACGCCTCTGACATCATATACAGCTGTTACAGTTCCTATGACTATATTCCCTGTGCTGTACTCCACATCCTGTGACATATATATATATATATACACACACACTGTGTTTCCCTGAAAATAAGACCTAGCTGGATGATCAGTTCTAATTTCTAATGTGTCTTTTGGAACAAAAATTAATATAAGACCCAGTATTATATTATATTACATTATATTATATTATAAGACCCGGTCTTATATTATGCTAAAATAAGACCGGGTCTTATATTAATATTAATTTTTGCTCCAAAAGACACATTCGAGCTGATGGTCCAGCTAGGTCTTATTTTTGGGGAAACAAGGTATATATATATATAGATAGATATATAAATATATGTATATATTAATATATAGATATAGATATGACTATCTATCTATCTATCTATCTATCCACATATACTTTCTTCTTTTTATTTCTTTCCTTTTGGCTGCTGAAATATCCCAACTCTATCCAGAAGCTGAATGAGACCTCATTATAATGCATATCAGAACATAATTTTGCTTGGAAAAACTGCTGTAGGGCTGACAATTTGCCTGTGTTTTCTAAATTGTGAAGATGTGAGGCTCTCCTATCCAGACTTCCCGACAGGGCCATTATTACACATCTTCTTGGGTCCTCCTTTGTAGCACCTACCAGTCTTATGGTTTTATATTTACTTGTGTAATTCTTTGACTGATGCCCGTACCTCATCAGACTGAGAACTCCTTTACATGGGGCATGTGGAGGGTAAAGGGGACCGAGAACGTGTAACTTTGCTCACAGCCATATCCCTACTAGTGCCTAGTAGGGATGTGGTAGAGGATCAATATTTAAGTTAATGAACAAATACGATTCTTACAAGGGCATACAAATTATAGGGGTATTCTCCTTTAAGAAGATTTGGTCATATGATAGACACATTATTTTAATTCTTTCATTTTATATTTTATCACAATGGAATTCAGTGAATAGATATGCTATGGTGATTTGAAAAAGTGTTGAGGCACTGGAAGAGAAGTTGAGGAAATCTCCCACAAGAAGTGTGAGGGGGAAACAGCAAAGATAGAAGATAAAAGCGATGAGAAACATAAAGGATCAACCTAAGGAATCCAAAATCCAAGTTAAAAGGCGTTTCAGAAAGACCAGAGCAAGGACATGGGGGAGAAGAAATGACTGAAAAGTAAAACTCATTCATTCGGCGATGTTTATCGAGATGAGCGCTCGCATGTGTTAGCTGCTCTGTCAAGAACTGGGGACTCAGCCTCCACGGACACAGAGTTCCTGCCCGCAGGCTGTGTGCCCGCTGGAGACGCAGGCAGAGGGAGAAAGTCACCTAGCACACCATGCCAGGCGGGTTAGAGCCTGGGGCGACCTGAGTGAACCGATGGGACAAGCTGTGTGACACCGCGGGGATGATTTCTAGGCCGACGGACACACCTTCTGTGCACCAGGTGGCAGGAGTGGGGGGGAGGGGCAGAGGCAGCGGCCAAGCAGTGTGGGCCAGGCGGTGTAGGCAGGGCAGTCAGGTGGGAGGGGAAGCCTCTGGGGGCTCAGGCACAGGGGAGAGACTCAGCTGAGTTTTTAGAAAGGTCATTCTGGGTGCAACGGCCTGTTGAGATAAGTGAGACAGTAGGCAGGTAAGTAAGCAATCAAGAGCCAGACAGAGGGGAGGGAGGAGGAGGGGGCAGGACTCTCGTCTGAGGGTAGAGCTGCGAGGACCACGCGCTGGACTGGTGCTGAGCCAGAGGAACTGAGTGGGGCCATTAGTGAGGTGGGAAAAAGTAGGGAGGAGCTGGTATGAGAGGGCAAGTCAGAAATTTTGGACTCTTAAGTGGAAGATGCTTTAAAAATATCCAAGCAGGGGTGAGAGGCAGTTGAATAAACAAGTGTGGGGCTGAGGGAGAGGAGTCAGCAGCAGGGATGCCTCTGAGTGCCCTCAGCACGGAGCCAGGGACCTCGGCACACCCACCCAGGGGGGCAGAGGAGGCACGCCGGCGCTCACACGTAAGGAAGAGGGAAGCACCAGCAAGGGGAGCGGGGGGCGAGCAGAGGAAGACCAGGAGTGTGGGGTCGTAGGAGCCAAGTGCAGACAGTGTTTCGAGAAGCAGGGAGAGACCAACTACACCACGTACTGCTGACAGACTAGGCCACAGACGGAGGAGGCAGCACTGGGCTTGGTGAGATGGAGGTCACGGTCACCCTGACACAACGGGCTTCAAAGGGCGTGGAATGGAGTCAAGAGAAAGCGAGGGATGTGGAGGCAGGAATAGGGGTGCACACAGCTCTTCTGAGGGGTTTGCTATAAAGAGAACGGAGAAACAGGGCCATGACTGAGAGTTAAGCATTCTTGAACACATTTGTGTCTGTCCTGGAATTTCTAATTGTTTTTCTTTTTACTTTATTTGCCTTTATTGCCTCCTTAAAGCTTAGACAGGAAAGGGATGCAGTGTCCAGGGAAGTTGTGGGGGCATGTTTGTTTAAGGAGGGAGTTGTTGAAACACATTTGTATATTTGTATGTGGTGAGACTGACCCAAGAAAAAAGGACATTTTGATGAAATGAGATAGATGGGAAGTAACATAGAAGCCAAAGGCCTGGGGTGCCTCATGCAAGGCACGGGTCGCTTTGCTTCAGAAACACCAAGGACCACTCGGGATCATGGCAGGAAAGGCCGAGCCCTGGCTGCAGATACAGGCAGACTGGGTATTGGTGGGGCTGAGCAAAGACTTCAGATTGCTTCTGCTTCCTCAGTAAAGTAGGAAGCAAAGTCAGCAGCTAGATGGAAGTGAGGCTAGAATCTGAGAAGAACAGGAGGGGTGACAAGAGAACTGATACCTTGGGGTTTGTGGCCATCGGTGCAGAGAAAGGCCAGCAGCGTGGAAGTACGTTTGCTCCTCGTCACACTGAGCTGCTCAGGTGAGGCACTGAGCTGCTCAGGTGAGGCACAGAGCCATCTACGATGGGTTAATGCAGAGCTGGGCTTTTGCCAGGTAAGTGCAGCATATGGCAAGAGGAGTGGGTGCTGAGCAGAGGTGCAGGGAGTGACTATGGTGTGATTACGAGTAAGGAGGAAGTGAGGACAGGGGTGGGTGGAAAACAGAAAAAGGTGGTAGAGACTACGGATGCTGCGTGCTCCTGGAGAGGGCCAAGTAACGTGCGGTGGAGACGTGACGAAAACCAGACTGTCACCAGACCATTGTTCAGTGACACTGGGTGCGGGGAGATAGGACCGCAATGCCTTCAAAGTTCTGAATGGAAATGATTTTCTTCCTGGAATCTATAAAAAGCCAAACTATCACTCAAAATGTAAATTAAAAGATATTTTCAGACACAGGATCTTGGAAAATTCACCTCCCACACCATCCTTTCTAAGAAAGGTACTTGAAGATATACTGTAGTAACAGAAGGTCGCAAACCAAGAAAAGAGGAAGGTATAAGGTTCACAAAACACGGCTCTGACCCAGGAAAGCAGCGAAGTCCCATGATGACAACTGTGCAAAAGGCCTGGAGAATCATCAGGCAGATGGGACAGTATCCACGAGGGAGACTTGGTGGGGGATGGGGGAAAAGTAATGGCAAAAGTAATTTAATGGGGTGGTAAAGACAAAGCCTAGTTTAAAAAGGAGAAATTCTTTGAAAAACTTGTTCAAAAGGATAAAATAAATTATAGACTACCAGAGAATATTTACATTGCCACAACAGTATAAACAATGTATTGGTTTTCAACTCTTAAAAACAATAGGCAAGGGCGGCTGGACGGCTCAGTTGGTTAGAGTGTGAGCTCTGAACAACAGTGTTGCCAGTTTGATTCCCACATGGGCCAGTGAGCTGTGCCCTCCACAACTAGATTGAAGACAATGAGCTGCCAGCCGGAGGGGCAGCCGGATGGCTGTGTTGGTTGGAGTGTGAGCTCTTAACAACAAAGTTGCTGGTTCAATTCCCGCATGGGATGGTGGGCTGCGCCACCTGAAACTAAGATTGAAAATGGCGACTGGACTTGGAGCTGAGCAGCCCTGGAGAAACACATTGTTCCCCAATATTCCCCAATTTTTAAAAAAAATAAGTTAAAAAAAAAAAGGCAGACAAGCATAGGAGACTTGCTTAATTTTAGATACAGAACACAATATAAGTCTTCAACCTTGACAATACACAAGTAATATTACAGATGACAGAATGTCAGAGGGAAACCGAAGGAATGCAGAAGGGGAAGTCACGAGTATTACTACCCTTTTCTTATGAAAAAGAGAAGACAAAAGATAATGTCTCCAGTTGACCAACCAGAAAATAATGGTGAAAACACCTTACGCAAAGTCACAAAGACAATGATAGGAGATCTAAACATCCTGACGTTACTAAACTGGGAAGTGAGAGTCTTAAATTAGACCCTCACCACAATCATTATTCAGTCTGTCTGTGTCTATGACCATAAATCATGAAATCAATAGATAATATCTCAATTTAATCGATTCGATGACAGAAAGATACCTATTAGAAGAAACAGTTAAAAGAGCAAAAACGCAGTTATGTCGAAGGTGAAAGAGGTAGGATAGTAAATACCATATTTCCCTGAAAATAAGACCTAGCCGGACCATCAGCTTTAATGCATCTTTTGGAGCAAAAATTAGTCTAAGACCCGGTCTTGTATTAAAATAAGACTGGGTCTTATGTATATTAATTTTTGCTCCAAAAGACTTATTAGAGCTGATGGTCTGGCTAGGTCTGATTTTCGGGGAAACACAGTAGTAGCTTTTCATTATTATATTCTATTTAAAAAATCATTGGCATGAATTATTTTGAACAAAATGTCATTTTACAAAATTCCTTTGACACAAATGCAACTTACATGCCCAGCGCCCACGCCCGGAAATCCTCTAATGAGACAAGCAAGGCCGCCTCCCTGATTAATTTCAGGAGCACGTCCTTCAGGGTTCAGGTTCAGTCATGTCAGATGAAGAAGGGGGAAAGTTTAAAAGTTTAATTCTCACTTTATACAATGGAAATTAATGGTGAGGACCACGTACATTCCGATAGGTTATGGCGAGATGCTAGTGCGCACATGCTCTGAGGTTTTCTTATTCTAAGAAAGCTCACTGAAGGCAGCGCTTCAAGTCCTGACTGTTCCAAGCCAAGCACCAGAAAGTGACAACTTCTCTCTGTAAGTATCACGTTTATGCTAAAGTCTGTGCAGCGGAAAGGGTGAATAAATTAGCACCTCACCTTGCCACTCCACCATAATCCAGACCTTCTTCCCCACGGAATTTCACCATTAGTCGTTTTTTCAAGTCTTTCGGTCGCATCTTCATTATCTGGCGATAAGACTCCTACGTATGAAAATTACAGTTTCAGATAAGAACTTTTCTTATTCTTCAAGTTATAAAAAGATGAAAAGTTACTGATTATGGAGCCAGATTCAACATAAGCATTCATTCAAATCTGAGTTCTACCTGGCCCCTGTGCAGAATGTTTATTTGGCTTCTAGTACATTCTGCTTCCACCATCTTTTCTCCCACTGTTTCTCGCTCAGAAAGCACAACAAAACAATCATGTGCCAGATAATACTGTACCTAAAGGAAACACATATTCACTTTTCAGCACAACCACTAATGACTTAAGAACAAATGTCCTCAGCAGAGTTGATTTTCTCTACACAAATTAATTTCAATGTATACTATAAACACTTTATATATTTTAACCCAAATGAAGATGTCACTAGAAAGTCTGAATATTAAAACAATTCTGAGCCTGTATTTATATCTCAAGTGAAAAATCACACGACTCTCACTGAGTCACAAAGCAAAAACGGGTTTACGTGAGATAAAGTACCTCATCCAAAACATAGAAAACCTGTGGTCAGCCTGATATTCCCTCACATTCAGCATTTTGAGTGGGACTAGCTAAGTGTTTGTAGATATGTTCAGTGATAAGGCACTTAAGAATCTTTTCATGCTTTAAATTTAATGTAATTCAAACTCTACCATCCCGAGTGGGAAAGAGGAGGTTGAGTGGAAATGATCCAGCAGCAAAATGTCAATAATTCAGCTTTTTTCTAACCCTGGCAACCATTTAAGATGCTCAGTGGGCAAAAGTGGGCACTTCAGCTGACCCACTCGTCCAACAGTGGCTGCGCACCAGCATCAAGCTCGGCCCCGGGCGCTTCTTTGGTGCCTTCCGCTGTTCTCGGGGTGCTGGGCTCCCTGCAGTGGCATCTGCGGCCTCTCGGGCTGCAGGAATGTGTTCAGTTCTCACCCTGTCTCATTTGGTCACGTCTGCCAGTGATGCCACAAGGCAGGTGGGCTATGGCCCAAACACAGGTGAGATGCCACCTTATGATCATCTTCCTTGAGAAAAGGGCCCTGTCTACAAGAGGGCCCTGCCTATTTAGGGACCCTGATCCTGTCAGGGGGCTGGGTAATGGACAGAACCCTTCCCAGGAGCCATCTGATCTTCCTATTTCCAGAAGAGACAACAAGATGGCTACTCGGCCACTCAGCATCTCTGAGAAGGCAGTGCCATCGGACCAAGTTCCATACGAGGACATAGCAGGAGTGACTGGTGCAGACCACAGAGATATATAAAGTGTGTACTGCGGAAAGGGGGTTACAATGCTCAGTTCCTCTTTCTGCATAATCCTCTAGATTTTCACCTCAGAAGTCATCTCAGTTTTTACATTGTTATCACAGGAGGAAATGCAGTTTCCTCTCTCTACATGGGCACTGCTCCTGATAAATGCCTGCATTTTACGGAGTAATAAAATCAATACCTGAAACAGCAACCAGAAAGAGGAGCTTGCTGAAACGCAGAAATCGCTTGCACAGCAGTCCCCTGAGAGCACCCCCTTAAAACCAAGGAGGTTACTGGGGGGCCATTCCTTTGGCTGAATTGCCCTGTTTACTAACATGCATGCAGAGACTGTGCCTGATTGTTAGTTGCACTAAGTTGCATACCTCAAATATTTCTTCTCTGGACACTTCGATGCGGCAATGACCGGCCTGGGGTTGCTGAAGTGAAAGTTCGTGTCTGAGGACCTTCAGTTTCTGGACTAAATCCCTTTCGTATCTTTGGGCGGGAAGCTCCTCATCTTCCACAGAGCCCTCACTGGGCAATGGCAGCGGCTGGCTGGGCTCCTTTAGTTGGCACTGGTGACTTGAAAAGGACAGAAGCATCAAAGTCACTCCACAAGCAGCGGTCAAGGGAGCTGCAAGCGATGCCCCCCACACCAAGGGGCCAAGAAGAGAGCTCATTACACAGAACTTCAAGCAGACACTTTTTCTCTGATGACATGGCCGTGTAAAAATTGCTGGTGGCCACCATTAGCCTAAATATAGGTCTCAGATATAACAAAGGAGCTATCCTACTTCCAAGCAACAGCGTAGCTGATACATTACCATCGCTATAAATAAAGACAGCAACTGCTATCATTTGTCACGCATCGAGTAAGACACTGATCAGCACACTAGTAGCTGTGCCTTGGCGGTTAGAATTCAATGGAGTCGATGTGAAACGTTTTTCAAGCAGATTATAGTGGAGGGGGGCAATATGCACAAGAACAGACTACTCAAGTGAAATCTAATGGTCGCCATTCATTTTCAGAACCAACGGATATCTAAGCCCACCCATTAAAAGCAAAATTCCATAGAAGGACTAGGACTAGTAGAGAGATACAGTGGCATTTGTCTTGTTCATGTTTTGCTACTGATGTCGGTTGTCAATGAGAAGAGCCACGTGGGCTCTTATGTTCTAAGAACACAAGAAGCCTGGAACACTGGGCGTGGGAGCCAAGATAATTCCCAGTTATCTGGAAGGACGAGCACAGGGAAAGGCTCCTGCAAGTGGCATTGACTGTGGCAGCCCTTCTAGACAGTGATGAAAACCTCATTTTACTGCTTCTCACCCTAAGGGCCATGCATTTCATCATAGTGCACATGTGGAAGCTTTGGAAGTGAACCTGCATAATACTGCCATCGTGGTGAATTTCATTTTGGTTGAGAGAAAAGGGTGGCAACCGCGTGGCTTCAATGCTGCTCGTGGCTAACTTAAGAGTTTAAAACACGCAACTGTCCATCAGACATTTATCATATTTTGTTTTTGCTTATTCTCCACCAACAAACAATGCAGTAGATAAATTCAGAAAAATAGTAACAGAAAACATTCAATGATAAATAGAAGAGGTCAACAAAGATTTTGTAAAAGTCTTACTTCATGATGTGGTGTAACCTTGGGTCTGTAAACTGGGTTGTTCTGTTATTATGATCTACAAAATATATTCTCCCGGAAACTGTACTTCTGACTTCCCAACCTGGTGGCAGTGGTCCAAGTTCATCACAGTTCACGCTGTTAAGGTCTCTACCAAACAGAAGACACAGAGAGGTTTGTCCGGAGGCATGAGACCAGAACTTCAGCGAGAGGAGCCACAGGAGCCCATTAGCAGTGCGGCCGTGTCCCAGTTCTAACTGACAGCCATGGTGCTACTTACGCCAAACTCCCTGAGGCCGGGCCGCTGTGCTGCGAGTGACAGCAAAATCCTACAGATAAAAAGGCAACTTTCGGAGCCTATAAGCAGGACAGGGAACATGGTCTACTTGGAGAATAGCCTTTCTCAGACCTGAGACGGCCAAAGAGTAGGAAGCGCCTATATTGCCGGAAAACTATCTGAATTCGCAGGTTAAATGAAATGCTCAAGGTCTGAGAAGCTGCTTCGTTGAAAAGCCCCCAGACAGCCAAGTCTTTTAAAGCTGATGGGGATGGATTAACATGCATTTGACATCTCACAATTCTAAACAGCTATACCGGGAAAGAGTCACTCTCAGTTTTCAGTTGGCTTTGTTAAGAAAGTGTTTCTCATTCCAACCTCTTGATTAATTACTTCAGTATAATCCAGTCATATGGGAGCACAGTATTACTGACCAAGAGGCGTTTCCAATTAGCACAAATGACTGATATTTCCTGTGGTGGCTAACCACAGAGACACCTCGTCCATTTGCAGGTAATGTCCATTCTCACTATGAAAGGGAATCGTAAATTCAACATAGACTTGACAAATCAAAGACAGGAAGCTTGTTTTCAGATAAAGAAAATTATGAATGAAAAGGAAAGGAGCATTACTAAATAAATGTTATTAGGTAGTAATGCTATTCTAAAACAAACCAAAAAAATTTAAAAAGGCAAAGCAAAGAAAAACAAACAAACAAACAAACAAACAAACATAACTCTGTTACGGGTGGGGCGGGAGTCTCTCTGACCTGGGCTCAGATGTATGGCCTTGTAGAAGGAATTCGTATAGAAAAGCTTCATCTCCCCCAGGAATGGTCCCCAAGGGACTGAGGCAATAGGGACAGTAAAGTAGAAGAGAGAAAGGGTGATAGTCTTTATATTTCCTTTTTAACTATAGTCTTTTTACTATAGTCTTTATATTTCCTTTTCCTTCCTTTATTATGGAAACTTTTAAGCATATAAAAAGTAGAGAGAGACCATAATGAATAACCAACTTCAACAATTATCAAGTCATTGTCAACCTGTTTTAAATACATCCCTAATCACTGCCCCCACAACAATTATTTGAAGCAAATCCCATACATCCTATCACTTGTTCCATCAGTATTTTTAGTTTAAAATGAGAGCAACACAGCTTAAAGGGTTTATTGGCTTTTCAAGCCAGGGCATATTGGATTTAATCTAGGTATGAGGGCCTTTTCTGGTTATGTGATTTGATTTCAAGATACAGGACTGCTTTCTAAAGGCCCGTTGTACTCCAGCAGCTGCCGATTTACTAGATGGAGAGTCTGGAGATGGCAGCAGAGCTGGGACCCTCACCCAGGGAGCCCGAGTCCAGGACCCTGAGACGACGTCCTCTTTGAGCTGCCGCTCTTCTAAACTAAGGGGCTCTCTCATCCAGTCAGGGGATCCAGGCAACTGCTGGAAAACCGGCTCCGGCACGCACTGGAGAAACCTACCTTGGTATCCTGGGGTCGTGCCACGTGCTAACTCCAGTCTGTGTGTGCAAAAAGTAAACTTGCCCTTGCACTGTTGTTCTTTGTTCTGTGTAAGAAATTGGGGGGGAAGGGGGGAGATGGTGGTGGACACAATTACTTAGGTAAAATTCAGTTCCAAGGGGAGTTTTCAACCAATCCTCCAAGCACAAAGTCTAAGCTGTCTTTCAACATTCTTTAAAATTATCAAGGATTTGAAAGGGCAGTGGTTAACTTCTGCCCGACTTCCTCACATCACAAGCCCTATGCCAATGCTGGGGCCTGTCTTCCTTTCTCCTGTTCACACCTGGAGAGGCGTGTTCTCCTTACTGAGCCACAGCCTGGATGACACGCTGTTTATGTATCTAGTACCTAGGAGTGACCTTACCTTGTTCTCTATTACCTCTTTATGCTCTTACTTCTGGTATGATCTGCCATATCTCAATTATATTCCATCTCCTTAGGTTCTCCCTGTGATTGTCAAGTGATCCCTGTTTTTCACTCTTACCCCATACTGTCCTTTCCACATTCAAATCACAGAGCATTACAAATACCCTCATCTAGCCCACGTACCATCTTGATTTCCTTTGGTACTCATTTGCCTAAAATTTTCATACAATTGCTAAACTGGGAGATTGGGGCAATTGCTGACAAATTCGTGACAAGCAAGATTTACCACCATCTTTTCCCAGTTGTCTTTACATTGACACAACCATCGTAGGGCACAGCTCTGCAAACATCAGCATTTAAGGCAAGTACAAGTTACTAAAAAAGGTTGAAAAAAAAAATCAAAGCTCTCTGGAACACGGTAGATAAAGCTCAGGAGAGCAGGGTGAATTCTCTCACCGTAGCCTTCGGGCAGTTCTGGTGACTGGTGGCCATGTGGTCGGTTCTGAGGCGTCTGGAGTGACCCTCGGACCTCAGGATTTCGAAGTCGCTGTGCCTGAAGTCTTTGATCTTGACTTGGGGACTCCCCAAACCTGCAGTTCCCTCCGCCAGCAGCGGCACCGGTGCTGTCTGTGTATGGGGCTGGCTCCTCCATGAAGCAGCTGAGCGGCCTTCCGGGCCCGGAGTCCTCATACACGGTGCTGAAACGGGAAAGAGCACAGCACGCGTGGGCACGAAGACCTGGAAATCCACGGCATGCTCTCACAGCTGTTTATTTTGCTTTTCTTGAACAATGCCAAGTGCTTAGTTTCATAAAAATCAAAATGTCCTATTTAAATAGAAAGACTTTTGCATGAGGAACAAGTGGCCAAAAGGGAGCCATAAATAAAGTGCCATCAAGGTCACCTGCGGGGCTTCATCCTCGGGTAGAGCTGAATGACTGAAAAAACCAACTTCACACAATAAGGAGCTCATGAAATGTGATTTGATTTTTCTTGATTTAAAGTCAAATCCAAACATTCCGCTTCTCTTGTTATTTTCCACAATAATGACTGTAAGTACTCTTTAACATAAACCTTCAGCTCTGAACAATTTTGAAGACAATTTACCTTAATAGGCTATTTTCCCTATAAGCAAGTACTTTTAAAAAATACTTTACATTGAAAAATTTCAAATATACCCACCAATTGGGAGATGAATCCCCCCGACCCAGCTACGATGACAATTGGCTCGTGCTACTCTACCAATTCTTCTCTCCACTGAGCCATTCTGAAACCAATCCCAACATTTTCCCATTTCATCCTCGATTATTTCCACATCTACCTCTAGAAGGTCTTTTTCCATTATCATGACTAGAAAATGTACATTAATTTTTTAAATACCATCAAACACCAGTGTTCACTTTCTCCAGTCAATTGTCTCAATCAGGATCCAAACGAGGTCCACACTTGCATTTAGTAGGTATGTCTCTTAAGTCTCTCTTATTATTAATTTACAGGTTCTTTTCCTTCCCTGCGATTTACTTTCCTAGCAGTGTATTTGTGAAGACACTGGGCTGTGTCTTCTACACTCTACAGAGTCCCCTCTTCTAGATGGTGGTTGTTGCACCCCTGAGGGTTGTGCACCACATTCTTCTGTCCCCTGGATTTCCGTTAATGCCAGATCATCTCTCCTTTATGATGCTGTTAACAGCTACGAATGATGATCACTCAGCTTCATTAATTCATTGGGGATCGCCAAGTTGTGGACCAATGAGATTTTTTTGAGGTTTTTGGTTTTTCTTTTTAGGTGTTTTAGGGTTTTGTTTTTCTCCCTGGGTCACTATGAATACATAATGTTCATTTTTAATATATTTGACGTGTTTCAATCCATTGCAGTTATAATTCTTACTGATGTTCCAACTGATCCACCTCTGGCCAGTGAGAACCTCTTTAAATTGGATCCTGAGTCTTTTGGGCACAACTCCATTAGTCTTTACAACTTCCTTTAAACACAAGGAACCTGGATTCCAGTTTCACCCCAAAGTCCTTTCCTGTGTCTCAAGCATTCAGCACCCTGAAAAGCTGTGAAGGGTAACTTCACAGAGAGAGCGGGAGCAAGAGCCCAAGGTGGCAGAGAACTCAGCAGACATTGTCATGGTAATACGTACCCTTCATTTTCTAACAGTCCTCTGCAGTCTACCACAGACCCTCCAGTGCCTATTCTGTCTCGTGTCTGTAAACTGACTAAAACAGAAAAGAACGTCTTGCGTTAAAATCCAGTGGCATGGTATACAATTATAATACAATGAGCCATTGTAAATGTATAATTGATGCACATTATTTGTTTAAAAAGTGAGGCATGGACGTCTACACACACACATATATTCCTATGCTTTCATCCAGGAGCTGCAGACCACACCGCCTGGAACATTCCTTGTAAATGTGGAGCAGGAAGAGGTTCTGTGTTTTCCGTGCTCTCCATAAGCAGAACAGAACAAAATACTCACTTCCTGTAAGTTACCTATCTTTCAAGAAGGATACGACTAATGTTTAATGAAGGACACCGAGAGCACTTCCGGAATGTGCAAAGTCTAGATGAAGCTAAATATTTATTGTCGGTCCCTACTGTGAACAGCAAAGACATTTATAAAGTTGCTCCCACTTATTCATTTCCCCCAGCACCTCCCTCCGCAAAGAGGAGAAATCACAAACAGAAAAGCATTAAGTGAGAACTTTTCCATTATGACAGTTTCCAGGATGTATATACTCACTGCTCACTTATCTCGGGTCAAGTCTACATAAGACAATACCTAAAAGATTTGGGGTTGTAAGTCCCTCTGGTGTGTTGCTGACATACTATGTTTTCTTTGATTCCTCGCAATGTGTACAACCAGCAGACAGCATTTTAGAGTCACCCTAAAATGCTAATAAAATCTGAGTAAACAGGATGAGCTACTTAACAGACACATCATTTCCAACAGAATACCGCCAGTCAATACTGTAACAATGGCACACTTCATTTGTTCATTCTAAATAATTCAGTCCTCTCACTATAAAATCATATTGCATGGAAGTCTTCAGAAATCATCTTTGCTTTTTACATGGATGATGGGTCTTCCTGAAGAAACTATTTCTTAACTCTTGAATATGTGGCCACCAATCTTATCATCTACCCTTGGATAATACAATGACAAATTCATTGTCCATTAATGTGATGATAAAAATGACCCTGAAAATTATAACCCTAAGTCTTTTTGTACCTGAGTCATTTTAACTCAGTTTTCAATGACAGGTTGAAGGGAATTAGATAAAATAATAAAAACCACACAAGATGAAACGTTTTAGTACTGAAGAGATGGCCCACGTATGTGGTTTGTCCTTCGAAGTATGTCACCCTTGTCAGTGCCTGTATGTGTTTTCTCAGTGATGAAGAGCTGAATATTAAGTTCTGTAAAAGCATCTCTTTATACAGATGAGAAAGTTCTTACCCACTATTTGGCCACGAACTGCATCAGTATCTGAGGGATTTAGTTTGCATAGATCCAAACGCTGGTCTGCAAACAAACAATTGAAAACTTAACCCAGGGAAATGTTAACTAGGGAGGAAGGCAGGAATTCTGTATTCAGTATTCAAAAAAAAAAAAAGACTCATAAGCCTTCTTCAGTTGCATTAGAGGCAGAAAAGCGTTTGGTTCTTACATCCAGTATCTTTTAATCTGCTGATGGCATTGGACAGCAGCCGCACACAGCCCAGGAAGCCAGCTCCCTGCTTCTTATGAATTTTCTTGTGGTTCCACACGCTGATGGTTATGGAATCAGTTTTCCCAACATATCTGAAAGCAACATGTAAACTCATCTTTAATTGTATTTCTGAATTATAACAGCCCACTGAGATTTTATCTGATGGACTTGTTGGTATAGAAGAATCCTTTTAAAATAATGTTAGTTCTATATTCCACACGTAACAGGCACTAAATAAATATATGTCTACTAACTGCAACAGGCTGGGAAAAGAACTACAACCCATTATCTAAGAAGCAAATGTAGATAACCACAGAAAGATAATACTCTGGTAACAGAGATTTACTATATTTTACTAGTTCCAAAGGACAATGGCACGATTCATAAATGCCCACCAGTGTTAGGCTTACTACTGAACACTAGTTTGCAACAGGAGATTACTTAGAAACCCACAGATCCGTCCAAAGCACACTGATGGGGCCTAACTTGGACATTCACCCCCACTTATTCTCAGAGTAAGTCACCCACAGGACAAGGACTGACAACCGCTTTCCAGACCACTAATGGCACCTCAGTGCAACTGAAAGAGAGTCTTAGAATCCAGCTCCTAAAAATCCCATCCAAATCCAGTACAATTTGTGTTACTACAAAACCAATTATCATTATTACTTTGACAAAAATTTCGTAGCAGGGACATGAAAACGTAAGTGCAAGTAAAATAGTGGTTTTCAAAGTGCAATCCATTTTATGGATTAATGTAGGAAACTGTCTGATGGGGTGTAGGCTTATATACATTCAATCATACCAAACTATTTTCTCTTGCAGAAAATATATTTGTACTAAAAAGCACAATTAAAAAAAAATCATCAGAAATATATAAAATGTACATTTGCATAAGAAACATGTACAATAACAACAACAACAATAATAATAATGATGCATTTTTAAAGTAAAAACTCTACAACCAGGTTTAGGGTTTCACTGAGAAAACAGTAGTATATAGAGGATCTGAACTATGGACCTTTGGAAGATTGAAAAGTTTGAAGATCATAGTTATGAAAGCAAACCATAAAAAAATCTATGAAAATGTCAAACATAAAAACTTCCAAGAGTACGAATTCTAAAATTAGAGTACAAATATTCATTTGGCTATCCACGTTTGTTATCAGTTAGAAGTTAGAAATCCTTTCTTTTAATGACATGCTTCACTTTAAAATCTTGATACCTACTTTCCTGCTGCTCCCCAAATAGCTATGGAATATTCAACTCACAGATCGTAGTGCTGGTTCCACTTTGGGTCCAATGTGTTTTTCACAGTGTCCGTTGAGTGGCACTGCCCAGATCCGTCCACTACAATCTTTGCAAACGGGTCGGGGAGTCCTAGAGGAGAGGGGACAGCCACACTTGGATGAGGCTATACATCTACCAAGGTGACACAGAACAGTCTTGCAGGCTAAAGGGAGCTTCGAGGTCATCTAATTTGGTAACGATGATTACCCCGGTTTCTCTAATTTAAGGTTAGTTTTGATCTAGTTAGCTTTCTAAGAAAGGCAATCCAGTATGACGTCACCCTCAGATTTTTTGAGCCTAGAAAAAACTAGGCTTAAAGAAAATTATAAAAATAAGCTTAAATTCAAATTCCCATTTTTGATTATCACTAAGTAGGGCTAACTAAATGGAGAAAAGGTGTCTATAATTAATTGTATTT
This sequence comes from Rhinolophus hipposideros, assembly GCF_964194185.1. Lineage (NCBI taxonomy): Eukaryota > Metazoa > Chordata > Mammalia > Chiroptera > Rhinolophidae > Rhinolophus > Rhinolophus hipposideros. The sequence continues at coordinate 6,996,459 of NC_138069.1, forward strand.
ATACTTTCTAAAAAGGAACAGTGCCTAGAAATCTTGTTTACTGATTGTTGTCTATTTTATCTATGGAAACAAGTGCTCACCAAGTCTTAATAAGTTCCTAAATGAATCAGAAAGGATTACAAGATCAGAGAGGTGGCAAGGTAAGGGTTTGGAGACAGGCCTGTCTGTGAGCCACCCCTCTGGAGTTTCCTAGTGACTTGAATAAAGCCTGTGAGCCTAAGTTTCTTCCTTTAAAGTGTGAATAATACCACTGAAGAACTGAGCAGTGTTCTTGCGAGGATCAGAAAGAGTGTGAAGAATTTCATGCTACAGGCATACACTTTATAGTAGGTGAATTTCTTGAGTTAAGGGGTGTTTCCTTCCTTTAGAAAAGGATCCTCTATTTTTAAAAATCCCTTTAATTACAAGGCTTTTAAAATGTGATTTAATTGATAAAGTTTGATTAACAATTTTACTCAAACCCAGCTATTTTACAGAAAAATGTCTCATCTGTATTTGAACTGAGAACACTCCATCCAGCAGAAAGCAAAGCATTAATGGGTGGAAAGACAGAGGAAACAGGGTGTGGCCAGAATAGGGAATGAGAGAGGCAGAACGTTTTCTTGTCTGAGTTAAGAAATTCCGCGCCTTGGCGCTAAGGAGCCTTGGTGTGGTAGTCAACTGGGAAGTGAAGTTTGTCCAATCACGGGTTTCTATTCAGTCAGGGCAGGACTTTTAGGAGAATATACCCAGTTTTTTTAAAAAAAGTTTACAATTTCAGAAATATGTGAAGAATATTAATATTGTAAGAGAGCAAAAATGGGTGTTTACTTACTGAAGAAGTCTTTCTTTGCAAGGTTCTTGGCACACAATACTAAAAACAAACAGAAAACGCCAGGGTTAGCATTTATGGACGAGATTCTCACCACAGCTAGTAGCTATAGACTGAATTGTGTCCCCCACTCCCCCAAATTCATATGTTGAAGCCCCAACCCCCAATGTGATGGTATTTGGAGGCGGGGCCTTTGAGAGGTGCTTAGGGTTAGATGAGGTCACGAGGGCTCTCATGATGGGAGATGTCTCTGTAAGATGAGACCACAGCGCTCGCTCTCACTCTGCCCTCCGTGTGAAGAAGGTACAGTGAGAAAGTGGCCGTCTACAAGCTGGGAAGAGGCCCCTCATCAACGGGGGATTTTGCTGCCACCTTGAATCTGTCAGCCTCCAGAACTATGACAAACACATGTGTGTTATGTAAGCCATCTAATCCATGGTATTTTGTTATGTCAGCCCAAACTGACCGAGACACTGGGCTATATTTACAGTGGAAAAAAATTCTAAAAATTATCTTTGCCAATGATTGCCTTTCGAATTTGGTACTACATCAAACAAAAAACTGACAAGTAACAAAAAAGTGTTTTCTCCTCTAATCGGGAATCAATAACAAATACAAACTCTTTTAGTTTAAACTTAAATTCTGATTTAAACATAGACAAATATATCAATATGCTCTTATAATTGCTCAGTTAACTACCAATTCAAATTAAGACCTACAGTATTTACCTTTTTAGCCACTCCTAACAACAACAAAAGGAAGTGTGCGTTTTTGATATTATGATAAGTAATACAATTTTGTAAATGTAAACTTTGGTATGTTGGAGAATAGAAAGCAAGGGGCGCATGATAGAACATATGGGGACATCGCTCGGTATTGTGAAAAACAAATGACAAAATGTATGTTACGAATTCAGCACAATGTTGGCATATAGAAAGAATGCAATAAATGCTAGTGTTATTTTACTCAATTACTGTAAGAAATTTTGTCACCAGATCTGTTACATGATTAAAGCTACTGTATCAAGGGAAGATACACCAACGTCTCTTTTATACTGCTTCACAAATTTTGCTAATTTTTAAGAATACAGTGTTTTGTTATGAACCTATATATTACTTACAAAAATATATTCCTATAATATATATATAATTGTTCTGCAAACTTCACTCAGAATATTTTTATATAACTGCTTTATCAAGATATAATTCATGTACCATACAATTCATCCATTTAATGTGTATCACTCAATGGTTTTTAGTATACTCCCAGGGTTGTACCACCACCACCACCATCAATTTTAGAACATTTTCATCATCCCCCAAAGAAATTCCGTACTCATGAGCAGTCACTCTTTGTTTAATCTCAAATCCTACCAGTCCTAGGCAATCACTAATCTACTTTATGTCTCTGTGGATTGGCCTATTCTGGACATTTCATATAAATAGAATTATATAATATGTGGTACTCGGTGACTGCCTTCTTTCATTTAGCATAACGTTTTTCAAGTTCCTGTTGTAGCATATATCCATCCTGAACTGAGCAATGTTCCATTGTATGAATATACCACATTTTCTTTATCAAAGGATGGACATTTGGGTTGTTTCCACCTTTTGGCTATCCTGAAAAATGTTGTACAAGTTGCTGTATAGATATGTGTTTTACTTCTCTTGCAAACCCAAGAGTGGAGTTGCTGGGTTACATACATGTTTAGCATTTTGAAGAACTGTCAGACTGTTTTCCACAGCACGTGCACTATTTTGTGCTGCCACCAGCAGTGTATGTGTGTTCTGATTTCTCCGCATCCCCAACCAATCCTTCTTATTGTCTGGCTCTGTGGTTTATATGTCTGTGGTTTTAATTTGCATTTCTCTGATGACTAACGACTTTGAGCATCTTACTAGCCATTGCTTACTAGCTATTGATATATCTTGTTGGATAAATTTCTATTTAGATTTTTTTTTTTTTTTGCCTATTTTTATCTGGCTGCTTGCCTTTTTAGCTAAAGATAAAATATACTTTTCAGAGTTGCCAATAGTCTCCCATTCTGTGGCTTGCCTTCACTTTCTTGATGGTGTTCTTTGAAGCGGCTAAGTTTTTAATTTTGATGAAGTCCAATTTATCTGCTTTCTTTAGTTGCTTGTGCTTTGGTGTCATGTCTAAGAAGACTTTGCCTACGAAAAGTCTTAAAGATTTAGTCCTATATTTTCTCCTAAGAGTTTTATACTTTCAGCTTTTTCATCCCTTTAGCTACTCTAACTACTCTTAATACTCTTAAATTATTCTTACACTACTTTTAAATAGACATTTAGGTCTGTGATCTATTTTGAGTTCATTTTTGTGTATGATGTAAGAAGGGGTCCAACTTCATTTCTTTGCAGGTGGATACACACTTGTACCAGTAAGCACCGTTTGTTGCAACGACTATTCTCTCCCCATTGACTTGTCTTGACACTCTTCTTGAAAAACAATTCACTGTAAATGTGAGAGCTTATTTGTTGACTTTTAGTTCTATTCCGTTGATCTATGTATCTCTCCTTGTACCATGACCACACTGTCTTGATTACTGTGTTAGTTTGTTCAGGCTGCTATAACAAAATACTAGACTCAGCAGCTTATAAATAACAAACATTGACTTCTCACAGCTCTGGAGGTTGGAAGTCTGAGAGTGGGGTGCCAGCATGGTTGGATGAGGGCTCTCTTCCAGGTTGCAGACTTCTCACTGTATCCTCATATGGCAGAAGGGGCGAGGGATCTCTCTGGAGTCTCTTTTAGAAGGCACTAATCCTACTCGTTAGGGTTTTACCCTCATGACTTAAGCACCTCATGGTTTAAGTCACCTCATGACTAACCCTATCACCTTTGGGGGGCAGGATCTCAACACACAAACATTCAGACCATAGTAATTACCACAGCTTTGTAGTAAGTTTTGAAATTAGGAAGCATGTGTCCTCCAACTTTGTTTTTTCCAGAACTGTTTTGGCTCCCTGGGATCTGTTAAATTGTCATACGAATTTGGGGATCAGCTTGTCAATTTCTCCAAAAAAGCCAACCTGAGTTTTGATATAGATTTCACTGAATCAACAGGTGAATTTGGGGAGTATTGTCATCTTAACAATATCAAATTTTCTAATTCATGAACATGAGATATCCTCCCATTTATTCAGATCTTATTTAATTTTAACTTTGTTTTGTAATATTCAGAGTATAAATTTTATACCTTTTATTAAACTTATTCTTAAGTATTGTTTTGATGTTTATTGCGAATGAAATTGTTTTCTTAATTTCATTTTCATATTGTTCATGTCTAGTGTACAGAAGTACAACTGATTTTTGTATTTCAACTTGTGTCTTGCAACTCTGTTGAACTCATTTATTAGCTCTAATAATTTTTGTGGTTTGAATTTTCTCTAAAGAAATTCACATCATCTGTAAATAGAGACACTTTTCCGTTTCAATCTGGATGTCTTTTCTTTTTCTTGCCTGCCTGCTCAGAATCTCCAATACAATACTGAATACAAAGGGTGGGCATCCTTGTCTTGTTTCTGGTCTTAGGGGAAAGCATTCAGTCTTTCAACCACTGAATATGATGTTAGTTGTTGGTTTTTCATGGATGCCCTTTATTAGGTTGGGCAAGTTGTTTTCTGTTCTTAGTTTGTTTAGTGTTTTTATCATAAAGGGGTGTTAGCTTTTGTCAAATGCTTTTTCTTCACCTATTGGGATGATAACTTGGTGTCTGTCCTTTCTCTATTGATAGGATGTACTACATTAATTGATTTTCAGATGTTAAACCAACCCTGCATTCTGAGATAAATTCCACTTGCTTAGGGGACACAATCCTAATATGACACTGTATTCAGTCTGCTAACATTTTGTTAAGGAATTTTTTTGTCTATAGTCATAAGGGATATTGGTCTGCAGTTTTCTTTTTATTTTCCTTCACATTTTTTTGGTATGAGGGTGAAACGTACCTCATAAAATGAGTTGGGTAGTATTCCCTCTTGTTCTATTTTTCTTTTGAAGAGTTTGTGAACAACTGTTATTCATTCTTCTTTAACATTTGGCAGAATTCACCAATAAACCATCTAGGCCTGGTGTTTTTTTTGTAGGAAGCATTTTTCAATTACTAATCCAATTTCTTTATTTTTTTATAGGTCTATTCAGATTTTCTATTTCTTCTTGAATCAGCTTTGGTAGTTTGTGTCTTTCTAGAAATTTGTCAATTTCACCTAAGTTATCAATTTGTTGGCACAAAGCTGTTTACTGTATTCCCTGATAACCTTCTTTATTTCTGTATAGTCGATAGTAATACTTCCTATTCATTATAATCTTTATAACCTTCCCTTACAATGTAAATCTCTCTCCCCCCCGCCCCGCCAGTCTTTTTGGTGCATAGATCATAATTTATTACAGCTTCTGATGGTGTTTTATTTCTTGTTTCTCTAACTAGAAAAGTAATATATATTTGTAAAAAAGTGAAAATTTAGAAATGTGTAAATTGAAGATGCATGCCCCTAAAACTCTTTATTTAGCATTTTCCAGGATAGTCCCACATGCTTTTTATCCCCACTGAACTTTAGAATCATTTTAGGCAAGTTTAAAAAAATTACTTAATAAATAAATTTTGGGGGAATTTACTTCTTTACAATATTGAGTATTACCATTCTTGAATGCAGTATATTTATCCATTTATTAAATCTTCCTTTAATGCCCTTAAGTGAAGTTTTAAAGTACTTCATAAAAGTTTTCCACATTCCTAATTGGGTTTACTGTTGACTCTTTTTGTTGTTGCTGTTATTGTGAATGGGAGTGCTCGTTTCATTGCATTTTCTAATTGTTATTTGCACATAGAAAAGCTTTTACTTACATTCATTTAAATACGCCCTTTTTCCAACTCTAAAGTGGGCCTGTGATGTTCTGTTTCCTTCAACTTCCCTTTTCCCCCCACAGCCTTGAATGTCTCAAGGACCCTCATATCAAACTCGAAGTGTTCAAAACTGAAGTTGAAATCTTCCCACTCTGCCTGAAAACCTGGATTCATTACTTCAGAGATCATCAGCAAACACCCGTCAACTGCACAAGCCAGAAATCTGTGAGTCACACTTTTACTTCTCCGTCTCTCTCCAATGTGTTGATGTCTTGCCATCTCTACCCTTGTTCAAGACCCCAATATTAGCCATCACAAAGTAATCCTTTCAAAATTTCAATCTCATGTCTCTTTCCTTCTTAAAAATTCCACAGAGACTTCCTATTGCAAAACTCCAGACATGTCATGCTCTGACCCTCATCTACCTCAACTCTCCAGCCTCAAATATTATCCACCAGTTTTGGGCTCTAGTTTTTCTGAGGTGCTGGTGCTGGATTGCTTCTGACTGGAAGAATTCTCGTAACATCTCAAAAAGATTAATCTTTGTTCATGTTTAAAAGACTAGCAATGTTTTCACTTAAGGCTCACTCCAGTGGAATTTGGTTTTATCACAAAGTGGAAAAGGTTTCAACAGTGTCAGCAGAAGATTATTTTGCTTCAGTTGTGTGCAAAGATCATTTGGGGTCATACTGAATCTAGTTTGGTTAATGGCATATGATTTCTCCTACCCGAATAATTTTGTGATCTTGAGATAGAATTCGCTTTGTCCACCCTAAGAGATATCATGATAAAAGATAATTTATTATACAGTGTAAAACCCCACACTATCTGGCTATACCACTCATTTTTAAACGAATACATATATTGTACACCAATAATAAGGGAGGTTCTGGGGATGCAACAATGAACGGAGACATTTACTCGTACAGAAAACGAAGCCTAGTTTTTCAGTGTAGACCAGCACATGGTTGCTTCAACTTCAATTCTGAAGTGTCCCTCTTGGAATCATGCTGCTCTTACATCCCATAATTTCTAAATCACATACCAGAGTTTCCTAATGTTGGGGATGAAGTAAGCGCAAATTACATAATGGTCACTTAGCATCTCAACATACATGGAAGGGCAGTGTTTTGCTATGTTGTACATTCACAGTTAGTTAGTAAGCCAAGCTTCTTTACCAGGTCCCTGACAAAAACACAGGGTCTCCCAAATAGTATTTGTGGTTGTAATTTTTATTCTTTTCTCCTCTTATATTTATGTGTCACCAAGTCCTATCTTTTCTTTCTTCTAAATGTCTCTTGAACTTGTCCTTTCCCCTACTTTTGTACCCACTCTCCTAAAGCACCCAGGGCAGGTGTCATTTCCCCCCACTTTATTGGTGGAATTATTAAGACTCAGCAAGACTCAGCAGCCGTCCCCACTTCCACCCCCACCTCACAGTACACTATCACAGCGGCATCACAGGTGTTATCTGAGTTTGAAATGAAATCCTCTCTTTATTTGTATGCTGCTTCATGTCTGGCTCTCCCCTACAAAAATACCCACTGGAACAAGGCCTGTGATGTCTTTTGTATTCACCACTGTATCCAGGTATGGTGCTCGCGGGGGTTGCTTTCAAAATGCTTGCTGAATAAATGAATTCGGTAATAACTGTTTTTCCTTAACTAACTACTCACTAGAACAAAAGCGCCAAGAAGGCAGAGACCATTCTCCTGAACGGTTACATTCCTAGCATGGAGCACAAGGCCTGGCATGAATTAAATGTTCAAGAAATGTTTGCTGAAATAAATGAATAAGTGCCTGAATGAATGAATGAATAAAGGAGATAGTTTTGCTAGAGCCCCTCTGTGGTGCGTCTGGCCGCTATCCCATACCCCCCCAGGAGTCCAGGGCCTGGCAGCTTTGCACATATACTGTTGCCTGACAGGTCTTGTTCTTCGGGAAGGTCTATGCTATTCCTTATGGTACCATTAGTGATAGCTGGTTGGCACGAAGAAAAAAAAACCGTTCCCGTACAGTTTCAAACCAGGACTAATAGTACAATGAGGGAGAAATAACAGGCATGCCAAAAAAACAAGTCAAGTCCAGAGGGCATTTGGAACTTTTTGTCTGAACCAAGCCCTTTTTAATGAACAGTCATTTTTACACTTTAAGGGATGATTTCGGAGGACTGATTAGTCCATTACATTCCTGAGGGACATATTCACTTTTACATTTTAATCTTAAAATGTTGCTTTTCTTGATACCCTGGATTTGCCCTGCAGAACCTACAGGTCTCACAGGGAGCAATTTCCTGTTGGCTTTTGTTTGATTTCTTCCCAAGTATTACTGGCTATATACCTCTGCCCTGGAAGGTAAAAAAAAGTATCTCATTTAAAGTCTCTGTCTTTCAGAATAATTTTCATTTCCAGATCATGTTTCTGTCTCACACAAACCAAATGGGATGTTTTTCAACCATGTTAGAGTGGCTCAAATGCATCAATAGTCTGGGTGATTCTACAGGTGGAAGCCTATTTCCTTGCTTTAGAAGATAGGAAAATTCAGGTTTTCATTAGTGAAAGTTTTATCTAAATATTTAAAGTTATATTCCAATAGTAATCAGTTCTTAGATCAGTTAATTATCAATGTTTTCTCCCTAAACACATTAATTTTTCCATCCAAATGTACTTATTCAAATACCACATTCAAAGACAATGTTTATGGGCCGGCACGGTGGCTCAGGCGGTTGGAGCTCTGTGCTCCTAACTCCGAAAGCTACCGGTTCGATTCCCACATGGGCCAGTGGGCTCTCAACCACAAGGTTGCCTGTTCAATTCCTTGAGTCCCACAAGGGATGGTGGGCAGCGCCCCCTGCAACTAAGATTGAACACAGCACCTTGAGCTGAGCTGCCACTGAGCTCCCAGATGGCTCAGTTGGTTGGAGCGCATCCTCTCAATCACAAGGTTGCCAAGTTCGACTCCCTCAAGGGATGGTGGGCTGCGCCCCCTGCAACTAGCAACGGCAACTAGACCTGGAGCTGAGCTGCGCCCTCCACAACTAAGATTGAAAGGAGAGCAACTTGAAGCTGAACAGCACCCTCCACAACTAAGATTGAAAGGACAACAACTTGAAGCTGAATGGCACCCTCCACAAGTAAGATTGAAAGGACAACAACTTGACTTGGAAAAAAGGCCTGGAAGTACACACTATTCCCCAATAAAGTCCTGTTCCCCTGCCCCAATAAAATCTTAAAAAAAAAAAAAAAAAAGACAATGTTTATTAACTCTGACACTTCAGCTCTAGCTGTCTAGTGCGTCATCTCCTGAAAAGCACAGGGTGATTTTCCATGATTTTACAACCAGGAACTAAGGAGCACTTTGCAACTTGAGCTTCCAAAACCACCCTAGAAAGCAGACTGTCTCCCAGGCAACCATCTGACTAATATCTCTGCCACAACATTTGATGAAACCTATCAATGGAATCACAGTGGACGGTTTGGAAGGTTTGGAAACTTAGTCACTGCTTTGTGAAACTTGAAAAATGAAATCTAATTCCCTGTAGTATAACTAATAACAGAAGCTAAAATTTACTGAAATTTTTTACAAGGTAATTAATTAGGCAACTATGCTAAGTATCTGACATGCATGATAGAATTTATTCAAAACAATTTCACGAGACAGTTACTGTTATCTGTTCATTTTCTTGATGGGAAAACTGAAGCTTTAAAAGATTACATAACTTGACCAAAGTCACAGTTACTAAACGCTGCTGCTTCTGAATAGTGAATCCATTTATCCATTTAAATATTTCATGATTATATATATAGGCCAAGCCTATGTTCTAAACTCTGAGGATTCTAGAAGAACAACAACAAAAAGTTGCTTGTCCTGAGGTACGTCCCATGCCTGAGGGTTTGATATTTGAAGAAAGTAAACTAAGATCATTATAAAACACACACACACACACACACACACACACACACACAAATTGCTTAAAATTGACTTCTCAAGCTCGGACTATTTCCTAGTTATACATAAAATAATGCTCAACTTTGTCAGTAAGGAAATGAACTTTAACCAAAAAGCCTGCCATTAAGTAAATTATACTACATTGTCACCTTAGGAGGAAACTGAATGATTTCCATTAACAGGAGATAATCCCAGGTTAATAGGGAGAAAAACCCCACATAAATCCAAACATCCTCAGCTACCTGACTCCTGAAGACCTATTCATATAAAATGAAGCTGTGTTCTTCTGACTGAGGAAACCATTTTAAACAAGGTGATAACTGCTGAGAGTAAAGGGGAAATTGAGAGATTTACTGGGAAGAAAGCTAAAATGAAGCAAGCAAATCTACAACTTGATAGTCACACCACATCTACAAAAAATAGGCAAGGAAAAAAAGTAATAACAATAGAAGAGAAAGTTCTGTCAGCATTTTCTCCCCTTCAATTACTGAGCTGACAAACGAAGCTTTATTAATTTGATACATTAAAAAAAAATCAACAGAAAACCCAGAAGTGAGGACAAATTTAGCAAGTTAATACACTGCAAATTATTTCCAAACATGGTTATGAAAAACCCATAACACACCATCTAGAACAAAGTCCCTTATAATTTCTTTCCCATTTATCATATTATAGTGCTAGGCTCTATAGCACTGAAGTATTTAAAGGTATTATTTTGCATGGTTTTATCATAAAATCTTTTATAACTATTTAGCTAATCATTTTTCACATTACGGTGTAAGTCAGAGTGAAATCATTATGCTCAATTTAGTTGAGAAAAACAGAAAGTCAGGAGATTGAACAACTTGCTCAAAGTGACCCAGCAAAGTTAGTGATGGAGATAAGAACTCGATATATCCATGAATGGAAACCATGTAATTCACTGAATTATTCTCCTTCATTATGACAACTGAGTGTTAAGAATGAAACAATTTGTTACAACATTACAAATTTCAAATCAATGTGGCCAACATTAGATTCATAAGATCATTTAAATTAAAAAAGGAAAACCAATCATGACCCAGCAATTCCACCCTTAGGTATGTAATTGACAGAAACGCACAGGTACATATGTTCACCATGTAGCTGAATGGTTGTAGCAGCAGTTAATAACAGTTAAAGACTGAGCCGCTGAGGTGTGCACTGACAGTATAATAATAAAGAAGTTGTGGTATTAACAAAATGGAATCTTGTACAGCAAAAGCGAAAAACAAACTACAGCTACACACAAAATTATCAATGAATCTCACAAACATGGTATTTAATGAATACCATGTATATATAGACAATGTATATCGTACTATGTCATTTACGCAAAGCACAAAACCAGGCAGAACTAAATATACAGTTGAAGTCTGACTACTTCAGCCGGGTGATCAAGGTCAACATCGACAGTCATAAATCATGGTGACAATGTGCACTTTTGACATGCTGTGATGAGAATGGCACTTTACCCCATAAAATGCATAATCCCAGTCTAACCATGAGAAAAACATCAGATAATTCCAACTGATGGACATGCTACAAATACCTGACCAGTACCCCCCAAAACTGTCAAGGTCATCAAATACAAGGAAAGTATGAGAAAACTGTCATTGCCAAGAGCAGTCCAAGGAGAAATCATAACTAAATGTAATGTCATATCCTGAATGGGATCCTGGAACAGAAAAAGTCATGAGGTAAAAACTAAGGAAATCTTAATAAATTATTTAGTTATTAATAATGTGTTAATATTGGTTATTAATTTTAACAAATGTACCACACTAATGTTAAGATTTTGGTAACTGGGGAAATGGTGTGCAGGTGTGTACAGTGGGCATAATATGAAAAGTGCACTCGCTTTTCAATAATTCTGTACATCTAAAATTGTTCAAAAAAATAAAGTATGAATAAAAAATTAAAACAAAAACAGATTATAACGAGCAGTATGTACAGTATGACTCCTTTTTGAGTAAACCTGTGTGTGTGTGTGTGTGTGTGTGTGTGTGTGTGTGTGTTGATAATATGTATTTAAAAGTCTGGAATGATATACACTTCTGTGGTCGAATTTATTGTCTTCTTTTTGCTTGGCTGCACTCTTAAGTTTTCTGCAAAGAATGACTGCATAAATAACATTTATAAGAAAAAATAAAATCTTACTTTTTAAGTTAAAAATTTAGTGACTTGTGAAAAAGTGTCATGACGACAAGGATTCTTAATCCACTTCTCAGCATAGGCAGTAATACTACTGCCATTTCCTATTCTTCATTCAGATTGTTAATATGCTATTTATGATTCCCACTATCAGGCAACTCAAAGGGCTGGAAATGGTATTTTCCAGGTTGGTCCATAAAGATGTTAGCAGAGACAGACGCAAATAAAGAAAGGGACAGCAGTGAAGGCATAAGAACATTAAAATACAAAGCTTTGAAGGCTGTTCTCAGGATAACGTTTTCAAAAAAGTCACAAACAAAATAGTTTTCACAGAGCCCTGAAAGTGCTCATTCTATTATTCCGCTTACTGCTTTGCTATCTGAAACACTGTGGCTTTTAATTTCGTTCTGTTAGAAAAAAATGGCGGCACCACATTGATCACACTTCCAGCCTGAGTAAAACTGACAGGTTATTAGGTTTCCAGGCTGACAGACTGAACACATGCTGTCTGCCCTTTCCTCACAAAACCAACGGGAATGATAAAATACATACTGAGGATATATATTCACATAGCTCTGCTCACAAATTAAAAAAAAAATCCCTAAAAGATGGAGCAAACAAGGAGAGAGAAAGAGTAGCAATAGACAGACGGCACAGCCCCATGCAGGCAAGTGCGACCGCAGAAGGTGGCACCAGCACTCATGGCACTCCAGGTGTGAAGTCAGGAGGGTGAGGCCCAGGGGAAGCCACCTGACTGGTGAGCTGGGCTAGGATGAGCCAGGCATGCCCACTGTCCACGGGGGCCAGTGAGCCAGGGCCCAGCTCTGCCTTCAGCTGCAAGATGGGGTGTGAAGCACGGCCCTGGGACAGGGGACAGTGCCGGGGGTGACTCATGTACGGAGCTCGTTCACTGCACAGAATGACAGCCCCTCCCGCCATTCCTCTTGCACCTTCACTAAGAAAACAGGAAATCCCAGCTGCAAAAATGAATATATAACTAAGAATCCCCAAACACTTACAGAAAGTCACATTGTGAAAAAGAAAAATAAATTCAATAAAATAGTTTTCTTCTTAAAACTGAGAGGACGTTCTTTTCAAACATGCATGGAATTAGAAAAGCTGACTATGTACTAAGCTATAAAGGAAACAAATTCCCCAAATTGATAAACAGTCTGCATTCATTTACCAAACAGAACAAAAAATCCACTCCAAATATATATCACAAATAAATCCAAACATGGAAATTTTAAAACCTATTTTAAAATAACTTGTATTAAAAAGAAAATCAAAGTGGAAATGAGAAACTAGAATCAAATGAAAACAAAGAATATTACATGTTAAAATGCATATGCTTAACTCCATTCATTAAAATCCCAGAAAGATGGAAAGTATATGAACTAAGTTTCTAACTCCAAGAAAGATAACTTAAATAAGTCCAAAGAAAGCAGAAAGAAGGAATCAACATAGATAGTAGCACACATTAATGAAAAGAAAACAGGAGACTTGTCAGTAAAATCAGAAGCCAGTTCTTTTAAAGGATTAGCTTTTAAAAAATGAACAAATCTTTTATAAGTAAGTTCAAGAAAAAAGAAAGGTGGCACAAATGATCCACATGCAGACAAAGGAGGAGATGAAACCACAAGAGTAAATTTTACAAATCTTAAGAGTGTACCACAAATGCTTTAAACCAACGGCAAAACATAAAATTTTTTCTAGGAACATATAAATTTCCAAAATTGGCCCCCAAAGTAGTAAAACGTTGAGCAATAACCATAGGAGTTGAAATGGTAATTGAAAAATCTACCCACAAGATCAAGGCATCAAGCCCAGACAGTTTTACAGGAGAAATCTACCAAGATTTCAAGGTACAGAATTCCCACCTTATTGAAAAAAAAAAAAGGAAGCCACTCCGCCTGCGTTTACAAGGCTGATACGTAAACCAGAAACTACAGGAAAGGAAAATGATGAGCTGGGGGTGAAGTCCCTAAGGCTGCCAACATCTAGTTCTCCTGTCCTTCAGGGTAAACGGAAGGCGATACTTCCCAGGTCCCCTGAATTAGCTGGGACCTTGTGACTGGAGTATTTCTCCGTAGCAGAAGGTGTGTCTCACTTCGGGTCAAAGCACAAAAACACAGGTGAAAGGTCTCCATGCCTCCGAGAAGCCTGAAACCACCACTTGACGTGGTGAAACAGAACCCCTGTCAGCCTTGGTATCTGAATGACTATGAGGAAACAGCGGCCACTGAATCACAATGTACAACTACACAAATTAAAGAACAGTTAGTTACCTGGGGAGCGTGGGTAGGAGGGCGGGGAGGGATGGTGCAGGGAGAACAGCAGGCTTGGAATTGGTGGACAAGGGGAATTTAGCCTAACATTGTGCTTGTCCATAAGGAGAATGTGTTCATTTAGACGAGTATATTGCTTCTCAATTAAAAATAAATCTCACAGGTCCAGGAAAAATGAGAAAAGAGAGTGGACAGAGGAGAGGAAGAAGGAAAACTTGAAAGAGGGAAGAAAGTTAAGCAGGAGGGAAAGGAGAGAAATCACTTAAAATTTAATAACTGAAAAAGAATCTCACAGTATTTATAGAATCTTGAATTGGAAGAGCACTTGAGACCACCCTTTTAACAGATGAGACTATCTAAATGTTGGTGCATTGTTTTCTGTTTACCTTCTTTTTAAGCCAGGCAGAAAATAAACATAAGATTTATTTTTCAAAAGTTTCTAGGTTTGATTTTGTAGGAAGCAATTTCCCTAACTGGACACATATACCTAGAGTTAGATTCAATAATTATTAACTGTGAAATTCACAATGACTAATATTCAATGAGCTTATTCTGTGCCCAATACTATTAATACCACTTTACAGATTGCATCTTATCTAGTTCTCACAACAGATAAGGAAACCAAGGTTAGATGAGATTAAGTTACATGTCCAAGACCACACAGCCTGTAAGACCTTGAATCTGACTGCAGAGCTCAAGTTCTATGCTGCACCCTACTTCAATACAGTATGTTCTGAAAAGGTGTAATTATGGTATAATTATGAGAAACTGACATACAACATAAGGAAGCCAGAATACTCTAGAGAAACATATTTTTTAAAAAGCAAACAAATATGACAAAAAAATAAAAAGGGAAATCTGCTAGATCCTGCTTCTAACTAGAGAATGAAAAAAAATTGTAAAGTAATGGTATCTCGTTAAGTATACATTTTCAAATATAACAACTAGTTAAGACATAATTCACAAACCACAAAACACATACTTTTAAAGTGTGAATACCATTCAATAGCTTTTAGTATATAGTCACAGTTGTACAACCATCACCAGCATTTAATTTCACAACATTTTCATAATCCCCCAAAGAAGCCCTGTACCTATTAGAGGCCACTCCCCACCCGCCCTTCCCCCAGTCCCTGGCAACCACTCATCTACTTTCTGTCTCTAGGTATTTGCCTATTCTGGACACTTCATATAAATAGAATCATATATGACCTTTTATGACTGGTTCCTTTCAATTAGCATAATGTTTTCAAGGTTCATTTATGTTGCAGTATGTATCAGTACTTCATTCCTTTTTGCTGCTAAACAATACTCAATTATATGACTATAATACCACTTCTGTTTAACTACTTGTCGATTACGGACATTTCAGTTGTTACCACATTTTAGCTGCTGTGAATGATGCTGCTACTGAACATTCATGTAAGAAAGTGTTATGCAGGCCTATGCTTTCAAGTCTCTTGGGTATATACCCAGGGGTACAATTGCTGGGTTATGTGGTGGTTCTGTGTTCAGCATTTTGAGGACCTGCTGAACAGTTTTCCAAAGCGGCTGCACCACTTTATGTTCCCACCAGCAGTGCACAAAGGTTCCAATTTCTCCTCCTCCTTGCCACCACTTATTATCTCTCCCAGCACCATTTCTTGAAAAGACTATTCTTTCCCCCATCTAATTGTTTTGACATCACTGTAAAAAGATCAATTGACTGCCAACGTGAGGGTTTATTTCTGGACTCTCAGTTCTACTCCACTGATCTACACAGTATATGTCTGTCCTTATTGTCAGTAATATCTGCCTTGATTACCATAGTTTAGTAATAAGTTAAGCAGGAAGTGTGATCTCCAACTTTGTTCTCGTTTTCCCAGACTGTTTTGGTTATTCTGGATCCCTTATATTTCCATATGAATTTTAAGGTCAGCTCGTCCAATGATGCATAAAGCATCCTGGGGTTTTGCTAGGTAGGTACCGTGCTGCAGCTGTGGATGAGTCTCAGAGTCCTGATATCTCAACAGCACTAAGCTTCCAATTCATGAACATGCGATGTCTTTCCATTTATTTAGGTCTTCAATTTCTTGCAACAATGTTGTGGAGTTTTCAGTGTACAAGTCTTGCACTTTTATTGTTGAATTTATTCCTCAATAGTTTTTTGATACTATTTTAAAAGGAACTGTTTTTAAATTTCGTTCCCTGAAGGAGAACTGACTCTGGGTGGTGAGCACACAATGGGATTTATAGATGATGTAATACAGAATTGTACACCTGAAATCTATGTAATTTTACTAACAACTGTCACCTCAATAAATTAAAAAAAAAAAATTTCGTTCCCAGTAGATTAGTGGCTGCATAGGGAAGGGAGGAATGAGGGGATTTGGGTGTGATAGCTAAGGAATGCAGCGTTTCTTTTTGGGGTGATGAAAATGTTATATAATTTATTGTAATGATGACTGCACAACTCTGAGTATACTAGAAACCACTGAGTGCTACACTTAAATGGGTGGATGGATTTTACATTATGTAAATTATATCTCAATAAAGATGTTACGGGAGTTGGGGGAGAGAAGGGGAAAGGGGGGAGAGGGGGAGAGAGAATATGAGAATGAGAAAATGAGAATTAAACCTATTGAGTAGATGAAACAAACTCTTAGCATTTTGTACTTTTTCATTTATCTCAATACTAAAGTGGTTTTACTTCCCCAGGCCAATGTAAAAAGGACACTGATGATTTACTTGGAAATATCAAACCTGTTAAATTAGTCTGAAGCAAAGTTTGATATGACTGCCATAATATTAAACTAGGGGGGAAAAAACCAACTACTGCTTTACTTTTGTGTTCATCAAGTACATTTTAGATTTGACAAGTAAATAACCTGCCCGTTAAACAAACCAACTATAGCTTGCTGCAGTGATTTCAAAATTATTACAATAGTCTCTTATTGGAAACCCCTGCTCCCTGTGTTGATTCAAATCCAAATTATTCTCGAAATATTATCAAAACCCTTTCTGACAACATCTCAAGGGTCTCCACTGCCTACAAACTACTTTCTTTGGAGTTCAAGACACAAAATACTCCATCAACTTATCATCAAAATATGGTTTACCTAACTGTTCCCAGACCCCAGAATAGCGGTTTTTACCTCTGGGCCTTTCTTCATTTTGCCTGTTGTCCTCTTTCTATGACATCTAACCATTATTTCTTGAGCTAGAATGTGGGATCAACCCCAATATGTGGCACATAGTAGGTGCTCAGTCAATATCTATTGAAGAGCTCTACTTATTTTATGTTAGACTCTTTCCCAAGCACTTCCCCTGTGTTATTTCCTGAAACTCTTCCATAAACCCTATGAAGAAACCAAGAGTTTTGGAGGTTACCTGCCCAAGGCTACACACACCCAACCCGTTGTCCAGTGACTGCAATTCTATTCCTTCTTGGATTACAGTTCAAATCCTATCTCTTCCCTGTTAAGCCAACAGTCATCTCTCCTTTCTCTGAATTTCTAAAGTACTTCCTGCCTTTGACACATAAATCTATATATACTACCTTGAATTACATTTTTTAAGGAGACTATTTTTTAGAGTAATTTCACATTCACGGCAAAACTGAACAGAAGGTACGGATTTCCCATACACTCTCTGCCCCCACACAAGCACAGCCTTCTCCACTCTCAACATCCCCCGTCAGAGTGGGACATTTGTTACAATCAGTGACTCTGCAGAGCCAGGTCATTATCACGCAGAGTCCACAGTTTACACTAGGGTTCACTCTGAGTGCCGTACATTCTGCGGGCTTCGACAAATGTGTAATGATATGTAGCCATCGATAAGAGTACCAGACAGAGTATTTTCACTGCCCTAAAAATCCTCCGTGCTTTCCCTACTCACCCTGTCCTCCCCCTAACTCCTGGCCACCACTGACCTTTTTTTACCATCTCCTAAGTTATGTCTTTACCAGAATGTTACATAGTTGGAATCACACAGTATGGGGCCTTTTCGGAACAACTTCGTTCATTTAGTAACACGCATTTACCATTCCTCCACGTCTTTTCATGGCTTGATAGCTCATTTCTTTTTAGTGATGAATGATATTCCACTGCCTGGATGTACCACAGCTGCTTCCAAGTTTGGGCAACTGTGAATAAAGTGCCATAAACATCTGTGTGCAAGTTTTTGTATGGACATAAGCCTTCAACTCCGTTGGTTAAAGAAAGACCACGAAAGGCAACTGCAGGACCCTACGGTGAGAGCGTTTGGTGTTGTAAGAGACCGCCAATTATCTTCCAAATGGCTGCACCATTTTGCGTCCGCACGGGAATGGTGAGAGCCCGTTGCTCCACGTCCTCCCAGCATTTGGTGTTGTCAGTGTTTTGGGTTTTGGCCATTCTAACAGCTCTGCGGTGGTATCTCATTGCTATTTTAATTTGCATTTCCCTGATGACACACGATGTGGCATCTTTTCATGTGCTTATTTGCCATCTGTACATCTTCTTTGGTGAAATGTCTACTCAGGTCTTTTGCCCACTTTTTAAAATTGAGTTGTTTTCTTATCAGGCTGGTGAAAATTCCACACAAATGCTTTGAAGTTTTCCTTGTTGATGCAAACCATAAGTTATCAGAAGAAATCAGGGCTATCACAAGCCAATCCATAAACACAGGGAGACAGGTGGGCAGCATGGCATCTCCTAGCTGCAAATGTTGGGGCTTCGGCGAGGACCACGAGTGTCGTGACACTGCCAGTATTTCTCACATGTTGTTAGAAAAAGTCCCAAGACTCTCCAAATCCACAATCACCACTAATCTAAGCAACCTCTGGGAAAATTCAAACCCAATAAACAACGATTTTTACTTAAAGTTGATCTGTTAAAACAGTAGGTATCTGCACCTTATTTCATGAATGCGATGTCTTATGAGAATTAAAATTTAATAGTGGTGCCAAGTCAGTTCAATAGGAAGAGAAGAGTCTTTTCAACAAACGGATACCCACACACAAAAGAATGAAGTTGGGTCCCAACCTGACATCATATGCAGGAAGCAGAAGAAGGATGAATCTTCATGACCTGGGACGAGGCAGTGGTTTCTTAGATGTAACACCAAAAACACAAGCGGCAAAAGAAAAAACCGATAATTTGAACTTCACCCAAATCAGAAACTTTTGTTTCAAAAGACACCATACGGAAAGTAAAAAGACAAGCTATAGAATGGGAGAAGATATCTGTAAATCAAATACTTGCAAAATCTGGTAAGGGATCTATAAAGAACTCTTACAATATGGGCAAAGGATCTCAACAGATATTTCTACAAAGATACAGACATGGTCAGTAAGTCCATCGAAGACGCTCACCGTCATTAGCTGTCAGGCAGATGAAAATAAAAACTACAAGGAGATACCACTTCACATCCACTGGGACGGCCAAAATGAAGAAAGATGAACAAATGCAAGTGCTGACAAGGATATGGAGAAACGACAACACTCAGACGTTGACGGTGGGAACGTGAAACGGTGCAGTCACTTGGGAAAACAGTTTGGCAGGTCTTCAAAGTTAAACAGAGAGTTACCAAATGACCCAGCAACTGTACTCCTCTTTAAACAATCAAAAGAATGGAAAACAAAATCTTGCACACAAATGTACATAACAATGTTAAGGATAATAGTCAAAGACTAGAGACAATCCAAATGTCCATCATCTGATAAATGCATAAATAAAATGTGGTCCCTCCATACAACGCACTATTATTCAGCCATAAAGGAATGTAGTACTGACATATAACATAGGCTACAGCATGGATGCACTCTGAACATATGCTAAGTGAGAGAAGCCAGACACGAAGACCACACGTTGCGTGATCTATTTACATGAAATGTCCAGAATAAGCAAATCTATTCGCCATAGACTGAACGGCTGTGTCCCCTCCAAATTACCATGTTAAACCCTAACCGCCAAGGTGATGGTACTTGGAGGTGGGACCTTCGGGAGGTGACTAGGTCATGGGTGGAGGCCCATAAATGGTATTAGTGCCCTTCTGAAGGGGCCCCAGGGAGCTCCCTTGCCCCTTTGTCTGTCATGTGAGGACACAGCGAAAAGACAGCTGTCTGTGAACCAGGGACAAGGCTTTCACCAGACACTAAATGTGCCAGCACCTTGATCCCAGACTTCCCAGCCTCCAAAACTGTGAGAAATGTCTGTTGTTTAGAATCCACTTAGTCTGTAGCATTTTGTTATAGCAGCCCAAACAAACCAGCAAGACAGCTATAGAAACCAAAAGTAGATTAAGGGATAGATGAGACTGGTGACAAAGGGAATATAATAAGTGTCGGCTAACGTATGTGGGGTTTCAAAATTTTGTGGGTGATGACAATATCCTGAAGTCAGGTAATGATGATTATATAACTCTGAATAGATTAAAAACACTGAATTGTACATTTTAATGGGTAAAGTTTATGGTATGATAATTATATTTCAATGGAAAAACTAAATGCAATGGTAATTTGAAAATTAATATATGCGGTATTTGTTTCTAACACAAACTCTTCAACCTTAGTTTTATCTTACTAGGGAGTTCTAGGTCATTGTTTAAAATGCCATACTGTGTGGAATAAGAGGTGTTAAATAAATTATTTAAACAGGAATAAAAAGATAACGGGTATCTACTACAAATCGAGCATAAAATGGCCAGTGTCTGTCCCAAAAGAGTTTACAGTTTAGCTCGACAAACAAAATGGCATCAGCAAGGAAACCAAACAATAGTGCAAAGCAGATCGCTTTTGCTAACCACATTCAATTACTCATCAAGTCATATCAATTCATCTTTTGTAGTATCTTCAATCTATTCTTTCCAGGCCCACTGCTATCGCTCAACTCCAGGCAACTCTTGTGTCATGTCTGGGTTATTACAATGGGCTCTGGCATCTCTTTTCTCTAATTCATTTTAATCATGAAATAATTATTTGTTGGATCAAATGAATAAAATACTCTTTATTATGCAACTCCCCTACACATAAACCTCTGAGCTTAGCACTGTTTACAAAATGAAATATAAATTCCTCCCTGCTCTGTCTGAGACAGTCAGAAAGTGATAGAGGTCGGGGGGAAAGAGAGTAAGATAAATCCTGCCCCACTCACTTTCTGGTCTAATCACCCACATCTGCTATCAAGCCCCTCCCCTCCAGGGGGACTCCAGTCCTTACTGTGCCCCCACGTCCCTCCTGCATTGTTTTCTGCTCTCCTTTGCTTCGGTCGCTCGCGCCGCCCTCCTCTCACTCCCCCAGACCTGGGCTTCCAGGCCTAGCTGAAGTCTCCCTTCTTCCATCATCTGTCCCCTATCCTCTCCTGCCCTGTAAAGTTACTTACATTTCTTAGTAGCTACTCATAAAACTCTCCAGATTTTTAATTCACTGAAAGTAGGCTCCATGACGAGGTAAATCCAAGATTAACATCTTGCTTAAATAAACACGTCCATATGGAATCAAATTTGAAAATGAGCTGTACAGACAGACTACAAGAATTCAGAGAAACAGAACACTATTGTGAGAATACTTAGAAGGGTTGTTTTTGTGGAGGTGAGACAAGGTGAATTTCAAAGGGCAGGGAGATTTGGGTTTAGGGAGAGGAAATAGCCTCAGAAATCAGATGGGGGAGAGCATATCCCAGATCCACGTGTCAACTGCTTGCATTTCACAGGGAGGATCTAGACTCAGAAACACATTAAATCTTTAAAACACAATCGATTATTTCTTTTGTCTTCAGAAATTTCAAAATGTTACACTATTAGTCACAATAATGTTGGAATGTAAACAGGCACTGAGCCACTTAACAGCCTGAGGCTTTCTTTCCCTGACAGGTCTACCCTTTCAGTCTGTTACTCACTCACCTGTGACAGGATTTGAGGTTAATTTTCTGCAAACCCACCTGCACACATCTTTTTATCACACTACCCTTTTCTGTTTACTCAAGTGAAATCTCCAGATAGACAGCATGTGCTATAAGACAGTTCATATTATAACATTACTGCAAATTCTGAAAGGACCTGTGGCCTTCACATGATAGCATGTAAAAGGCCTTATGTCCTAAAAAAAAACAAAAACAAAAACAAAAACAAACCATGAATTTCAGACTGGCAACTACAAAACAATATATTCATGGACATGAATTAGTAAAAGCCAGTTTGGAAAAGGATGTGGGAAACAGGTGGATACTAGTTGATGCTTCTTGAACGTACACTAGTTTTCCCAACAGCAGCTGCACACAAATACCATGACTCCTCTGTGACTCATCCTAGACTAGGTGGCACAAAGTCGGGTTGTAATCTCAAGTGTTCTGAGAAGGGGGCATGAATGAAAACAAAGCTCTTTAGAAATGGATCTCCTACTAACTGATCACGATGAAACAATGAAACTCGCATGGGTCACACAAGGTGATGGTGGGTGGGAGCTAGCTGTAAACCTACCCAATTTCCTTCCCTGCTGCTTCCTGCATGGAAGGTGGTCATATCCTGCTGTCAGGACCCCCATCTTCCTCCCACATAAATCCCCCTTACAGTCAACTTCCCTAACCCAAGTCTTGGGGGAGATGGGGAGAGGGAAAGAAGGGGGAGAAGGGAGGAGAGAATGCATTACATTTTCAGGAACTAAATCAATGATCTCTGTCCCAAGATATTAAATACCCCCAATCTATCATTAAATGCATACTTTGTAATAGGAGAAAACTAGCATGATGTGATCAAGCTGTTAAGAGTTCCTTGTATGTCATTTCCATTTTCCTTTCCTACCACAAACAAAACAGAATGTTCAGTGAACTTACAGTGCTTCCTCGAAAATAAGACTGGGCCTTCTATTAATTTTTGCTCCAAAAGACGCATTAGGGCTTATGTTCAGGAGATGTCATCCTGAAAAATCATGCTACGGCTTATTTTCTGGTTAGGTCTTATTTTTGGGGAAACATGGTACTACCTTGGCGTTAGAACCTTTTTCTTAAAGTGAAATTCAGGAGAGATGACAAGTTTTCCAAAAAGTGTTACCTATAACGTTCATAAGAGATGGCACGTTTTCTATAGAAATGTTATATATAACATTACTTTCACTGCCCAAGGTTATAATGCAAACTTGAAAATGCTGCACACCTAAAATCCTGCTAGGGTTTAACCCTAACAAGGAAGTTATGAGGGTCTTGAAGAAACAGCTGTGCTCTAGGATCGGGGACTGGCAAACTTCGGCCTGGGGGGAAAAGGGGGGTCAAGTTTTGTAACCAGGCCTACTGCCTGTTTTTGTTAATAAAGTTTTACTGAAACACAGCCACACACACCTGCTTACTCAGTGTTTGTGGCTACGACGGCAGAACTGGATAGTTATAACAGAGACTGCACGGCCTGCAAAGCATAAAATGTACGCTGTCCGGGCCTTTCAGAGGACGCGTGCTGGCCCCTGCTCCCAATCTATCGTAGTGCTGACTGTATGTGCATGACAACCTCAGTGGGATTCACGAAGAAGGAAAAACATTGCCCCCCAAATACTCTCCTGCCTTCTGACTACTTATTCATTTATTTATATGGCTGTTAAAAACAAACACAACTTGGTGAAATTCATGCAATGCTAGACCCAGCCAACTTGAACCAGATGTAAGAAATCATCATTCTGCAAGAACACCAGGAAGCATTCCTCTCAAATTGCTATGTTGTAGTGTACTGAAAAATATGTGCAGACTACAAGCAGAAAATGAGAGAAAACTTCCACGTATCTCTCTGAGAGTCTGGGTATTCACAACACTTGGCTCAGCCTTGGCTCATCGTTGGGAGTGGAGGGCACAAGGGGCCTTTAGGAGGCCTCCATTACAAAGGGCCCGGCACTGGGGGTTCCATGAGAACTGGGACGGTTCCCAGTTCACTCCACCTACAATCTCTCACTGTGTGAGTACGAGAAGCCCTGCTCCAAAACCACCCAAAGAAAGGACCCATTTCTGGAGTAAGACTTTGAAGACAATAACACTCGTAAGTCAGTCATTTGGAGCTCTCGAGACACAAGGAGCTCTCGCCAAATGCTAACTTTCCCGTAGGTGTGAAGACATAAAGGTCAGAAGTGCGGAAAGGAACACAATTTTAAGTGCTATTCTTTACAAGTCCAGTTTTGGACAGTTAGGAAGATGACCAAAGTATTGATGCTAAAGAATTTCAAATTCATCACCTCCTTCAAATAGAAAATGTTCCTTGCCCAGGTCCTTGTTCCAGCTGCACCCCAGCTACAGCCTCTATTCTTTCTAGCTACACTTGGCTTCTACCTCATTCTAAGTTATGGTATGTTTATGACTTTGAATCCCAAAACTTGTCACTTAGATCACTCTGGGCTCTAGCTCTGCCCTGATTTCTTCCACTCTGGGTGGCAACTGTAACTTCCTTCTCTCACAACGTGTCCCCCTTTGCCAAACTACCTCCTGCCCTCACCTGGATGTATAGATTCCAACTGGATTGTTGGGGACCTGAAGTCATGTATAATCTCGCCTCACTATCGCAGGCCGAACAACGTACATGCACTTTGAAATTATCAAGTCCTGGGTTCAAATTCTAGCTCAGCTATTTACCAGGTGGATAACACGGAACAAGTGACAACCTCTCTGGGCCTTAATTTTATCATCTGCACCACAGAGGGAATACTTTTCTTACTTTTTGGGGTGACTGTGAGCATCGGAGTAGGTACTCAACAAAGAGAGTTGCTATTAATATTAACCTATTGAAATGATTATTCCTAACACCACTACCACTTATCAAAGACTAGCTATATGCCTGGCAATGTGACTCACTTAAATTCACAAACTTCTGAAGTATGTGATATTTATCCTCATTTTACCAATATGGAAACAAAGAGGTTAAGTAACTTGCTTAAGATAATACACCTTAATTGGTGGGGTCAGGACTCCAGTCCTACTCTTTCAAGTACAGTTGCTCCTCATTATTCATGGATTCTGTATTTGTGAATTTGCCTGCTTATTAAAATTTACTTGTAACCCCGAAATCAATACTTGTGGAACTTTCCTGGTCGTTCCCAGACATGTGTAGTGTGACAAAAAACTTGAGTCACCCAATGGACACATTCCCAGCTGTAGCTGAACAACGTGACATTTTACCTTCTTGTTTCAACTCTCATATTATAAACAAGTGTCCTTTTTGAGGTCTGTTTAAGCCCACCTTTTTCAATTTCGGTGTTTTGTTGGTGATGTTGCTATTTGAAACAGCCCCCAGGACAATGTTGAAGTGCTATCTAGTATTCCTAAACTCAAGAAGGCCATCATGGGCCATATGTGTGTTAGACAGATTTCACTCAGGCGTGACTTACAGCGTGGTTGGCAGTGAGTTAAATGCTAATGAATCAGCAATATATAGTAAATAAGATGTCTTTAAGCAGAAGCACACATGAAACAAGCATATGTATTTGATCAGCTGATGAAAATGTGGCCAGAGGCTTATAGGACCCAAATCCTGTATTTCTTAGGAGCGATAGTTCAGTATTCACTCATTCCGTGCTGTGGTGACTTGACAGAACACAGTTACCAGGAATAATGAGAATCCTCTGCACAATCCTCTTTCTACTGACTGTTGGGTCTGTATTATCAGCACCTCAGATACTATACACAGACCCACAGCAGAACTTTTCACTCCCATAGCCCACACCACACCATTAGCGGACACAGAGGAAGGAACAAGAGTAGAATGAAGAAAAGCTGTAGCAAATGTGGTGGTCCAATTGTACATAGTTCAAATAAGGAGAGGAGAGCATGTGAGCTCCACACTGAAAACTCTGCTCCTTCTTACTTCCAGAATTACTGGAAGCTTTGGTAATCTCTGAAATCCCTAGATTCAGAAAATGTTTCCAAAATGAATTACAAACTAATGAATCAAATTTAAAGTTGCCTTCAGTCTGCATTCTTGATAATTGTCGCATTTCCTTTCTTCTCATTTCAAAGCCACTCTCCCACTCTGTCTTTAGCTCTAGCTGACTGAAATTACGTGAGAATATGGACAGTTTTATCACCACAAAGATTTACTGTATTATGTCCTGGAAAACAAAAATTCCCCTGGAATTACTGCCAAAAATTCAATAAAATGCAACAAAGCAACCACCGTATAACAGCATTAAATTATTACCAAATTGCTAGAGCCCTACCGAAATGGCACCAAAATCCTGAGTTTCTGCATTTTCATTTCTAAAATTCTCATGTGAAAATCACTTTATGCCAAGCTAAATATAGTTTATGATTTCTTCTCTCCTCATATAGAGGGCTGCTCTTTAAGACTTTTTTTTAATTTAGAAGAAGTGTACTCCAAAGCATATCATCCTACATGCATGCTCTTCTTTATGTATATTCCATTTTTTTAAAAAAGCCAAATACATATTCCCAGGTTGAAGAGAGATTTTTCAATTATGAATGGTTTATAAGTGTTTTGCTAAAATAAGTTTTGCTGTCTAAATATTAAAGCTTTGATAAATAAGACTTTCTATGTTGTAATACACTAATTTGAATTTTCAAAAATAACAGAGAACAAAAGTCAAATTATAACTTTCATTAATATCTCAGTTGAAATTTATACACAAGATTAAAAATACCTGACAGAAGTTATTTGAAACCATATATATATATATATGATATCTCAAAATTAAAATAGAATGTGACATAAAAGTAACCTTAAATATTTTGGGACAGCAAACTAAAAATACTAGAAATACAAACAGAATCAAAATAGAAATTCATAAATAATCCCTTTTGTAAGAAAGGAAATCAAGAACAACAATGAGGGGCGGCCGGATGGCTCAGCAGAGCAAGGTCTCTGAACAACAGGGTTGCCGGTTCGATTCCCACATGGGCCAGTGAGCTGCACCCACCACAAGTAGATTGAAGACAACGAGCTGCCACTGAGCTTCGGCTGGATGGCTCAGTTGGTTAGAGCGTGAGCTCTCCACAACAACGTTGTCAGTTCAATTCCCGCATAGAATGGTGGGCTGTGCCCCCTGCAACTAAAGATTGAAAACGGTGACTGGACTTGGAGCTCAGCTGCGCCCTCCACAACTAGATTGAAGGACAGTGACTTGGAGCTGATGGGCCCTGGAGAAACATATTGTTCCCCAATATTCCCCAATTAAAAAAAAATTAAAAAAGAAGAACAATGAATGGTTTTATATATCATAAAGAGAATATCTCCTATTAATTGCCAGGGTTAAAACTGAACAAATTTAGGGCAATATTTGGCAATTTTATTTCTAAGTAACTCAACAAGTAATTTTAAAAACACTTACAGCTCTGACTAATCAGTGTCTTTTAAGTCACTTAAATTTAACATAAGCAGCTGCTCAGGAGACTAAGAGGTAAATTTGAGAGTAGAAAAGGGAATTCCATTCAATTCAAACACCTGTGAGTTTCTCTGACACAGATGAACTCGTGTTCCATTGTTCAGTGGGAAAGCCATCATTATAGCAGGAAGTCCCATTGATTCATTTGTGAGTTTCCAGAGCACTGAAGTGGAGGAAATGGAATTATCTGAAATCCTAGGCAAGAAAACCAAAGTCCTCACCTAATTGGGCTTTAGCCAGAAACTATATTTTAAGAAAACTGTGCAAGAGAGGCTGTACCTGGGTCTCATTCTCAGCCAGGCTGAGGTCTCACTCAGGCTATTGCACTGGCCCTGTCAATGCCCGTTACAAATAATATCAGAACTTCACTTCTCTTTGTATTGTCTCAACACACACCACCCATGTACCAATTCAAGCACTGCAAGACTTTCCTCTTTGCTGGTTTTGTACATTTTTAGTATCGATTTTAGCAACTTTCATCCACATTGAGATGTCTGCCCAGGTGGTCCAGGGAATCTCCTGAGGTACAATTATTGCTTTTGCCAGTGTTACCAAGTTGCATAGATTTTGAGAGATCTGCCACAATCTTATTTTTCTCAGAGGATGCTATTTTTAGTGTATGATTTGCAGAATGCAAGGTTTTTCAGGAACGTAAATATAGCAGAAAGAGCTTAAGTACTTATCCTACCTACTGTGTACAGGTGATGGGCTAAAAACTTAAAGTTATCTTTAGGACCTAAGAGAATATGTTTTCTTAAACAGCTGCTCATTACTTAGCTAGAACCGCCATAACAAAGTGCCAGGTATGGGGTGGCTTAAACAACAGAAAATTCATTGTCTCACAGTTCTGGAGACTACCTTGTTTCCCCGAAAATAAGACCTAGCCAGACAATCAGCTCTAATGCGTCTTTTGGAGCAAATGTTAATATAAGACCTGGCATTATTTATTATATTATATTATAATTATATCATATCATATCATATATTATATTATGACCTGGTCTTATATTATAGTAAAGTAAGACCGGGTCTTATATTAATTTTTGCTCCAAAAGACGCCTTAGAGCTGATGGTCCGGCTAGGTCTTATTTGCAGGGAAACACGGTAGGAGTCTGAGATCTAGTTGACAGCAGAGCTGGTTTCTTCTGCGAGCTGCAAAGGAGAATCAGTTCCATGCCCCGCTCCCTGCTTCTCTGGTGGTTTGCTGGCATTCTCTGGTGTTCCTTAGCTGACTGAGCTCTCTACCTTCACTTCACATTCACGTTGCATCTCCTTTCATGCGTGTCTGTGTCCAAATTTCCCACTTTGATAAGGACACCAGTCATTCTGGACTGGGGGCTCACCCAACCCCATTACGACTCATCTTAACTAATTACATCTGCAAGGACCCTATTTCCAAATGGGATCAGACGCTGAGGTTCTGGGGGTCAACATAGGAATTTGGGAGGGACAGAATGCAATCCTTAACAATCTCGAATTCCCAAACTGGAAAATGTTAAACGTTATCATTATTTCCAGCTCCTGGTAATGGTAGATGAGGTAATTCAGTCTGCTGAAAACAATAAATGCTGGAGGAAACACAAAAATTATCTCCCGAAGAGCACCAAAGAGCTAACAAGCTAGTGAGAATGTAGAGCCCAGATCCAATCAGTACTTGAACCTAGAGAGAAGCCAGAAGTCCAGCTGCTTTTGCCCTGGAGTCACTTGCTGAGAGGTAACTTTTTAGGGCTTGGGGTCAAGGGTTGGAATCTGTTAACTGCCAATGATGGGGTCCCGGTGAACCCTCTCTCAGTCTGGTCCCCAAGAAGGCAGCACACTGCCGGGAGGAGTTCAGACAGCAGGCCACCTCTGTACCAGCTGGGTGGCCAAGGAAGCTCAAGCCTTGGCTCCAGACTGCTATGGATAACTCGCAGGTGCAGATGTCCGGCACACCTGAACTACTGGTAAACCACTGATCAAGCTTCAGGTGGTCAGTAGTGGCACACAGGTAGGTCAGGTACAAATACCCCTGCGTAAATTATGAAAATGGGACTGTCACGGAAACCACGACCCACAGAAGGCTGGTTAGAACACATGTCCCGAACCCAACTAAATCAATGCCTGCCAAAACACATCTGCCACCGGATTTAAACAACATGCAGAGTCTCACAATATTCAAAATCTCCAGGACATAATCCCAAATTACTCAGCATACAAAGAACCAGGAAAATTCCAACTCCTATAGGGGAACATGATATATACCATGCAAACACTAATAACCGTAAGAAAGCTGGAGTGGCTATATTAAAATTAGACAAAGTAGACTTTGCAACAAAGAAAATGATAGGAGATAAAGAGAGACATTACATAACGACAAAAGGATTAATTTGTGAAGACATAACAATCCTAAACTCTAAGAGATGCACCTAACAAAAGAGCCTCAAAACACATGGAGCAAAAATGGACAGAATTGAAAAGAGAAACAGAAAAATCCAAAATGACAGCTGGAGACTTCAACACCCCTTTCAGTAATCAATAGAACTGGGAGACGGAAAGTCAGCAAGGATACAGGACTGAACGCTATCAACTAACTGTATCAAACTGACATTTATAAAACACGGCACACAACCACAGCAGTACAAACATTCTTTTCAGTACACACGGAACATTCATTAAGCAAATCTGAACAAACTTGAAAGAACTGAAATTGTACAACATATGTTCTCTGATCATAGTGGAATTAAATTAGAAAGCAATACAAAAAGGTAACAGAAAAATCTGCAAACACATGGACAGTAAACACATTTCTAAATAATCCAGGGGTCAGAGCAAAGGTCTTAAGGGAAATTAAAGAATAATTTCAACTGAAAGAAAATTTAAAAATTAACATATCAAAATTTGTGGACTTCAACCAAAGCAGTACTTACAAGAAAATTTATGAGACAAAAATTTTTTCTCTATTTTTCTAATGTAAAGGTCACAGTGGAGGCACATCTGAAAATTAAACTTGAGTCACTTTCTGGGAGTTGATACCCAGTGCTGCAAAAGTGGGCTGAAGACCCACCACCACGTAACCACTTTAGGATTAAAAAACATCAATAAACACTAACTAATTTAAGCTGCACTTGTACAGTTTCTCAAGATTCATTAATAAACCAAAGTCACTAAGAAAAACTCTAACAGAATGTTTAAAGTATTTTTGTGTGTGTGTGTGCCTCAATGTCCAAGACAGTCCTAACCAATCTGGCTTAAAATTTTCAACTCAAGCTATTTAATAGGGTATGTTTCCAATTAAACAAACAAAAAAAAATCAATAGAGTAAAAAATGATAGGAAAAGATGGTACAGGAATTATGAAAAAAGATCCTCAATTAGCTAGTTTATTTTGATAAAATGTACAAAACAATAAATTTATATCTCTTAAAATATATTAAATAATCAGAGGTCAAGGTAGTCATCCATAAAATGTCACATATAAGAAAAAATGTTTATTAGAAACGTTGCAAATGAAAAATCTAACTTTATATGTTAAGAAATTCGAAAAAGAAGAGCAAAACAAACTGTTACAATGAGAAACTCCAATTTAAGTTGAACTGGGGTCCCGGAAAGACAAGAAAGGGAGAGAGAATGGGGCAAAAGTGACAATGAAAGAGATCCTGACTGGGAATTTTCAAGAAGTGATGAAAAACATCAATTCATAAATTCAAAAATCCCAAGAGAATAAATAAAAAGAACTATACACCTGGCTATCTCACAGGGAGACTGCAGAAAATGAGACAGAAAGAAAAATCGCAAAAGCAGCCATAGAAAAAGATTACTTTCGGAGCACTGATTGATGACTTCTCAAAAACCAGCCGTGGAAGTCAGAAGACAGGACTGACTTCACAACTGCTAGCCTAGAATTCTCACTACACAAAAATGGCTTTCAAGAATCAAGACAAAATACAGATTTCTTCAGACAAACAAAACCTGGGTTAATCACCAGCAAAATTTTCCTTCACAAGATGCTTTCATGTAAAACACAAACAAAACAAAAAAATTGGAGTTCCCAAACAGAGAGGTTTTATAAAGTAATTATACAATAAAGCTAAATTTACTATAAGAATAAATAAAATAATCTGCCCTCTTTCCTTACATTCAGGAGTTAAACTGATCCTTGCATTTAAAATGTAATAGGCAATTATCTTATTTTTCGTAAGGTAAAGAAATTGAAGTAAGGGTAGGGGAAACTATAATAATGAACTTCTTCTTAGGGACATTACAAAAGGCAATTGAGTTAGAAGGACGTCTGTCTATGAGCATGAGAATTCATGCCCGTAGAGAAAGTCAGCCAGATAAAACACAGAAAGCCAGGTGGCTCACAACGCAGAAGGAACATTGTTTAAAAATCTGACATGACTGCCCATAATGTAGAACAGTTCACTTTCTCATTTTCATCGCTAATTGACTCATATTTCTGCCTGTGTCACCACACATCAGGCCCCTATTCATAGGCACTCTGCCTGGAGCTTTATGGAACAAAGGACAGCAACACAGAAAACAACAACAGAGAACACTAAGCTATACACGCTTGATTAAAACCAGACAGATTTATATTTGTACCATATCTGGTCAAGAGAAATGACAGAATTTAGCTGAATAAGACACTGCTTTCCATTCAGCCATATAATGTGTTCCCCTGAAAATAAGACCTAGCTGGACCATCATTTCTAATGCGTCTTTCGGAGCAAAAATTAATATAAGACCCGGTATTATATTATACTATACCCTGTACCATATATTATATTATACCTGGTATTATATTATATTATATTATATTATATTATATTATATTATACCCGGTCTTATAGGAAAATAAGACCGGCTCTAATATTAATTTTTGCTCCAAAAGACACATTAGAGTTGGTGGTCCGGCTAGGTCTTAATTTTGGGGAAGCACAGTAATAGGGACTTTCAGCCCTCTGAAAGTCTTCCCTCCCCATTAGATTACTTGTATAATGTCCCTTAAGCAGGTATTCTTCCTCATTCATTCACGATAACATTTAAGAACTATTAAGTTGGTGCAAAAGTAGTTGCAGTTTTTGCAATTTTCTTTTTAAACATTTAAAACTGCAATTACTTTTTACCAACCTACTAGTTCGGCCAGGCCCTGTGCCACTGGAGAAACAGGTGATTCAGTCTCTGCCTCTCTCTTTAGCAGCAACAAAGACAGGGAGGTTCTGAGGACACTGCTGTGGGTAGAAGAAAAAGGGTGACGAGACCCTGCCAAGCAGGAAGGGCGGGAGGTCATTCTACAGAGAAGGAACATGTGTAAGGGTATGTTTGAGAGGCATGGGGCATTCCGGGAAAAGTGTGCTTCTATGGGATGTGTGGTTCAGGAGTAAGAGGAAAGGCTAGAGTCCGACTAGAAAGGTCTGATCTGCACGCTCAGGAATTTGGACTTTACCCCGTGGGCAATAAGAAACCAAGCAGGGCCAGACTGGGCCTTTTAGGAAGCCATAAACTCTGGCACTGGAGTAGAAAATGAGAAGGAATGGGGGAGAGGTAGGAGGCAGAAGACTGACCGACTTGGAGGTTGTTTCAATAGCCTAAGGAGGGCTTGTTCTACCTTCCCCTCCTTCTGCAGCACCTAGCGTGGTGCCTTACACATAGTGAGAGAACAGTGGTGCTGACCTAAATTGACTCTAAGAGAAAAATACCTACATTTCTCACCAAGTGCTTTCCTGCTTTCTAAGGCAATTCCTTTCTCACGATGGGGAGTGGGGGAGGCCACGCCATGTCCACTCTAGAAACCACCAATGCCTTTCACACCATCCTAACATACAGATCCTGAAGAACCCAGGTTCTCACAAAATATCCTTGTCTTCATTTTGGTACATTTTCACTGATCTCAAAACAGTGGTGGAACACTTAAAGGAAAAAAAGGGGGGATGGGGTCAAACAGGTGGTGACACAACATACAGAGGATGTATTATAGAATCGTATGCCCGAGACTTACATAACATCATTTAACCAATGTCATCCAATACACTTTTTAAAACTCTGCAAAGCAAATACTCTGGCCAGAGGATACCACACATGTATTTTTAAATAACGAGACCAAGGAAAGGGTTCAATGTATAGACAGTGCCTGTGTAGAGTTTTTCCACATAATCTGGTTTGGGATTCGCGCTGACTTTGCCACCACGATCCACATCCTCTATGAACACTCCCAGTAACAGAGACCTGAATGCAATCCACAGGAGACATTTGGTGGGCTGTTTAAAATAGGACAGCGTCCACCCAAAGCAGCCCCCATCAGAATGCCAGCTGTCCTTTTTTAATATTTCTGTCAATTCATGCAAAAAAAATCCTAAAATTCCTATGGAAAAGCAAAACAATGACTCACACTTACCAATTTCAAAACTTACGACTTAGCTATGGCATCAAGATGGTGTGGTGGGTACTGGCATAGGCTAGATGTGTACGAGTATTTAGATCAATGGGATGGAACTGGGAGTCAACAAATAAACCCTTACATTTATGTCAATTGACTCTGGGCAACTGATCGCAGAGTAATGGAAATGTTCTCAAAGAAGGTCATGGTGATGGTTGTACAACTCCATGAATATACTAGAAGCCACTAAATTGTACACTTTTAAAAGGTGACTCGGACGGTCAATTCTCTCTCAGTAAAGCCGATATGTATATGTAAGTATATACATGTATATATATATTATATATACACACATACCCCCACACACTTTTTTTTTTTAAGATGGTACCCATCTATGGTTTATCAGTTAGATGGGCATCTGCACTGATGGTTTTTTTTCTTCTATAAACTTAAAATCAGCTTAAAAATTATTTGGAAAAATACTGAACCAGAAAATCATCACAAAGGTGGGATGAACAGCGTAGGGATACTGACTCTATGAAAGACTTTTAACATTAAATAATGCCAACATGTTATACTCTAAATACAGAGGACAAATCTATTTAAAAACTTTCGAGTTAATCTCCTCAGTTTGGCGAACAGTCTCTGTTTTTACAAAGTCCAGAGTTATTCGGACACGTGGGCTAAATAACACCACAGGGAATAAAAGTACAAGGTAAAGACATGGGCAGTAACAACGTAACTGGCTGGGACAGAAGGGGAGTCCAGGCATTTATTTCCTGTGTTCAGAGGATTTGAAGCCAATTACCCTTGAAACTAAAAGGGATTCTACCTTTTGTTTTAAACAATTGGTCCAGGATCATTATTAATAACCAAAGCTTGTAACTACTGAAATGGGGGGTGGCTGGTTAGCTCTGTTGGTTAGAATGTGGCTAATAACACCAAGGCTGCCGGTTCGATCTCCGCATAGGCCACTGTGAGCTGCACCCTCCTTAAATAAATAAATAATAACAAATGCTCAAACGTTCACTTAAATACACTGAGGTTATCAACAGGTCAGATGGCAGGAAATGTACGAATTTAGTGCTGGAAAGATGTTGCACTCTATCTAGTAAGAAAGGAAGAGAACAATCAGCACCTCAATTTAAGAATCTGCAGTTGCAAATTCTGAGCCCAATATGGTAGAAATATATATCCAGCCTTTCCAGGTGATGCGTGCAAAGAAGCACGTTTATTTGAATAAGTTTTATATCTTTGTTAAAATGATCATTAACTCATAGCTTATAAGTTAATCCTAGAAACAGTATATCAATGATCAAACAGTCTGAAATAGGCGAGAGAAGGATGATTTCATGATGTGGAGTGAAGAAGATGAAGTTTAGACATAACCATGTGAAGCAACAAGAATATTCAGTCAAAAAGAGATACAAAATAAGCCTCATTAAAATTTAAATCCAAACCCAAGAAACCAATTTTTAACTGCACCCAATACATTTTTCAGCCATTTATTTTCATCTTAGAACTCAGTTCAGTTTTCTGAAAAGTTACCAATCAGTTTGACTCTTGATAAGGAACATGACATTATGTCCTGAGGAAATCTGGAGGGACAGGAAGGGGGGGTAGTGTTAAGAATGTAGCATGACGTTTTCACTAATTTAAAAACTGAGATACAGTATTCCTGGCTGTATTTGGCACAGAGGTTTAGATACAAAAATACACTACAGGAGACATGCACAGTTAAATTTCAAATTGAAACACAATATATATATATTAATTTATGGTACGATGTGCAATCAATTTTTATAAATGGAGATGGGAATTCCACATCTAGAGGTCCAGACATTTTCATTTCACAGTGAAGGGAGAAGATGATACATACAAAAACACACAGTAATTTAGTTTTTCTTATTTTGCACATCCACGTCTAGGTAAGCTCAAAGACTATTTTATATGATATTATTAAGAGGGATAAAGAATGTGATATTATGGCGTGCATTTGACATTTTAAAAGGCATTATGAGTTGGCCATCCTTTTATAGGAGCATACTACGATTCTGACTTTTGATCCCATTTAAATCTATACTCTGCACAAAATAGAGGTAAAATACAATCTTCTATAAATAGTAACTTGAAATTTTTATGTTACTCTAAAATCTAGCATGTTAATGGAATCATCTCAATATTTTTCTGTTCTAACATGCTATACATCTGTCTCTAAAAAGCCATGAAAGAGGATTTACCTAGTTATATCGATACTATAACAAAAGCATGCTATATGACGCAGGGGAGGGTGAATTCCTAAATTCTGCTTAAAAAAAAAAGAAAAGGGAGAAATAGGTCTGGTAGAAATTCAATAATGGAGTAAGGACTGTTCTCTGGCCTAAAGTGCAGATATGATGCTTATAAAGAAAAGTGGGGGGGCCCAGTATGCAAAAGTCAAAACTACATATACCAGCTATCTTCTAACAGAATCTATGAAACCTGGACGTTTTCACTGTATAGTTATACTGTTCTGCAAAATGAAGCAAACACTGAGAAATATAATTGTATTATCTGGAGTTAACATAGAAACTCAGGGGAGTGCAGAAAGGAAGGGAAAGATATTGTCAACTGCAGCCTAATCTCTCCTGTTCTACTTTATTGTTGTATGTGTTACCATATGCAGGTGTTAC
Source organism: Rhinolophus hipposideros (assembly GCF_964194185.1). NCBI lineage: Eukaryota > Metazoa > Chordata > Mammalia > Chiroptera > Rhinolophidae > Rhinolophus > Rhinolophus hipposideros. Next base: position 7,032,892 of record NC_138069.1, read on the forward strand.
ATTTTCAAAAATAAAAACTTTAATTAAGAATAAAATAAAATGAAGTTGCTATCTATCTCTTTACGTATAGATCTGTTTCTAATTTGAAAAACAAATTATAAAACAATTTTAGTAGGATACCAGGACAAGAGAATATAATGACAATAAAATATTAGCAATAAATGTTGATACAGGCATAAAATACGTAGGTTCATATTTCAAACTCTGTAACCAACATCATCTTATGGGGTAACGGGGTGGGGTGGGTGGGGGGGGTGCTGGAGAACAAACAGGCAGCTTTCACTGTCTATGGCAAATAATCCTGTAATTTAACAATTGAGTACATTACCTTTGTCAGGAATTCTACAGATAAAGACTATAAACTAATATATATGCCTGACAAAATAACTGGAAAAAAAAATCAGAGTAAAAGATTAATAGTAGTATTTCTGAGAGAAAGAGGGAATGGGCAGGTTATTTTTTCCTTCAGACTTTTCTGTTTTTTCCCAAATATGGTACAATGAAGATGTATTTATTCCTCTATAAGGGAACACTTGCATTTTTAAAAAAATGATTTTTCAGAATACATTTAGATGAAAATCTTCCAATACAGGCTTGTTGACTCACCATAGAGTTAAAGGTATAACTTCACGGAATATTAAAATACAGCATTTCATCAATTCTAAGACCTGCACTTTAACATCTCTGAAATTGAGATGCTTTTACAATCAGCCAGTGATATGATGTAATAGTCATTGTCTGTGCCTGTCTGGAGATCAAAAGTATCAGCATTAAAATTTACAGAGATTACAAAAGCTAAACACAGAATAACCATATGACCCAGCAATTCGACTTCCAAAAGAATTGAAAGTAGAAACAAATAAGATACTTGTAGCCCCATTGTAGCATCATTCACAACAAAGGTGGAAAGAACCCAAGTGACCACTAACAGATGAATGGATAAACAAGTTACAATCTATCCATACCATGAAATATTATTCAATCTAAAAACTGAAGGACACTCTAACACGTTACAACATGAATGAACCTTGAAAACTATGCTAAGTGAAAGCCAGACACAAAAAGACATATTGTATGATTCCACTTACAGAAATCTCTAGAGTAGGCAAATTGATAGACAGAAAGTAGATTAGAGGTCACCAGGGGACTGTTGAAGGGAAGAAGATATTTGCAAACAACACCTTCGATAAGGGGCTAATATCCAAAATACAAATATAAAGAACTCAAACAACTCAATAACAAAAAACAAACAATCCAATTAAAAAATGGGCAGAGGACCTAAATAGGCAGTTTTCCCAAGAAGACATACAAACGGCCAACCGATATGAAAAGATGCTCAACTTCACTATTAGGGAAATGCAAATAAAAACCACAATGAGATATCACCTCACCCCAGTCAGAATGGCTGTCATCAACAAGACAAACAGTAACAAGTGTTGGAGAGGCTGTGGAGAAAAAGGAACCCTCATACACTGTTGGTGGGAATGCAGACTGGTGCAGCCGTTATGGACAACAGTACGGAGTTTCCTCCAAAAATTAAGAATAGAACTACCAGGTGACCCAGCAATCCCTCTTCTGGGTATCTACCCAAAACTCTAAAAACATTTATTCGTAAAGATATATGTACTCCGACGTTCACTGCAGTATTATTCATGGTGGCCAAGACATGGAAACAACCACAGTGTCCTTTGATGGATGACTGGATAAAGACAATGTAGTACATATACCCAATGGAATATTACTCTGCCATAAGAAAAGATGAAATACTGCCATTGCAACAACATGGATGGATCCTGAGATTATTATGCTAAGTGAAATAAGACAGAAAAAGTTAAGAACCGTATGATTTCACTCATATGTGGGATATAAAACTGAAAGCAACAAATTAACAAGACAAACAAAAACTCACAGACACAGACAACAGTTTAGTGGTTACCAGAGGGAAAGGGGGCAGGGGGCTGGTAGAAGAGGGAAAAGGGGTTCAAATATATGGTGATGGAAGGAAATTTGACTTTGGGTGGTGAGCACACAATGCAATATATAAGTAATGTTATAGAATTGCACACTTGACACCTGTAAACCTTTATTAATCAATGCCATCCCAATACATTTAATAAAACAAAAAATAGAGGTTACGAGGGGATTGGGAGAGGATAAAATGGAGAGTTATTACTTAATGGTTACAAAGCTTCCGTTTGGGGTGATTTTTTTTTTTTTATAAAAAATTTTATTGGGTAAGGGGAACAGGACTTTATTGGGGAACAGTGTGTACTGCCAGGACTTTTTTCCAAGTCAAGTTGTTGTCTTTTCAATCCTAGTTGTGGAGGGTGCCGTTCAGCTTCAAGTTGTCCTTTCAGTCTTAGTTGTGGAGGGCGCAGCTCAGCTCCAGGTCCAGTTGCCGTTGCTAGTTGCAGGGGGCACAGCCCACCATCCCTTGTGGGAGTTGAGGAATCGAACTGGCAATCCTGTGACTGAGAGCCCGTGCTCCAACCAACTGAGCAATCAGGGAGCTCAGCAGCAAATCAGCTCAAGGTGCCGTGTTCAATCTTAGTTGCAGGGGGCACTGCCCACCTCGAGGAGTTGACTGGCAACCCTGTGGCTGAAAGCCCACCAGCCCATGTGGGAATCGAACCGGCAGCCTTACGGAGTTAGGAGCACAGAGCTCCAACCGCCTGAGCCACCGGGCCTGCCCCGTTTGAGGTGATTTTTAAAAAGGGTTGGAAATAGCAGACAGTGGTGATGGTTGCACAACATTATGAATGTAATTAATATCACTGAATTGTATAGTTAAAAATGGTTAAAATGACAAATTTTATTTTATATATTTTACCACCACAATATAAAAAAAGTAATAACGTAAAACACCAAAAACAAAACCCAAAACAAAACAAAAAAAAAAAACCCCAATGAATTTTACACTTTAAGTGGGAGACAATGTGTGGTATGGAAGTTATATCTCAATAAATTAGTTTAAAAACTTAGCGATAAGAAGGGAATACTTTTTAAAAATTTGCATTGTGAACAATTTCTATGTCATAGTATGTGGAGAAACACAAATATTGTTGAGTCTGTTAAACAGTTGATTCAGAAGAGATGGACACTGTGCAAATATTTTAGGAATTCTTTAATCTATCTATGTGGCTTATACTTTTAAATTATGTATGCACAAGAATACTACAAGATTAAAACCTATACTTAAATAAGTCGTGCTTTCAATAGTGTAATTATACAGAAATAAAAACCAGAGATAATAAGAAAGCATTGTCATCGTTTAATTCCTACCGTATTTCTCTGAAAATAAGACCTCACTGGAAAATAAGCCCTAGCATGATTTTTCCAGGATGACACCCCCTGAACATCAGCCCTAATGTGTCTTTTGGAGCAAAAATTAATATAAGACCTGGTCTTATTTTCGGGGTAAAGACGGCAGCACTTTTCCCCTTTTAGTCGTGCATCTAATGGCACATCTCACACCCAATGAGGTTTTAGATTTGAGTTGAGACTTCGTAAAAAGGATGGGGAAATGGAGACATGGAGCTTTTAATTTCCAAACACCCAGATATACACCACTCACAATATCACATACATGTGTGCAAACACACGTGGACCCGTTCCCTGACCTTCAAATCTTACACAAATTTTCAGTCCAATAACGTAATTTCTGGAAAGTAATATAAAAACACTGGGGAAGAGAACCGAAAATGAATACCACTTTGCCAATGTGATGTGCTTGTTATTTCAAGTACTAAAATCAATGCACACTGCCTCATGTTATGGCATGACAAAGCAGAAATCTGATTAGGTAAAGTGTCTATTACTCATTTGAACCCACGACTCAGAGTATTTTATTTATATATATATATATATATATATATATATATATATATATATATATATATATATATATATATATATATGGAAACCACAGTCTTTTTATAACCAGACTTTACTAATGAGAAGCTCATGCCAAGACATGACAAACACAAATCTTAAAACGTTTCCACTTAAAATATGAACTATTTATCAATACTTTGATGTAATCCTGAAAATGCCACAACACTGAGTTTAAAACCCCAATTACATTTTCTGGTTTCGATGATGGTAATCATTTGTCCTAGTGACTGTATGACACATACGAGTTCAAAGAGGAAATTCATACCTTTAATGAAGATAATTATTGGGACTTCTTGTTATATATGAAAAGAAATCTGCAGTGGAAATCTCTGGACACATAACTTTTCAACTGGAAAAAAGTATTCTAAAACTTAAAATTTTTACAGTAACTTAGAATCAGTTTGGTCACTATAGAAGTAACACACGCTCAACATAGAGAGTAGAATAAATAATAAAAGCACTACCTTTTATTCCACTTATTAGCCACGTGACCTTGGGCAAAGTAGTAATAGCTCTAAGCCTCGCGGATCAAATAGGAATAATAACAGTAGTCACTTCATTGAATTTTTAAATATAATTATCCTACCCACATAGTTTGTTTTGCTACCTGCCATTTTCACTTAACAGAATGTGTGGACAGCTTCCAGGTCATTAAATATCCTTATAGAAAATGTTTAAGGGCCACGATGTGGTCCATCACATAGCTGTTCCGTAATGTATTCTGACTCCTATGGCTAGGTATTTAAACTGTTTCCAATATTTTGCTATTACAGTGGGGCATTTACACAAGGAGTCTAGCAATGGCTGACTGTAGGTAGATATCCTACAGTGCGGTGACAGTGACAAGGGCAACACGCAGACCAGCCTGTTTGCCTGTAAGATGGCTGCTGTGCTTGCTGGCCACCCAAACTCCCCTAGTTCTGGCCTTTTCTCAGGTTTGGTGCCCAGCCTTTACCATTCCAGAAGTCTGTAACAGCCTTCCGATAAATTCTCTTATGCTTCAAGCAGCCAAAGTCAGTTTCTGTTGCTTATAACCAAACTACTTTACTGATATACAAGATATCATTCTTTCCCATAATATCCCATTAATTTCCGAACTGAGTCATTGAAAACCAATATACATGTGCACATGCGTGTGTGCACACACATACACACACACATGAATAAGCCACACAACCAACCAACCTTCACAACCTATGTCCCAGGAAGCAGTGGGTAAAACTAGAGAGCTGCAATGAAAAGTACAAAGGCTCTCAAACAGAAAGACATTTTACTCCAAAGAAAATTCTCATATGACAGTTTTCATGCATTTACAGGCCCGGGAAGGCTACAATTTCACTAATGCAAAATTATATAGACTATATAATCTACAGAAAGACTAATCTAATCTTTCTCAGAGAAAGAAAATCAAATTGCACATTATACCCAAATACTAATTACTGATACTTACATACCACTCTACTATGTGCCAGGCATTGTTGTAGCTACTTTACATATTAGCCATATAATCCTTGCAATAAACCTTTAAATAGGTACTATCATTATCCCCATGTTATATGTGAGGAAACTGAGGCATCAGCAAGGTTGAGTAACTTATCCAAGGTCACACAGCTATTTAGGATTTGAACCTATACAACTCAACTTCATAATCGGTATTCTTAACCACCATGTATACTGCTTCTTGATTTTTATCTTATAATGACAGTCTTTTGATTTCTGATCATATATTATTTTTTTATTATTAGGTGTCGTAGTTGGTGCCTAAATGGCAAGAGGATATTTACCACACAGATGGACTCCGATAAACCCTTCAACTTCTACTATAGCCTCTCCCACTAAGACGGTGACTCTGGAACACAGAACAATTTATCTTTCCCCTCCCCCAACAAATGCCTAATGCCATTCTATTTCTATGCGGTCAGTCAAGCTATTCCCACTATTTAAAATACCTTCCCAACCCATCACCCACATGCCTACTTCTATCCAATAATGCAATGCCAAGTTCAAAAGCTACATCTTCCAAAAACCTTCCTCAAACCCATCCAGATGGAGTGAAGATGCCTGCTCCGTATACTCCTGGGCTTCTGTTTACCTCCAGTACAGCATATATTATTGCAAAGTACTGGTTTTCCTCCCAACTTCTCCCTTCCCAATGTGAGAGTCTAGAAAGCAGGGACTACATCTGCTAAATTCTCTTCTTTTTATGGGGTATTCTCCACTGTAGAGAAAAAAGATTGCAATAAGTAGTTGCTCAATTAATGTCTATTGAAGTTGAAGACTTTGCTATCAAGATGGACTATCCCAAGGAAGCAAACTAGAAAATATCAAAACTTTAGAAAAACTTAGCTTATCATTAAACTACTCTAAGCCCTTGTAAATCTAAAAACCTATCATTAAGAGACACTATTATTTGTGGAATTTTAACATTTATCTCAACAGGTCCTTTTATGGTCTGAATGTGCACACTGTGGGAAATGAAGGAAGAAATTTTCTGGAAAACTATTTAAAATATTTGGTAAATACTGGGAACACAAGGTCACACGAACCACAAGGAAAAAGCCTCTCCTTTGGCTGCCCCAGAACAAGCAGGATGGATAACGACTGCTGACAAACCTGACAGGTGGCCAGCTCTCACTTTAAGAATCCCGCTGCGTTCGGTGATCTCTTTTCTCCCTTCAGTTGGTTTTCCTCAAGTGATGTATGGATTAAACCAAAGCTAAGAAGGTCTTTGCAATTTTTGAGTCACATGTCTATCACTGCAGTGAAGATGAAAGTCCCTTTCCATTTTCCCCGTATCGATAAGTAAAGTAAATGTGGAAATGGTAGGAAGAAATCCAAATGTAGTTCTAATTATTCACCAAGTGGAAATAATATACTGTAGATTCTGTGACAAGTTTTTGGTGAAGGTACATTCTTGTGTCACCAAAAGAAACAAGATTTAACAAAGACAACTCACTGCCCACACCCCCTCAGGACGAAACACAGCCCTGTGTCTGCAGGAAGGGGGTGGAAATGAAGTCCACCGTTACCACGTGATTCATTCAGCCCTCCGCCACCATGAGAACCCTCGAGAGCAGGAGCATTTCAAAGAGCACATTCTGTTCAGAAAACTAAAGCCTCTCTTTTAAAAGTATAAACCTACACTGAAATCTTTTTGACAGGGTTGGGTTGATGCTTGAGGAGCCAGGCTCATCAGGAGTTCCTGGAAATCCCTTGCACCTAACACAACTAACAACAGAAAACAACTATTCTCAGACACAGAGAAAGTTGGGTAACAACCTCCAACAGTCCCCACTGGAAGTGATCTTTCTGTCCTATTTGCAGGGCCGCCCTGTGCCAAATAGCACACAGTTGTAGGAGGCAGGCAATATTAAGCAGGTCCCAACCTTCCTGATGCCAATTGCAAATTGGCATCCAATGGCATTCCCAGAGAGAAGAGGTTACTCTTAACAAAATCGTACTTGTTCTTTTGAGTAGCAACAGCAATGTAGTGAGACATTTTATTGCTCACCTCGACAGCAGACGTATTTACACTTATCCATACCTGACCCAGAAAATACGTGCTAAACATCCCAAAAGTGTGGGAGGGATGAAAAGCGAGGTTGTGAACCTCATCTGCCGGTGTGAGAACATTTTCAAAAGTCATTCTTCTTTTTAAAATATCATTCATAGCAGACACCTCAAATTCCCTTGAGAGTTTAAGAAAGTCCCTGAAAGTCTGGGAAAGGCACTAACGGAACAGACCTGACCGAGTCAGAATGAGCTCACATCCTGCTCCCAACCAAAGGAACACTCGGCCCTTGTTGCTGTGTGGAGACTTGACAGCTGCCATACCAGGCATTCCTTGTGACGCCCTTGCACTCCAGACTTTCAATTTTAAAAACACTGATAGGATCGCTCATCTTGAAAAGACTCCTTCCTTTAGTAAAGGATAACAACACATACGACACAAAAAAATCTCTTTAGAGCTGGGCATGTGCTTGGAAGTGCAAGTGTACGTCCTGCGGAAGCACAGATAGTAGCGACCCTGCATATGGTCTGTATGTCTACCTACAGATGCCTTCAGTCTCGGGTCCCTCTGGTGATGCCAACCCCAGGCTTTAGCCTCGTGCTGTGTCCTCACATGGGGACACCACTAAACAGCTGAGAGGTTAAGTTTTACAATTTCTAAGAATAGAACTATATCAGAGAAGATGGCTAGAACACCAGTCAGACAGGTACATTTTATATCAAGTGATCATATCGACCAAACCAGGACACTTTGTAGAAAAAGAAAGGGTACTATTATTAATTATGCCAGGATAACAAGTTTAAAACAGAACTGTTATAGGCAGAAGCAGAAATATGGCTACTCTAGAATATGTCCACCAGATGCATTTTTTTCCAGTTCCAAGAGACATTTCTACTGTTCTCTGGATGCCAAAACATGCAATAAGTCACCTCCTCTTAGACACGCTATTTGATAATGACAGAATAATAGGAACTGGGGGAAAGGAAGGTAAGATCTGGCTCAGACTTGAAATACTTGAAATATGTTGTCTGCCCAATACATTAATGCAGGAACTGATGGCATTCTTGCTCATCCAAGATTTGAAAAGGACACAGAAGCACCATCCATTACATGCACAGCACTTTCCAGAGCCATGTTTTCAATTCAGTCACTAAAGACACAACTGCAAGCCTAAATATGCACACCTTAAATCAAGGAAGAAGGTTAGTAAGAACCATGGATGGGATTCAGAATCTACAAGATTAACAAATCTGCAGTATGACCTGTAATGTAGAAGAGATTGACTTCTCTGAATTCGATATTAAGAAGTTAACTTAAATAAATTTTAAGAATTTGAAAATCAGTCTGTATATTTGGAAATAAGACGTTAAGGGAATATGATGATTTCTTATGCACACTTATTTACCCCTGTTCTCTCCTCTCCGAGCCTGCTCTACTCTACACTACTCTGTGAGGCTGAGGCTGGAGCTCTAAGATCCCCATGCTGGCTGGCTGCCTCTTCATGGCTGCCAATGGGAAGTCCTAGAGAGAGGCTGAAAGAGAGGAGAGAAAGGGGCTTCCTTCCTGCTTTCCTATTTTTGTCAGCATCACTCCAGCAGCAGCTGGATTTCCAGTTGTAGAAATTTACCAACAGATATACTCGCACATGTGTAACCTGACACATAGTCAAGGATATTCACGGCAGCATCGTGTGCAAGGCTGGGGACGCCCTCCCTACATGTCCATCAAAGAGGGTCAGTTGATTTAACACACACAAGGCAGTAACGGATGAATAGAGTAACAAAAAGGACATATGACGTAGAGAAAACAAATATCAAAATAGAAGTCTTTCTTTATCAGCAAGTACATAAATGTAAATATGTTAAACTCTCCATTAAAGGCAGAACGGATAACAAAACATGATCCAACTATATGCTGTCTACGAGATACTCATTTTAGCTCCAAATACACAAATAGGTTGAAAGTGAAAGGATAGAAAAAGATATTCCATGCTAACAGTAACCAAAGACAGCTGGATTGACTATATTGATATTAGACAAAATAGACTTCAAGATAAAAAATCAGTACAAGGGACAGAGACCCTAAATAATGATAAAAGACTCAATTCATCAAGAAGATATAATAATTATAGATATATATGCACCTAATATTGGAGCCATATGAAGGAAAAACTGACAGGATTGAAGGGAGAAATAGAAAGTTCTACAATAATAGTTGGAGGCATTAATACACCACTTTCAATAATGGACAAAACAACTAGACAGAAGATCAACAAGGAAAACAGAAGATTTAACACTATACATCAAAGACCTAGCAGACATACACAGAACATTCTACCCAACGCTAGCAGGAAGCACATTCTTCTCAAGTGCATGTGGAATATTCTCGAGGATAGACCATATATTAGATCATAAAACAAGTCTCAATTAAATTTTAAAGACTGAAGTCATTCAAAGCTTCTCTGATCACAGTGGCATGAAACTGGAAATTAATAACAGGAGGAAGTCTGGATTTCATTAACATGTTGAAATTAAACAACATGCTTTAAAAAAAACCAGTGGGTCAAGAAAACTTACACAGTAATTCAGAAAATATTTTGAGATGAATGAAAAAAATACATCACATCAAAATGTACAAGATGCATCAAAAGCAGTGCAAAGAGGGAAATTAATAGCTGTAAATGGCTACATTGAAAAAGGAGGATCTCAAATGAATAACCTAAATTTCCATCTAAAGGAACTAGAAGGACAAATTAAACCCAAGGCAGACAGAAGGAGATAATATAAAGTAGAGCAGAGCTAAGTGAAATAGAGAATAAAACAATGGATAGAATCAACAAACTCAAAAGTTGGTTCTTTGAAAAGATCAACAAAACTGACAATGAAATCACTGCAATAAGGAATGAAAGTAGGGTCATTCCTACCCATCTTATAGAAATAGAAAGAATTATGAGAATACTATGAACTGTATGCCAATAAATTAGATAAAACAAATTTTTAAAGACACATAACCCACCAAAACTGACTTGAGAAGAAACAGAAAATCTGAGTATACCTATAACAAGTAGAGAGATTGATTCAATAATCAACTTCAAAAATAGAAAAAGACCAGGACCAAATGGCTTCACTGGTGAGTTCTACAAACATTTAAAGATAAATTAACACCAGCCTTCACATAGTCTTCCAAAAACAGAATAGGAGGGGATACTTCCTAACTCATTGTGAGGCCAGCATCAACCGGACACCAAAGTCAGACGAAGACATCACAGACCAATATCCCTTGTGCATGAGTATAGATGCAAATAATCCTTAATGAAATACCAGCAAATTGAATACAGCAGTGTATCAAAAGGATTACACACCATGACCAAGTGGGTTTTATCTCAGAAATGCAAAGGTGGTTCAACAATCAAAAATCAATGTAATATATTAATAAAGAAAAAAAGCGCAATATCTGAACTGATGCAGAAAAAAAGCACTTGACAAATTCCAATACCCTTTCATGGTAAAACAAAAACAAAACCAAAACCAAAACCACACTCAACAAGTAGGAAAAGAAGAGAACTCCCTCAACTGGATAAAAGGCATCTATGAAAAACTCACAGCTAACATCATACTTAGTGATGAAAGAGTGAATGGTTTCCCCCTAACAACTGGAATAAGACTAGAATGTCTGCTCTTGCCAGATAAAAGGCATCCCGATTGAAAAAGAAGTAAAACTACCTTTATTCACAAATGGCATAATCTTATATAGAAAACCCGAAAGAATCCACCTAAACACTAGTAGAGCTACTAAATGAGCTCTGCAAAATTACAGTACACAAGATGGACACACAAAAATCTGTTGTATTTCTATACACTAGCAATGAACAATCCAAAACGAAAATTAAAAATACAATTCTGTTTACATTAGCATCAAAAATAAAATATTCAGCAATATATTTAACCAAAGAAGTATAGACTTGTACACTGAAAACTACAATATATTGTTATCAGAAAATTAAAAAGACCTAAATAGATATCCCATGTTCAGGAACGCAATATTTAATAATGTTAAGATGGTAATAATTTCCAAATCGATCTACAGATTCAAAACAATTCCTATCAAGACCCTCTAATGGCATTTTTTACAGAAATGTACAGTGTCGTCCTAAAATTCATATGCAATTGCAAGGGACCTTGAATAGTCAAAACAATCTTTAAAAAGATTAGAAGACACTTCCTACTTCAACTTACTACAAAGCAATAGCTATCAAAGTAGTGTGATACTGGCATAAGGAGAGATATTATAGATCAACAGAATGCAACTGAGATTCCAGAAATAAAGCAATACATTTATGGTCAACTGATTTTCAACAAGGTGCCAAGTTCCATTCAATGGGGGAAAGTCTTTTTCAACAAATGGTGTTGGGACAACTGGATATCCACTTGCAAAAAGATACATTTGGACCTCTACCTCACAATATATACCAAAATTAATTAAAGTGGATCAAAGACCTATATGTAAGAGCTAAACCAATAAAAGTCTTAGGAGAAAATAGGGATAAATTCTTCATTATTTTGGGCACGGCAATGGTTTATTAAATATGATACCAAAAGCATAAACAAAATTTAAAAATAGATACAAGATTTTATCAAAATTAAAAACTGTTGTGCATCAAAGAATACTATCAAGAAAGTGAAAAGATAACCTGTATAATAAAAGAAAATATCTGGAAATCATATATCTGATAAAGGCCTAGCATCCAGAATATATAAAGAATTCTTACAACTCAACAACAAAAAGACAATCCTATTAACAGAGATTTCTTGAAATGTTTATTCTAAACACAATACACAAATGGCCAATAAGCACATGAAAAGATCCTTAACTTCAGTAGTCATTAGGGAAATGCAAGTCAAAACCACAATAAAATACCGCCTCACACCAGTTAGGATGGCTATAATAGTAACCTCACAAACAAAACAAAATAGACAATAACAAGGTTTGGCTAGAACATTGAAGACATTGTAGGACAGAAAAATGACGCAGCCGCTGTAAAACGGTTAGCGGTTCCTTAAAATTCAAACACAGAATTCCATATGACCCAGCATTTCTATTCCTAGGTATAAACCCAAGAGCTCTGAAAACATGTTCACACAAGAAAACTTGCACATGAATGTCTTAGCAGCATAACTCATAACAGCCAAAAAGCGGAAACAACCCAAATGTTCAACTGATGAATGATAAACACAATGTGATATATCTATACACTGAAATATCATTCAGCCATAAAAAGGAGTGAAGTACTGATACATACCATGACATGAATGAACCTTTAGAACGTGCCAAGTAAAAGAAGCCAGACACAAAAGGCCACGTTACACGACTGCATTTTAATGAAATGCCCAGAATAGACAAATTCATAGACACAGAAAGCTGATTAGTAGGTGCCAGGGCCAGCACTGGGGAAACGGAGACTGCTTACTGGGTACTGGGTTTATTTTTAGGGTGATGAAAATACTCTGGAGTTAGATAGCGATGGTGGCTGTACGACACTGGGAATGTACTAAAAGCCACTGAATTACACACGGTGAATTTTACTTCAATTAAAAAAAAGAATGAGGCAGCTCCACATATATTAATATGTAAAGCTCTTCAAGATACAATATTGAGTGAAAAAAGTATAAAATTGTGGGTCATAAACTCCTCCTTTAAAAAGGGGGGAGGGCAGAGTAGAGGAAGACTATATAAGCATTTTTATCTAACACATCTTTGCAAAAATATACAAGAAATTGTTACCAGTGGATTGTCTCTGGGTAGAGAACTTGAGGGCAAGGGGCAGGTGTGAAGAGAATTCCTTTTCAAAATAAGCCGTCTTGTACAGTTTACATGCTGCACCATGTATATGTTACCTTTCCCCCCAAACAAATGAACCTTTTAAAAAGCGCAAATATTGAAATAAAGGGGTAGTTACATAATGAAAACATGCTCATGGGAAGATTGTTGAGCCATGCTAGGTGGTGTGTGTGGGGGAACACTGGGGATGAGATTGTACACGTGTTTATCTAACAATGAAAGATGCTGGAATACTTTTTAGGAACACAGTTACACATTTCCCAAATATAAGGTTTATAAACAGTGTGACGCTTACATAACAGAAACTGAAAGGCTGTGTGAGTGTGTGACAACAGGCCCATCCAACTACAACGGCTGCACAGCACGCTGTCCCCAGGACCCGACTCCCCAGGGGCACGAAAGCCTGGGCTCCTTCCTCTTTCTACTTCAGATCTCTCCAGTCTGGGGCCTTGGCACTGACAGGTAGGGGGGTCTCCATATGGAAAGGAGCCTTAAAACACCTTTTCAATGATTCAAGGAGAGAGAGGGAGATTGTATAAAATACCCACGAGTACAGTCCAACAGCCCATTCTCAACTTTCTCTTGACTCTAAAGATATTCCAACTGTATTGCTATCCCTAAAAATTAAACGTACTGTTTTAGCTCCTGGCTCACTCGTCTCCGGGCACATTTACAGGGCTCAGACAAAAAGAAGTCCTATCATTATCCATTACTACCTACAACCTACAATTACAACCCAAACAAAGTGCTTGTTTTACCCACACTCCCTCAGACGGGCGATAGTTTGCCATTTCTGTCAGATCACCCACCACGAGGTCTCCCCTAATCTTTAAATTCATTACAGAAGCTTTGAGTGATTCTGGCTACAATAGCAGAAGGTTCCAAAGCAGCAGGGAGTGAGAGACAGTCCTTCCTTCCCTATCTTCATTTCTAGAGCAGAAAAAAACAACAAAACTGGAAGCCCTGTGCAGCAGCAGCTTTTGCAGTTTGTGACTTAATTTCAGGAAGTATTCTATCAAACCTCTGAAAAGAATCTAAATTTAGATGGAAGTCTTTCACCACCAATGCCAGCCTCTTCAACTGAGGAACCCACACGCAGCACACTGGGGGTGCGGGTGGGGGGACGAACAAGTATACAATACATATAAATGTGTCATCATTGAGGAAAGTAAAGCTGGCACTCGTCAGGCCAAAGAAGTTTTCTTCTGGCATCACCAGCATCTTAATTCTCAATAAAGGAGTAGTGACTACAAAAACTTTAAGGGATAGAAACAGTGAAATCAGGGAGACAGATTTTCTTCAGAAAATTTTCTTCAGAAGATTTCTGCTAAGAGAGCAAGAACTACTTTCTCTCTGTACCAGGATGTCTGTAAGGATATAACCCAGCACCGAGGAACTGAAACCAACATATTGTCTAGAGTCCTCTAACACTGAGTCAGACAGGAAGGAAAAACCATCTACTTGCTTACCAATGCCACTTCCTCAACACCTCACTCTTCCCAAACGAGTGAATTTACACCTTTAACTCTGTGATAAGTCACAGCAAAAACAAAGGTTTGACTGGAGATTTATGACAATTAATACGGAGATAATGCTCTTGTCTCTGCATCTTTTTTAACCTTGAAGAATAAGCCTGATCCACTGAAAAATTAATCTGACTCAATGTTCCCAAAATATAAAATATTACATAGAATTGTTAAGAATATTTAACAGCCTATCCCACTTCATACTCCAACGTGGTTCTATTTTGCAAGCCACATCTGTAGACAGGTTTCAGCAGATAACTGTGTAAGAGATAAAAAGAGTGAGATTTTCTCTGTTCTCTTAGACTTGTTTCCTCCTCTTCTCCCCACCCCCAATCAGCTGGGAAACATTCCCAGATTCTTCCCAAGCTTAGTTTGGAAGCAAAGCCCAGCCTTGATAAACACTCAGCCCAGGAAATGCTTTGGATGGTAGACCACTTAGAATACTTCGTTTGTCCGTTCCCAAGAGGTCTCTTTTCAAACTCTGTTTGATAGGCGGTTTGGCGGTTTTATATTTTCACTAAAACCTCCTGGAACATTGCTGAGAGATAAAATCATAGCAGTCTGGAAACTATACAAATGGTGGAGGGAAGCACCACACCCAAGAACAAGCTCCTCAAACTTCAGGAGAAAACTATTGTTCGGACGAGCTCCCAACAGTACTTGCTCCTGCGGGAATCGGGGACAGGGAAGGGGAGTAGAGTCTCACGTCCCACTACCTGGGACACTGCCTGGCTCCTTCACAGTGCCACCTTGGTAGCTGCTGGATGCTGTTAGGACACAATGAAAACAGCTACTGGAGAGTGACCTGTTTCTTTTATTTTGGAAATGCTCATGTCCTTGTTCCTGCACTGAGAACACTTGACTCAATCACGCTGATACCAACCACCCTTTTTTTTTTTACATAATCATAATTTCACATCATTTCTCTTGTGTCCTTTGGACAACCACTGGTTCTGTATTTGGGTACTGTTCAAAATGTCTCCAAGACCCAACAATTTTCTGTACGAGCAAATTCTCTCCTAAACTTGGGTCATAAACTTGAAGCCTCAGGAAAGCCAGCCCTTGCCAGATACTGGCCAACATCTGGGTGCCAAGTTCCTTTATTCCTTGCAACAACCTTATGAGGTAGGTATTGTCTGAGGCTTAAAGAGAAACGCGGGATTCGCCCAAGGCCACTGGTATGTGGTGGAATCGGGTCTGCTGCCTCAAGTGCACTCCACTGTCTCCAAAACGGGCCGAGAATAGTCCCTACCTCATAAGCTCATTGACAGGAGGAAATAATGGTAACTCATAACAATTGCTTAGTATAGTGTCCGCCTGGCAAGTAGTAAAAGCTTCAATAATTGACAAATATCTTTATTATTATTGCCTAAAGTCACTCAGCTCCTGAGCAGCCAAGTTGGAATTGAACCCCAGGTGAATTGTACTCTAAAACCCATGTGCTCACCTTATAATTCTACGGTCTAGAGGCTGCATACCTCCCGCAGTTTCCACTAAAAAAGCCCGAAGGACAGAGGGGCATTCCAAAGAATTACACCCCAACACTGAGGCTCTAAAGCTAGCATGTGTCAGACTCTCATTCTAGACTATTTTTGGAGCGACTCCAAACCTCGGGCATGAATGTTGCACCGCCCCAGTCTAAGCGATCCAGGGCAGAGCTACGGGAAGAGAAACAAGATAAACAGGGCGGGACCTTCCACGGGCTCCCGAGCCGGGGCAATTCCCGCCCGAGCACTTTATGTTTGACCCAGTCTGCCCACAAAAAGATTTGAAACAGTCAGTACCTGACTGTAAATGAAAGGAGGCCCAGTGTCAAAAAGAAAAGAAAATCCCTACACAAACACCAACTTATCATCACGACGGGAGGAGCAGCAGTTGGGCCGCGAGGAGAACTCCTAAGGGGGTTTTAAATGAGCGCGTTGCAATCAACCAGCGAGACAGTGAAGCGCGCAGGAAGGGCTAACCCAACTTCCCGAGGGCCTGCTGCATTTTATCAGCGCGGGCAACATAGTTCACACTTATAACATTTCACATGCTTTACAGACCTACCTACTCTAGTTGGAATGGTTTTTCAAGGGTAAAATACGGAATCTGATGTTAATTTTGTAACAATGCACAGACTCCGTAAACAATAAATGTTTCCTTCCTCTGATCTTTATCCCCTTCACCTGGCACATAGCAGTTAACCAATAAATGTTTGCTAAAAGAAACTTTATAGACCATTTAGTCTAAACTTGGCCCCAATAAAGGATCCTTGTAAAGCACCCTAGCAAGCCTACCATCTAGTATTTGCATAAACACAGTAGCAACACTCACTACTTTGTGAAGGGGCCTAATTTATTCCCTCATTAGAGGATCCTGTTCCCAAGTTCCTTCCCGGCAGCAGCACAAGTAGACATCACAACTGACTTCTCTAAGGAAGCACTTACCCTGCGCACACTTCCCACAGCTAAAAGGGGCAAAGCCAGCACTGGAACCCGGGCCTCCAGGGCCCAGGCTAAAAGCCACTACGCTACTCCAGTCACAGGCTCCTGTGCTGCCCGCTGAGCACACAAGAAGCCCTTCTACACGGCAGGCCTCCAAAATGAGAATTTTCATCTGACTTTCTGATGGAGTCTCCCCCGCAGCCAACACCCCACCGAGACCGCGCCTAGCCTGCCTGCCGCTGAAGCTGTGCCCTTTATTCCCTGCCCTTGTCGGGCATCTCGTACGTGGGCCTGCCCTTCACACGGACACACCGGCTCCACTCTGTCTTTATCGCACGTCATTCTCCCCATGTGGATCTTTCCAGAGCCACTCCAAATTTGGCCTCCCCAGAAGCTAGACTTCTCTGGGCGGCAAGGAGCTCCCTTTTCAATCTGGCACTTTTCTTACTGTGCTTAACTGTTTCTAGTGAATGTTTCACTTACTTTGTACTGTTAAGTTCGGGTAGAGATGATTACATCTTTTAATTCTCCTCTCAGCCTTAAGTATCCGGCTCAATACTGGGTGAAGCTAGGTAAATGGCTTTGGTGCTTATCCTCCTTTAGAAATAATCTGGCTAGAAAATTAGTATCAAATTGGAATGCAAAAACTATGAATTATAAAGAATTAAGCCTCATTAAAATAAAAATTGCTTATTTTCCTTTATATTTTCCAATGGTACATAGTCTTTAAAAAGAAACTATAGGGGTGGCAGGCTGGTTCAGTTGGTTAGAGCGCAGTGAAGCAGTACTCATAACACCAAGGTCGCTGGTTCGATTCCCACATGGGCCAGTAAGCTGCGCCCGCCACAACTAGAGTAAAAACAATGGCTTGACTTGGAGCTGATGGGTCCTGGTAAAACACACTGTTCCCCAATAAAAATTATAAATAAATAAATAAATAAATAAATAAACTATAGAGACGTGCTACATTTATATAGTAACATATTGGGGTAAAATCTGTTTCCCTAGTATTTGTTTATTTAAAATGATTATTCTCTAATTAGATGCCCCGCCCCTTTTTTTTTTAACAAACTATGGGATCATCTGACATCAATCAGGAGAGGCTGATAAGATGTAGAAACAAATTAATGCATCACAAGTGCATTCCTTGCTGTCACTACATAATCAATATAGGTTGGGCCTGGTGGGGCAGGCCAGGGCAGATGGGGTCCCTCTGCTCCACATAATCGTTCAGGAACTCAGGCTGATAGAAACTCCACAGTTCAGGGGCCCCCAGGCTCTTACTACTACAGCCCCAAAGTGGGACAAATCCCTTCCTCTCACAGTTCAGTAGCCAGAACCAATCATGTGGTCCCCGCTCACTGCAGGGCAGCTGGGAAATGTTGGAGGGCACACAGACAGTCTCTGCCACAGAGGCAGCTCCGGAGGTACGAAAATGGACCTATCCCTGATTACGAGGAAAAAGCAAGATGCACAACAATGCACATAGTATGCTGTCATCTGTGCTAAAGAGCAAGGGAGAAAGGGAACACAAAGTCTCTTGAAGAATACAGGAGAGGCTAGTATTACTGTCGCAGTAATAGTTACCTCTCTGGAGCCAACCAACAGGGACAGGGAGGAAGGAGGACTTATTTTTAATGGATACCCTTTTACATCATACGCTTTATCCGTTTCCAAACCCCAAAATACGTGTTTTTAGGCTGTGATGTATACATTTCATATCAATGAGTTGTTTCGGTTTTTTTCTGAATAAAGTTCAGTCTATTCTAATATAAGAAACACCAAATCCTTGACTCATCCTGTCTGAAATTAAACACCTGGAGTAACACTGACATAATCACATCCTTTTGTAAAGCCTTGCTGAGAAATCTTGGACTGGCTTCTGTCTATTCTAAATATAAACATCACTACTACGCAGGTGATGAGAAAAGCACTTAACGTTGATAAAATGTCTCCTTTTGGAAATTATTTTCCCGTTATTTCGACTTAAGTACCATTTTCTAAAGCAAAATTCCTTTTCTAAAAGTATGTTTTTTGTACTGTTAAGCTGAATCCTATACAAAACAAAATACAGCAAACAAGCCCTCCTGGGGTTTCTAAAAAGAAAACACTGCTGTTAAAATATGGAATGCACTGAGATAGCCTTTTCCAAAATCACAACCAACACCCTCAAATAATATGCTTCACGTGCCAGATGTGCCAGAGGACAGCCTCTGGTGCTTCTGACAAGATAACCCAACAGCACATCTGCTCCACTCATGTGGGTGTCTTCAACAAAAGTAGAATCCTGCTGACATTCTGCTTATGAAGTAAGCCATAAATAATGCAGTAAGTAAACAGGTCAAGTCTCTAAAAAGACTTCCATAATCCATATAAAAAAATAAGACAAAAAAAAAAACACACACTCAGGCTCATACTATCCCATTCACAACATTCTAAATACCAGGCTCCAAGAGAAATAGCACTCTAGCAAGGTTATGTGATATCCTTACTGGTTTTACTTCTAAATTTATGCTAAGCATATGACATGGCAACTTTTTACTACACCAAGTTGGTACATAAATAGCCTGTGACTATGTCTCCAGCTCTACAATACACTGTCCACATTTATATTTTAATGGAAAATCAACTACCACTCATTGCTTTCAAACATCAGGATTATGCTTTCTACACTGAACATGTTTGGGTACCAAAGGCATTTTCCTCACCAGGCTCTCTGCCAACAACTTGGGCTATTGTAAAAGGTACGGGCACTATCATTTAACCTGCCTTTAGCTTCCCAATAGGCTTATTCTACCAATATTAATGCTTTCCAAAAATGTATCTCAATTGTGTTCTAAGTCGCTGAGGTAAAGCAAATAACCAAAGTTGCAAAGCTTGTCATGCGTACTGTATTATCCATTATTAAACCTATACGATGATCAGTATTACATTGCCAATATTGCAACACACAAGACCAAATCCAACACTAAGTTTAGGACGAAAATGAAAAGAAACTTTAGATCACACTGTGTTGTGTTTAAATTGAAGACAGATGGCATTCATTTGTGGGCATGCAAACAATTTCCAGGACTTTCAAGTCAGAGACAGCCATAATTCCATATATATCACTGATATTAAGACACACGTTTTCATATTTTAACATCTCTGAAATCTTCAAATGAATCCTATGTTATACTGTAATTACTGGTGTTTCTTTAGTGTAGATAAAACAATGGTGTGACTTGCAATCAAAGTCAACTTAGGTTCACTGAAATATGACAGATATATTAATTCAAAGCCTTTATTATAGGGAAGCGTTGGAAGTCATCTAATAAAAAGTTATACTCTTGCATAAGAACCAATTTTTTGCTTTCTATACAACCTGAATTAAGTTTACAAACAATTAACATGTACTTTTCTTTCTTAAAATACCCTATTATCTCTAGAGAAGTGACATAAGAATGTGTTCCTACAATCTGAATTTTTGTTTAAATCTTAGTACTGAAATAATCCCAAATAAAACAACACTATACAACAGGACAGAAACATTCGAAAATACATATTGACGATGAAATTTGTTGGGGTGAGCTCACATATAAAGCTACCATTCCTAACTCTTGGCAAAAATATTTGGCACTTTTACAAAAATACATCTTTTGCTTCACACTTCTACAAAGAAGGCATACTTCTTTTTCAGAAGTTCATTAAATGGTAGTTTTACCATCCTTCCACTCTGCATACACAAAGCTAGCATTATACATTTTTAAAAATATGGTATTGTCTAATTGTTAGTTGCCTCCCTACCATCCATTTTCCTGTTCCCTCAAAGCTCCCCATCCTATATGTTGGGTGGGAGTAACACCAGTACTAGATTCCAGGATGGGTTTTAAATGTCCAACCAGCACATCCTACCATCCTGGCCACAGTGGTTGGCTGAGAGCTGCACATGTGACCCACCTTAGGCCAATCAAACAAGAAGATTCAACTCTTGTTTGGTTGAATGGCTTTGGTGCTTATCCTGGAATTCCAGGAATAAGCTGTTTGGGAAGCAGACTCTTAACATGGTTAAAAGCTAGAAGCAAAAAGCCACGAGAAGTGCTGGTAGCAACCTTCTGATCACAAGAGAAAGAGCCAAGAATGGCTCTGGGGTCACAGCACTAAGAAATGGAGAGAAACCAGGTTCTTGCCATGCTGATGGAATTCCTTTTGGATTTTCAGTTAATTAATTAATCAATCAATTAATTAATTCATTTTTTGGAGTGGGGGGAGAAGAGGAACAATGTATTTCCAGGACTTTATTAGGGAACAGTGTGTTTTTCCTAGGACGCATCAGCTCCAAGTCCAGTCGCCGTTTTCAATCTTTAGTTGCAGGGGGCGCAGCCCACCATCCCATGAGTCAAACTGGCAACCTTATTAAGAACTCACGCTCTAACCAACTGAGCCATCCGGCCGCACTCAGTTAATTTATTGAATAAAATTCTTTTTATTGAGCCAATTTAAGCTAGGTTTTCTGCCAATTACATCTGAAACATCCTTTTTTTTTAAAAAAAAACTAATAACAATAAATGTGATATTGTTAATGTAACATAAAAGTAAAAAACTGAAATTGGCTGAAGAATTTCAATGAACACCCTAATGATCTAACCTGAGCTTTTAACTATCTTTATTATCTAAGAAAGAGACAATCAGATTGTGGTCTGATGTTCCCATCAAGACTATGAGGAGTATTAAGGGACTTGGTAGGAAAGATTCCAGATAAGGAAATGTTCTGACTACTTATCACAGCATTACTAAGGACCTACAAAGAGATAAACGAAAAGGGAAGAGAAGGTGCCTTTGCTGAAAAAGGCCCTTTCTGCTATGAACTATCATCCAAGAGATTTAAAGAGAGAGAACAGGCTAAAGACAGGGAGGGCGGTGGTAGACGGGGCAGGAGAGAGACTGTGGGGTAGGGTGGACAGAAGAATCTTGATCCCCAGGCATCTGAAGACCAGACACTCTTGTTAGGTATTCTCATCCTGAAAACTGGAAATGTCATTCAAGATGCGCGAAAAGCATCCTGAGTGAGGGGTAAGCGAATGATGTCCCTCAATTCCAACCAGTTATTTCCAATGGCCCTGAGGGAGAGGCCAAGGGGACCGCCAGGGAACCAAGGGCAAAAAAGTGGGCCAAAATTCTAGACTTGAGAACATTTCAGGCTTTGGTTCAAGCCCCTGGAATTGCCCAGAAGCTGAGGAGAAAGCAGACTCGGTGTTGTGGTGTTATGTGGTCAAAGAAACCTCAAGCCTGGCTGATGACAGCCTGTGACTGCCCAGTCCCCAGGCCTCCTAACTCATAATGTGGCCAAAAAGGAGTGGCCTACTAAGACACGCTGCCTTGGGGAAGGGCGTCCTTCAATAGGACATGGGAGAGAGTGACACAGGAGGCCAGAGAGGCAGACAGGGCAGAATCAGAGGCGGTTTGATTTCATTCTGAGTAGGAAGCCACTAGAGGATCTTAAGGAAGAGAACGACATGATCTGATTTATGCTTTGAAAAGATGTGAGATGGCGAACAGACTAGTGATTGCCAGGGGTTCCAGGAATGGGGGCCAGGGGGTGGCTGTGGCTATAAAGGGACAGCACAAAGGAGCTTTCTGGTGTCAGTACACATGTTGATTGTGCTGGTGGTTATACAAATCTACACGTGAGAAAACTGCACAGAACTCTACACACACGCGCAGGCACGCACGCGCGCTCGCACATGTAAGGGGTGAAATCCGAATACGCCCAGCGTCCACTGTCAGTCTCCTGGTTTTGATATTACACCACTTACGCAGGATGATAAAAATGGGGGAGGCTGAGTGAAGGGCACAGGACCTTCCTGTCTCTGTGACGGCCTGTGAATCTATAATTACTTCAAAATTAAAGTTAAAAATATATTGCATAGTTGAAAGTTGCTGAGAGTACATCTTAAAAGTTCTCATGACGAGAAAAATTTTTTTTAAATATGTAAGGTGATGACATTAACTAGATTATTGCGGTGAACATGTACAAATATTGAATCGTTATGTTGTATACCTGAAACTAATGTCGTATGTCAATTATACCTCATTTTAAAAATCAATTTTAAAAACGGAAAGCATGAAAAATCATACTTAAACAAATCGTAAGATAATGCTCGTAATATTTGACCCATAAAATACAAGTGATTTTATTGGGGGCTTTAAGGGAGAACAAATGTGTTTATAATAATAAAAGATTAAATAGATAAAACTCACATGGTGAGTGTGTGAAAAGTATGCATCTATTTCTTTTTGGACCAAATGTATTAAATTTAGGTTTATAATATAGTAGTCTATATAATTCTCTCTGTTCATAGTATTTTAATACGGTACTAGTCATTTGAAAAGAAAACAAGTTTGAATCTACAAAGGAGATTTCAGGGAGGAAACTTGGTATGTAGATAAAATATTATTTAAGTAATAAATTAGAAACTACTCACAAAAACAAGTTTTTAAGATTTTGACTAAAATTCTTGCTACCTTTTTTACCTTACATCCAAATACAGACCTAGATTTTTTTCTATATAAACACATTTGCTAGCGGCTGGCGTGGGCGCCAAAAATCTTGAGTTTTAACAAGCCCCTGAATTGATTCTGACACACAGTGGGTAAATCATTCATTCTCAGCAGGGAGTATTCCCTAGAAGGGTGGTGAACATTGTCTCTCGGAAGAGGGAAAAACCTTGGGTATCACAATGTTTATACCAAAGCTATAGCCTACCTAAAATAAACAAACAAATAAATTTAAAAATAAAAGCTGTCTATGGCTACCATTTAATGGTATGGATTGGAGATCAGTCAAAGTAGAAGCAGAACCCCAAATTGACACCATGCCACACCAACCATAAGAATTAAAATGAAAAAGAAAACGCCAAGGTTGGCAAAGACATGGAGCAACTGGACCTCTCATACACTGCTGTATAAGCACTTTGGAAAAGTGTTTGGCAGTTTTATTCAAGGGGACCACCTGTCCACTCTGTGACCCAGCACTGCCATTCCTAAGTATACACCCAACAGACGTGCACACACATCCTCACCATAAGACACTCACGTGAATGTTCATAGCAGCACCAACTAGACGCTACCCAACTGTCCATCATCTGGTAAAGAGACCAATTACGGCATACGCACATAATAGAACACTACTCTGCAAAGAGAATGAATGATACACAACCACACAACAACATCGGTGAATCTCACAAATATAATGTGGAGCAAAAGGAGCTAGTCATGAAAGAATGCATGCTGTACGATTCCACTGATATGAAATCCAAAGCAGGCTGTTATAAGTCAGGATAGTGACTATCTTTGGGGGCGGGGCTTGGGGCGAGGCTGTAGAAACTGGGAAGGAGCTTGTGGATATTCCAGGTACTGGTAACATTCTATTCCCTGACCTAGGTCAGGGTTTCTCCAGCACGACTGACACTCAGGACCAGACAATTCTTTGTTGTGGGGTCTGTTCTGCGCACTGTAGGAGGTTTAGCAGCATCGCTGG
The DNA here is from genome assembly GCF_964194185.1 of Rhinolophus hipposideros. Taxonomy (NCBI): domain Eukaryota; kingdom Metazoa; phylum Chordata; class Mammalia; order Chiroptera; family Rhinolophidae; genus Rhinolophus; species Rhinolophus hipposideros. Next base: position 7,057,606 of record NC_138069.1, read on the forward strand.
CCTCTATGCGCCAGATGCCACCAGCATCCATAGAGCTGTGACTGTCAAAAACGCCTCCGGACATCACCAGATAAACATCCCTTGGGAGGCAGAAGTGCCCCGAGTTGAGAACCAGTGATCCAAGATATAGTTACACAGGTATGCTCAGTTTATAAAATAGCAACAAAAGGGACACTGCCCTTGTCTGTATGTATGTGGTATTTCAATAAACGGAAGCAGGAAAACCATTTAGGAGATGACTATTGCAGGCATCCAAGTGAGAGGTGACTGCCAAGGACTAGGGGGGGCCACAGTGGAGATGGAGAGAAGCAGACAGATTCAGGATGTGGCATACGAGGGAAAAGTTGGCAACTTCTAGCCGATGAGAGAGGAGACTCCAGGAGGACACCAAGGTTTTTGGTCTGAGCAACTGACTGGTTGATGATGTCACTACGATGGGGCAGACTAGGGTCAGAGCATCTTGGGGAATGATCATGGGGAGAGGGGGGTGATAAAATCATGAGTTATCCAGAGACAACCAGCATGCTTGCTCCTGTACTAGACAAGCTCTCAACTGTAACGACTACTGTGCATTTCCCATTCTCGGCTCAATCAGTAGTCTTCAATTTGGTTTCCTGATCTCTCTCCACCATTGTACACAATTAAACTTGTCACTGGCCACCCCTAAATCATCAGACCATGAGAAGCTCCACGTTACCGTGACAAAGCCATCCTCACCCCTGCTCCTGGAGCTGACACTTGAGGCAGTGGCCAGAGAAGCCGAGGGAAGAGGAGCACCAGCACGGAGAAAGGGCAACTCCAGCAAGTCACGCTCCATCTCCACCTCAGAATGAGCAAAATTCATCCTTAGTAACATCTTTGAAATAAATAACTAATATTGTAGCAGGCTGGTTTGGGTTGCAAGTAGCATTTAAATTAACAAGGGCAAAAAGTGTTTGTTCAAGCAAGAGATGATCACAGCTTGATCTGGGATGGGGGCAACGGACATGAAGGGAAGACACAGACCTGATAAAGTGTGGTGGCCGAAACGAGGGGCCTTGAGGAACAATGACCATGAGTCTTCATTTGTGGTTTGAACAACTTGGTAGATTTAATGAAGTGGGAAAGATGGGGGAAACGGAGGATTTGGGGGAGGAGGAATCAAGAAGATTGTCTTAAGACACATTAAGGTGTTTACTAGACACATTTGGGGGAGAACAGGAACATCACGTTTCCAACCCTGAATAATTATGGAGGGAAAAGGGGGCTACCTTATCCCCCAAAAGCTTGTCTAATATTGTGAATGTGAATTATCCTCACTAAAGCCTAACAAGAGTTAAATCGATGTCCCACAAGTAAATGTAAGCCTTCTCCTGCACATGATTATTGATTTTTTGTAAGGCATGTGAATTTATTATAGTTAGATTATGTATGATTCTGAGTATTTTGAATCTGCACGTGAAATGGTTATCCATTTAGGAAACTATCCTTTTTCTCCTATAAAATGTGCTTTTAAACAATAAAATTATATACTAGCATGTTTTATTTCTTTTTTAACCCAGAAATAAAAACACATGAGAGAAAAAAAACCAACCCAAACCTTTTAGACTTTGGCTTGATATCTTGGCTCAAGTAAGGAAACGTGTAGGAGAAACTCTTTGGAAACTATGAAACAATCTAAGATATAAAGTGTTAATAATACTGACATGTATAAACAGGCATCAAGCAATTCTCAAATGTATAATTTGCAGGTAATATATGTAGAAACATAATCTAGTAAAATTTAGGATTTTTATCCCAATCACCTACGAGGAAGAAAAGGCAATAAATTCCTACTGGTTACAACTTTTTCTACTTTTACAGAAAAAGCAAGAGATGACCCCAAGGAACATTCCAGATAAATAATATAAACCAGCACCACTATTCAGAATCAAGACCCCCGTCTTTCAAAAGACTCACCACAGAACGTAGGTCTAAGCAGGACCAGATTTCCGAATCTGGAAAGTGTCATTTGAGCTTACTTTAATATCATGTTGGAACATTTTTTTTTTTTTTGGAGGGGGGTATATCTCAGTATCAGAATAAACATTCTCTGGAAAAATAAGTTTGTTCAGATCTATAGAGTATGCAGAGTATTTTACTTTTCCTGGTAAGGAAACATACATAAACAGGGGTATATGCCCTTAGATACTATTTCAGCTCTTGGAAATATTATTTGGCACAATTATTTTGAATTTTCAGAACACCTACTTTTGAAAACAATTACTACTGGCAATTAATGTACTAGTTGCTCTAAAAAACTCGTAAGAGCCGTAGATTCTTGAGAAGAAATCTATGCTCAAGAAGGGGAGGGGAAGGGGGTAGATTAAACAATACAAAAGGAATACAGTGAAAACAAGTTTCTCTCCATGGACCCTCCAGTCCCAATTCTCCTCCCCAGAGGTAAACATAATCAAGATTTTCAACAGTAGCCTCACAGTGATATTCTATACAAATACATCTATAAATTTCCCTTTTATTTTTTGTTTTGTTTTACTATTCAAGTAGTATGTAAAATATCAACTCTTCTGAAACATGCTTTCCTTGTCCCATTCAATAGTATATCTTAGAGAATGCTTCATATCAGAATATAAAGTACAAACTTATTCTTTTAAACAGCTACACATCCCTGGGGATATACCATAATCTATTTAACTAATTCTCTATTGATGCACATTTAGGCTGTACTAAGTCTTTTACAATTTGTAACAATGCTGCAATAATTTTGCACCTAAGAAGTCACATAAATGTGGGAATGCATCTATAAGAAAAATTCCTAGGGCCAGAATTATTAGATCAAAGGGTATAGGCATTTATTATCTGCTAGAACAAAACTGTTCTCCTTACTCTACTGCATCAACTTACATTCTCCACCAACAGGACAAGAGTTTCTGCTTATGTACACCTTTGTCATCAAGACACTTTCAAACTCTCTGGTCTCTGCCGATCTGCTACATGAAAAACTGTTTCATCTTTAGTTTTAATATTGATATTTTGTTTTGAAAACCATTTTCATTCTGGTCTGTGAATTGTTCCTATTCTTTGCTAAATAGGTGATTGGCCTTTTCTAATTGATTTTGAAAGCTCTTTATATATTAAGGAAGCTAGACTTCCATTTTCATATAGATTGCAAATTGTTTTTCCTAGTTTGTCTTTGCCTATCAATTTTTATCCATTTTATTTTACTATGGAGAAATTTTCTAATGACTAACTTTTTTTATTGTTTATAATTATTTTTCAGCTGATTCTTTTGGATTTAAGATATAAAAGCATACCATACCAAGTAATAGGCAATTTTGCTTTCTGCTCTCTTTCTTTAGTTATTAACAACTGTGACAGTGTACATCCCTGTATTGTCCCTGATTTTAATGGAATGCTTCCAAGGTTTCCTAATTAAGGATGATGCTGGCTTTGGCTTATAACACTATTTCTCTAAGGAACTTTCTGAATGCATAGAGAATTTACTAATTCGTTCCTGAGGATTATTTTCCCATGTTTACCAGTGGGTTCTGTAGTTTTTCTTCAGTGTCAAAGCGCATCATTAGCGTTAGCATTTACATGGAATAAGACGTAACAGGAATCTAGGACTCTGGATTTACCTTGTGCTCCTCTATAAATAATTCAAACTTATCTTGCATTAGTGATAGAAAAAGTGAGTCATGAAAAGATTGTAATTCCACCCACCCCATTTCTTCATTGTGGCACTTTTCTGAGTTAGAAGCAGAATTCAGACTTTCTGATTCCCAATCCAGTGTTTAAGCCACCGTGGCCTTTGGAGAATTCAGCAATGCCCAACACGCGAGGAAGAAAGCAGGCTGCTGTCTACAGCCCTCAGCTTCACAACGTTCTCTTCCAGCCTCCTGAAAGCAACTTCCAAGTTGGACTCAGGAGTTTCAAACATCTGAAATGCATCACCCAGCAGCCGGCATAATAGGTTCACGCTCGGTGATACATGATGTTGCTGACATTCCTCAGCCAATTAGAATTCCTTTCAGCTGCAATGGAGGTGAACACAGCTGGAAGTACCGAGTGGGCTCATCCCCAGCAGCACTGATTGTACATTATTTAAGCCTTGTTGGAAAACAACACAGAGATTTTTCCCCCCTTTAATCCAGAAATACAGAAACAACATTCCACTTAGTTTAAATATCTAAATGGAGTAAATTGCATCTGTAGACACAACAGTAATTCCAACATTTTAAAGAAGAAGATTTGCCTGATCCACATGGCGAGGGGCTTTTGTTTTGCCAACACAGCCCTGCAGTTCTTCTTTGACTCGAGTGGCCTTTAGGGACTGGTCAACTGGAGTCAGTGTTGTGGACAAGAAGCCAATTTAAGTTTGGGGCTTTCTCTCAATAAAAATTCACCTACAACAAGCAAACCAATAATTTAAGTTGTTCAGTGACCTCAAAACACACATTTTTTTCATTCTCTATTTGTTAAAAAATATTTAACCTCTAAAATGGTTTTGAAATTTGATCCAAATAAGAATCCTAAAAATTAGGGTTTCTCAACTGGAAAATACCAAATTACTTCATCCATTTCGTCTTTTGAACATCGCTTTCAGCACTCACTAAAATGCACAACTCAGCTATTTTACTTTTAACCAGTGCCCACAAATGTGTTACACAACAACCAGTCTAGTTAACTGGATCATTGAGCTGATGTTGAAATATTATGGGTGAGTCTTTTATTATTATTATTATTATTATTCATGAGGAAATACATTTTGAAGAAGTAACTCAGTCCCCAGAACCTCCCTGGGTTACCCGATATTCCACACTAGAACCTGACAAGGCGACCAAACAGAAAAAAATGAAAATTTGTAAAAGAGAAGGAAAACCTTGAAGTCCAGACACCACTCTAATGGTTGCAAAAATAGGAGTTTTGAACTTTGACAAATAAACAGACTTGAAGTCAAAAATTGTAATTTGATAAATCAGAACTACTGTAAAAATACAGACAGAAGTAAAGTATATGAGATATTTCATTTCTCAAATCTGTTAGGTGGGTCAAGAAAAGTAAAAAGAAAGAAAATGGATTTTTAAAAAAGAGTTTTCTAAAGACAACACAAATGTGACCAAATCACAAATGAAATCAATAATAGAACCTGTATTTGGCAGTATATGACTCCCTTTAAAGTACAATTGTAGTTTAAGTTACGTAGTAGTATTTGATTGAACCCATCCCGTATCCTTAGATAATTCAGCTCAAAGAAGTATCTCGACAGTACCTCATAAACTTGAGGCCAATCCTGAGGAAAACACAGAAACTCATGCGTAGCACATGAAATTCCATCTTATCTGACTTAGTTGTTAAAAGTTTTGCCTGCCTTACACAGGGAGATTCTTTATTAGGAGAAATTGACAAAGGCAACGCTCTTAATAGATGTTTTTTTCAGAGAAACAACTATTTTGAATCAATCAGGTCACCAGTTACCGATCAATGAAACTTATTAACAGTTATTACTACGACTATTTCTCTCCGGTCACCAGTTACCGATCAATGAAACTTATTAACAGTTATTACTACGACTATTTCTCTCCAAGTTGCATCATCTGAATGCCAGAACACAAGTCAGCCACACATCGTATGTACTACAACTTTAAAAACAGCCTCCATTCCCAAATGCTACCACGGAAGGTCTCTTCCCGTCCCACCCCCCACTCGGAATTAGAATTTTTCTCTCTTCACAATACATAGTCATGTTCCAAAACATATAAAAACACAAGGAGGTCTGAGACTATTTCAAGGCATAAAAGCACAAAAAAGTTTAGTCATTTGGTGTTTCAACTAACTGGTTAACATTAGAATAAAATTGAATTTGAAGAGCACTGTGGAATACTTAGAGCTCAAAATTCCATTCTTTTACCCAAAGTGGCCTAAATAACATATCTGGGATTCATTTGTGTACCACATAAGAACAAAGTTTTTGCAAATCCTGCTTGAATTTAAAATGAAAATGTTTCCCAAGTGTCTGTTTGCCAGTGAACTCTAAAATGTCTGCAAGATAATGCTCTTTAACAAAGATCACTCGACTTTGAACATATTATGCCCCCAAACCTACCGAAAACTTTACAAACTATTATCCTGCTAAAAAACCACAGATGTTCATTAAAATTATATTCTTTTATATATAAAGACTCAAACATTCTTCTGTTTAGGCCAGGTTTCCAAAGCCATTCGGCATGCTATCCAATAGTTGTTTTTTTTTAAAAAAAAACACGGGGTTCCACAGGAAGGAAAAAAAAAGGAAGAAATCATAAATGTAATCAATACACAAAAATAATGCTTGACATCAAACATGAGTCCTGTGTTTTAACACAAATTTCTGAATATCAGGATCGGGCCGTAATAAAGTACAAGCACCCAACAGTAATTTGGAATAAGCCAAATTGATAGATCCTACGAGGAGAATTAAAGAATGCTATAAAAGGAGTTGAAATCTCATTTTACATGAGGAAACTGAGACTCAGAAAGGTTTTATAAGTTGTTCCATATTATGCAGTTTATGGCAGATCTGACCAAAATTGAGGTACTTAATTCTAAATCCAACGTTCTACTTACCACCAAATACAACTCTAGACCCGAAAGTTCTAAATGCTCTAACTCCAATATCCTCATATTTTGCATTGAATTACGCTGTGTGCTATTCACTAGTTAGAATAGCTCTCATTTCTAAACGTCATTTGTTCAAGTATCACATTTGGAAATAAACTCTGAAACCTGTAACAACAAAAGTATACGACTTTTGAAAGATGTCTATCCAACTTGCCAGAAGTGAAGAAGATATTTCAAACTTCCCCTGGCGACATAAAGATGAAGCCAAAACCTAGCCTATCTTCAACAAAATATCTAGCTCCAACGTTTCCACGTAAATTAACAGACAAGTGGCATCACGTGTGTCTGCAATCATCTCTAAACTCTCAATTCTATTGCAGGGATGACCATACTCACAGATCCTCTCTTATCAACAATAACATTAGCTGGGAGAAAGGGAAAGGTGTTTCAGAAAGAACACTCATCACCTGATCCTTCACTACCAAGTGATATTAAAACTGTTTAAAGAATTTCTACATCTATGACATATAAATTCCTGAATCCAAAAATAATTTGAGAGAACAAACCAAGTCTTCCCTTTCATGAGGAAAAGCCCCATCCAGACCTGACTACTAGAATTAATACATATATACACCTGACACAAACATTGTAATTAAAATCTATTCCTTCTAATACATTAATCACATTTCCACCAAAACTCATAAAATCAGTTACTTTTGCTTTTAACAAGAAAACTGAAACAAATCCGATGTCAATTATAGGTTACTTTGTAAATGAAAGCCAAATTAAAGTTGTCAGTAATTAAAGTTTTACAAGCATTGCAAAGTTAAAAATGTGGCTTTTATATAACCATAAAAATAACAATGTATATGCATCTATAAAATGAGAAGTGTTTCCTACCAGACCCAGAATAAAGGGTTATGTTTCTCTAGAAGTAAAGATCCCTGGGATATGCCTGTTACTTTACAAAACCAGGATCTGGGTTTGGGTCTGAATCACCCGATCCGGTTATATTATCTGATCGTAACCTGATCTGACATTTTTATATATATCTAAAACAAATTATAACCCTCCTCTTGAAACAAAAGATGGATCACGCAACAACTCTGGACTTTCAAAGGAAATTTTAGTTAGAAAACAATCAGCCATTGCTGCTGTTTTCACGGATTTTACTGATGATTTAGGGCTCTGCATCTGCCATGAAGTGTCCCAAACGCTCACTGTCTCTTTGAAAGGGGATCTGATTTTGGAGTCCTCACCAGACTGCCACTGAACAGAAAAATCCTGGGGAAAACCCCTGACAGGGATTAGCCTAAACTTTTTATTTCCTTTTCAGAGCTGGAAATATTCGCGTTTGGAAAGTCCCCCCGCAGCACAGTATTTCCAACACTACACTCTGGCCCCAGCTATGAACTGAAACTGGGAGACGAGCAGCCGCCCCAGCACCGCCCGTAACGCTGAAGAGAGGGACAGGGCAGCTGAGGGTGCAGACGGGTCCGGGCCTCCGGAGTCCGCCAGCGAGGGGCACCTCCACCAGACACCGTCGGCACCTGCACACGTCCAAGCCACCACGTCGCAGGCCGACAGCAGAGCTTCGCGCTCACCCTAGAAGGTGGCACTACAGAGCCACCTAGAAGGCAGCGGCATTTCATTGACACTAAATGAGAGTGAACCAAGGAGCCTGCGCTAGCGCAGCCACCTACCACAGCCTCCAGTGTGTGGGGGGGCGGGGGGGCGGGGAAGCCACGCCCAACCGAGGCTTAAGGATGGGGGGCGGAGGGGGCGATGGGAAAGTGCAATGCAGAGAAGGAAAGCATGGAAGCAGCACAGTCAGAAGTAGATCGTGGCCTGGCCAGAGTGAGAAAGGAAGTGGACCAGACTGAAACGGTCTGAACCAGAGGGGAAGTGAGAAGAGAGCCGGGAGAAGCTACAAGACAGGACTGAGGAATTCGAGGCTGAAGGAAAGGGTGGAGGCCGCGAGACAGAAGCGAGGGGGCGGGGCTGGGAGAGGCGGGGCGGGGCTAGGGAGAAATGAGGGCGGAGTTCAGGAGGAGAGTGAGGGGGCGAAACCAGGGGAGAAGAAAGGGGCGGGGCCAGGAGGGGAGAGGCAAGGGGGCGACGGGGTAGAGGGGAAAGCAAGAGAGCGGACGGGAAAGGAGTGACAAGTGGGAGAGGGCAGGAGGGAGCAGCGAGGGGGATGGTCTGGGGGGAGAGGATGGGAAGGTGGTGAGCAGAGAGGGGCGGGGCCGGGAGGGAAAAGCGAGGGGGCAGGTGAGGGGAGAGGAAAGAAAGCGAGGGGAGGAGCCAGGAGGGGAGAAGCCAGGGGACCCGGGGAGGAAAAGGTGGAGAGCGAGGAGGACGGCGGGGGCAGGTGGGAGGGAGGAGGGAAGCGAGAGGACGGCTGGGGGGGGCTATGAAAACCGAGGGGGCGGGGCCGGGGAGCAGCGAGGGGGCGGGGCCGGCGGGAGACGCGAGGGGCACTCGCCCAGGGGGGTGACGAGGTCCTGGGACAACGGCCGGCGTGGGGGAGGGCCACTTGAGCAGGGCGCTCCGCGGGAAATTCCGCGCCGTGCGGGGGGCAGTGTGGGCCTCCCCCCCGCCGTACCTGTCAGACGGATCTTGATGCTGGAGCCGTTCCTGCGCGTCCCGGGGTTCGACATCTCCCGCCAACGATCGTGCAGCCGCGGATCCAGCGCCGCCGCCCCCCGGCCCGGCCCGGCCCAGCCCCGCCGCCGCCGCCTCCTCAAGGTTACGGCTCCGGGCTGGGCGCCGGGGTCCGAGCCGGGACACAAACTCCGCAGCCCAGGCGTCCGGGCGGCGGGCGGATGGTCGAGCCGGAGGATCGGCGCTCCACCCGGCGCCCCGACCCTCGCTTGCTCCCAGACCAGTCTCGTCCGGAGCCGCCGCCTCCACCACCTCAGAGCCGGACGCTCGCCGCCCTCGCCGCTTCCGCCGCCGCCGCCGCCGCCGCCGCCTCCCGGAGCCGCGCGCGCTCCCGCCGTCGTGCCGGCCCGGCCCCGCGCGCGCCCCCGGGCCGTGCGCCCCCGCGTGCGTGCGCGTCCCCGCGGGAGAGGCGGGGCGCGCCGCGCGGCTGCATTGCCCGCCCAGCCTCGGGCGCGCGGGGTCTGGAACCTGTGTCTCTGCTTCCTGCTCCCCGCAGGCCGGGGGCCACTTCGCTGGGATCCCGAGGAGGCGGTCGGGGCCCGGAGTCGGAGCGCGCCCCGGAGCCCCGCAGCCGAGGCCCGCGCATTGGGCTGCGGCGTTGCGGAGACGAGGCCGCTGGCAGGCAGCGCCAGGGTTGCCCCGGGGCGGGCGTGCGGGCGGGACGGCGCGGCCCGCATACGGTCGCCTTCGGTTTTCGACACAGTCTGGGAGGAAACCTACTTGCAGATGCGGACGCTGAGGTTCGGAGAACCGAATTGGTTTTCCAGGTCTCTGACTCAAGGCTCCGGGCTCCTGATCGTTATTGAAGTGATGGTTACATGAAGACGTAGCCTGTTACTATACCAAGCACCTTCTACAAATAGGCAATATCTTCTTTCCCTTTTTTTTATCTTATTTTATTTTATTTTATTTTACATTTTAGGCTTTTAGATAATGCAATTTCAAGGGAGTGACTTCTCAAAGAGACAAAGTCCTCTAAATGTGTTTGGAACTAGTGCTCTGTATGGACCTGTAATAAAGTTGCTAGAATCACAGGAAATGCCACATTTGGACAAAGTGAGCAAGATTCGAAAAAAGGATACATGAAGAGGGAGATGTTTGTTATTATCCAGTCTGCATACAATTTAACCAAACAAAACGGCAGCTGTACAGCCTGTGTTTCTCTGCCTTCTGCTCACATTTCCCTTCCCAGAGTTGCCAGGTAGAACTGGAAAGTTCATGATGCTGTCTCCAACAAACCAAGTCCTCTCTTAACCTGTTATAGAGGGGAAATAATTTGCTCTTCGGAAAAGCTGGGTTAGTTTATCAAACTCGGTTTTTGTTTTTGTTTTGATTGGGGAAGGGGAATAGGACTTTATTGGGGAACAGTGTGTACTTCCAGGACTTTTTTCCAAATCAAGTTGTCCTTTCAATCTTACTTGTGGAGGGTGCCATTCAGCTTCAAGTTGTCCTTTCAGTCTTAGTTGTGGAGGGCGCAGCTCATCTCCAGGTCCAGTTGCTGTTGCTAGTTGCAGGGGGCGCAGCCCACCATCCCTTGCGGGAGTTAAGGAATCAAACTAGCAACCTTGTGGTTGAGAGGATGCACTCCAACCAACTGAGCCATCCAGGAGCTCAGCGGCAGCTCAGCGGCAGCTCAGCGGCAGCTCAGCGGCAGCTCAGCGGCAGCTCAGCGGCAGCTCAGCGGCAGCTCAGCGGCAGCTCAGCGGCAGCTCAGCTCCAGGTGCCATGTTCAATCTTAGTTGCAGGGGGTGCTGCCCACCATCCCTTGTGGGACTTGAGGAATTGAACTGGCAACCTTGTGGTTGGGAGCCCACTGGCCTATGTGGGAATCGAACCCGCAGCCTTCGGAGTTAGGAGCATGGAGCTCTAACCGCCTGAGCCACCAGGCCGGCCCCCCCAAACTCGTTTTTTGACCAACTACCTAACTCTTTTAATGCCTTTATTTGATTTGTGTCCTAAGGAAACCATGCTCTGAGCCATGGCTGCCATCCCCTGCAGACTTGGGCCTTTTCTGAAGTCACAGTCCAAAGTAGAGCCCTCTCTCTAGAGCCCCTTGATAGGCCTGCCTCTGCCTGAGCTCTGTGAAAGCAGTCTCCTGGGTTGGACTCCAGGGTTCTTTGAGCTTCATCAAATAGAAGGACAGGCCTATGTCATTTCTCTGCCCCACTGCAGATCAAACTTTCAATGATTCCAGTGGAATATCCAAGAATACAAGCTATGTTTAAGTAACAGAGCAGTAGATCCAGAATCCAGCTCTGTTTCTCTGAGAGTGAGTCTCGGGGTCAGAAAACGATCCAAGTAATCCCCATTCCTCTTTCTTCCAGTCAGTATTTCTCCGTCTTCATTCCCCCCATATTCAATTAGTCTCTTTTTTCTAAACCAGACTAAACATCTCTATGGCCACTCTTCTGATTCCAGCTGTTTTCCTGACCGAAAAACCTTTCATTTATTAACCTGTTTTCTTACTTGCCTAGACGTCTGGATCTTCCTTTGCTCGATTGTTTCCTCAACACCCGAGTCAGGAGGTCACTTCTGGAAGTTACTAAAAGTTATTTAGTTTACTCATTAATAAGAAATTGTCACTTAACTAGATACAGCTAACGGTGTCTTTCAACACAGCCTACACGAGAAGCACCTCCCTAAATGGAAGCTAATGTTTTATTCATTAGCAAACACGGGCCACCCATTATGTGGCTAGGGGCAAGGAACACAAATAAGTCACAGCTATAGCATTTCAGAGGCTCAGCTGACTGGATGAAACACGAAAACAACTGACAACCATACAGTGATGGAAATGCATACAGAGAGCTAGAACGTAGATTACAGGACGAGTCTGCTTGGGATCAGAGAAATGGGGGAGATCTTAGAAGAATCATGGAAGTCCTGATGTAGGGCTTAAAGGCCGTGTTCCAGTTTCTTGGGCAAAGAAGTGGGGACGGGCATTGTAGACCGATGGAAGAGCTTGTGCAAAGGCACGAAAATGAACGGATTTCAGTGTAAGCACAGTCACACAGCTGCTTTATCTTCCATCTTTACACCCCACTCCATTAAAAGTTGGTAGATGATAAAAGATATTTGCCCACTTAAAAATCATCAGGCACAATTTTGTGCTAAGGCTGTGGGCCAGCCCGTATATTGAACTTAAGGTGTACCTTGATATCCTCGCATCCTGTATCACATTTATCAAAAATACTATCTTCTAAAGATAGCTGGAACAAATAGTTGGGAAATGTCAAACAATTCTGAGACAGAGATGAAGTTCAGTGAGTGTCTTCAAGTATCCTCTTTGTAATGACTTTACAAAAGAGCAGTTTTGACCCTGCTTTCTATGTAGAATTTGACAGCTGATTTTATTTCCCCCACATGTATCACTTCCCTGACACAGTGCTATTGGGCATTTGAAACATTTTCCAGTGGGGAAAAAACCTCTCTTTGGATCCGACTGCAGGCATTCTTAACCTGTTTTTGAGTCCCAAACCTCTTTGGAGAATCTGATGGAAACAATTGACCCTTTCCCCAGAAAAACTTGTATGTGCAAATACACACCAACTTTTGTATCTGATTTCACTGCGTACATGATTTCCTGAAACTTGTGGCTCTCATAAGGTCTCATAGCCCCTAGGTTAAGAAGTCCTAATCTAAAGGAAATGATCAAGTAAATAACACTGGAAATGTCCTGTGTGTATTTGTTTAGGAGCCAGCACAGTTGTAGCCCCTTTTGAAAGCAATGGGTATGCTGAAAGGATGGCAGCTGTCACCCACACAGACCCACAATACCCTGGCTCCATCACATTGCTAGAGCAAGTTAATTAAATTCTGCAAGCCTTACTTTGTTCATCTGTAAAATGGAGATAATAATGCCTCTCAACTCAAGTTAAAATAAATCATGGATTTAATTTAAATCTTTAGTTTAACTGAAACCATGGATTTAAATTAAACCACGAATGTAGATATAGCAGTCTATTACATCAGGCACTCAGTAAATGGTAGCTCTTAATACATGTAAAATGTGTGTCTTTGCTCAGAAATCTGCTGGTGCTGTGACCCTGGAGAAATCTGTTTGGGGTGTTGTGCAGAAGGTCCCTAAAGGCTGACAAACGCCTCTTGAGAGCACTTTGTTGTTCCTGAGCTGGTGCCACTGGAACGAGTGGCTAGATCAGGTTAGTCTTTAAGGTCTTTTCTAGATCTAGGTCTAGGTCTAGTCTTCTTTTGCTTTTCACCTGAACATCAAGTTTTTCAAACCATTGGATGTACAAAATTGTGATTAATTAGCACATTTGTTTATTCTTTTATGCCCAGAAGACTTCAGGATCTTCCTCTAAATTACAACCTAAACTTTATATTACCACTATGGAAGTCTTACTATACTATGATCATTGGTATGGTTATTACTTGAGATTTTTAATTGAAATTTTTATTGAGATAATTGTAGATTCACACGCAAGTTGTAAAAAATAATACAGAGGGAGCCTTGGACACTTCGCCCAGTTCCCCCCATAGTAAAATCTGCAAAGTCGTTGTATAGTATCACAACTAGGATACAGACATTGATACAATCCAACAAAATTCAGATTTTCCCAGTTTTACTTGTACTAAGTTCTATAGTCTTAACACCTGTGTAGGTTGAAGTATCCACCACCACACTCAAAATACTGAACAGTTCCAACACCATGATCCATCATGTTTATAAACACATCTTTTGCCCCACTCCCAACACCTGGCAACCACTAATTTGTCCTCCATTTCTAAAATGTTGTCAATTAAACAATGTTACATGGGTGGAATCATACAAAATGTAATTTTTTGGGATAGGTTTTTCTCACTCAGAGTGATTACCTGGAGAGTCATCCAAGTTGTTACATGTATAAAGTTCATAAAGTTATTATATATATCAAATAGTTCATCATCCAAGTTGTTACATGTATCAAGTTCATCATCCAAGTTGTTACTTGCATCAAGTTAATCATCCAAGTTGTTACATGTATCAAGTTCATCAAGTTGTTATAGATATCAAATAGTTCATCATCCAAGTTGTTACATGTATCAAATTCATCATCCAAGTTGTTACATGTATCAAGTTCATCATCCGAGTTGTTACATGTATCGAGAGTTTGTTCCTTTTTATTACTGAGTAGTATTCCATAGTATGGATGTATCACAGTTTGCTTCACCATTCATTCTTTGAAGGTGGGCTAACTCATTTTTGGCCATTACAAACAAACTACTATGAACCCTCGTGTACAGGTTTTATGTGAACATAAGTTTCCCATTTCTCTGGGATAAATGCCCAAGAGTGCAACTGCTGAGTCATATTGGAAATTACATGTTTAGTTTTATAAGAAACTGCCAAACTGTTTTCTGGAGTGGCCAACACATTTTACTTTCCTACCAGCAATGTTTCTCAGCATCCTTGCCAGCATTTGGTATTGTCATTATTCTCCTTTGCCATCCTGATAGGTGTGTAGTTATTGTTTTATGGCTGTGGAATTATTTGAGGTATAGATTATTTCTTCAAATATATGCAGCCAGATAATTAGGGACAATTCTAGAAAAACAGTCTTTCTTTAAGGTCTTCTTTAAAAAAACAACAACAAAAACGTCTTTCTTTAAAGATCCTAGTTGAATCCCACAGTCTATGTTCAAAAACAGGAAGGTCATCACTGAAAATGAGCTGTTATTATTTTATTAAACTGCCATTATTTATTATTGAACTGCTATTATTTATTAAAAACCTAATTTTTAGAGAGTAGTTCCCACTTAGATGAGCGGTGTTTTAAACAACTAAATTGATTATCCTAATAAAAATAATTAAGACACTATTAGAAATATAATAAGCTCAACTTAAAAAATTCAGACGTGACAATTTTATTGTAAATAAACAAAAGAAATGTCTAGGCTTCTGGTCTACTACAAGATTTTACAATTTTTATTGGTTCAAAAAAATAAGATAAAAATTCTCCCAATTCATCATATCTCATCTATAATACAGAAACAACAATAACCAGACAAATTAACAAAATGAAATACCAAGTAAGACCCTGAGACATTGTTTATTGGCTAAATATTTTTGCTTATTTTTGGACAGCATTGGAGGAAGCTTTACTATATTCTATGCCAATGTTTCTTGAAAATGTGGTCACAGGAAAGCAGTGGTCACCTGGTTAGAAATGCAAATTCTCAGTCACCACTCCAGACTTTTATCAGAAATAGTATGGCCAGGACGCCTGTTCTCCTAGGAATTAATGCCATTGTCCTTTTATCTTGGGGTCACTCTCTCAAGATTGTAAGCTCTGGAAGGAGTTCCCAATTGGCTGAGTCTAGTCCAGGTCCATGGACTGGCTGCTTGGGGACAGCGACAAGGAAAGATGAAGCCTCTTTTACTTACATAGTGGGAAATGGGGCACGGCCTCCTGCCCAAAGTATGCACAGTAGGGCTCTCTCCCTAATAGATAGAGAACAGAATAGGCCACAAATGGCTAATGTCTGCCTCAGAAATGTGATGGGGGAAGGAGGGCAGCAGATTAACATTCCCTATAATTTGATTAAACTGATATCAATAATTTAGAGTTCAATTTTTGGTTCCCCAAGCACACACTGACTCAAATGTGAAGACGGAAGCAGCCTAACGAGAGGAAAGAGTGAAGGAAGTCTGTGATTTAAAATGAACTGGAAAATTCATGAATCACAGACTCTTGCACTAATGATCAAAAAAGGGCTGTACTAAGTGCCCATCTGTGGCAAATATTAACCACACTTTCTGTTGGCAAGGAGGTGACCCAATTCCCCAGCTTTACAGATGCACTGAACCAGTAACGGAATCATTCTGTGCATTCTGCCCAGTGTTTAAATCAAACTCATCCTTCTGCTGAGATCCGGCGAAGCTCTAATCTTACCCTGATTGTGCAAAAAACAGAAACAACTACAGATGAAAGTGACAAAGATTCCCCTAGTACCGAAAAGGGTGGGAACTGTACCTCATTACTTAAAGGCATTAGTATAAACAAATTAAATTAATTTGGGGTTCTGGTTTGTGAAAGGGAGGGCTGCTCTATAATTATTAGCTTCCATTCCTGCTTAGTGAATGTGATAAAGATTTTCGAGAACAGCTATTTCAGATCCAGGTTCTTCCCTTTTTCAATGCCTGTCATAGCACTGGGGGGGTGGGGGTAGGGAGGCGGTGGAGGTTGCTGAAAGCTAACACTTTGTCCATCCATCCATCCCTCCAGCCGGCATCAATCCCCAATCTGTCCAGGATCTCCCTGGATGAATGGGGCTTGGGCCACAAAATAGCTGTAAGACTTCCATTGTTTCTTCCCGGGAACCACATTTTAGAAAACACAGTTTTGTCATTTGTATGCACCGATTTATGAGTTCACTTTTCCTCTTTATTGTAACGTAGAATATTAAACAAACATTTATTAATGTGCTAATGTGCAAAGAATTTTTATTTGCTATTAAAATCATTTGTATTGTGACGCATTTACAGAAAAGTGAAACTCCTATGTAGTCACCACATAGCCCGGCCCCAGAAGACGCCTGCAAATTCACCCTCCTGATCCCAATCTCTCCCAGCTTCCCCCCCAGAAGACCACTCTCCTGACTCTCACATTCATGTCTTTGCTTTTATTCATAGTTTATCCATTAAGTATAAATCTCTAAGCATAGTTTTCTTTTGTCTGATATTGATTTTTCTATAAATGTCCCATTTTGCATCTTTTTTTTTTTTATTCAACACTACGTTTTTTGAGATTTATCCATATTACCACGTTGTGGCTATAGTTCATTTATTTTTATTGTTTGTATAGTATTCTATACGAGTTCATTCCTTTTTATTACTGAGTAATATAATACTTCAATTTATCCTTTCATGGATATTCGGATTGTTCCAATTTGGGGCTAATATGTACATTGTGTTAAATTTTGACTAATCTGAATATTATATTAAATTGCATTTTCTAATTACTAACAACAGGGCATTTCTTTGGTTATTTGGAATCCCTTTAGTGAAGTGCATATTCAAGGTTTTGGGGTTTTTTTGGGGTGAGGGAAGATGGTTCATATTTCTATGGGAGTTTCTGTGTTTCTTACTGATTTATAGGTATTCTTTATGTAGTTTGGATATGACCTGTCAGTGTTTCTTTTTCCCATTTTTTTTTATCGTGGCAAAATACACAATATAAAATTGAACATCCTAACCTCTTTTAACTGTAAAGTCAGTGGTATTAAATACATTCATAATGTCGAGTTCCATCACCAGAACACCACCCCTCTCCAGTACTGGTCCATCTTGTCAAACTGAATCTCTGCACCCATGAAACACTAACTCCCCATTCCTTCGTCTCCCCAGCCCCTGGCAGCCACCATTTTGCTTTCTGTCTTTGTGAATCTGACTACATGAGGTACCTCTTATAAGTGGAAGCATATGGTATTTTTCTTTTTATAACTGGCCTATTTCACCCAACATCGGGTTGTCAGGGTCATCTATGCTGTAAAATGTGTTGGAATTTCCTTCCTTTTTAAAGCTGAATTGTAGAGATAGACCACACTTTACTTATGTGTTCACCTGGCGATGGACAGTTGGGTTGCTTCCACCTTTTGGCTATTGTGAATAATGCTGCTATGAACGTGGGTGTACTGCTATGAATAATGTACCGCTCTCAATTCTTCTGAATATATATCCAGAGGTGGAATTGCTGGGTCAGATGGTAATTCTATTTTTAATTTTTGAGGAACCTCTGTACTGTTTTCCGTAGTGGCTGCACTATTTTACCTTCCCACCCACAGGGCGCAGGGGTTCCAATTTCTCAACATCCTGTCCTTCACTTGTTATTTTCTAGTTTTTTCATAGTGGGTGTGAAGTGGTAACTCGTTATGGTTTCTATTTACATTTCCTTGATGACTAATGATATTTAACATCTTTTCGTGCTCTTGTGGGTCATTTGTGAATCTTCTTTAGAGACATGTCTGTTCAAGTCCTTTGCCTATTTTTGAATTGGCTTGTTTGGCAAGGAATTTTAAAAGGTCGATTAGGTATGGTCCCTGCATTTGGGGGCTTACATCTAGTAGTGGAGACCATCACATAAGCAAATCATTAAAACGATGTATAAATGAGGCAGAAAATCCAGACTGAAGGCTTTCCTTTCTTGTAGACACCAATATGCTCTTGGTGTCAGTGGGCAAAGGGAAGGGTGCAGCAGCTTTACCTGGAAGCATGTGGAAGGTGATGAGCATTTGTGCCCCGAATCTTAAGCAGCAAGTTTCTGAAAAGGTTCAAACATCAGCAGTGATTAATTCAGGAGCATCGCCAGTTGAAATATCTTGGGACATAGGGTTGGTAATTTTGTTTCTCAGAAAGCAGTCCCCAACCTTTGCTTTTTAAACGGGTTGAGCAACTTTTCTCAACAAGCCACATCTATTTCTGTTGATTATACCAATTTAGACATTGCCATTTGCTCAAAGCAAAGTGAGTGATGTCTTAACTGAGCACGAGACGTGGCTGCAATGTCTCTCTTTAATAAGTGAGAATCCTTGGCATCAAGTGAAAAAACCGTTTTATTTTCACTAAGGGAAGTACAAGCTACAAAGAAGAAAGACCGTACTCACTACACTTGAGTTTACGGATTATGGTTGGATTCGCAACTCACTGACAAAAATGAAGAGACTTGAATGTGAATTGTTATCCTAAATAAACCACATTATGCCAGAGTGGAATATTTTGATAATAATGGGTGGTCTTAGGAGAAGACTTCCCTTGGAAAAAGGGTGGAGCTAAGTATCCTTAGAGATGTTTCATGGGAGCCGAGCATCCTTGCCCTGAAGGAGTTTCCACTTCCTAATGCAATCCTTTGCAGAATGAGTCCTATGTAAGTGGGAGGGGAAGGGGGGCGGCAGGGGATTGGTGCCAACAATAAATGACTCAGGAAAGTTAGGAGCCTGCCGGTTCCCTGGAATGTGGTGTTTGGGAGCAGTACTAGGTTGTTTGCCAAAGAGCGAGTTCTCTTCTTCTCAGGAAGAATCGGCCTGAAGTTCCAAAGGAAGACTTGTCTGGACCTCTCGTCACTCAGATGAAAAACTTCCTGGGGTTTTGACGGGAGAAGAGAAACTGCAGGTAGAAAGCTAGATTTATGGCTGTGGGCAGAGAGAAAGCCCCTTTCTACAAAATACCAGCTTATTAAGGTGGGTATACTCTTTCTAAAGGAGTCCAACAAAAATGGCTTTCAGGCTTCCTCTGGATTCTGATTTCTTTATCACCCAAATATTACTTTCCCCACCTTTCCTCAATACTAGAGACATGTCGTGAACTGTTTAACAATTGTCAGAGTTTCCTTCCCTCAAAATGCACAGGGAACTAGAAACCCAAGGTACATGAAACCAGGATAAAGCCCACAGCAATGAGTTCCCTAGCAAGCTCCACATTAGGGATATAAGCTGCACTGGATGTGGCATCAGCAGAGTGGGCTTAAATATCCCCCTATTTGCTGGCTGTGTGATCATGGGTGAGTCTCTTAAATCTCTGAGCTTCACTTTCCTCATCCATAAAATAGATACAATATCACCATCAAACCGTTATTATAAGCTTTTCTGGTATGAAAGACACTATCTGTGAAAATAGTTTGTAAAAGTGTCATATAGATGACTGTTCCTAATCTAGAGGTATTTGTAGCTAAACCTGCAAGCTTCCAGAGAGGGACTTGTGTTTGCCTCATATATTTACTCAACTGAATGTGCAAGGAGTGACCAGAACTTTATAAATAAGAAAAGTTCCTATAATTATTAACAACTGTTAAATGTTATGATTCCCCATTTCCCTACCCCCCCCCCCAAAAAAAACCCCAACATTTTAAAGCCTTTCTAAATAATCCTGTTTCTCAAAGACAAGCCATTCAGGGATATATTTTCCCATTTATGATTCACCCAAATGGCGTGAAAGGGTGTTGACTTTGGAGGAGCGATGCTCACACACTGAAACGCCTTTTTATTACTGGTTGACTCCCAAGTCATTTGTCAGACTTTCATTGTACGTAGTTATGCTTTAGGAATTTAGGACTCAAATCCTAAGTCATGCAATACACCATGAGATTATACAATTCTAATGTCTTTGAGGATTTTTTTTAATTGGGGAATATTGGGGAACAGTGTGTTTCTCCAGGGCCCCTCAGCTCCAAGTCGTTGTCCTTCAATCTAGTTGTAGAGGGCACAGCTCAGCTCCAAGTCCAGTCGCTGTTCTCTATCTTAGTTGCAGGAGGTGCCGCCCACCATCCCATGCAGGAATCGAACCAGCAACCACGTTCTTAGGAGCTTGCGCCCTAACCAACTGAGCCATCTGGCTGCCCCTGAAGTTTTTCATTTTTAATTATTACTAAAAAACTACCAAAGATAAAATTGGGACTCCTCTCTATTGTGTCTCCCAGCAAGAAGTTAGCATTTTGGTGAATAGTCTCCCAGAATTTTTTTCTATACATATACTACCAGATATATAATATTCATACAAATAATATACTGTGTTTCCCTGAAAATAAGACCAGGTCTTATATTAAGTTTTGCTCCAAAAGTCACAGTAGGGCTTATGTTCAGGGGATGTCATCCTGAAAAATCATGCTAGGTCTTATTTTCCAATTAGGTCTTATTTTCGGAGAAACATGGTATAAACACTGGTATTTCTTTTTTTTAAAAAAAGATTTTATTGGTGAAGGGGGTACAGGATTTTATTGGGGAACGGTATGTACTTCCAGGACTTTTTTCCAAGTCTAGTTGTTGTCCTTTCAATCTTAGTTATGGAGGGTGCCATTCAGCTTCAAGTTGTCCTTTCAGTCTTAGTTGTGGAGGGTGCAGCTCAGCTGTGGAGGGCGCAGCTCAGCTCCAGGTCCAGTTGCTGTTTTCTAGTTGCAGGGGGCGCAGCCTACCATCCCTTGCGGGAGTCGAACCGGCAACCTTGTGGTTGAGAGGATGCACTCCAACCAACTGAGCCATCCGGGAGCTCAGTGGCAGCTCAGCTCAAGGTGCCATGTTCAATCTTAGTTGCAGGGGATGCTGCCCACCATCCCTTGCGGGACTCGAGGAATTGAACTGGCAACCTTGTGGTTGGGAGCCCACTGGCCCACTTGGGAATTGAACCGGCAGTCTTCGGAGTTAGGAGCACGGAGCTCTAACCGCCTGAGCCACCGGGCCGGCCCCAACACTGGTGTTTCTTGATTCACCAATTTGAGACATTATCTGTTAGCTCTTCATTATGAAAGATGAGGAATTGGGTAGCTAACACTTCCTTCCTTCTACTTCCATTTTTGTGGTTACTATTTTGGGTTCTTCTATTTGTACTTTTACATAATTTTTTTAAACCTGTGTTTGCTCTTCTATCAGCCTATAACTTGTGATCCCCTCCACTTTGGATGAAGACATGGGTACGCTACCTTTGCTCCACTTCTCCTCTACTCGCCCACTTTCATTTTCTGTCAGCTATATTTTGACAATGTCAAGGATGGCAACATTCACGTTCTCTTCTGCAGGGAGTTGACTTCCCTGTTTTGTTTGTTGGTTCCCTAACTGTTTTAGAGTCAAGATCAAAATTACACGACACTTTGATTTGCTTCACTTTGGCCATGAGTTTCTTACACAATTTGTCCCCTGTTGTTTCTAATAGCCCTACTTTCTTCTTTTTGATGGAAGCAAAAGACATATTTTCTTCATCGTGTCATTAACATCATCTGGATCTTAGATATTCTATTACTTGGATCTATTTCATTCTTTTTCTTGAAGACATTCTACCAGGAGCTCCTTGCCTTTCTGTTTTAATTTGGAACACCTTTCCAGCTTCACTGCACAACTCTTATCTTGGTACGGTTTTTCACTGGATTTCTGGGATGGTTCTACCATTTCTTGAAACTTACATCTCTTTTTGGGGGGTGGGAGTGGGGACAGATTGCTTTTATACTTTTTTGATGGAGTACACTCTCAAGTAGCTTGCTTAGAAAGTACTTGAAAGGTAATAATTCTGAGTTTATATCTGAAAATATGATTATGCCTTACATAGCTATTCTCCATTCTGAATAATTTTCCCTCAAAACTTGAAGGCATCGTTCCATTATCTTCTAGCATTCGGTATCTCCAAAGAGAAATCTGATATTAACCTGAGCTCATTCTTTTTTAGGTAACTTATTTTTTCTCTGGAAAATTTTAGGATCTTGTTATTTTTTAAAATAATTTTTAATTTTTCAATCATAGTACACATACAATATTATATTAGTTTCAGCTGTACATCATGATTAGACATTTATGTAACTTATGAAGTGATCACTTTGATAAAGTTAGTACCCATCCGACACCATATATGGTTATTACAGTACTATTGACTATATTCCTTATGCTGTTCTTTACATCCCCATGACTATTTTGCAACTACCAACTTGTATTTCTTAATCCCTTCCCCTTTTAAACCCCTTCTCCCAACTCTGCTTCCAGCTGGCAGCCATCAAAATGTTCTCTGTATCTATGAGTTTGTTTCTGTTTTGTTTATTTTGTTCTTTAGATTCCACATATAAGTGAAATCATATGACATTTGTCTTTCTCTGTCTGACTTATTCCACTCAGCACAATACCCTCTATGTCCATCCACGTTGTCACAGATGGCAAGATTTCATTCTTTTTTAATGGCTGAGTGGTACATTGTATACATGTACCACCTCTTCTTCATCCATTCATCCATTGATGAACACTCAGATTGCCTCCACATCTTGGCCATTGTAAACAATGCTGCAATGGACATATGGGTGCACATGTCCCTTCAAAATAGCATTTTGGGTTTCTTCAGATAAATACCCAGAAGTGGATTACTGAGTCCATTCTTTGTCTCTTCTTATAGACTTTGTTTTAAAGTCTATTTTGTATCATATAAGTATTGCTATCTCAGCTTTTTTTGTTTGTTTCCATTTACATGAAATATCTTTATCCATCCCTTTATTTTCAGTTGGTGTGTGTCTTTCAATCTGAAGTGGATCTCTTGTAGGCAGCATATGTATGGGTCTTGTTTTCTTATCCATTGAGCTACCCTATTTTTTGATGGGAGCATTTAATCCATTTACATATAAAATAATTGTTGATAGATACGTAATTATTGCCATGTTTGTTCATAGTTTTGATCTTTTGTTTTCATCTTAAAGAAGGCTCTCTAAGATTCCTTGTAATACTGGTTTGGTGGTGATGAACTCCTTCAGCATTTTCTTGTCTGGGGAGCTCTTTATCTGTCCTTCGATTCTAAATAATGCCTTTGCTAGGTAGAGTAATCTTGATTGTAGGTCCTTGCTTTTCATCACTTTGCATATTTCCTGCCAATCCTTTCTGTGCTGCAGTTTCTGTCGAGAAGTCAGTTGACAGTTTTATGGGAACCCCCGTGTAAGTAACTGCTTTTCTCTCCCTGCTTTTAAGATTCTATCTTTGATTCTAAACTTTGGCATTTAAATTATGGTGTGTCTTGGTGTAGGCCTCTTTGGGTTCATCTTGTTTGGGACTCTCTGCGCTACCTGGACTTGTATGTCTACTTCCTTTACCAGGTTAAGGAAGTTTTCAGTCATTGTTTCTTCAAATAGGTTTTCAATTTCTTTCTCTCTCTCTTTTCCTTCTGGTACCCCAATGATGCAAATGTTGGCACACTTGATGTTTTCCCAGAGGCCTCTTGAACTATCCTCATTTTTCTGGACTCTTTTTTCTGTTTGCTATTTTGAGTGTTTTCTGCTACCTTATCTTCCAAATTGCTGATTTAATCCTCTGCTTCATCTAACCTACTGTTGATTCCCTCTTATGTATTCTTTATTTCAGTTATTGTATTCTTCAGTTCTGACTGGTTCTTTGTTTTCTGTCTTCATTTTTATGTTTCCTGTCTCTTTGTTGAAGTTCTCCCTGAGATCATTAAGCATCCTAATAACCAGTGTTTTGAACTCTGCATCTGGTAGATTGCTTGTCTCCATTTTTCCCCCTGGAGCTTTGTTCTGTTCTTTCATTTGGGATTTTTTGTGTCCACATTTTGGCTGCCTCTCTATTTGTTTCTATGTATTAGGTAGGGCTGCTATGTCTCCTGGTCTTAGTAGAGTGGCTTATGTAGTAGGTGTCCTGTGGGGCCCAGTGGTGCAGTCTCCCTGGTCACCAGAGCCAGGTGGTCCAGGTGTGTCCCTTGTGTGGGGTGTGTGTGCCGTCCTGTTGTAGTTGAGCCTTGGTTGCTGTTTGCACATCAGTGGGGGGGGGGGGATTGGCCCTTAGACTGATTAGTTGTGAGGACTGGCTGTGACTACAGTGGAGGAGCTGTTTGGCAGGGGCTGATCCTACAGAGCAGGATTCACTTTAGCAGTGCTCTGGTGTCACTGGAAGCGGCTTGGGTGGGTCCACAAGTTGGGTGAGGGTCTCAGGGAATCACTAGGATGGGGTGAATGGTGTTAACCAGGTTGATGGAGACTCAGATAAGGCAGCTGTCTGCAGCTGCACACTAGGAGGGGCAAGGGCTCCACAAAGAAAAAATGGCTTATGCCAGCACTTCTGTCTGGGAGAAAACTCTACCTCCAGCCCTCACCCTGAGACTAGAAAATTCAGTTCCTCCCCATATGTCACTGGCTCTTTTGAGCTGCTGGCCAAATGCTAGAGTTCAGAGCAAGTGAGTCTGTGAGCAAGTAAGTCTGTTCTCGGACCCTTTAAGAGGAGCTCCTGGGACTGCAGCCACCCTTCATCTGAGCCACAATCTCCACTGGTTTTCACAGCCACAAGTTGTGGGTACTTCTCTTCCTGGCACTGGATCTGTGGGCTGGGGAGGCTGGTGTGGAGCTGAAACCCCTTGCTCCTCAGAGGGGAGTTTTGCAGCTGTGACATCCCACCTGATTCTTAACAGCCACATATGGGTGTGGGGGCCAGCCCATTCCACGTCTCCACCCCTCCTACCAGTCTTAAGGTGGCTTCTTCTGTGTATCCTAATTTATAGGACTTCTGTTCAGCTAGACTTCGGGCAATTCTCAATGATGATTGTTTCGTAGTTAAGTTGTAATTTTGATGTGGTCGTGAGAGGAGACAAGCACAGTATTTACCTTCAATGCCATCTTGACTGGAAATCCTCCCAGCTCTTCTGTTTATTTTTGGTGTTCTGAAATTTCACGGCACTGAATGTAGGTGTTGATCTTTTACTCATTTATTCTTCTTGGCATTCAGTGGGTCCTTCAGCCTAGAGATTCCTTCAATTCTGATATATTTTCTTTTATGATTTCTTTAATAATGTCTCTGTTTTCTCTTTTGTCTTTTTTTGGGAACTCCAGTTACGCAGAGGGTGAGCCTCCTGAATTAATCCTCTCTTATCTTTCTCCCAACTTTATCAACTTTATTTCTGGTCTATATTCTGAAAGATTTCCTTACCTTTATCTTCCAACACTTTTCTTTATTATTTTTTTGTGACAATCATTTAATTTCTGAGGTTTCTGTTTCATAATGTCTTTCTCTTTTATGGCTGCAGTATTTATGTTCTCAAATCTGAGAGTTAATTTCCCTCGCTTCTCTGCATTATGACTGTTTCTTCTGAGGATAGTTGTTTCATTCACCTTGGCCTTTCTCTTACACCATGTGTTGGTTTTCTTGTGCCTGATCATGTCTATTTAAGAATGGGAGCCTGAGTTAATTTTTCTGGACCAATTGGTTCAGATTTCTTATATATACACATCTAAGTATTCCCATTAGGATTCTCTCATCAATAGATTAGCGAATAGGGTGCCCTATGGATGTGACAAAAGGTTTCTTGAGTGGTAGCTGAGTAAAAAGAAAGCCATTCTGATTCTTGATCTTTTGCATGTGACTTGTTTTTACTCTGGAAATTTGTAGGCTCTTTTATCAGACTTTTGAAATTTCACAATGATGTGCTTTGGTATATGTTAATTTTCATCCATTTTTTTTCTGGGCCAGTCACTAAATCCTTTAAATTTGGAAATGTTTTCTTCTGCTTTGGGAAATGCTCTTGAATTAGTTCTTTGATTATTTTTGTCCTATACTTTTTTCATTCTCTACTTCTGGAATGCCTCTATTCAGATTTTGGACCTCAGAGATTCCAAGATTTATATAATTTCATCTTTTCTATGTTTTAAAATATTTGTCATCTTGCTCTACTTTATGGGAGATTTCCCCAACTTTATCTTCCAACCCTACTGTTGAGTCATTCATTTTTACTAACATTTTTAAATTTTTCAAGTCCTTTTTGTTCTTGGACATTTTAAAAATAACATTCTATTTTTGCTTCACGGAAGAAATATCTTCTCTTATCTCTCAATTATGCTAAGATTGTTTTTGTTCAGTTTTCTTTGCCCTGCATGGCTTTTCTTCCAAATCCCCCATCAGTACCATTTCTTTTTGTCTCTATTATGCCAGAGGCCTTCCTCAAATGTCTGGCAGTTCTTGGTCTGTGAATTTAAGAGTAAAGTACTGAAGAACTGAT
The DNA here is from genome assembly GCF_964194185.1 of Rhinolophus hipposideros. Lineage (NCBI taxonomy): Eukaryota > Metazoa > Chordata > Mammalia > Chiroptera > Rhinolophidae > Rhinolophus > Rhinolophus hipposideros. The sequence goes on from NC_138069.1 coordinate 7,084,295, forward strand.
CTCAAGCTCAGTGAGCCTGGGGTAACCTGGCCAGGTTGATTCCTTGTGGAACCCACCATGTCAGTGTCTTTTGGTCTTTCTTCTTAGGATGGTCAGATTTCCCAGAGAAAGATGTAGTTTTTTGCCTGGAAGATATCAACCTGGCTGGCCCGCATTCCATTTACCCAGTGGGGTGTGAGGTTGGGGGGGGGGGCACACCATTCCCTGTGTAATTTACTTAATCCTCCTGCATTCAGCATGATAAATCTGCTTTCAACCTTGCCTAATGTATTCCAGTGTAGAGACTTTTTTTCAAACAATTGTGAAAATGAACTTCCAGTTTACTGCCAGGGTGAAGGGGAGGATGATCAGCTTCATGAAAGATACAGTGGCTTCTTTTTCCTTTTGAACTTTTAATTATGGAGAACTTCAAATATCCAACAGGAGGAAAAACAGACTAGTATGATAACTCTCCATGGAGACACATCTCCAGCTTTCAACACATTTCCAGTTCTGCCCCATATGTATATCTCTCTCTTCAGCTTCCCTCCTCCCATTTTATTAGGTTGGCACAAAAGTAATTGTGGTTTAAAAAGGTTAAAAATTGCAAAAACCACAATTACTTTTACACCAACCTAATACTTTGAAACAAATTGCAAACATCATTTCATCTGTAACCATTCAGTATTTACCTCTAACAGATAGGGACTTTTTAAATTAACCTTGATTATACAAAATAAGAAAAGTTAATTTTTTTACATCATCAAACATCCATTTAATGTTCGTTTCCAATTATCTCATGTCATATGTGTTTTATTTATTTTTATATTTATATGTTGCAATCAGAATACAAATAAGGTCCACACATTCTGGCAGGCCAACGTGTCTTTTTATTATTTATTTATTTTTTAAAAGATTTTACTGGGGAAGGGGAACAGGACTTTATTGGGGAGCAGTGTGTTTTTCCCAGGACCTATCAGCTCTAAATCAAGTTGTTGTCCTTTCAGTCTTAGTTGCGGAGGGCGCAGCTCAGCTCCACGTTCAGTTGCTGTTAGTTGCGGGAGGTGCAGCCCACCATCCCTTGTGGGAGTCAAGGAATCAAACCAGCAACCCTATGGTTGACAGCCTGCGCTCCAACCACCTGAGCCATCTGGCCATCTAGGAGCTGAGCGGCAGCTCATTGACTTTATTCTAGTTGCGGAGGGCGCAGCTGGCTGGCCCACGTGGGAATTGAACCGGCAGCCCTGTCACCCAGAGCTCGCGCTCTAACCAACTGAGCTAACTAAGTCTCCAGCCAATAGCCATGGAGGAAGAGAAACCAACTACCTACCACATAAGTGAATTTAGAAGCATATCCTCTCCAATTTAAGCCTTCAGATGAAGGTGCAGTTCCAGTAGAAGCTTGAAAGCCACCTCATGGGAGACTTTGAACCAGAACTGAGCTACACACTCCCAGTATGTCTTTCCAGTCTCATTTTGGAGCTAGCCCTCAATTTATAGCTTCCCCCATGTGCAATTTTTTAATTGGAATGTATTGGAGACTGAGTTGTCATTTTGAGTTTCTCACAGTCTAGATTTTGCTGATTGCATCTGACTTTAAGTTCACTGATTCTTTCCTCTGTCTGCTCCATTCAGCTGTTGAACCCATCCAGTAAAATTTTAATTTCAGTTATTGTATTTTTCAGTTCTAAAATTTCCATTTGGTTCTTTTTTTTATCTCTTCTATTTCTTTGCTGAGATTCAGTGACCCTAGACTATCATCAAAATGATGTCTTTAAAAATGTGAATATATGATAGAGTGGCAGAATGTGGTAGTCAGTCTCCAAGGTGACTTCCAACGATTCCTGTCTCCTAATCTTCACAACCTGTGTAGCTCCTCCAACATTCTACTGTGTTAGTCTGTGTAACCAATAGCATCTGTCAGGAGTGATGGCATATCACTTCTGAGATTAGGTTATAAAGGACTGTGGCTTCTGTCTTCGGCACTCTCTTCCTCCCATGCACACACACTCAGATCACTTGCTCTGGAGGAAGTGAGCTGTCCTGTGGTCAGGAGATTCAGGCAGTGTACCATGTTTTCCTGAAAATAAGACCTAGCTGGACAATTAACTAATGCATCTTTTGGAGCAAAAAGTAATATAAGACCCGGTATTATATTATATTATATTATATTATATTTATTATACTATATTATATTGTACTGGGTCTTATATTACAGTAAAATAAGACCAGGTCTTATATTAAGTTTTGCTCCAAAAGATACATTAGAGCTGATCATCTGGTTAGGTCTTATTTTCAATGAAACACGGTGTGGTGGGGAACTAAAGTCTCCAGCCAATAGCCATGGAGGAAGAGAAACCAACTACCTACCACATAAGTGAATTTAGAAGCATATCCTCTCCAATTTAAGCCTTCAGATGAAGGTGCATTTCCAGTAGAAGCTTGAAAGCCACCTCATGGGAGACTTTGAACCAGAACCACCAGCTAAGCTATCTCCAGATTCTGACCCACAGAAACTATAATAAGTGCTTTTTTTAAAAGCTAGGTTTTGAGGAAATTTGTTATGTATTAGCAGATAACTAATACATCAGGGTTTGTACCTGAGTCCCTGCTCTACCACTTACTAAAAGATGCAGGACAAGTTGGATAGCTTCCTGAGCTCCAGTTTTGTTACTTGGAAACTGATGACCATTTTTGTCTCACCTACTTTTCAGGGTTGTCATGAGTCTCACATAATATAAAACATTATACAACTATTAATTTATCAAAACTAACCCCCATTTTATATATGAAAACTGGAAGGCCAAAGGAATGGAAAGAATTGACAGAGGAGGCATTAAGGTACAGAGGAATTACGTGACTTGTCCAGGCTTCAATTATTTAGAAAAGGAGCGAGGACTGGAATCCAGGGGTCATGACTCCAAGTCCAGTTATTTCCCCTATGATGCCTAAAGTATCACATGCTATTAACATTAAACAGTCACTCCATATTTCAGGAAAATAGAAAGCAGGTAGATTATGGCTTGTACATGGTTAACCAAGGGAATTGTATTTCTTCTATGGCACATGACAAATCTGAAATAAATGCAAGAGGGTCAGACTCGTTCCAATTCAAATTGCTTTTACATTGTAAAGCCAACATAGAACCAGTTACTCCTTCCTTCCGCTCTCTGTTGCTCTGCCAGTCATTTCAACACGCTGAGTCCAAGTGCATGGGCACCCAGCCCGAAGGTGACTAACACCATCTCTTTGCACCCAAAACATGTATAATAGGCAAATAACACTTTTATTTAAAACCTCGCTAGACAAGTTGGTATCAGTATCTTTACACTACAAATACTCCTTTGTTATGCAATTTCAGTAAAAACATAGTTGACTGAGAAGAGAAAAAAAAGAAGTTAACAGTATTTTGAGCCAACCAGGTCAGACCATTTGGGCAACAGTGTTTAACCTTAACAGGGTTTCAAACTTTTTTTCCTCAACTATTTTGGTAAACTATCTCACTTTCTGCTTTCCCCTCAACTTCAGTCTACTGCTAGGGGAAAAAGTGACATTTTAAAATGTTGAATAAGAATCTGATCCCAATCAGACAAAAATAATGTGTATATTGTAAACATAAAAATAGTTGTGTTGGAGTGGTAGGATCATTTTTTTTCCGTTCTTGGTTTTGTTTTTAATTTTTAAAAATAAATTTATATACAACATAGAATAAAACATTATATACACTACATAGTAATATATCTTATATATAATTTATATTTTTAATTTAAAAATTCAAATTTTATACATCTGTCTTAAAGTGGGATTTACTAGATCTTTTCGGTTTAAATAATAACTAGTTATGGTTTATATTTTTACTCTTCATGTATATCAGTTATATTCTTTAGTTGCAAGCAACAGAAACTAACCCTGGCTACTTAAACAAAAAGAGAACCTATTTGAAGAATATGGGAGAGAGTATAGGACTCAAAGGGAGGCCTTAGAAAAGCAGGAGGCAGGCAGCCTCTGACAGTGGCCACTACACCGAGCATAAGGCCCTGCCACTGGAGGAACTGAACACTCGCCAACTACTTCTGTTTCTTCTGTGCTCAGTGCCTGAGTCTAAGATGCAAAGTTTTCAGAGAGCGAGATTCTGCTTGCCCAAAGGCATGCCATGCTAGGATGTCCTGAGCTGATGAACGAAAGAGGGAGTTGAAAGAAATCTCCCAGGTCCCCTCCATTTCCATGTGGGAGAGCAGAACACTTTGAGGATCCATCCCAACACAGCTTTTAGCAGTGGGCAGATAGTCATCCCCAAAAGGAGATGAAAATATTGACTGGAAGGCCCAATGTCCACTAAGCTGTAGATTTGTTCTCAGCACTGGTTGAGAAGTTTGTGCGAATATGAACTGTCTTCCAGCAGTGTTTTAGATGGACACCCACACATCTTTTCTCCTCACCCATCAAGGACCAGCAAATACATGCTTTGGGTATGACATGTGCTGCTTTGTATAACTTGATCTAATAGCTACACTCAAACTATGTGAATCAAATCTAATCTTTTAAACATATCCCACATCCATTACCAATGCCTACTGCTGTGTTCCCCATCCCAGGCACTGTCTCTCCTTTTCACCTCCTTTTGATGACCCACATAGCTTTTCCTGAGAAATATTCTGTATTAATAGGCATTGCATAAAAATGAAAAGGAAAGAGGACCCACACGTTTAAGAAATACTGGTTCAACCAAATCTACAAATCATAGTTTGTCTAGATAGATCTTCAAAACAGAGTAGAATGGTCTGTAGCTTACTTTAAGTAACTATTAAACCACATTCTCAGGAGATGAATTCCACATGGGTTTAAGACACAAGTGGTTTAACTGCATTTTTGATAGAGGTGAAAATGTCAAAAATTTTATTAACATTCAGTTTAAAAAGCTTTGTAACAGTGGTCCAACAAGATATAGGAGTGCTGCTTCTTAAAGAAGTTAACCCTTTAGGGTTTGGTCCTTGGTTTAGAAGTTGTGGAGCTTTGGTATTTTTTTGTTAAGAGCTTTAAGAATTCATTATCTTGGTCCATGGCTGGTAATATCATGCCATTTTCTTCTTCCTTCTGAGGAGAAGAGACACTGTTATATCTCCAGGCTCTCAACACATTGTTACCACCATCAGCTCCTTAACATCTGTAGATTAGAATTTGCTCTACATTGGCCTCAAGGCTCCCTCTGAGAAATTGAAGGAGAAGCATTGAAATATCTCAGGATGGACCTTAAATGCAGTTTTTGTGTGTGTGTGTGTGATAAAACATACATATCATAAAATTTACCATCTTTGATCATTTTTAACTGGACAGTTCAGTGGCATCAAGTCCAGTCACATGGTGCAACCATCACCGTCCATCTCCAGAACTTTCTCATCCTTCTAAACCAAAACTGTACCCATTAAACAACTCCCCATTCCCCTAGAAACTACCACTCTATTTTCTCTGAGTATGACTACTCTAGGTCCCTCACGTAAGTGAAATTATACAGTATTTGTTCTTTTGTATCTGGCTTATTTTTAAATAAAAAAACAGTTTTTTGATACATAGACTGCTAGCCTTACAGTGAGTAAGGATACAAATGGGTGTAGCTGTTACTTCTAGATCAGAAGTCTTTAACCTCGAGCCCTTAGAGGAGTCCTATTGATCCGAACCTTCTTTAAGGGACAAGTCTCCTAATTATAAGGTTTTAAGAGGAGGTTTAAATTCAGAAGATGCTCATCAACAGTCTGGGTCTTCTCTGCTTTGAGAGCATTCTCTTGGTCCCAAACCAAGATTAGCTGCGTCTGGGTAGCAACAATCACTGCCCTGGTCTTATTTATTGTATGGCTCTGGATTATGCTACTGATTCAAGTTTGACACCTAACAGTATCACTTGTTCTGTAACCTCCTCGCTCCATGTTTACCTGGCCACCTAGAACTTTGAGCTCACCTTCCTCATAGGAAACATAGCGAACATAATGCCCAACAAAACCATAATTAGATACTGCTTTACACTCATTAGGATGGCGATGACAAAAAAATAAAGAGAAAATAAGTATTAGTGAGGATTCTGAGAAATGGAAACCCTTGTGCATTGCTGGTGGGAATGTAAAATGGTGCCGCCACTGTGGAAAACAGTATGGTGGCTCATCAAATTTTAAAAGTAGAACTACCATATGATCCAGCAAGTCTACTTCTGAGTTTATACTGAAAAGAACTGAAAGCAGAAACTTGAACAGGCATGTCTACTCCCATGCTCATAGCAACATTATTCACAATAGCCCAAGGGTAGAAACAACCCAAGTATCCATCAGTGAAGGAATGGATAAGCCAACTGTGGTCCATCCATACAGTAGAATATTATTTGGCCTTAAAAAGGGAAGACATCCGGACATATACCACAGCATGGTTGAACCTTGAAGACGTTATGCCAAGTGAAATAAGCCAGTCACAAAAGGACAAATACTAACGATTTCACTTAAATGAGGTACTTAGAGTAGTCAAATTTACTGAGACAGAAAGTAAAATGGTGGTTACCAGGGGCTGGGGGAGGAGGAATGGGGAGTTAGTGATTAAAGGGGACTGAATTATGGTTTGGAAAGATGAAAAAGTCCTGAATTGCACAGTGGCGATAGCTGCACAGCAATTGTCACTAAACTATACATTTAAAATTGTTAAAATGGTACATTTTGTAATATTTTACAATGAAAGTTTTTAAAAAATGTCTGTTATCTGATCATTATTCCCTGCTCCTGCAGAAAACTTAGAAGCCTCTTGTAGACTTCATCCCAAACATCCTATTCTGGAAAGAAACAGAAGGCAGTAAATAGCAAAATGATGTTTCAAAAGCTGGCCTGCCCTCGTTTAATTTTTTCAATAACAAGTCATTTTAGCATTACATCCCTTCTCATCCTATTCCCCTCCCGCAAAGTTTGGAAAGTAGGAAAACAAGTAGGAAAACAAGACTGAAATTTGAAACCAGAGGCAACAGGACAGGCTTCTGTGGGACTAGAATGGTTTCCAGGAGTCAGAGCTGCCACTCCAAGGCGGCCGTACAGCATGGCTTGGGGAGAAACTCAGAACTGAGGCACGAGAGAAGCCCGCCTGTCCTGTCACTCGCCTCGCAGTGGCAACACAGGCCCCTGCCAGGTGATCACCTGCGATTGTGGCCCACCAAGAGGTATGGGCATGGTCTTACACAAGGAGGTCACCTACCTCTAAAAGTGGTTCTCGATAATGTTCAAAGCAGTCAGGGCAACCTGATCGTTCTCATGCAGTTGCAAAGCCTCGATTCTATCAACCCCACCAAGTTCTTCAATCAGAAGGCACAGGCTTTCCTTCTCCAAAAGCTTCTCTGCTGCCTGGGGGGTGGCGGGATGAGAGCTAGTGAGACTCTTGGCAAAAGCCTGAGGTGGGGCAGCTTTCCCGGTGGAATCAGACCAAGAATCCCGTTCCCGAATGGGCAGTCAAGGTTTCACTTTTCCCACATTGATTTAAAATTGCACGGTCGCCCTCCCATTTTGGCTATTTGTGTTACACATATTTAGGTTTCTCTTCACTGCACAACATACACTATTTCTTTTGCTGAATGTGCTGTCATCCATTCATGTATCACTATTGATATTTAGTAGCTAGCCCCTGTCTAATTAACAGAAATTGCTTTAAATAACAGTTTGAAAGAATGTTCAAGTAAAGCTAGGCAAATGCAGGTGTTTGGACCTATACTCCCTGAAAGCGTTGAGAGATGAGACAAGAGGCCCTCAGTAACTGTACCACAGCAAATAACGAAGTCCCGGGAAACAAATAACGTGGGAGGCTTTATCGTCCAGGGCTATTCATTCACTCCAACATGTGTCCATAAACGATAGGCGAGGCAAGCAAACTGGAGATACTGATGTGATTTACAGGAGACTTTTCGTAACCCATACTATCGGGGAGACATAATTGTAATGTTGTAGAAATATGTAAATAATTGTTATGGTGTAGAAAGTATAATGTAGCAAATGGTCAGAGGTTTAAGTTACAGAAGATGTGCACAGATGGCTCCGACTGTAATACAAGGCATAAATGAACAATACTGTGCCAGGTCGATCATAGGAGAGTGACATTCCCAAAAGAAGGAACGGCGAGGACAAAGTTTTGAAGCAGTAAGTACTGCATGTTATGAGACGAGGGAGTAGTTCAGCTGCAGAGAGAGATAAAGAACAAACTTTGCTGTCATACCCGGAAGGACTCTGCTCGCTATTTTGTGAGCAGTAATAAAAAACCTCTTGTGGAGCAAATGCAACATCCTTTGCGCCATATTGTTTACCCAATGAGAGTCTGTTTAAGCCTTGACACCCTCTGGGCCTCTCTGTGGGTCCAAAATGAGTTACTGGATTTGAGTGAATAAACTACCGAGTTTCCCTGGGTCTTATATTAATTTTTGCTCCCAAAGACTCATTAGAGCTAATGGTCCAGCTAGGTCTTATTTTCAGGGAAACGTGGTAAGAGAGGAATCGACATGCTAAGTTAGCCTCAGAAAGAAAACTGGGCTGTGGAGCAGCAGGAGCCCTGGAGAAGGACTTTGGACCCTAATAGCAAATGGCCCCAAAGTTACTTCAAAGAACCTCAAGTGCACTCTGCTGCCCATTTGAGGCTTTCTCCTGTTTCATCTCGATCTTTCTAACCTACTGTCTCTGATCCAGGGGCTTCACTGGTTCATCAGATGTGATTTGATCAGACTCTCCCAAGGAAAAATCCCAAGTGTTTAATTTAAATGAAGCAGATGAAAGCACAAGTGTGCTTTCACAAATGTGTTATGTCCAACTTTGTCTGCTGGCTGCCAACTCTCTACTCTCTGTGTGATTTACTCGAAATCTCAGTGTCTAATTGGACTGTGTTTCAAATCTGTTCTTGACTCAGGTCTGTTCTTTCCAAGACAGTTACATGAAAAGGGTGCTTAAAGGGAGCTTTCAAAAGGAGTTCCCTGGTGTTACTTTGAAACTTTTCAAAAGGATCTTAACCAAGTTAGCCCCAGATGGTTCCTGTCTCCTGCTATTCACACCCTTGTGTAGGCTCGGGCTGATCTGTGTAACCAATAGGATGTTGCTGAAATGAACCCCTTTATAGATCCTAAAAGACAGGGGGCCTTCCACCTGCTTCCTTAGCTTATGTGCTCCAGAGGAAGCCAGCTGCCACAACGTGAGGACACTCAAGCATCCAATGGAGAAGTCCGTGTGGTGAGAATAACTTGCCAGGTGTGTGAGGGAGCCATCTTGGAAGCTGACCCTGAGCCTCCAGCAAGTGTTCCAATGAGACCAAAGCCCCAAGTGACATTTTGGACTTCATGAGAGACCCTGAGCCAGAACAATCCAGATAAGCTGCTCCTAACCTCGGAAGTTATAATATGTGAGATAATACACGTGGGTTTTTTGTTTTCGTATTTAAGGAAGGCGCAGCGCACAGTGGCCCATGTGGGGATCGAACCGACAACCTTGGTGCTACCAGCACCACGCTCTAAGCAACTGACCTAACCGGCCACCGCCAATATATGCGTGTTTTAAGCCACTGAGTGCTAATTTGTTATGTAGCAATAGAAAACGAACACAAACAGTATAAAAATATTGGCTTAACTTACCTTTATTTCAGAAGTAGGACTTTTTAGAATTCTAATTCAAGCCTTTGTAGTCCATTATCCCAGCCACACAGATGAATGGAAAATACCTCTAGTATGGTCCCTTATATATATCCCTGCTAACTTCTTGCTGCTCCTTCAAGTATACCCTATGTTTCAGCCTTCTAAAAGAGCCCGTCACGTGGCTCCCTATTTGTTTTCTGCTTCAAACTATTGATTGGTTTCTTTTTTTCTTCTTTTTTTTCTTTTTCAATTTCAGGTGTATAAAACAATGCAATAGTTAGACATTTCACCCCTCACAAAATGACAATCTCCCTTCCCAACCCCCACCCCCATCGATTGGTTTCTCCATCTCACTTGGAGTCAATCAGAGATCTCATGGACCTTATGAGATCTGGCCCCTGGGTGCCCTGAGTCTGATCTCCCATTATCTTCCATTCCATCCCTTTGCTCTGTTCTGGCCACCCTCCCCCTTGCTCTTCCTTTGACCTAGAATGTTCTTTCCCAGGTGGCCACATGACTCACACTTCTTTGAGGTCTTTGCTCAAATAGTCTTCCTCAGAGAAGTTCCTCGTAACTATTGCATATTAAAGATCATCGTGCCCTCCGCACTCTGAGCCATCAGTGACTACCTCTTTATCAGCTACATTACCCACAACGCCCCACCTGATGTGTCTGCTCCCTTCGCTACCACTACATAGGCTCGATGAGAGCAAGGACTTTGCTCTGTCATATCCTGAGCATCTAAAACAGTGCTGGGCGCAAAGATTCTCATTTGAGAAAATGAAGATAATGGACCTTCTTTGAAAGTCCTCTTATTCTTGTTCTCCGTAGAACATCTGGACAGAGGAAAAGGATGGGGGTGGGGGTGGCTAGGAGAGGGAAGGGGTTCTAAGAACCACATTAAATGTCTTAAGTCTGGTGACTGCTATTGAGAAACCAACCTGTTCAGAACAGCTCACTTGGAGGAGAAAATTGATGATATTCAGGATGATGATGATAATTTTGGTGTCTCGGATGGTGAGCAGGTTCACCAGTGGCCCTAAGACTCCAGCGTGGATAAGTTGGATCAGCTGGTCCACGGTGCCCCCATTTGTGAAGTTAGCCACTGTCCAGATAGCCTCTTTCTGGACTTTAAAATCTCCCTGCAGAAAGAATATTTACATTCTTTACAGATCCTGAAGTACTTAAATATAGTAAGACTAACTTGGTTCAATTTCTAGGTAGGCTGTGACAGCCAGAACTGTCCATGCAATTTACATAGAACACCCTGAAACTTGCCTCTAGTTCTGTAGCAAAAGACAGCATCTGTGAAAAGCCAAGAAAGAGGCAGGCGGACTCATACGGGGTTTGAGAGGCAGTTTCTAAGTTCAAACAGACTCATTTCCTTAAGTCAGGTTATGGGAAAAATAGAACCAATATATACCAATCCAGGTAATTGATCTAAATTAGACATTATGCTTGGAAGTTTAGATTCTAGCCTATGTCTACATTTCCAGTCTTTCTGCCCAGTAAAACTTTGGGCAAGAAGCTCCATAGTTATAAAGCTGAGCACACAGATGTGATCTTAGGGACTGAGCCAGCCCCGAGGTGACAGAAGACCACTGAAATATCACTCATTGCATCCCTTGCATTTATGAAAAGCATTTGGCCCAGAGATATGGGAGTAATTTATCTTGGATCCTTCTAGGCCTGGGCAGAAGGAGTTGTTCCCATTTTGTGGCCTGGGAAAACTGTGACCTCAATTTAAGGCAAAAATAAAAAACCAAACAACTTATGGCTCCAAGCGAGTTATAGTTCAAAAGGCAGAGTTTGAAATGAGATTACTTCTTGATTCATGACTGGAGGCTTCTGATTAGAATATGGACAGACTCACAGAACACAGGATAGGAAGCGTCTAATAGATTGGAAGATGCTATGGTTGGGGTTTTACACCTGACCTAGCTTTTCATACTTAATGGAAACCTGAGAACCCACCATCCAATCTCAGAGCAGAAACACCTGAGCAGGAAAGCACACCTCATCTATTAAAAAGGTGGCAAGAAGAAATACTGATGATATTGTCCTGGGGAGTACGGAAGTGACAATCAGGAGGAAGAAGGAAGCTTTATTGTACTTCGACTTTCACATTTGGATTTTCTGTGTATATTACCACTTTAATCAATGTGATTTTTATACTGAAAAGGCCACCTTTCTTCAGTATATTATATCACCATAACCAGATATGTTTTTCCTCCTAAAACAAAACAAAACTTTTCCCTCTTTTGGCAAGTAGAGAGTAGGTGGCACATTCTTTGAACATTACACAGAGATAAACCACTATTTATCAGCTCAAGATTTTTCTGGATATTTGAGCTGTGGGGCCACCTTTTTGATGAACAATGCTTGTTTAGTCTTCTAAATTTTTCATGGGTTGTTCAAAATGCGATGACCTTTTCTTTTTTGTTTTTGTTTTGGGGAGAGCTAGGAAGCTAATGTTTCATAGCTCCGTTGTGATCTCAATTAGTTAGCTTCTTTACCTGTGCCTGAATTCCTGAAGGAGTTCAATACACGGCCAGTTGGACCAAGTGTGCCACTTACATTTTTTAGCAGCGACACCAAGGGAGGCAGCACATTGCAAGCAATCAGCTGCTGGATGTGCTGGTGGGGCCCCGCAGCCACATTGCTCAGGACCCAGGCTGCCTCCTTCTGGATGGCAGATTTGGGGTGCCTCAGGAGTCGGGGCAGCACACTCAAAATGCCTGCATCGATGGCCACCTGCGCCTGGAGGTCCGTTCCCGTGACGACATTCCCCACAGCGCGGAGAGAGGGGGTCTGGAAGAACAAGGCTAGAAGCGTCACCAAGTATTGCAGGTTTATCCCAGTGAAAGGTGACAATCACACCACGATGTGTGCCCTCCCAAGCATGAGTCATGCTATGCTGATGGCTCTCTGGAAGCCCGTGAACAATGGTTATATCCACGACCCTTGTTAATTCAACACATTGATAGCTGTTTATAGAGCTTATAGGTACTTGCCAGCTTCCTAGTAGTTCTGACTCAAGTGGGATAGAGGTCAAGGGATACTTTTATCAAGAAGTGACGTGGTCCCTTTCACATCCTTAGACTGGGAAAGCTACAACATTGATGATGGTGTTTATAATGTCGATTGAATTTATAGCTAGCACCAGTGTCACGTTTCTGTTGTATCTTTAATTGGAGCTAATAAGGTCCCAACGGCATTTGTTGGCATCATCACAAACACCCCTCTCAAGAACGCTGAAGGTCCGCAGGAGGGGTCTACGATTGGACTCAAGACAATTGTCCTAGGAGGATTGACTGTGGCTTTATTTTGGTTTCTCTGCACTGTGGTGGCAGCCCAGTGCAGCCCATCAACAATCCTAGAGTTTCCCCAGCCTATTACACTGGGTATCTGCTACTCAGGTGACAGGTGGAAGGCATGCTATAGGCCAATCACAGCCTTGCCAGGACCGGCAACTTGGGCCCAAACCCCCAGAATGAGGAACTTCTTATAGATATTCTCTTCACACCCTCCATCCACCAGCACTATCCGCAAACTAACCTTGACCTCTGAGGAATACAATGCTACTCTCAGAATAGATGATCACGAAGGCTGCGTAACATACAGCATCATGCACAGAAGTCAAAAGGGGCACCCACATTGTAAACTACATTTTCAAGAAGTATATTCTGTAAGTGGCATGTTTCATGACACAGAAAAGTATTTGATGTTGCTTTTACTTACTTTTCATCTATATCTGAAATAGTCTCAGAGAACTAGGGAAAGGATAAGAGGGAATTTCCTTTTACACTTTAGTAAGAAACTTAAATATTACATGAGTTTTACACACACACACTCACTCACACACACACACACACACACACACATCCTGTATAAACAAATTTATTAATGGCTACTTGCATAGACCACTAGAAGGAAAGGCCGCAAAATAATAGTTGACTGATTGGAGGGATTGTAAGCAATTTTAATCTGTATTTTCTAGTTATCAGATTAAGGAAAAGTACGTTACTTAAGACCCTCTAGGATTTGGGATCAAAATAGATACAAGTGTTTGGCTTCGAGAGTGGCAGAGACCAGGGAAATGCAGACAACAAACTTTGTTTGAGGTAAAGGATTAGAGCTGAGTGTGGAAGACCAGGGCTGGGGAAAGAACAGACCTTGCTAAAGTGAAAACAATGCATGACTATCGGCAGGCCCATACCGACACAGATGGGACCTGGGACACTTACCAAGACGTTGAGTTCCGAGCTGGCCATGAGCTCAACCAACCTGGGCAGGAACCCTGTGTCAACCACTTGGCTGATGCGCTCATTGCTGCCATCCGTGAGGTAGGTGAGGGCCCAGCAGACGTCAGAGAGAACCTCGCTGTCTTGGTGCTGCAGGAGGTGGAAGAGGATGGGCAACATCTGCTTCACGGCTTTTTTGCAAGGGTATGGGTCTTTGTTCCGGCACAGGTTGGACAAGGTCCACGTGATGTTCCGCAGAAATGTAATCTGTAACAAGAGACTGCTTCCAGCATCGCGTGCCAAGAAGAAACAACGCAGGCGGCACCATGTCCTTGCCGGCTTTGATTGATATTATTGACCAGCATGAACCACAACATTTGAGCGTCAAACAGGAATTTGTCCTCTATAGTGAGGGACACCAAGAATGAGCTTTATGCTTTATAGGCAAATGTTTGATGGAGGTTTCTTTAGAGTTCTTCCCCACCACACTCAGTTGATGACCTCATTTCATTTTTCACTGGCAAATCAAAGCTGCAGCAAGAGTTACATATCCTTCCTACCCGTCTGAAACCAACACATCATAACCACTCTTCTGATCGTCTAGCCGAGGACCAGCCTTCCTACCCTGCCTGCCCCTGGATTCCATCACTTTTCACTTTTAAAGATCAGTCCCCAGATTACCTCTCCCCTGGATCTCTCCCATCAGTATAGAAACACACTCTCCAACCTTCAACCCTGACCCCTGGCACCTCTCCAGCTATCATCCCACTTCTTATTTCTGAGTCCATTCTTAAGGAGCCATCTATATTCGCTATCCACCCTGTAGCTTTCCATCTGTCCTTCTGGTTTCTGTCCCTACTTCTTAGTGATGAAATCAGCTCCTTCCAAGTCACCAAATCCCACAGCTGCTTTCCCGTCCTAAATTTACTGTCTCTCTCCATTGTATTTAGTAGCCAGTTGTTTCCTTCTTGGCATCTGTGATACCAAACCTGGTTTTCTATTATTGAATAGACTTTCTTCTCGGTGTTCTTGGCAGGCTCTGCCCGACCTATGAATGTCAGAGCCCCAGGACTTGGTCCCGGGCTCTCCTCACACGCTAGGTCAGGGGGTTGGCAAACTTTTCTGTAAAGGACCAGGCGGTAAACATTTTCAGTTTTGCGGGGCCATAGGGTCTGTTACAACTAGTCAATTCTGCCCTTGTAACACTACAAAAGCCACAGACAATATGTACGTCAATGAATGTGCTCCACTAAAACTTTATTTACAAAGCAAGCAGCTGGCCAGGTTGGGTTTGCTGAGCCCTGCTCTGGTTGGTCTTGCCCAGCTGGGTGACACACGTGAGCACAGAGATAAGTATTTAGAGCTGCACATCCACCTACCTGACACTGCTCTCACGGTGCTTCTCACTGACTTCAACTTAAATGTACAACTAAGCCTCTGATGCCTCCTTCCCTCCATCGTCCTCACGTCTCTAGGAGGACAGTCATCTCAAACCACCAGAATCTGGGGCATCCTTGTTTTTTTCTGTCTCACTTCTATGTCTGGTACAGCGGTATCCCAGGTCCATCAGCTTCACCATCATCTGCTATCATCCTACAACAAGCAGCCAGGAGCGTCTTTCTGAAAGATCAGACCACTTCCCTGCCTGCCTTGAAATCCTCCAAAGGCTTCTCTGTGACACCAGGATGACGGCAAAGTCCCTTGGCCCACGTGCCACCTCACACTGCTCTCTCTTACAAACCCCGTGGTCATGCCAGCCTTTTCTGGGTTTAACCATGTCAGATCTTCTCCCACCTTGAGGACTGAGTGTGTATTCCCCTGGGTTTTGGAAGCTAACCTCTCTTCATTTTTGTTTGAGGCAAAGCTACAACCCAAATTTAACTTCTAATCCAGGGAGGCCTCTGTTCTTGTCACATCGATCAATTTTGACTCTAAGCTTCAAACTTAGACCCTATTACCTAAGAAGAGAACTGGTGAGCCACCAATTCTGTGCTCTTCGAATGGAGAGCTTAGTCATCTACTTTTGCTGGAATGTAAGCTTAGAAAAAGCTTAATGGACTCCTTCCAATACCCTCAACAGAAAGATCAGCACTCCTGCCTGCCGAGGACAAATTTGGATCAATTTCTATCTGAAGTGATAGTCAGTCCTAGGACTTGTTTATAATTGCTGTCACGCGGGGCCAGGTGATAACCACATGGCCTCGCGTTGATTTGGAAGTACTTCCCCAACTTCCCAACTTTGAGAACTTCTTACCTAACTGGGTTTTCTAATTTAAAGATACTCACTGGTATATTTGATGAAACCAGGGCCAGCAGACGTGGGATGGCATTGCTCGTGATAACCAAGTCTCTGAATTCTGCGCCATCACCTACAAAGAGATAAGAACATGACCTTCAAAGAGGGAACAGAGAGAATCTTGAGGTCTGTGACTAATATTTTAAAAGTCTGTGCAAAGGGTAAGAGGCCAAAACTCTTTCCTGGGTTGGGCATGTAGATGATAGGATAGCCCTGAACTGGACCCTGGGTCTCCACCATGAAGTTTGGGTGTATAGGCGTGCGGTGCAGAGCAGGCACCACCTGGCAGGGACAGCCATGTGCAATCTGATCTGTGGACGCATAAAGGAGCCAGCCACCTGGACCTAGGCAGTGTGCTCTAAATGCTGTCGGCATGTCACAGCGCGGTTCTCAGGAAGACAAAGGCCATTACAGACCAAACTGTCTTCCCAGAAGACCTTGGCACAGGGCAGTAACTTCCAAATGCAACTTAGAGCACAGTCTGGGAGATGGATAGATGCTGTCATCAGCTCTCTGCAACTTTGGCTAGTATACCAATTTTAGACCTTAGAAGCCTCAGTTTGTGATTCTTCAACTATCAGGGAAGGCATAAGTTACATTATACCAGCGAATTTTGCCAGTTCCTTACTGAATCAAGCAAGATGAGAGACAAAGTCTCTGCAATAGATGCTTTATTTCTGCAAGCACTTAAACAAGGAGACTGATTTTATATTCTGTGTTTGCTAATCCCAATATCTGAAGTCCTTGGAGGTCAAATCATACTGTTTGTTTCTGCTAACTCGATCTTGGTGGGGTATTGATTCTTTGAATTTGAAAATGCTAATCTTTGGCTGATCTTACTTTGTCAAAATCCTGAGGGATGCAATTGAGTTCATTTCCCCCAGAAAACATTTTATTTATATTCAGCTAGGAATCCCGGAGCCACCAACCCTGCATCACTGACACCAGCTCGGGCTTTCCTGGACCACGCAGGGAATAGGGCATCAAGTCCCAAATCTACAAGGCTAATCTTAGGATTGTGTTTTCAGGGAAGACCTTTACCCCAAGCTAAGGAAACACTTTTTGTATGTTCTTTTGGCAACTTTCACTGGAGGTAGAATTCTTTTAGGGTCCTAGGTTATGTAAGGCTCTGTCATAAACCCCCATTCTGCATGAACCAAAGGCTTGTCTTTGTTCCCGAAACCATCAAGACCTGAGGCTGTAGGACCTGGTATTGGCAGATGTCCCTAGGTAGCCTGTAGCTTCAGTATGTACTGCATTATCTGGTTTTAGCTTCCATTTTTGGCCTCTGAACTTGACTCAATTTTGGAAAATTTCCAGGCACTCAGAGTATGGAGTCCACGATACTATCCAAAGGACTCCCATAGCATGCCACGTGCCTGGCCCACTGTTTTCTTAGCCCCCCTGAGGGAGAGTCTCACCTGCTATATTACCAAGGGCCCACACTGCTTGTTCAGACACAATCATATGTGGGGAAGACAGAAGCTCAACCAAGGGCTGGATGGCTCCCGCTTCCACAACAGCTCGAGTCTCCTCCGAAGTCCCTGAAGCAACATTGGTCAGAGCCCAGGCGGCCTCACACTGCAAACAGGGGTGAAGTGAAGACTTCAGGAACTCCACCAGCCTGGGAATGAGTCCTGCTTCAACAATCAGGTTTAGAGGAGGGTTCCTTTCCTGCGACAGTATTTTCCTTTGCAATGAAGTAGAAAACAACAAAACATGAGCCACATAAATCAGGTATTAAGAAGCTCCTTTCTCGATATTCTTGGCATTCCTAACTATCACATGACACAAACAGCTGACCGGAGCCACTTAATGTCCTCGAGTTTAGCCTATAGCACTTTGCAGTGATGAAGCCACATTTTCCCCTTCAGGTATTATCTATCACCGGGATTCCTGTAGAGGCCAACTTAAATTAAGCAATTCATCTCTGACAACACTTGTATATCTTAAGTTGTTCTCAAGGACAGTGTAGAGGAGACACTTAGTCTCACTTTTGGATACACTAGCCTTGTCTTATATTGTGTGGGCATTATTGCCACTGACAAGAAACCAAATAGGCCACCGGAGCTCATTTCGAGCTATGAACCTGCCAATAGCAGAAGTCTGTTTGGTGATACCTGGCTGCCTGGACGGCCTGGAAACATAGGGCTGGATCAGAGGCATTCACACCATTGATTATTTCTTCCAGGGTGAGGCTGACCTGCAAAAAGACACACATTCAGGTCAGAGTTTCTGCCAAAAGGAACCATGAAGGTCGTCTAGTCTAGCCATCTACCTGCTTCGAACAGGCTGGCTTGATGAGTATGTTCCAAACTGCATGCTGGTCTATATCAGGAGAGGGAAGAGCATTTGGTGGTTTCATAGGTCTCACAGATCTCTAGCACACTCCTCATGCTCTAGGGGACAGGTAATTCCTATCGTCACTTGGATCCCCAACACCTTTTTTTACGGCATGCAGTAAGAACATGCTAGTGGATGTCAGCCCAAATGGCAAAGGACCTCCAAAAATTCTCTCCTCCATAAATGCAATAAGAAAACTGACAATCGTCAGAATCCACTTTTCAGAGCTCTAGAAACTGACCAAAAGCTTCTAGCAATTTGTTTTATGAGAGCCTAAATTCTTGATATGTTCAAGAAAAATATCTAGATCTAAGTAAGAATAGTGAGCATTGTAGCATTTTGCCTTACCTTATTCCCATCTACCCCCCAGATTCATGGTAGCCATGAAAACAAACAGCTCAGCAGCCACTGGAGGAGACAGAATAGTTGTTGCTCCTTTAAAGTCTCATTCCCAGACAATTATTATTTGACCTGTCTGGTAGTTTTCTGGGAGATCCCATTTGTAAGATTCATTTTATTTGACCGATATCTCACACAATACACAATTCTTTTCCCTGAGGGTATTTGTTAAAAACAATTAGAGGAAGTTGTTTAACTTCACAGCTGACTGGGGGAAGGGGTTTGCTGAATAACAATTGGTGCAAAAAAATAGATTAACAGAACAAAAAAAAAAAAAAGGAAAAGCTAGGGAATGAGATGTTCATCGTGGCTTTGGAAGCTCTGACATACTCCTGAAAACCAGAAAGCCATGTGGCATGTATGGGGCTGTGCACATGCTTACAAAAAACTGAGAAGGCACTGAGCTCTTATCTCTGACTGACCTGATGGTCTGTGCAAGCAAGAAGTGAAGGTTTAAGTCAGGGTTGTCAATGGCCTGGCTGAGTGTTGAAGGCATGCCCCAACAGGTACATAGAACACCTTGGCAAAGATTGGGTTAATTTTTGGTGTTTAAGGAAATCAGTCTAATCATTAGCTGACCAGTAAGCTAACTGAGCAAAGAACTCAGTGGCCACACATAACAAAGAAAACAGACTTTACAAAAGTAGTTCAGAAGCCACTGAACAAACAACAACCAACAACAACTAAAAACCCTGGGCAAAAGGGATCTGATGTCCAAAGTTGCCATATTGTATCTTTGAAAATGACCAGTTGTCTAAGAAATTGCAAGACATGCAAAGTATGGCATGTACACATGAAAGCAAATCAAATCAATAGAAACTGTCCCTGAGGAGCCCCAAAATTGATCTTACTAGGCAAAGACTTTAAATATGTTCAAGGTGAAAAGAAAAGAAAACAAAACAAACAAACAAAAAACACGTCTAAAGAACTAAAGGAAAGAATGAGAATGATGTCCCACCAGAGAATATTGATGAAGAGATAAAAATT
This sequence comes from Rhinolophus hipposideros, assembly GCF_964194185.1. NCBI lineage: Eukaryota > Metazoa > Chordata > Mammalia > Chiroptera > Rhinolophidae > Rhinolophus > Rhinolophus hipposideros. Next base: position 7,104,165 of record NC_138069.1, read on the forward strand.
ATAAATAGGAACCAATTAGAGTACAATAACTTTCCAATTCACTAAGGGGCTTAAGGGCAGATGTAAACACACAGAATAAACAATTAGAAAACTTGAAGATAGGTCAATTGAAATTATCTACTGTGAGAAAGATAAATAAAAAAGAATAAAGATGAAAATTAGCATATCTGTCAGACACCATCAAGCATACCAACATATGATACATAACAAATAGGACAGAGAGGAAAGAGAGAAAGCGGCAGGTATATTTGAAGAAATGATTTCCAAAATCTTACCAAATTTGATGAAAAATTAATCTACATATTTGAGTAGCTCAAACAACTCCAAATAGGAAAAACCCAAGAGATTCAAACATAGACACATCAGAATCAAACTGTTGAAAGCCAAAACCAGAGAGAATCTAAAAAAATCAGCAAAAGAGAAGCAACTCATCATGCATGAGGTCTCAATAAGATTAAGAGCTGATTTGCCATCAGAAAGCATGGAGACCAGAGAACAGAAGGTGACATATTCTAAATGCTGAATGAAAGACTATCAAACAAGAATTCCATATGCAGCAAACTATAATATAATGAAGGAGAAATTAAGACATTCCCAGATAAACACAAACTAAGAAAATCTGTTGTTAGAAACCCACTGTACAACAGAGTTCTTCAGGTACTAGAAACTAGACAATAATTCAAGTCATAATGGGAAATCAAGAACACCAGAAAAGACAAATATATTGGTAACTGTAAAAGACATAAAGAATACAAATACGTTTTTGATTGTAACTCTTTCTATATAATTTAAAAGACAACTGCATAAAGCAATAATTATAAAGCTATACTGATAGGCATACAATGTATAAAGAGGTAACTTGTGTGACAAAAAGAACAAAAGGAGGTGGGGAGAGAATGAAGCTATAGAGGAGCAAATTTTGTATACCATTGAAATTAGGTTGATATAACTCCAAACTAGATTGTTTTAAGATGTTAACTATCACCCGGACAAAAACTAAGAAAACAACTTAAAAAACACAGCCAGAGAAACAACAGGAAAAGTAAAATATTTAACTAGAAAATATTTATTTAGCACACACAAAAAATGGAGAAATATAGGCACAAAAAGACATTAGATATAGATAATAGCAAAATAGTAGACATAAATACTATTTTTATTAGTAATTGCATTAAATGTAAATACATTACATTTAAAATACATTACATTACATTCCAATAAAAAGCAAGTTTTGGTAGCATGGATTTTAAAAATCCATGATCCAATTACATGCTGCCTACATACTTTAGATTCAAAGGCACAAATGGATTAAAAATAAAAGGAATGAAAACAGAGACGTCATCAAAATGGCAGCGTGAGGTGAGCCTCTGTAAGCTCCACTGGAATTTACAACTAATCGAACAACAATAACTCCACAAAGGACTCCCTGCACAGCACACAGGCAAGACGAAGAGGCCCACTACTGAATTCACCTAAAGGTGGGAGAATTGCGTGAGTGAGGGAGGAGGGAAGGGAGAAGTGCGGAGACAGAGCCGGGCAGGCGCAGGACGCAGACCTAGCTCAGTTCTCCGAGCTTGCTGCATCCCGGAACCACTGCAGCTGAGGGAGAGGGAAGAACTCGGACTGCTAGGGCTCCGCTTACGGCCCACAGGGCTGAGGGGGCAGCATATAACACGGCTGAACTCAACGCTCATGGCAGAGACCTTGGAGCAAAGACTGAGGGAAGAAGGCTGAAAATGGTGGTTTAAGCCCTCACTGCTGAGCAGAGAACGGAAGCCTTAGGCACTGAGACTAGCCGCCCCCTCCTTTCCCTCCCAGAGCTCGCACCGCCCCCACCTGCCTGGTGCTAGAAGCGGAACAGTACCAGTGTCAGATCAAAAGAACAGAATATTTGCTGTTCTGAGAAATGTGGACTGCAGATACAGATTCGCAGCCCATCTAGTTCCGGCAAAGGGGAGGGAGCTGTGGAAGCGGAACTGGCTGTGGTGGTGGTCGCCGACATTGCCCTGGACCACCTCTCACAACTCACCCCGCCCCTGGCCCCACCTATCTGGGCGGATCCCTGCAGGAGTAAACAGAACTGCTGAAACATTCAGGCTCTGAATCTGGTGCAGAAAGAGCTTTGGAACTTCAAAAGCTCTCCACATACTCACACGGACACTGCACCCTGTGACCCAGGAGAACTGTTAACAGGGGAAAAGCCCGCCTCCCAGGGAATTCCCCCATTGTGTGAGAAGCTGGAATAGTGCAGAGAAAACATAGTACTACTGTATAAGAGAGGAAAAAAAGGCTGCAGTCGGAGAGAAAATAAAACGTTCTACCAACAAATACTGGAAAACAAAAGAAAGACCTCTTCCTATCAACCTGTTGCAGAAGCCACTCCTGTAGATTCCTAGGAAGAGAAATAATAAATCAGTAATTGCCATGAATAACAAAGGCAACAAGACCGCTCAGAAAGAAAGTGAAAAGTCTCCAGAAAAGGAACTTAAAGATGTGGAAATATGTGACTTAAATGACAGAGAATTCAAGATTGCAGTTCTGAAAAAAACTCAACGAGATGCAAGAAAACACAGAAAGGCAATTTAATGAACTCAGAAACACAATCAAAGAACAACATGAACATTTTACAAAAGAGATTGAAATTTTAAAAAAGAATTAAATGGAATTTCTGGATATTAAGGACTCAATAGAAGAAATTAAGAATGAAATAACCAGCTTAGGTAGTAGAGTTGACCGGATGGAGGAAAGAATCAGTGACATCGAAGATAGAAACCTGGAAATTACACAGAGGGAAGAAGAAAGACACTTGAGGCTTAAAAGAAATAAAAGAACTCTACAAGAACTTTCTGACTCTATCAGAAAGAGCAATATAAGAATAATGGGCATACCAGAAGGAGAAGAAAGAGAGAAGGGAACAGAGAATATATTCAAACAAATTGTTGATGAGAACTTCCCAAACTTGTGGACAGAACTGGATCCTCGAATCCAAGAATCAAATAGAACACCTAATTACCTCAATCCCAACAGGCCTTCTCCAAGGCACATTGTATTGAAGCTGTCTAAAATCAACGACAAAGAAAGAATCCTCAAGGCAGCCAGGGAAAAGGAGACGGTAACCTACAAAGGAAACTCCATTAGATTATCATCAGAGTTTTCAGCAGAAACTCTACAAGCCAGGAGGGAGTGGAACCAAATATTCAAACTATTGAAAGAGAGAAATCATGAGCCAAGAATAATATATCCAGCAAAGATCTCCTTTAGATATAAAGGAGGAATAAAGACCTTTGCAGACATACAGAAGCTGAGGGAATTTTCTAATACACGACCTGCACTACAAGAAATACTAAAGGAGGCTATTCGACCACCATCAACAGGGACAATTTGTGGCAACATAAAAAGGGGGAGAGTAAAGGCCTGAACCGGAATATGGGAATGGAGAAAGTAAGCGTGCTGAAGAAAATGGAATACTCTAAATATCAAACTTTCTTTTACATAAACTTAAGGCTAACCACTCAAAAAAAAAATCCAGAACTGAAACATGTACTGTAATAAAAGAAGAAACAGAGGGAAACATCATACAATACCACCACAGAGAAATAATAGACAACAACAAAAAGGCAAAGAAACAATGGAGACATAGCCTTACCAGAAAACTAAAGAAAGAATGACAGGAAATCCTCATGTATCAATAATTACCCTAAATGTAAATTGACTGAACTCACCAATAAAAAGGCACAGAGTAGCAGATTTGACAAAAAACTAAATCCAACCATATGCTGTCTCCAAGAGACACATCTCAGCTACAAGGATATGCATAGACTCAAAGTGAAAGGGTGGAAATTGACACTCCAAGCAATGGTACCCAGAGAAAATCATGTGTAGCCATAATGATATCAGATGAAACAAACTTCAGTTTGAAAAAGATAACAAGAGACAAAGATGGATATTTCATAATGGTAAAAGGGACTATACAATAAGAAGACATAACAGTCATCAATATTTATGCCCCCAATCAGGGAGCACCGAAATATACCAAACAACTACTAACAGAACTAAAGGGAGAAATTGACCAAAACACAATCATACTAGGGGACTTAAATACATCATTGACAGCTATGGATAGATCATCCAAACAGAAAATAAATAACGAAATAGCAGCCCTAAATGACACATTAGATGAGATGGACATAATTGACATATATAGAGCACTTCATCTTAAAACATCAGACTATACATTCTTTTCGAGTGTACATGGAACATTCTCAAGGATAGACAATATATTGGGACATAAAATCAGCCTCAGCAAATTTAAGATTGAAATCATACCAAGCATATTCTCTGATCACAAGCTTTGAAATTGTATATCAACTGCGAAAAGAAAGCAGGAGAAAACACAAATACATGGAGATTAAACAATATACTTTTAAAGAACGACTGGGTCAAAGAAGAAATTAGAGGAGAGATCAAAGATACATAAAAACAAATGACAATGAAAATACATCCTACCAAAATTTTTGGGATGCAGCGAAAGCAGTTTTATGAGGGAAATTTATATCATTACAGGCCTATCTCAAGAAAAAGAAAAATACCAAATAAATAACCTCATGTTACACCTTAAAGAACAAGAAAAAGACGAACAAGTGAAACCCAAGGTCAGCAGAAGAAAGGAAATAACAAAACTCAGAGCAGAACTCAATGAAATAGAAAACAAAAAGACAATAGGAAAAATGAATGTGACAAAGAGCTGGTTCTTTGAAAAGATTAACAAAATTGACAAACCCTTGGCTAGACTCACTAAGATAAGAAGAGAGAAGACACTAATTAACAAAATCAGAAATGAAAAAGGGGAAGTTATCACGGACACCACAGAAATACAAAGGATCATCCAAGAATACTATGAAGGACTGTATCCTACCAAATGCAATAACCTAGAAGAAATGGACAAGTTCTTAGAAACATATAGCCTTCCAAGGCTGAACCATGAAGAACTGGAAAATCTAAACAGACCGATCACCAGTAACTAAATTGAATCAGTCATCAAAAACCTTCCCAAAATCAAAAGTCCTGGACCAGATGGCTTCACCAGTGAATTCTACTAAATCTTCAAAGAGGATCTAATACCAATACTGCTCTAGCTCTTCCAAAAACTTGAAGAAGAGTCAGTACTCCCTAACTCATTTTATGAGGCCAACATTACCCTGATACCAAAACCTGGTAAGGACAACACAAAGAAAGAAAACTACAGACAAATATCTCTGATGAATACAGATGCAAAAATCCTAAACAAAATTCTAGCAAATCAAATATAACAATGCATTAAAAAGATTATTCATCACGACCAAGTGGGGTTCATCCCCGGGGCACAAGGATGGTTCAACATTCGCAAATCCATCAATGTGATACATCACATAAACAAAATAAAGGACAAAAACCATATGATTATATCAATTGATGCAGAAAAAGCATTTAAGATACAACATCCATTTATGATTAAAACACTTAATAAAATAGATATACAAGGAAAGTACCTTAACATAATAAAGGCCATATATGAGAAGCCCTCAGCTAATCTCATAATTAATGGTGAAAAACTGAAGCCCTTTGCTCTACGTTCAGGAACACGACAGGGCTGTCCCCTATCATCTCTTCTTTTCAACATAGTGTTGGAAGTCCTTGCCAGAGCCAGCAGGCAAGAGAAAGAAATAAAAGGCATCCAAATTGGGAATGAAGAAGTTAAATTATCACTCTTTGCAGATGACGTGTTGCTATATATAGAAAACCCTAAAGACTCCACCAAAAAGCTATTAGAAACAAACAATGAATACAGTCAAGTTGCTGGCTACAAAATCAACGTACAAAAGTCCATTGCATTCTTATATACTAACAATGAAATCTCAGAAAAAGAAATAGAAAAAACCAATTCCCTTTGCAATTGCAGCAAAAAGAATAAAATACCTAGAAATAAACTTAACCAAGGATGTGAAGGATTTATATGCTGAAAACTATAAGACATTTTTTAAAGAAATTGAAGAAGACACAAAGAAATGGAAAGACACTCCGTGCTCATGGATTGGAAGAATCAACATACTTAAAATGGCCTTATTACCCAAGGCAATATACAGATTTAATGCAATCCCCATCAAAATCCCAATGGCATTTTTAAAAGAGATAGAACAAAAAATCATCAGATTTGTTTGGAACCACAAAAGACCCCGAATAGCCAAAGCAATCTTCAGAAAAAAGAACAATGCTGGAGGTATCACACTGCCTGACTTTAGCTTGTACTACAGGGCTACAATAATCAAAACAGCATGGTATTGGCAGAAAAACAGACACATAGACCAATGGAATAGAACTGAGACCCCAGAAATAAAATCACATAAATATGGACAGATAATTTTTGACAAAGAAGCTAAAAACGTACAATGGAGGAAAGACAGCCTCTTCAATAAATAGTGCTGGGAGAATTGGATAGCCACGTGCAAAAGAATGAAACTGGACTGCTATCTGTCACCATGTACCAAAATTAATTTGAAATAGAATCAATACTTAAGCATAAGACCTGACATAGTAAACTGCATAGAAGAAAACATAGGTACTAAACTTATGGACCTTGGGTTCAAAGAGCATTTTATGATTTTGATTCCAAAGGCAATGGAAGTAAAAGCTAAAATAAATGAATGGACTATATGAAACTTAAAAGCTTCTGCACAACAAAAGAAACCATCGACAAAATAAAGAGGCAACCAACTGAATGGGAGAAGATTTTTGCAAACAGTGCCTCCGATAAGAGGCTAATATCCAAAATATACAAGGAACTCATGAAGCTCAACAACAAAAAAACAAACAACCCAATTGAAAAATGGGCAGAGGACCTGAAGAGACATTTCTCCAAAGAGGACATACAAATGGCAAATAGACATATGAAAAAATGGTCAACATCCCTAATCATCAGAGAAATGCAAATAAAAATCACATTGAGATATCACCTCACCTCAGTCAGAATGGCCATCATCAACAAGACAAATAGTAGCAAGTGTTGGAGAGGCTGTGGAGAAAAAGGAACCCTCATACACTGTTGGTGGGAATGCAGACTGGTGCATTCGTTATGGAAGGCAGTGTGGAGGTTCCTCAACAAATTACAAATAGAATTACCATATGACCCAGCAATCCCTCTCCTGGGTATTTACCCAAAAATTTGGAAACATTTCTCCATAAAGACACGTGTGCTCCAATGTTCATTGCTGCTTTGTTTACGGTGGGCAAAACATGGAAACAACCAAAATGTCCTTCGATAGATGAATGGATAAAGAAGTTGTGGTACATATACACAATGGAATACTATTCGGCAGTTAGAAAAGATGATATAGGAACATTTGTGACAACATGGATGGATCTTGATAGTATAACGCTAAGCGAAATAAGTCAGACAGAAAAAGCAGAGAACCCTATGATTTCACTGATATGTGGTATATAAACCACAAGCAACAAAAGAACAGGACAAACAAATGAGAAGCAAAAACTCATAGACACAGACAATAGTTTAGTGGTTACCAAAGGGTAAGGGGGTGGGGGGAGGGAGATGAGGGTCAGGGGGATCAAATATATGGTGATGGAAGGAGAACTGACTCTGGGTGATGAACACACAATGGGATTTATAGACGATGTAATACAGAATTGTACACCTGAAATCTATGTAAATTTACTAACAATTGTCACCCCAATAAATTAAAAAAAATCAGTTTAGTATACCATATCAATAGAATGCTGAGGAAAAATCACCTGATCATCTCAACAAATGCAGGAAGAGCGTTTGACAAAATCCAGCACCCTCCTGTGATTAAAATAAAATAAAATAATATAAAATAAAAATTCAACAAACTAGGAATAAAAGGGAACTTCCTTAACTTGATAAAGGCATCTACAAAAGAACTCACAGCTGGTATCATGGTAAAAGACTGAAAGCCTCCTCCTTAAGATCAGGAAGAAGACAAGGATGGCCACTCTTATTACTTTTATTCTACATAGTATTGGAAGTTCTAGAGAGGCTACATAGGAAAGAAAATTGAATGAAAGGCATCCAGATTGGAAAGGAAGAAGTAAAATCATCTCTATGTGTAGATAACATGATCTTGGATATAGAAATCCTACATGCACAGAAATTGAGAGCTAATAAACAAGGTTCAGCTAGGTTGTAGGATTAACATACAAAAATCAATTGTATTTCTATATACTAGCAATGAAAAATGCAAAATAAGAAACCAATTTTATTTACAGTAGCATTGAAGAGAGTAAAATATTTAGGAATAAATTTAGCAAAAGTGTAACACATACTGAAAATTATAAATGAATTTAGAGAGGATCTAAATAAATTAAAAAATTATCACATGTTCATGAATTGGAAGACTTCACATTGTGAAGATGGCAATATTCCACAAATTGATCTACAGATTCAATGCAATCTCCATTAAAATCTGAGCTGTGTTTATTGAAGAAATTGATGAGCTGGTTCTAAAATTCATATGGAAATGCAAGGGATCTCAAACGGCTAAAATAATCTTGAAAAAGAACGAAGCTGGAGGACTCACACTTCCCAATTTCAAAACCTATACAAAGCTACAGTAATCAAGTCTGTGTTGTGCTGGCCTGAAGATAAACATGTAGGTCAATGGAAGAGAATTCAGAGTCTATAAATAAACCATATTTATAGTCAATTGATATTTGACAAGGGTATTAAGACCATTCAGTGGGGAGAGAATAGTCTTTTCAGCAAGCAGTGCAGGGACAACTGGATATCCACCTGCAAAACAATGAAATTAGACCACACTCACACCATGTACAAAAATTATTACGTTGGTGCAAAAGTCATTGCGGTTTTTGCAATGATTTTTAACCTTTTAAGCCACAATTACTGCACCAACCTAATAATTCAAAATGGACCAATGACATGAATGTAAGAGCTAAAACCATAAAACTCTTAGAAGAAAACACAGGGTAAGGCTTCAAGACGTTGGATTAGGCCATGGATTCTAAAGGAAAGCAACCAAGGAAAAAAGTAGATAAACTGGACTGCTTCTAAGTTTAAAACTTTTATGCTTCAAGGAGTCTATCAAAAAAGGGAAAAGACAACCCACAGAATGGGAGAAACTATCTGCAAATCATATATCTGGTAAGTGTCTAGTATCCAGAATATATAAAGAACTCTTAGAACTCAACAATAAAAAGACGACTTACTTGATTTTAAAAATGGGCAAATGGTTTGAATAGACACTTCTCCTAAGAAGATACACAAATAGCCAATAAGCACATGAAAAAATGCTTATCATCAGTCATTAGAAAAACATCAAAATCACAGCAATATAGCTCTTCGCACCCAGTAGATAACTGTCATCTATAAATGGACAATAAGAGGTATTAGTAAGAGTGTCAGAATACAGTGGTGCAGCTCCTTGGGAAAAGTTTGGCAGCATATTTGAGTCCTATTGCTACTGTAAAAAGTGCCACAAATTTAGTGGCTTTAAACAACACCAGCTTATTCTCTCACAGTTCTGGAAGTCAGATGTGCATAATCAGTTTCACGGGACTAAAGTCAAGGGCTGGTTCCTCCTGGCGGCTCTGAGGGGAGAACTTGTTTCCTTGCCTTTTTCCAGCTTTTGGCGCGGCCGCCTGTGTTCCTTGGCTTGTGACATCCTCCCTCCATCTTCAAAGCACAGCACACTGCCCTCTGCCTCTGTCATCATAGCACCTTCTGCTCTGACTTGTTCTGCTTCCTTATTATAAGGATCGATGTGATGACACTGTACTCATCAGATAACCCAGCATAATCTCCCCTTCTGAAGATCCTTAATTGTCTATCAAGTCCTTTTAGTCATATAAGGTAACATCCATAGATTCTGGGGATTAGGAGATGGAGACATTTGGGGGGCCATTATTCAGTTCACCATTGGCAATTCCTCAAAGAATTAAACATAGCATTACCATATGGCCCACCAATCCCACTCCTAGGTGTATACCCCCGAGAATTGAAAACATGTCCACATAAAAACTTGTATACAAATGTTTATAGCAGCATTATTTGTAATAGCCAAAAAGTGGAAACAACCCAAATGTCCACCAACTAATGAGTGGGTAAACCAAATGTGGTCTATCCATGTAATGAAATATTATTCAGTCACAAAAGGAATGAAGCAATGATACAAGGTATGGCATGGCTGAACCTTGAAAACATGATGCTAAATGAAATAAGCCAGGCACAAAAGACCACATATTATAAGATTCCATTTATAGGAAATATCCGAAATAGGTAAATCTGTAGGGACAGAAAGTAGATTCGTGGTCACCAGAGACCTGGGGAGTGACTGCTTAATTGGGTATGTGATTTCTATTTGAGGTGATGAATATGATCTGAAATTAGCTAGTGGTGATGGTCACACACCTTGTGAATACACGGAAAAACACCGATTATGTACTTTAAAAGGGTCAATTCTGTGGTGCATGAATTGTTTTTTTTAAAGGCATGCTAGTACAGGACAAAAAGGAAAACAACTCTTTCATTTCATAGTTTCATCTTCCTTGGGTAGGGGGCCTCTTAGGGACCATTCTAGACAAATGAAGCTAAGTAGAGCCCTACAGCCACTCTGTTCGATGGCCGGCAACACATCACTAGGTCCATCTGCCCAGAAGGCACCCATCTCTGCCCTCTAGGAGCCCTAAGCCCAGCAGAGTGGGTAAAGTGGGACACCGATAGGAGTGGATCAGGAAAGGCATGTACAATAGGTACAATCCTACTGGAGTTCTAAGAAGGGAAACAACCTGGGCAGGGCATTCTGGAAAGGATTCACAAAAACATACAGTACTGGCCTTGAGGTCAACCCCAGATTTGTATTGAGCAAGGTTAGCAAGGTTGTATTGAGCAAGATTTGTACTGAGCAAGGATGGAGACGGAAAACAGAGGGGAGCATTCAACTGCTAGGCAAGTCTTGACCTGTCGTGAGGAGATGTCATAACCTTAGTGACCCCTCATTTCCTGTTTCCGGCTGAGTGGTGGCAAGTGAATTGTCCATTAGAGGCAGCACCTTCCCGTTAGAACTCAGATCCCAGACTCACAGCCACAGAGATAATGACCTTTATCTTTTGGACCACACCAGCTTAGCTCTCACGATGATCTCTCTACAGCCTTTCCTTCAAGACCCTCAATTAGAGCTCGCAAGTTCTGAACCAAACATTTTCAAGCCAGAGAAACTTACTAAGGACGTATTTTACACACAAATGCTCTAAATGCCACCTTCCAACATACCCCTTTGGTCAGTTGTTCAGAAGCTGGATCAGGGGAGAGACTGATATTTCTTCTCTTTAAGGCCTGCTCATCTTTCTTGGCTTTCCGGAGCTGCAGGTTGACCACTATCCGCTGTTGCCGCCGCATCTAGTGAGGGAAAGCAAGCAAGCGCTGGAGCACTTAGACCAGGGAAGTCAGGCTGTAACCATGTTTAGCCTTTAGCACGCGTTTCAAAGCATCTGATTTCATTTTACAGGTGCAACAGGCTGGGAGTTAAGATCACACAGCCAGTAAATAGTCTTGGCTTGGTTTACCTCCTCTGCTTTCTCCTCCTACACCCCATCTAGAAAAATAATCGAACTTCTTCCCAAAGTAAAGGAAGTTCATGGAAGCCCTTGGCAGCCCAGGATTCTCGGCTGTGGGGACATCGGTTGCTCTGAGTCTGAGCACATTGTCACTGGTGCTATTAGTTCCCGAAGAGCAGGCCTGGGTCTTCCAACTGTGGGGTGACACCTGGGGCTACGAATGGCACCCCCAGGCCCAGATGTCCCCGACCATTTCCGCTGTTAGGGAATCACTCCCTGAGTCATTCAAACCTTAATCCAGTCCCGAGAATTTTACTTGGACACCAGACTGAAGGAGATTAAAATTAAAAATAAAAACAACCCTTGTCTCCTTATAGCAAGTGAAATTCAGACACTGTAGTTTTGAGAATCCTGGGGAAATGATCTAACACATATGGACAGACGAGTTTTAGGCTGAAGACTTAAGTATTAATTTGAGGAAGTTTATATGTATTAGATACTTCTGGTTTCTTCAACGAGCCATGTCCTTCTTGATTGAAAATAGGGTCACTGTGGTGTTATCTGGCAACGCAGGGACACCTTGGGGCTCAGAGAGCCAATTGTACTGTTGCCCCATCACTAAGGGGCCCCTCGCTGCGTGTTCTCCCTTCTCACCTCCTGGCCCTTCCTGCTGGTCTCCACAGAGAGGGTTCAATTTCATCTGTAGTGGTCTTGGAAGCCAGACAGCCATGCTTGCTGGAAAGGGAGTAAGAGTGATTTGGCTCTGGGTGTTTTCCTAACCGGCCATCTGTGTGACTTTGTGCTTCTCTCATCCTCAGCTGCCTTTCAGATTCCCCAGGTGTACCCAACCTTCTATATGACAGTTAAGATACATAGATGTAGGACCCAGAGCTAGAGCTAGAAAACTGAGACCAGAGAAACTGAATGAGAGTGAGAATCCACACACAGCACAGGCTCCCTACCCCGGCCCTCATGCTCAGCCGAGCAGCTGCAAGAACAGTCTGGACTTTGCAATTCCAAGTCTTATTTCTGCAAGACGTGCTTATTGGCCACAGTGTATTCCAAACACTTTAGCTCCTTGGTAAGCCTCCGGGACATGAGTGGCTGTAGTATGCCAGGCATCTGATGCTGCTATCCAGTCCCTCAGAGGCAGGTATCAGCCCTGTTTTATAGACGAAGAAACTGAAGCTCTGAGTTAACAGGTTCCAGATCACATGGACACCTTGATTTGAGTCCATAAGTGCCTGACTCCTAAGTTCTTGAGTTTTTGTTCTGCTCACCCTCAAGAGTTTATTATGAAAATTTCAAACATACAGAAAAGTGGAAGGAATTATTTGGTGAACACCCACACACCTATCTACAATGAACATTTTGCTTTGTCATCTCCCTCTCCCTACCCTCCACTCCGTTTTTAATGCATTTCAACCAGTGCTTTCTACTGTCCTCATCCTGGCAGAGTGAGTCAGGTGCTTCATACTCACAGATGCTTCTTTGCCTCGGTACTTAAATTTTCTCCGCCTCTTGTCTGGAGCTTCTAAAGTCGGCATGTTGACTGGCAGAAGCAAACTACCTGTAGATAGAACAGTTACAAAGAGATTTTCAGTGTCCAGTGTGTGGATTATGTACATTAAGGCCATCCAGGTTCTAAGCCCTTCAGCGGCTCACAGTGGGATGGAGAGCAGACTCAGGACGTTCATGCCAGTTCAATAAGTGACGAGTACTGTGGGAGCTCAGAGGGGACCAGTCCCGGGCTGCAGGAGGAAGGGAAACGTCTCAGAGGCGTTTAGTCTGAACCAGGCGTTTGATGGCTAGGGTAGGCTGGAAGTAGAGCACTGAACCCTTCCATGTGGCTGTGTCCAGGAGTTTTGTACAGAATAGGATGGTGAGGAACCCAACCAGGCTGTGCTAGGAAGATGGTCCTCTCCTCCCACATCCAACCCACCAGCAAGTTGAGTCAGGGCAGCCTCAAGGGTGACCCACTCCTCTTAATTCTTCGGTAGACTGCCTCCACCCTGGACCAGGCCACCATCATCTTTTGCCCACACTATCGCAATTGCCTCCCAACTATTCTCCATTGTCTTATTCCAATCTCTTCTCTACACAGATGCCATGTGATCTTTTAGAGATAAGAATTTGATCATGTAATTCCTCCCACTTAGAAAACCCTCTACGGGAGGCCCACTGACCTTAGGAGAACACTCAAACTCCCTATGATACCCTGAGTGACCTGGCCCTAGCCCACTCCCTCTCTAACAACTCTTTCCCATCTAAGAACCTAAGTAACTTCCCACTCGGTCTGTTTTCTCCATAGCTTTTACCACCACCCAATACTTTGTTTATTGTTCCTCTTCCTTCCCCGACTCTGCAAAACAGTAGGACCATGTGTGTCTTAGGTATGTTTCCTTAGCGTCGTCACAAGGCACAGCATACAGTAAGTAAGTACCCACATGTTTGTTGCATGAGGGTGGTGAGTGATAAGGTCACCGAGGGAGTTGGCCCCCAGTTAGAGGAGATTATTAAAATCAGGCAACGTTTGAACTTTCTACCAGGCAGCAGAGAATGATATTTCTTACATGTGTGTAGTGAATATCTGTCTGTTTCCAAGTATAGAGAACGGGCCAGACGACTTTATGGAAAAGAGGAAGCTTGATAAAGACCCGAGTCTATTGACTCTCGTCTTGAGTGGACCACAGCTGAGAATGGTTCGGTAGGAAAGACTACTTTAGACCTATCAGTTTGCAAGGGATCATGTAGATACCTTGGAGAATTTCCAGAGTAGAGAGCTAAGACGTAAGGAGATGAACTCGGTGTGAGACCAGAACAGGAATAATCGAGTCTTGGTGACACACATGAGGGTCCAAGAGAATGAACAGCATGCGAGACTAGGAGACAAGATGGAACTCGAGACGGAACAGAACAGAGCACCAAAGGCACCACCAGCAACGGTGGCTACCAGGTCAGGGACAAGCCCCAAACCAAAGTGCCACCAGCCAGCCACAGCAAGACAGGAGAACACGTCAGCTAAGGCTGAGGTTTCATTGTGGTGACTTTGCATGTTTGAAAGCATTGGTCTCCTTAGGAGCTTGGGCAAGAATAGCCTACAACTTGTCTGCAAATCCGCAAATGGGAAATGCAAATTAATTCCTGGAGTTGACCAATCCCCCACCCCTACAGCCCCCAGCACAGCCCAATCTGGAGAGGTGGGGAGTGATACAGTGCTTCAAAGGAACCCTAAGGGAGCTCTCAGCCACTCTGTGAACAGGTCACGTCAGCCACCTCTCCATCGCCACCCCACCTCCATGTGGAGGGGCCTCAGTGACACCCACAGTCCTTCAGCTGCTGTGTATTTAAAGCAGGGAAAGGCACCTCACAGAAGCTGGCTTAAGATAATCTTAGGCTTTAGATTAGTTCAATTAAAAATTCAAGCTGGGGGAAGCTTTACCTCCCACAACACATCAGAAGGAGGAGAGACCTACATCGCAGGACAATCTCAGCCTTGCAATGTCAGGCCAGAGAGCAACCATGTGCTATCTTTTCACCTACTTTTAAGTAAATTCAAATTCTGCCCTGTAAGGAAGAGTGGCTTTTAATGAGCAAAAGGTAAATCACTGCTGTTAGTTATGACATCCTTTAAAACACCATCTCAGAAGAGGCTGTAATAACCAGTTGCAAGAGGATTATCAGTTGGGATCCGAGGTTTGGGATGAATGAGAAGCTATATCCTCCATCTCCAAGAGGTTAAGACATATAGCATTTTATAAGTCTGGAGTAGACTAGTATTAGGGGACTATTTCAGGGAGCAATAGACCAAAACACAATGATTCCACGCCAGGACAGTTGGACACTTAGGATTAAATGAAGCAACATTAATAGGAAGGTTGAGATAATCCCATTTTGCAGGTGGGGAAACCATCCCAGACATCACAGAGGCCCCGTGTTCCCACAGCTGTCACACATCAGAGCCAGGACTTCTGCCCAGATCTGTCTGATTCCCGCCTCCGTGCTGTGCGTCACTAAGCTTTGCAGCCCACACTGTGAGAAGGTCTGATTAGGAGACCACCAAGCACTAACACATGGGGAGAGATGTTAGAAACAAGGAAAGCGCGTGTTTTAAGCCATGGAAACTGTGGAGACCACCTCTCCAGTGCTCTATGTTGCCACCTCATTGCTGTCTCACCCACTGTAAGTGGCAAAACCAGCCCAGCTCATGAGACTCGCTGAATATGCATAAGAGGCCAGTTTAGTACAAGCAGATAAAATGCTTTTGCTTCTGGAGATACCCAAAGCAGTGCCTAGTTCTAGGGAACTATTCATCCTTCTGCCACTTCCCAGAAGGTATGGCCATAAGGAACCTTGGAAGTGGATCCAGGGGTTCAGATGGCTGCCACTTCCTTTTAAATCAAATACAAGTGAAAGGCTAGTATGAGATGGCATAAGCAGAGAAAGCTCAGCTGCAGATCGGTGGAGGTCCTCCCCATCCTTGAGGTGCCTTGAGGGAGCAGTTTGAAAGTCACAGGCTTGGCCAAACCACTTCATTGGGGGACATTCTACAAAGCCAGCTGCAAAGCAAAGCCTTTTGGCTTTCACAGCCTTTTCTAGTCACAGCTCTAAGTGTGCTTCCTTCCCCTCACACTGCTATTTGTAGCGTCCAGGAGAGCCAGCTACCGTCATTCTGCACCCGCAGCTTCTCTGAGTTTGAGCCCCAGAGAAAGCCACACTGGTTATGTAGGCAAATGTCACCAACTTACGTGCTATACATCCCCCAACACATTAGAAAGAGGAGAGACCAATGTTGCAGGACTCCTCCCCGGCCTCAGGCCAGGTCTGCTGCTCCCCACACACTGAGACCCCCGGCCTGGCTGTGAGGTGGCAGAAGCCTAGCTAAGGGACCCTGGCTGAAACTTGTTAACGGTCCTGAGTCACTTTCGCTGGTTAGGGCATAACAGGCCATTTTGGGGTTTTCTATGCTTTTCTTGATGTAGCCCATCTTTGACTGTGAGCTTCTTTCGTGAACGGAGAACTGTGTTAAATTAAGATATATATCTCATCATCCAAGAGTTGGCTTCTCCAAAGCAGTCTTTTCTGATTTTAAATTAACACACTGCAGCAACGTGTTGAGCGTTAACTTGCAATAACACCACTCCTCCTCCAAGTTAACCTTTAAACAGCCACAGCACCCCTGCAGGGCCCAAGGCTCCACGTGCACCCGGGCTCATTACAGGAGGGGATCTGGTTACACGGTTTGGGGACCTGCTTCTCCACTTTGCCTGTGCCGGGGACATATTTCCATGTCAGTACGTTCAGATCTACACCACTAACAGACCTTCTTCAAAGTGGGATTTGTTTTGGAGCGAGCGAGGCTTATTCCCCAGAGAGGACTGAGCTGACCTCTGCTCCAAGGTGCACCCATCAGCAAGCATGCCCCGCCAGGGCTGGGGGGGGACCGCAGGGTGGGACAGGACCCCAGGGTGGGAACAAGCACCCATCAGCAAACATGCCCCGCCGGGGCTGGGGGGGTACCGCAGGGTGGGACAGGACTTCAGGGTGGGAACAAGCACCCATCAGCAAGCATGCACCGCCGGGGCTGGGGTGGGACCGCAGGGCGGGAACAGGACCCCAGGGTGGGAACGAGCCTCCACCTTGGCATTTGTGGGCTCCCACAGGGCTTTGCCAACATGGACAAGACACGCACAGACACCACGTTTGATGCAGGGATGCCTCCCTCCATGGCTCACGCTGGCCCAGAGGGGAGGCAGGTGTCACAACAAAGGAGGAGGCAGACCAGGCGATCCCACCTCCAAGGCTTGGGAAGGCTTTGTGGGAGGGGGCAGAGTCAGGTGGACAATTCCCGCAGGAGGACATGTCCCGAGGGATATTTCAAGGAGAGGAACACAAGCAAAGGTGCAGGGCACACAGGTCCACAGGCTGCTGTGTGGTCACACACGGCCCACACACCCTGCAAACGCCCACTGGGCTGTGCGGCGTAAACATACACCTGACATCTGTCACGTCCTCCTTACCCATCCCGGGAACAAGCAAAGAGCCCCTGAGCAGCACAGTTCTGTAAACCGAGGCTGATTCAACAAGGAGAGACCCAGCCTCCATCTGAGAGCCATTCCTCCCGGCAAGCCACTGGTTGTGGGGGGTGGGGGTGGGGGGAAGGGCCAGTGGGGAGGCAAGACTGCCCCTCTTCTCGCCAGCATCTCAAACAGCTTCGTGGTTATTACCTGAACAAGAGCAAGGTGTCTGATCAATCCCTAGAGAGAGGGCTGGGGCAACACGGACAAACCAGGAGCCGCCGGCACCCGCTGTGTCACTCACCTGGCAGGGAGCCTTAGCCTCCAGCCCCTGGTCAGCCTTAAATGTCCTCAGCAGGTGGCAGGTGTTTCTGGCATTCGGCCCTTCCCCACAGGTGTGGTTTCTGACATAAGTCAATGGTTCTTAGCCCTGGAAGCACACTGGAATCATGTGAGGAGCTCTGAACACCCGGCAGCTGGGCCTGCCCGGCCCAGAGACTGACTGAGTTGGTCTGGGGGAGGCCCAGGTCTCCAGGTGATTCTCATGTCCCAATGAGGTACAGATGGGGGGCCTTGGAAGTGCTGTCGCTGCAGCCTTTTGAGACCCTCAGATGAACTACTCAAGGAGAGGGGCAGGGAAGGGTTTGCACACTGGGTGTTTGAGGCTTCTGGGAACGGCTAGATTGCGAGTCCTCTTCCTAAAGTTGAGTGTTAGGCTTAAAGCTGCTCTTGAACAGTTAGCAAGCGTTTATTCCCGCGGCAGGCAAGGAGACAGAGTGGTGGGTTTGCTTCGTATTGCATGAAAATAAGAACAAAATTTCATGTATTTATTCAACAGATATTTATCGAGTCCCCTCTGTGTGCCAGGCCCAGACATGTAACAGTGAACAAGATGACCTGGTCCCCACCCTCCCATCAGGAGCAGAGATGGGCCCTCCCAGCAGAGTGGAAGCAGGACAGCAGTAGGGACAACGCATGACAGGGGAGGTCAGGGAGGGCTTCCTGGAGGAGGTGGTACCAAAAACAAATTTTTCAGGATAAACAGGAGTTAGCAGGTGAAAAACTGTGAGAAAGATTCTCCCATCAGAGGAAAAGGTACTGAGGCAAGAAAAATGGCCACAATCCCTCTGGGAACACAGGCCATTCAGGATTGCCAGAGAAAGGTAGCGGTCTGGTGCCATGGCAAAGATGGGCTGGGATTCAGGGGAGCGGGCAGTGGGAGCCGTCCACTCTGGTCCATGCAGGAAGGGGTTGCACTGTGTGTCGGGGGTTTTAAACCAACGATAAATGGACAAGTCTGTTTGCTTTTTATTATCAACACGAGCCAGGGATTCTGAACAGGGATTCTATACCCACCTTGTTCCTCACTCTCTGAAAGTGTTTGGGCTTCATCCTGCGGGAAGCAGGGAGCCCTGAAGGCCTCAGCAGGGATGTGCTCCTATTTGCATTGTTTTTACTTTTTTTATTATGGAAAGTTCCAAATCTATAAAAGTAGAGAGAACAGTACAAACGAATCCTCAAGTACCTGTCACCCATGTCCAATGATCACCAACACCATCTTCCTTCTCCCCTCACCTTCTTCATTTCGTGTTTATTGATTTTTGCTGGTATGTTTTAAAGGAAGTCTCAGGCATCATATCCTTTTATCCATAAATATCCAGAACGAATATCTAACAGACCTTAAAAACTAAAGCCACAGACCATGAGCACACCTAACAAAACCAACAATCACTCTGAGTGTGTCATGTTGGAATATTTATACTAGCCTTGGGGAGGTAAGAGGCGGATTCTTTCCAGGGTGGGCCTGGGGGGAGAGGGAGCCCAGAGGAGGTAGCCGGTCAGGGCCGTGAGTGTGGAGAGGAGAGGGTCTGATCCCAGGACTCTGCAATTAGGGGAGATGAGTGGTGTGGAGAAGTGGGGGCTCTGAGTGCATGTAGCATGGACTAGGAAAAGCCATATGGGTGGAATCTGAGTCATCAGAGGGAAGTCACTGCATCCTCCCTACTCGTAAGCCAAAGCGTGTGTGAGGGCCACACCACCACCGAGGCTGGGGGCCCGGTCTGATGTTGGCCTCTCTCTTCCAGTCTCCTTCCTCTATCAGCCCCACCCTTCACTGAGCACACTCCTCAGCCCTCCCAACCTCTGCTTGGAGCTAACACCTGGGGGAACTCTGGCCTGGCAGCACTTTCCTATACCTAACCAACAAACTCTTAAATTCTCGCCATTGGATTACCTGGATGGGCTTGTTACCTGGTTTGTTTAAATCCCCTTGCCTCCTGTGATGTAGTAGCAATAACCAGTCCCATTTCACAGAGTGGAAAACTGAGGCTGCCAACATCGGTGTGACTTGCTCAAGGTTACATGATGGGGAAAGGCCAGATCTATCTGGGCCCATCATGGCCTCAGTGCTCTCCTGTCTGTGCTGGGATCGTGCCTGCGTTTTTTTCTATGATGGTAAAATACACATCAAATTGACCATTTTAACCATTTTTGAGTGTACGGTTTGGTGGCATTAGTGAATTCATATTATTTGCAACCATCACCGCCATCCATCTCTAGAACTGTTTTCATCTTGTAAAACTGAAACTCTACACTCATTAAACACTAATTCCCCATTTCCCCTCCTCCAGTCCCTGGGATCCCCCATTCTACTTTCTGTCTCTGTGAATTTGACCACTTCAGGCCCTCACATAAGGGGGAATCATACAGGATTTGTCCTTTTCCGACTGGCTTATTTCATTTAGCATACTGTCCTCAAGGTTCAACCACATTGTAGTATGTGTCAGAGTTGCCTTCCCTCTGATTTCATTCTGTAAAACATGGACACGTTTTCCATGTTTCTGTGGTATTATTACGCCTGCTATTTACAGAGGCATCACAGCACATGGTGCGGGGGGGTGCGGTCCCCTTGGCAGGGAGGCGTGTTTATGATGGACAGCATGGATACTGGCCAGCACAGGGTGGGTCATAAAAGCAGACTGATTTCTGTTCAATTTTTGTTATTGCTTTTAAATCCTCTACAGTCAATGCACCCCCTTGTTGCCCATATCCCTGGCCAATTGCTTTTTCCATCCCCCCAACTCGGTACTGAAACTGAGGATCCCTATGACTTTTATTAAATTTAGCTTTAAATTCTAGGTCTAGAAATCACCTCAATACACACACAGACCTAGCCTTTCTCCGGGATAATCAGCAAGCCGTGAAGCGGCAGAAGACAGTAGCCCGGATCTGACTAATGGTCACACTGTGAGACCTCCGGCAACTAAATGTAACATCTTGACCTAAGTTATGTTTCCAGCTCCTGAGCCCTAAGGTGGAGAGACCCCCGGCTACTTTCCCCTGAGACCAGACAGAGGGACGCTGAAACAGACCCCAGAACTGTCCTGAAGATCTGAAGACATGATTTATTACCCTTACCTCACCTCCAACCAATCAGCTCCCAGCACGATCCTAACCCCAACCCCACAGTGTCTTGTGATTTTTGCCCGATAGAATCTGTAACCTACACACCACTGGGGAATCGGGGCTTTAGACAATGAGCTCCTTGGCTCTGTATTGGCCAGTTCAGTATTACACTATTTGACTTTCTGTACTGCAAACTCCTGTTGTGCATTTCTTTGGGCCAGTGCATGCAGACTGACTGACTCATTTAAGAACAAACAAACAAACATTGAGGTCCTGGTAACAGTACATCACTGGTTATTTATAAATGCCTATTCATTATAGTACTACTACAAAAAGGGTTTTTTAAAAAAAGTATCCCTGAATTAGAGAGTTGATGTCACAGTGCCGCTGGGAGTTCGGGGAAGTTTTTATGCTCAAGGATCATCTTTGGGAATCCATTGGCTCCTGATGAAGGCAGCTGTAAACATCCTTGGCCTCTGGGAGGGTGAGCTTGTGTGTGTCTGTGTGTGTCTCTGAGTGCTCACATGTGTCAGAAAGTCCACAGGGTCTGGGGGGACTTGAACTTCCCAGAAGCTGACCCCTAAAGAGCTAATTTTAGACTCTTGGTAGATGCCATTTGGCCCAGAACCAGGAGATGAAGAGGAAAGGGCATAGTAAAGAAAGAAAAAGCGAGTGGGAAGACAACCAAGGAAACCAACGCTGATGATCGGGTCTGGGGGCTCTTCAGTAAAATCCCAAACTGAATCCCTCCACACAGTAGTTATTTCCTAAAAATGTGTTGTTTTATGGGCTGGTTCAGTACGATTGCTCCCAGTTTTTCTCATCTGCCTGACTTTCCTAAGCATTTTCTTTTCTGGAGGTGTGGGGGTAGACTACGGAATTTTCTCTTCGTTGAGCCCTCTGAAAAGCAGAAGCACAAATCACACCCAGAGTCCACAGTCATGTGTAGCCTTCTCCTAACACCATGTACCTCAGGAGCAGGGCATGGACAAGGCTCCATGTAGGAGCAGCTACTGGGCACCTACTCAGTGCAGAAGTGAACCAGACAATGTCTGCTTCCAGGGAACTTAAATCTCCTCACTGTCATCCTTGAGTGCCTAGGCTCTAATAATCATATAGGGCCTTTTGGTACACTATTATTATCACCTCACCTGTGTAACAACCTGGGATGGGAGATAGACAGCATTATCATCTCCGATAAGGAAGTGAGGGAGGTATTCAAAGACAGCTCTGTATGTCCTGCACGATGTTCCCGCTGTGAGATGACTCCATGGGGGACATGCTGTCCTCACAGAGTACAGGAGAATGAGGAGAAGAAGGCCAAGATTTGCTCCAGCCAAGCCCCTGGCCCCAGAGGGAGCACCATAAATATGTGCTGAGTGGGTGGATGGGTGAGTAAATGGATGGATGGAGGATGAGTGGATGAATAGATGGATAGATAAATGAATGGATTGATAGATGGATGAGTGGATGGATGGATGGATGGATGGATGGATGGATGGATGAGTAGATGAATGGATGGATGGATAGATGGATGAGTGGATGGATGGATAGATAGATAAATGGATGGATTGATAGATAGATGAGTGGATGGATGGATGGATGGATGGATAAGTGGATGGATGGATAGATAGATAAATGGATGGATTGATAGATGGATGAGTGGATAGATGGATGGATGGATGGATGGATGGATGGATGGATGGATGGATGGATGAATGGAGGGATGGGTGGATGGATGGATGGATGGATCGATGGATGGATGGATGAGTAGATAAATGGATGGATTGATAGATGGATGAGTGGATGGATGGATGGATGAGTGGATGAATGGATAGATAGATAAATGGATGGGTTGATAGATGGATGAGTGGATGGATGGAGGGATGGATGGATGGATGAGTAGATAAATGGATGGATTGATAGATGGATGAGTGGATGGATGGATGGATGAGTAAATGAATGGATAAATAGATAAATGGATGGATTGATAGATGGATGAGTGGATGGATGGATGGATGGATGAATGGATGGATGAGTAGATAAATGGATGGATTGATAGATGGATGAGTGGATGGATGGATGGATGAGTGGAAGAATGGATAGATAGATAAATGGATGGATTGATAGATGGATGAATGGATAGACGGATGGATGGATGGATGGATGAGTAGATGAATGGAGGGATGGATGGATGGATGAGTGGATGAATGGATAGATAGATAAATGGATGGATTGATGGATGGATGGATGGATGGATGGATGGATGGGTGGATGGATGGATGGATGAGTAGATGAATGGAGGGATGGATGGATGGATGAGTGGATGAATGGATAGATAGATAAATGGATGGATCGATAGATTGAATGGATAGACGGATGGATGGATGGATGGATGGATGGATGGATGGATGGATGGATGGATGGATGGATGAGTAGATAAATGGATGGATTGATAGTTGGATGAATGGATAGACGGATGGATGGATGGATGGATGAGTAGATGAATGGAGGGATGGATGGATGGATGAGTGGAAGAATGGATAGATAGATAAATGGATGGATTGATAGATGGATGAATGGATAGACGGATGGATGGATGGATGGATGAGTAGATGAATGGAGGGATGGATGGATGGATGAGTGGATGAATGGATAGATAGATAAATGGATGGATTGATAGATGGATGAGTGGATGGATGGATGGATGAGTGGATGAATGGATAGATAGATAAATGGATGGATTGATAGATGGATGAGTGGATAGATGGATGGATGGATGGATGAGTAGATGAATGGATGGAATAAGAAATTATCCAGCTGAGTTGGGGTTTAAATACTGAGATTTTCAGACACTTTAACCTTGGGAGATTCATAGCAAGTAAAGAGACTCACTCCTTTGGAAAAATAAGAATAAATACTTCTTAATGAAGAGGAACAATGTTGGTTGGTGTTGGCGGGGAGATAAAAAGTTGAAGATTTTTGAGATATTTTTGAGATAATAAAATGAAAACAGCACTTTAGTGCCAAATAAAATCGAATTGGGATATTAAGTCTAAATGCAGTATGAAAAAGAAAGAAATGCAGTGGGGGAAATTTATCTTCCATAAATCTGACTACTATATTCCTGGGATCCCATAGAATTCACAATTAATTAGGAAATCTCCAGTTGGCTTGGAATCAGAGACTTTTTAAGCTGGGCTGAGTTTGGAGAACCCCTTGTCCAGGTGCCAGCTTGTCTCTGCCCCAAATTCCAGAGCCTTAGGTTCAGAGAAACCTGTCCTAGGCCCCACCTGCCATTTTAGAGCCTGTGAAGAAGCTTCCAGCAGTGACCTGGCAGGCTGTCCCCTGCCTGACATGACCCTGTAGAATTCCAGGGGTCTCTGGGGCAAGGGGCTATTTCTTGGCCCAGACTCCGTGTTTATGTTTGGTCTTCAAGAAGCACACTGTGAATTTTCCTCCACCTGCCAAAGTTTCATCCTGCACCCCTCCCTGGAGGGCACTGAACCCCCTTCCTCCAAGGTGGCAAACAACATCTGTGACTGTAGTTTTTGGAATATGCCAGGAAGGACCCTTTAATTACCACCCTGCGGTGGAAAACCAAAGAGAGTCTCTTAAGACACATCCACTGACATTTGTTTCCTTTCTTTCCTAAAAAAATAATTTCAGATCCTTAAAATAGTCCTACTAATTGAAAAACCTTCAGGCAACATAAATTTAAAGGTTTAACAAGAACAACAAAAAAGCCCTGAAATCCTACCACCCAGAACGAACGGGTGTGATCACCTAGCTCAGCATCCTTTCAGATAGGCTCTAGGTACACCTATTTACAAAACGGGCTGGAGCTGTTCTATAACCCTTTAAAAAAACCCCAAAAACAAAACAAAACCACAAAATAACAGTGGGCTGTGGACCTTGCTCTGTGCCAACAAATAAGAATTTACATTGTTAGTTTTAAAAATATCCATTGCACCTTTATTCATTTTCACATTATTAACTAATCCCCTATGGATAGATGTTTAAGTTGGCTCCACTTTTCATTCTTACAATTTGTTTGACCACCCCAACAGTAGTTTCCTACAGAATTTCCCCCTTTGTTCCTTTCTATGGAAAGCCACCTCAGAGTTGTCTGAGGATGGGAGGGAGAGGGAGGAAGGGCGGAGGGAGGGAGTAAGGAAAGATGACCTTTGATGACACTTGGGCTTCTAAAGGGATTCCCCCAAGGAATGGAGGCAGGAACCTGGTGTGGGCACTGCCCGATGAGGGGCTGCTCTGGGCCCAAGGCTGGTGGGAGGGCCGGAAGCCTCAGGCTTGTGTCAGCTGCTCTTCTCCAGAGCAGAGGGCTCTAGAGGCCGAATACCCTAGAGGTTTGGGCCTAGCCTGCCCCCCTGTCTCAGCAGCCTGACAATAACCTACACATCCAAACTGTGTGGAATGTGGAAGTGGGATAGTCATGAGTCACTCCCATGGAGAGCCGGGGATCAGGCTGTTGAACACACAACCCTGCAGGCACCTGCAGAAACCAGCTGAGGAACACCGAGGTCTGAGAAGGCTATTCTGACTGTTCTCTCCCCTCCCACTACCAGCCCTGAGCCAAGTTATCAAAACTCGTAACTCCAACCCTCGACCTTGCTCAGTCAGAGGAGCCTGACGTGCTCCAGGAAGGCAGCCCAGGAGACACGCATAAGTGGATGGGCGTGCAATTTCTTGAGGTCTCCATCCTGAGTCATTCGGGGAGACCCTTAACATGTAGGTAGCGTCTACTACTTAAAAGCATTTTCAAGATAAGCTACAGACCAAGAAAAAAATATTTACAAAGCAGATACCCCACAACAGCTTCATATCTGGAATAAAGAACTCTCTCAATTCAGTAAGAAAACAAACTGCCTAATGTTAAAAACATAGGCAAATGATAAAACAGAGACTTCACCTGAGGATATGCGGGTGACAAACAAGCACCTGAAAAGATGTTCAATGTTATTAATTGATGATGATTAAAATTTTAAAGAACCATTTCCAAATCCATAATCCCACTTGATCGTTTCATAATTCTGTGAGATTAGTTATTATTATTATTCCAATTTGATAGTGAAGAAATGGGGGCACATGGCAGTTAAGTGACTTGCCTAAGGTCAGAATTGAGGCTCAAAGCACGCAACTCTTTCCACTTGGGAGGTTTCTGCATTCTAAGAATGTTCTAGAAGCCAATACTTCGTATCCAATTGGACAAGGCCACACTTCTCATTTTAAGCAAGGAGAGAAGACCACACCCGCCCACATACCCCCCACCATCCTGACTGGCCTCAGAAGCAGTAGGACCCAGCACAGGGCCTGCCCCTGTGGTTGCCCACTAAAGTGTGGAGCAAGTGGCTGTTGAGTGGTGGATAGCAGGAGTTCTCGTAGGCTGGGAAGCGCGCTCTCTTTGGCCTTTTTATAACTGGCACTTTGCTTCATAGAAAGGGGGCCTGGCACACACCAGGAAATCTGTAGCTTTGGCTTCCTGGCCCTGGACTAGATGGGGGTCCGATGTATTTCGACTGACCTTGACTGCACACTTGGTTCCAGCTGAGTCTCTGGGCTGTGGTTCTGGCACTGGGGGACTCTCCAAGGGCACCGATGATGGGGGTCTTCAGGCTGACAGAGGAGCAGAAGGCACACGATTGATCACGGTTCCTCCCTCTCCTCCACCTGTATCTCCCGTACCTCCACTGCCCTCCCCCGTCCATTGTCCATTATTCACCCATTAAGCACTCAGCACAGGGTTTCCCCACCAGAGGCCAAGAGGCAACACTGCAAACTCCTTGAAGGTGGAGAAAGTGTCTAGTTAATTGTATATCTTTGCTAGCGTCTAACTAAGAACTTGGCACGGAGCTCAAAGAACTGGGGAAAGGAAGGAAGAGGGGGCAGGGCGGGGAGAGACTGACAGAGGGCTAGCAGGCCCAGTCCTCCGTATGCCAAGTGCAGGGGTTTTTAAATGTGGATGCCAAGACAATTCCCACTTCCACGACCAACCAAACAAAGTATGGTGTGTGCCGTCATTGTTACTGTGACAAGGCTCTGGCTTTCATTCATTCAACAAATACTCATAGGTGCCTCGTAGGTGCCAGGCACTTTCCATATATGAGCTCATTTAATTCTCAGAACAAGCCTATTTGCTAAGTACCACTATTATCCCCATTTTACAGACAAGAACACTGAGGCACGGAGAGGACACAGAGCTAGTAAAGAGTAAACCCAGAGAATCTGGTTCAGAGTCCAAGTACTTGACCACCATACTCTACTACCTCTCAGTAAAGGGACCAGGCCAAGCCCTTACTCTCACCTTGCTTACATTCTAAGGGGGAAAGAGCCTAGAAATCATCTGATAGATCTATAATGCATTGTTGGACAACGATAAATGCTAGAAAGAAAAAAGCCATGTCTTAGATGCTGACTTGCTGTGTGTCTTTGGGCAAATTTTCTTATCTGCTAAAGGTAGGTCATTACTCATCTGCCCACCCACCTGCCCAGGTTGTTGGAAGGATCAAAACGAGATAATGGACATGGGAGCCCTTTGTTTTTATTTTTTGTACTGGCACCAACCCGTGACTCCAGGGAATTTTCTTTCCCCTAGGGGATTTAAGTCAGTTAGCTCTCCAGAGAAAGACATCACTAAGCTTCCCTCAAATATCTTTATGAGCCAGATTCATTCCAAATCCAGTGTGATTCGTACTGTATACATAAAGGCAGAGAGCCTTGCATGCACCCACCTACATTACTACAACTACATTGGGAAGTAGTAGTCACTTGAAGTTCTTCGAGGGCCTTCCCCAGACCAAGCATTCTTACTGAAATGGAACTTTCTGGAACACTGACCATTAAAAACTCCCCTATGAGAAGCTCAAACCATGAGGGACCAAGCGGCAGTTTCTAGATGTCCAACATTTGCTCCGGATCCATTTGCCACCCTTCGCCACACTGCCTTATATCCCTGCCTCTCCAGGTCCCTGCTCTCTGGATTCTGGTTGGGTTTGGCTACAGGAGATGTGGGGAGGAGATGTGTGAGCAGGCCGGAGAGACAACTAGCCCAGCTGGGTCCAGTTGGGCAGTAGCTGCGCCATCCCCCAGAGGGACACAGTTTTCCTGCAGATATATCTGGGGTGTGGTTGTTTTCCCATTGCCTCTCCAGAGGTGGGGGGCAGCTCACCATCCCCTCTGTGTCCCCCTTAACCCTGCCCCATTAAACTCTAGGCAGTGACTCCATTGGAGCGTGCTCTTTCCTGCTGGGGCTGGATGGAAAACCTCCTGCTGGGAACATCCCCTCCTAGAATCATGGTGGGACAGGGTCTTGTTTCTTCTCACTGGCCCCCATTCTCATTAGGCTTTATTTAGCACATATTAATGTTTTCCAGATGCTTTCTGTTATCACCTGATACCTATGGCGTGTTATTGTATTCTGACCACTGGAATCCCACAATGAAGGATTGGATTACTAAGCAATTATGACATCGATCTTCACTAACAGCTGCTCTGCCTGAATACTTCACACCTGAGAGTGAAGATCATGTAGGAGTAAGTCAGAGTACCCCAGAGCCCAGGCGTTGGGGGGGACATTCCAAAGACGGACTCCCCCCACAGCATTTCCTGGATATCTGGGCACTGCCCTCAAAGACCCCAGGGAGAGGGCACCATGGGAAGGCCCCCCTCTCCTGCTCTACTCAGAGAAGATCCACTTTTATCTGTTTACAACACAGACTTCTGCCCAAGGGTCTGCCCATGAAAAGTTCTCCTGCTAAAGAAATTAATAACAACCCGTCAGGTGGTCAGAATTTGGGGAGCAGCACAGTGGTGACATGACATCTCAGCAGCACTTAACAAGAGCCATACTTGCAGGCACCTCAGCCAAAATCTTATTTTACCTTTGGGGAAACTGAGGCCCAGCAAGGAAGAAGTGTGGTTCACCCTCAGGTGTGAAGTATTCAGGCAGAGCAGGTGTTAGTGAAGATCAATGTCATAATTGCTTAGTAATCCGATCCTTCACTGCAGGATTCCAGTGGTCAGAATACAATAACACGCCATAGGTATCAGGTGATAACAGAAAGCATCTGGAAAATATGTACTAAATAAAAGGTTCTTTGGGTTTAAAGTAGCTGCTTCCCAGCCCAAACTCAGAGAGACCAAAAAGGAAGTCCGCTCTGTGCTCAGGTAGGTTTCTTTTTCCTTTAAGAGTGAACTGAGAC
Source organism: Rhinolophus hipposideros (assembly GCF_964194185.1). Taxonomy (NCBI): domain Eukaryota; kingdom Metazoa; phylum Chordata; class Mammalia; order Chiroptera; family Rhinolophidae; genus Rhinolophus; species Rhinolophus hipposideros. Next base: position 7,133,386 of record NC_138069.1, read on the forward strand.
ATCAATAACCTAAATATAAAAGCTAAAACCATACAATTCTTAGAAGAAAACACAGGGCAAACCTTCATGACCTTGAATTTGGCAGTGGTTCCTTAAATATGACCCTAAAAGCACAGGTGACAAAAGAAAAAAATAGAGAGATTGGACTTCATTAAAATTAACTTTTGTGCATCAAAGGACATGATCAAGAAAGTGAAAAAGCCTACAAAATGGGAGAAAATATTTGTCAATCATATGTTTGGTAAACCTTTGGTATCTAAAATATATTAAAAAACTCTTACAACTCAACAACAGAAAGACAAACAATCCAACAAAAAGCGGACAAAGGACTGAATGGATATTTTCCCATAGATATACAAATGACCAGCGTGAAAAGATGCTGAACATCGGCCGTTAGGGAGATGTAAAAAAACCACACATAATAAGATACCGCTTTACACCCAGTAGGATGGTAATAATAAAAACAAAAAAGGAAAATAACAATGTTGGTGAGGATATGGAAAAATTGGAACCCTTGTGAATTGCTGGTAGGAAGGTGGAATGATTCGGCTGCTGTGGGAAAGTTTGATGGTTCCTCAAAAAACTAAACGTAGAATCACCAAATGATCCAGCAATTCCATTCCTAGGTACTTATCCCAAAGGACCGAAAATGGGTGCGCAAATAAACACATGTACACTTACTGTTAGAGCAGTACTACTCACAATAGCTGAAAGGTGGAAACAACCCCAATGTCCATTGATACACAAATGGAGAAAGAAATTGTGGTTTATACATACAATGGAATATTCTTCAGCATAAAAAGGAATGGAGCACTGACACAGGCTACCACATGGATGAAGTTTGAAAATATTACACTAAATGAAAGTAGCCAGACACAAAAGATCGTATATTGTATGATTCCATCCAGATGGAATATCTAGAATAGATAAAACTATAGAGACAGAAAGCAGATTGGTGGTGGCGGGGGGCTCAGCAAGAAACTGTTTCCCGGGTACTAGTTTTTCTTTTGGGCTGATGACAATGTTTTGAAACTAGATAGAGATGGTAGTTGCACAATTTTGTGAATATACTAAATGCCATTGAGTTAGTCACTTGAAATGGTTAATTTTATGTTAATACTTTTTGTCAGTTAAAAAAAAGTGAGTTAAGGTCTGGAGGGTGGAGATAGGGGCGATGGCAGATGCCAGGAGGAGAGTTCCCCAGGCAGTTTTTGCCTCCAGACTCAGAGGTCATCTCCGAGCTAGAGAAGGGCACAAAGGACTCTTAGAGTCTATCCATTCCATTTTACAGATGCGAAAGGCAAGCCCAGAGAGGGCAGGGACTTGCTCAATAACAAAACATGCATAGAAGCCACGGAGGAGTTAGAGGCAGGGCTTTAGAACTCAAAGCTGGCACTGCACCATGATGCCACGTGGCCTCTGAGGGCCCTGGTGGGCTGAAGGGGGCCCATCGCCGTGTTTGCACAACTGAAGTTCAAGCTCACACTGGCTTGCTGGCCTGAGCATGTGAAAAGGACAAACTCATCAAGCAATTGGCTATCCAGGCTCATCCACACCAAAGGCTTTGGGTGAGTCAACCCGGTCCTCCTCCTTGAGTCGGCCCCATCCATGAGCGCAGTTACAGGAAAACTCATTAGCCAGCTGTTCTATTTCTTCCCACAGACTGCACCCCTGGGCTCAGGTCAACAATCTCCCCACAAGGGCCATGGGACGAAGGCAACTGTCCTAGAATTAGAACATTCACTGATCGCCCTGACCGACTGGAGCGTCCAGTCAGGCACTGGAAGATGAGACCAGCTGAGCCACTGGAGCCCTGAGGGGTTCTTTTCTTTTCCAAGGTTTTGCTGGCTCAGACCTGCTGGGCACCCAGTCTCTTCCAGGATGGCCTCAAGTGGGTACCACAGAGGATGCTGGCAGAGGTGGGAAATGGGATGCGGGGTGCCGTGGAGGAGCCACCTGAGGAAATTAGACGTAATAATGAGAGATGAGCAAGGGGGAGTAGGGGCTAAGCATTTTTTGAGCACCTGCCTGCCCCAGAGGCTGCAGAGAGGGCATCTCACTCAGTGTTCCAAGGGACCTGGGCCTACCAGTGAGGAGAGAGCTGCCAGGACTCGTGCTGCGTTCCACACTGAGGCAGGCGTGGCTGGGGTGTGAACGCCGATCAGCCCCACTCCACTGCACCACCCACCTTCCATGAGGGGATGGAGGGGGTACTGGATTCACAGTGGCTTCAATCCCAGCCTGCGCTTCCTGGGCTCTGTAATGCATCACTTCCTCCTGACGATGTGTTTAGCTTTTGCATTCAGCAAGCTGAGTTTTTTGTCTTTTATTTTTAAAGAGTTTTGTTAAAATATAGCCAACATAACGAGTTGAGTTTTTTTCTAAGTTTTGTGGTTCATGAATTTAAAAAATGGGTCTTGGTTATCAAAAAATGCCTGGAAAGTGCTGTTGTTGGAGAGATAGTAGTGGTTTGGATGTAGGGGGCGCCTGGGAGTGGGGGTCACAACTGAACAGGAGGCTGGTGGCCAGTGAGAGGGGTGGAACCTGGTGTCAGAGGCCGCACAGCCCTATGGGCAGTGTCTAGTCCTGGGGTCTGTGCCCCAGGCCACCAGGCCAGGACAACAGCAATGACATCTTAGTTTGTGGTTCACAGCAAAACCCTATTTTAAAAAGTACAAGCAGCCATATTGGAATAAACAAAGGAGAAGGTCTGGCCTTTCCTTCCCCATTAGAACAATTAAAGACAAGCAGTTGTTTTGTTTTAATGACAAGTCTAATGCATTTTAGTCTGACTTGGCCAATACTTGCATTTTCTTTTTATGTGGATTTTGGTCTCATTTCCCTGGTGACTTCCATTTATGTTAAACAGAAACGTGAAAATGAGACAGCTAAAAAGACAATGCCAGGCTGGCCTGGTGGCTCAGGTAGTTGGAGCGCTGTGCTTCTAACACGGAGGAAGCCGGTTCGATTCCCACATGGGCCAGTGAGCTGCTCCCTCTACAGCTAAGATTGTGAACAACAGCTGTCCCTGGAGCTGGGCTGCTGTGAGCAGCTGGAGGTTGGTGCGGGCTACCACGTGCTGCTATGAGCCGCCGGCAGCCAGCGAGAGCTGCCATGAGCTGCTGTGAGCAGCCAACCGGTGACCAATTGCCTCAGCCAGGGGGAGCGCAAGGCTCATAACACCAGCATGGGCCAGGGAGCTGTGTCCTACACAGCTAGACTAAGAAACAAGGGCTTGAACTGCAGGGGGGGAGGTAGAAGAAAGGGGAGGATGACAATGCAATTGAGCCGTCAGGGACAACAAATGACAAAAAAAAAAAAAAATTATGTTGAGCAACCATAGCTTCCAGAAAGGGCTGGCTAATTGAGACCCAACTCTCCTGGATGCAGGACAAAGACTGCTCGAAGCTATCTGTGGAAACCGAGGACTCCCAGCCCAGGGATTCTCAGTGACCATCAGGAGGGATTGGGGAGGGTTCTTATTCTGGACTCAGGGATCTTCAGGGGGAAAACAATCCCATCGTGAGTTTCACTGCCTTTAACTGAAATGTACCATTTCCTCCCTTTTTTAACAGGCGACACATAAGTCATATTAGCAGTACCTATGACTTTGTCAGCAATGGAAGACACTAATATTTTCATAGCGTATTATGATTGTTGCAGAGAGCTCAAAAGATTGTGAATTCTCATTGCTTCAAAACTACAGTGCTTATTAGACTTGCCATTAGATCTATGACTACCATATCATGCATGTTTAATATTTTGTGAATTACAAATTTTTATTAAATGTATTGGTTTAACATTGGTTAATAATGTGATTGCAAGTGTATACTTTATAATACAACATCCATCACCTTGTATTTGACCCCCTTTACTCTCTTTGTCCTCTCCCCACCTTTTTTCCCCTCTGGTAACCACCATTCTCTTGTCTGTATTTATGAGGGTTTTTTTTTGTTTGCTTGTAGGTTTGTTTTGTTTGTTCATTTGTTGCTTTTTCTTTTTTATCCCACATGAGTATAATCATGTGGTTTTGTCCTTTTCAATCTGACTTATTTCACTTAGCGTAACATTCCATATCCATCCATATTGTTGCAAGTGACAATATTTCATTTTCCATGTCTGAGGAGTATTTACCTGCATATATGTACCACATCGGTTTTATCCATTCATTCACTGAAGGACACTTAGGTTGTTTGCATGTCTTAGCTATTGTGACTAATGCTGCAATGAACATAGGGGTTCACATATCTTTATGAATAACTGTTTTCAAATTTTGGGGGGTAGATACTCAGAAGAGGAATTGCAGGGTCATGTGGTAGCTGTATTAATTTTCTGAGAAACCTCCATACTGCTTTCCATAGCGGCTGCACCAATTTACATTCCCAGCAGAAGTGTGTGAGGGTTCCTTTTTTCCCACAACCTCTCCAACACTTATTACTTGTCTTATTGATAATAGCCATTTTGACAGGTGTGAGGTGGAAGTTCATTGTGGTTTTGATTTGCATTTCCCTTATAACTAGTGATGTTGAGCATCTTTTCATGTCTTGTCCTTTTCGTCTTCCCCTTTTATGTTTTTGTTGTCACAAATTATCCATTTTGGTACTATGTATTCATTTCCAAATTGCAGATATTATAGTCCTTTTAATCATAAACGGATGTTGTATCTTGACAAATGCTTTTTCTGCATCTATTGATATGATCACATAATTTTTACCTTTTGTTAGTCATCTGTATGTCTACTTTGAAAAAGTGTTCACATACTCTACCTATTATTTCATTGGATTTTGTTGTTGTTGAGTTGCATGAGTTCTTTATATATTTCGGGTATTAGTCCCTTATCAGAGGTAACTTCTCCCATTTGGTTGTTTGCCTCTTTGTTTTGTTAATGGCTTTTTTTTTTTTTTTGCTCTGCAGAAGCTTTTTGGTTTGATCTAGTCCCATTCATTTGTTTTTGCTTTTACTTCCCTTGCCTTTGGGGTCAAGTTCACAAAAATATATTTAAGACCAAGGTCCATAAGTTTAGTGCCTATATTTTCTTTATGTATTTTATTGTTTCTGGTCTTATATTAAAGTCTTATATTCAAGTCTTTAATCCATTTTGAGTTAATTTTTGTGAATGGTGTCAGATAGCAGTCTAGTTTCAATCTTTTGTACGTGGCTTTCCAGTTTTCCGAACACCATTTACTAAAGATACTTCCTTTCTCCATTGTAGGTTTCTGGCCCCTTTGTTGAAAATTAGTTGCCTATATATGGTTGGGTTTATTTCTGGGCTTTCAATTCTGTTTTATTGGTCTGTTTTTCAGCCAGTCAGGGAGCATGATACCTATGGGTTTGCTCTTTTTTCTCAGGATTGCTTTGGTTTTTTGGGGTCTTTTGTAGTTCCATACAAATTTGAGGACCTTTTATTCTATGAGGTGTAATAAAAAATATGGTGAATGTTTAAATTTTTAAAAATTTATTACAGTAAAAGACACATTGTCATTAATCCCCCTTAAAATACTCCCCCTTGTTTTGAACATACTTATCCAATCATTCTTGTCACTTTCTAAAGCAGTTCTGGAAGTCCTCTTTCATGAGTGTCTTTAGTTGCACTGTCGTGGCTGAATCGATTAAAAACATTTTTCTTCCATGATCATTTTGACTTTGGGGAAGAGCCAGAAGTCGCATGGTACCAGATTCAGTGAATAAAGTGGATGAGGACACACTAATGTTTTTATATGACGGAACTTGCCATGTACAAGAAGCAATGTGTGACACAGGCATTGTCATGATGGAGGATGAAGTAAAGCATAATAGTAGTGAGAGGGGCTTCCTTGTCTTGTTTGTGATCTCAGAGGAAAAGCTTTCAGTTTTTCACCACTGAATATATTAGTTGAGGGTTTGTCATATATGGCCTTTATTACGTTGAGGTACTTTCCTTCCACACCCATTTTATTGAGTTACATTTATGTAAAAAAAAATTCATACAGACAATAGTAATTTTTCCTTTGATTATGTCTTATCTTCATTCACCTGTGCAAGTTTGGTCCTTTTCCTCTTCCCCTTTTATGTTTTTGTTGTCAAATTATCCATTTTGGTGCTATGTATTCATTTCCAAATTGCAGAAATTATAGTCTTTTTAATCATAAATGGATGTTGTATCCTGACAAATGCTTTTTCTGCATCTATTGATATGATCACATGATTTTTACCTTTTGTTAATGTGGTATATCACATCAATTTGTGTATGTTGAACCATACTTGCATCTCTGGAATAAACCCCATTGACCATGTTGTATTATCCTTTTAATGTATTGTTGTATTTGGTTTGCTAGTATTTTTGCATCTATAGTCATCAGAGTAATTTTCTAGTTCATCTATGCAATTTTCTTTTTTTGTGTTGTCCTTGCCTTGTTTTGGTATCAAGGTAATGTTGGCCTCATGAAATGAGTTAGGCAGTATTACCCCCTCTTCGATATTTTGGAAGAGTCTGAGAAGGATAGGTATTAAATCTTCTTTGAATGTTTGGTAGAGTTCACCAGTGAAGTCATTTGGTCCTGGACTTTTGTTTTTGAGAGGTTTTTGATTATTGTTTCAATTTCCTTACTAGGGATTGGTCTATTTAAGTTTTGCTATTCTTCATGGTTCAGTCTAGAAAAGTTATATATTTCTAAGAATTTGTCCATTTCTTCTAGGTCACTGCATTTGGTGGTGTACACCCTTTCATAGTATTCTTATTGTAGTCCTTTGTATTTCTGTAGTGTCAGTTGTAACTTTTCCTCTTCCATTTCTGATATTAGTTGAGTCTTTTCCCTTTTTTCCTTAGTAAGTATAGCCAGATCTTTGTTTCATTAATTTTTTTCTATTGTCTTTTTGTTTTCTATTTCATTTATTTCTACTCTAATTTTTATTATTTCCTTATTTTCACTGACTTTTGGCTTTGTTCTTCTTTTTCTAGTTCTTTGAGGTGTAATGTTAGGCTGTTTATTTGAGATTTTTCTTGTTTCATGAGATAGGTCGATGATGTTATAAACTTCCCCATTAGTACCACTTTTGCAGCATCCCCCAAATTTTGGTATTTCGTATTCTCATTTTTGTTTGTCTCTATGTATCTTTTGATCTTTTATTTCTCCTTTGACCCAATAGTTGTTCAGTAGCATGTTGTATAATCCCCACATATTTGTGGTTTTTCCAGCTTCCTTCTTACAGTTAATTTCCAGTTTCATACCACAGTGGTTGGAAAATATACTTATAATTTCAATCTTGTTAAATTTACTGAGACTAGTTTTGTGCCCCAACATATCCTTCAGAATGTTACCTGTGCACTTGAGAAGAATGTATATTCTGTTGTTTTTGGATGGAAAGTTCTATAAATATTGATTATGTCCATTTGGTCCAGTGTGTCATTTAAGGCCAATATTTCCTTAGTAACTTTCTGTTTAGATGATTTATCCATTGCTGTCAATAGGGTACTCAGGTCCCCTACTATACTTGTATTTTTATCAGTTTCTCCCTTTAGGTCTGTTAGTAATTGCTTTATATGTTTTGGTGCTTCTAGGTTGAGTGCATGTATATAAATAATTGTTATGTCTGCTTGATGAATTGTTCCCTTTATGATTATAAAATGTCTATCTTTGTCTCTTGTTACTTTTTTAAATCTCAAAATCTATTTAGTTTGATATAAGTACAGTTATACCTGATTCTCTTTGGATACCATTTGTTTGCAATATCATCTTCCACTCCTTCCCTTTGAGCCTATGTTTGTCTTTGTAGCTGAGATGGGTCTCCTGAAGGGAACATATAGTTGGGTCTTGTTTTTTAACTACATCCAACTACTCCGTGCCTTCTAACTAGTGAGTTCAGTCCATTTACATTTAGGGTGATTACTGATATTTGAGGATTTACTACAGTCACTTAATCTTTATTTTCTGGTAGCTCTGAATCTCCATTGTTTCTTTTCCTTTGTGTTTCTTTCTGTTTAGTTTGGTGGTAATCTATGATTTTTTTCCCCTCCATTTCCTTTATTTTTTATGTTACATGTCTCAGCTCTAGATTTTTGTTTCATGGTTACTATTACATTTATGTAAAAAAATATTGCATACATACAATAGTAATTTTTCTTCTGATTGCATCTTATCTTCATTCACCTGTGCAAGTTTAGTCCTTTTCCTCTTCCCCTTTCATGTTTTTGTTGTCACAAATTATCCATTTTGGTACTGTGCATTCACTTCCAAATTACAGAAATTATAGTCTTTTTAAAAATGCTTTTTTCACCATCTTTAACCTTTATGCTATAATTTATTAATACCCTTTTCAGAAATACAGTTTCTGTCTCTCATCTTACTCAAAGTTTTGTATACTTTTGGTTTCAGGTAGAAGAGCTTCTTTCAACATTTCTTGTAATGCAGGCTTTGTGGTGGTAAATTCCCTCAGCTTTTGTTTGTCTGGGAAAGCCTTTCTTTCTCCTTCATATCTAAAGGTTAACTGCTGTATATATTATTCTTGGCTGATGGTTTATCTTTTTCAATATTTTGAATATTTCATCCCACTCTCTCCTGGCTTGTAAGGTGTCTGCTGAAAAAATCTGATGATAATCTAATGAAGTTTCCTTTGTAAGTTACAGTCTTTTCCTCCCTGGTTGCTTTGAGAATTCTTTCTTTGTCAACAATTCAGAGGTTGATATGTAGGGTACTTTTCTTGTTTTGTTTTCCACTCTATGATATTATAATACAAATTGTTGTCCTCTCTTATCTATTTGCACCTTTGGGGTCGCAGTGGAACAGCAGCACTTTGATTAAGGAAAATGCTGCATAGCCAATGGGATGGGGGTGTCTCCTCTGTGACCAGCTCACCTTGGTTATGGGGCACTACCACTGTGGTGGGGGTATGTGGCCGGTAGTGGAGAACCAGTTTTGTGAGCTCCCAGCACTACCTCCTTTTTACTAATGGTCGCTAGCCCCATGGCAGACTTCTCACTCTGCCATGATGGAGGCAAGCTCCAGATCTTGCTGCTCCACCCCCTTTCCAGTAATGGCTGTCAGTAGAGCTGTGTTGTTTTAAGCTTTCCAGCGACCTCTACTGGGGTCTGCTGCAATGGGGAGAGGAAAAGAGAGATGCCTTTCCTTGGGGGACTATTACTTCTGTCCCTCTGATGCTCCAGGCCATAATGTGAGTGCTGTAGCCTGATTTCTCCACTGCTGCTGCACTCACGGGAGCCTCAGTGGGCACCGAGCTGCATCTATGGCAACTGTCCCTGTCCTGCCGCCCCTACTAATTCCAGTCCACCTGCCTTCAGATGTCCCAATGCATGGATCTTCTGGGCATGTGTGTGTGTGTTGTGCAGAGGATCCTCTGTTGAGTTATAGTTATAATTTAAGGAGACTTGTAAATTTAAGAAGAGAAACAAAGGAGACTTCTCACTCTGCCATGATGCTTACATCACTTCCATAGTTTGATTTTTAAGTTTATTCGTTAAACAACAGATCAGGCCACAAAATAGGCAATGACATTTGGGATGCTTATATTTTAAAAGGAGTTCAGTTTTGAAAAAAAAAAAACAACTCTGTAAATTAATAAGTAAAAGATAAACACAAATGGCAAAGAGTTACAATTGATATAAGATGAAATCTAAATGTCTAAAACAAAAATAAGAAAAATGTTTAACCTCATAATTAATCAGTGAAAAGAAAATAAAAATGGCAGAGAGCAATCATTAGACACCATAAGACTGGCAAAAAAAGAGAAAACGTCTGTTAGATAATAGGCAAAAAGGTATGGAAAGTTGAACCTCACATAGTCCTAGTAGAATACAAACTCAATAAGAGATGAATGTGGTGATATTTAATAAACCTCAGTTTAATTTCACTTCTGATAACGTACTTTTGGGATTGTCTGCTAGAAGTGTGACAGTTAGATGACATAGGATGTTCAGTCTAGAGAACCCTTTCCTGGAATCTAGGGGTTGCAGAAGAAACTTTACTAGGCTGGGGTATTGGGGGCACAGGAGTCCAGCAAGCTGTACTGGAAGGGCCTGTCTTAAAATTTAAAAATGATAAGGTGTATCTAACTTGTTTACTGCTTATTGCCAACTCAAACATGGTGTTTCTTTAATGGATTGGTTAAAAAGTCCATTTGTTCAGCAAATACCTCAATTGCATGCAGTTTATACAGCACACTTTTCTCACATTACTCTAACAGCCCTGCACTTACAGTGACTGTGTATGTATAAGATGATAAAAGTACACGGTGGAACAAGGAGTCCTGCCAAAGATGAGAAACTGGGGAAATTTCACAATGTAGGTCTACTGCCTTTAAAGGAAAAACCTCTTTTCATTTGACTTCTACTTGACACATTCAGTCTGGAGAACTCCATAGGAACATTTTTTTTTTTTAAACTTATAGTGGCAGCTGTTTTTTAAGGTCACAAATTTCCTGGGTTTAAATTCAGACACTGCTCCTTACTGACTATATAATCTTGGATAAATTGTATGATGTGTCTCTGCCTCAGTTTTCTCATCAGCAAATGGGAATAATGACAATATTTATCTCAATGGCTGTGTGATCGAGTGAGTTATATGTGTAAAATACTGCAGTAGGATGAATCATGGCTCCCAAAGATGTCTGGTCCTAATCCCTGGAACCTGTAAATGTTACTTTATATGGTGAAAAGCATCTTTGCAGATGGGATTAAGGATCTTGATATGAAGAGATTATCCAGGTGAACTCTAAACGCAATAATATGTATCCATACAAGAGAGAGGCAGAGGGAGGTATGACCACAGACAGACATAGAAAGGTAAGGATGGAGGCAGAGATTGGAACGATGTGATCTCAAGTCAAAGAATGCCAACAGCCACCAGAAGCTGAAAGACGCAAGGCACAGATTCTCCTCTGGAGTCTTCAGAGGGAGTATGGCTCTGCTGACATCTTAATTTTGCCCCAGTGATACTGATTTCAGACTTCTGGCCTCTAGGACTGTGAGAGAATAAACTCTGGTTGTTTTAAGTTGCCTAGTGTGTGGCAATTTGTTAAAGCAGGCACAGGAAATGAATACACATACTTATACCCATGCTTGTAACATGCTAAGCATTATAACAAGTGTTTGTTATTAGTATGCCAAGAAAATAGCCAGAAGTTTACACTCTGAAATACTGAGAACTGGACAGCTCAAGGATCGCTAACTGTATTTTCAGGGAATTTGTGTCTGAGCACAGAAGGGGGTTCCAGACAGAAGCTTATTCTGAGGAGGGAAGTGAATAGAACATGCCATTTGGCAGTGCACTTTCTACCAGCAGAACTTTTAATCATATGCAACAAGGGAGAAGGGACCCCTGTCGCCTTAGATAAGGGAGGCAGTGGCCATACTCTATAGCCTCCCCTTTCTGCTTAAACAAGAAGATGTCCTATTTATAGTCTAGGTAGTAAAATCACCTGGAAGGGTATGGGAGGCATTTGTCAAAGCCTTGAAAACAGTCATTCTCAACAGTATCTGGAGCTAAAATTTGCTTCCCAAAGTAGATGCTGGCATCAAAGCAATATTAATTCCCAAAGAATGATAAGTAACTCATGTAAGAGAAAGTGGTCTACTATAGTGACCACAAACTTTTGGAGTCAGATAAACTCGTCTCTTACTGAGCTCCTACTCTGCAGGGACAAGTTACATGAGCCCAAACCCTATTTCACCTCTCTGGGCCTGTTTTCTTGGTAAACTGCGGGGACTTAGAGGCAAAGGAGAGAGAAAACATTGCGTCATTGGATTATTATATGAATCAAATTAAGTAATATATAAAAAGTGCTTATTCTTTGACCTGGTGAGCAATAAATATTCAACAGAGAGTCCAAAAAAGGTGGAAGCACAAATTTATTAAAAAACATGGAGGATTAACTAGACAATTGACTTAAATAAGGCTCAGGGAACGTAAAATAATTTGTGCACACAAAGTTCCATTAGGTTTTTAAATTTATTTATTTTAGCTCCAAATATTGTTTTCTTTACTCTCTAAAGCTGAAAAATCCAGTAGCACAACATTTGGGGGGGGGTATCATAATAGGATTGGAGAGGTTGTTCCTGAAAAAGTAATAGGAGATAGTCCAACTTTTAAATAAATTTAAATTGGGGAAATATCCTGTCTACGAAAGTTGTTACTGCCATCAAAGCAGTATTAATTATAGAAATCTTTCCACCAAGTTTTAGCTCCAGAGAGGAGATTATGAGAAATCACTTAAACTCTTCACAGCTAGGTTTTAAAATTTCATGGAGATGAAAGAATTGACAATATAAAGTAGCCACAGAGGCCACACAGACACATATTAGCTGAGTGGAGAAAGCACAAGGCCTCCCTGTCTGCTTCACTCACAGCACTCGTGTGTTGAAAACCACCCCAAGATGGCGAGTAGAATAATGGAGTGGGAATTGGGGCAATGCCATCTGCTGCCTTCACTAAGCAAAGTCCAAGATGAAAAGCTGAATTTGGCTAACTTTGTGATACTTTATAGCCCTTATTCTTTTTTTTCCCCCACCAGAAGCCACTACCTCCTTCTTCCTTAGTACTAAGATCACCTATTTTAAGTTTAAGGGTGGCCCACTTCTGGCCAATGACATGCCCGGAGAAGTTTGCTTAAGCAAGGGTTTCCGGAACAGATATGTTTTTCTGCAGTAATGACAAAGGAAGCAGAGAGATGTCTCTCCCTTGTGCTGCCCTTGCTTCCAGCCACAGAATACAGTTGTGTGATGCTTGGAATTGCAGTGTGTATCATGGGACAGTGAGAGGAAGGGTGAGAGAATCACAGATACAGACCTTAAGCTATGACATTATATGTCTGCTGCCCCCACTGCAGCCACCAACTGTCCTCGGGATTTCTAGTTACATGCAAATGTAATCTATTTGCCAGGTATTCTGTTTCTTGCAAGTAACAGTATTTGTAATTGATACAATATATACAAATACATTCAGATTGTCAATAATTTAAGTTCAGGGACCTTGGGGCCCACTAAGCTGTTGGCCCTCTGTACCCACATCTTAGGCATTCAACCAACTGTGGATCAAAAATATTTTTTTAAAAAAGTTACCTTGTCGCTGACGTGTGCTATGTAGGTAGGCCTACGATGGTTGAGTCTGCATTGAACATGTACACACTTTTTTTCTTGTCATTATTCCCTAAATAATACAGTATAACACTTACTTACATTGTATAGCACTTACATTGTATTAGGTATTATAGCACTTACATTGTATTAGGTATTATAAGTAATCTAGGGATGATTTAAAGTATACTGGAGCATGTGCTGTAGGTTATGTGCAAATATTACACCATTTTATATAAGGGCCTTGACCATCTGTGGATTTCGGTATCCATGGGGGTCCTGAAAGCAATTCCCGTGGATATCGAGGGAGTACTGTACATTACATCTTTGGGAAGAGGGTGGGAAATGACTTCAAGTTACTCAACAGAGAATAAAAAGAATATTAAGGAGAAAGAGAAATCAAATTTAGTTGTTCACTGATTTGTTCAAGTATTTATGAGTTTGTATTATTTGACAGGCACTGTGCTACTGGGAATACTTTGATGAGAGATGGACATAGTCTCTGCCTTCATGTGGTGTGCACACTTCATAAGTAATCTTATGAAAAAGATGAGTATCAAATGGCTGGATAAATTTTGGAGACAGTGGGAGTTAAAGATTTGGGCAGGAGTATACAATTTTGCTTTTTTCCCTTTGCTCTCCAGGAGTCCCTTTATTGAAAAATGAACCAGACTCAGCACTGGACAAAAACTTGCTGATGTAAATTCTGAAATACAAAGTATAATACATTATAAATCTCTTTCTATCTTCAAAAGATGGTCATGGCAAGGTGAATGTATTAAAGTAGAAATAAGGCTCTGAAAGTATGTTCTTTGAAAAGAAAATAATTAAAGATAAAGTTAGGAATACCATACCAAGTCAAAATTATGACTGCCTTTAATATAGTAATATATATCTAAATTATACCAAGAATTAAGGATAATAGATGCTTAAGAATAGTATACAGTTATATACGATAAAGAAGAAAGTGTAATTGGACAACTCCCTAATTTTCTTACTCCAAAGTTATTAACCTGCCTGTATGTTTACCCAACCTCTCTGCCTTTCATTCTCAATAGAACAAATGTCTCTGATCCTACAAGAAGCCCCAACCCCCTTCTATGCTCTGGATTCCATCCTTTTCAAGGACCGTAATCTTTCAAACATCCTCTCTCCCACTGCACCGTAAATCTGTCCCTTCCTCCTGGTTTATTCTCACCAGTGCAGCACAGTAATCTAACATTTCTAGCATTTTCTATCATTAAATAAGTTTTTCTAAATCTCTGTCCCTCTTAATCTAAATAAATGCTTGACTCTTTTCTCACCACCAATTTTCTCTTTTAGCTCACTAAAACCAGGATTTACGCCCTATATTCCACTGGAACTGCCCTTCTCAAAGTCACCAAGAGCCTTTGTGTCACCATACTCTCCACGTGCATTCTCATCACAACCTCCTGGCAGTGTTTGACATAGTTGGTCATTCTTTCTTTCTGTGAGGTGGAACTATATGAACTTTCTGGTTTTGTAGTAGGTCTAAAGTGAGTTAGGCAGTTTTCATTTGGCTCGATGTAACACGAATACTTTTTTAACTTTCATGATTTCAGTGTCCAGAGTTTTTTTCCCTATCTCAGTATCTATTCCTTATCAATCTCATTCCTACTTTCACCACCTTTGCTTAACCTTAACTCCCTGTCATTGGCCCTATTTTCTACCCTAGCTCTTTCCCTCCAGGTGATCTCATCTACCTATATGGTTTAAATATCTTCTTTGTGCTAATGTCTCATATCGTGACCTCCTCTCCTGTGAGGTCTAGACACTTATGTGCAACTCCCTACTCACCACCTGCTTTTGATACCTCATAAGTATCTCAAACTTAACATGACCAAGACAGAATTCTTGGTTCTCACCCCTAATATGTTAAACGCCTAGTCTTCTTCTCAGGAACGGCACTCTGGCATTGCCAGATAGTCAAGCACAAAAGCTAGGATTCTGGATTGCTGCCTTTTCATCTCTCACATCGTCTATAGAAAGATACCTTGCTTATACCTCCAAAAAATAGCATATTCATCCACTCATTTCCAGTTACAGAACCAACAGCCTGGAGCAGGGTTCCTCAGCCTTGGCACTACTGACATTTTGGGCCGAATCATTTTTCACTGTGGGGGGCTGCCCTGTGCATTTCTGGGTTCTTGGCACCGTCTTTGGCCTCTACCTGTTAGGTGCCAGCAGCATCCCAGTTCCCAACTGTGACAACCAGGTGTGTCCAGACATTGCCAAATATGCTGTGGGAAAATTGCCCCCACTGAGAACCACTGCCCCGGAGCCATCTGCCACCACCTCTTACCTGGATGACTATAACAGCCAACCAAGCCGGTCTCCCTTACTCCTACTTTTGACCTCCTACAAGCAGTTCTCCTACTACGATGAATTTTTAAAAATCATAAATGTTTTCATGCCATTTTCCTGATTAAAACATTTTATTTGGAACAAAAACAAATTCTTTATGTAGTTACAACCATTGTTCACATCTCTCATCTCATACGATTCACTACCTTCCAACCACGTCATTCCTCAAACATACTAGGCTTGTTGAACTCAAAGCGCTCTACCACTTGTTCTTCTCTCCGTCTGGGATACTTTTTCTTACCACTCAGATCACAGCTTAAATGCTTCCTTCTAAGAAAGTCGATTGCAGACAATTTATTTTTCATTTCTTTTTTCTTTTTTTTTAATTTATTGGGGTGACATTTGTTAGTAAAATTACATAGATTTCAGGTGTACAATTCTGTATTACATCATCTATAAATCCCATTGTGTGTTCACCACCCAGAGTCAGTTCTCCTTCCATCACCATATATTTGATACCCCTTACCCTCATCTTCCACCCCTCCAACCCCCCCTTACCCTCTGGTAACCACTAAACTATTGTCTGTGTCTATGAGTTTTTGTTTCTCATTTGTTTGTCTTGTTCTTTTGTTGTTTTGGTGTATATACCACATATCAGTGAAATCATATGGTTCTCTGCTTTTTCTGTCTGACTTATTTTGCTTAGCATTATACTCTCAAGATCCATCCATGTTGTCACAAATGTTCCTATATCATCTTTTCTTACCGCCAAATAGTATTCCATTGTGTATATATACCACAACTTCTTTATCCATTCATCTATCGAAGGACATTTTGGTTGTTTCCATGTTTTGGCCACTGTAAACAAAGCTGCAATGAACATTGGAGCACACGTATCTTTATGGATAAATGTTTTCAGATTTTTTGGGTAAATACCCAGGAGAGGGATTGCTGGGTCATATGGTAATTCTATTTGTAATTTGTTGAGGAACCTCCACACTGCCTTCCATAACGGCTGCACCAGTTTGCATTCCCACCAACAGTGTATGAGGATTCCTTTTTCTCCATAGCCTCCCCAACACTCATTACTATTTGTCTTGTTGATGATAGCCATTTTGACTGTGGTGAGGTAACATCTCATTGTGGTTTTTATTTGCATTTCTCTGATGATTAGTGATATTGAGCATTTTTTCATATGTCTATTTGCCATTTGTATGTCCTCTTTGGAGAAATGTCTCTTCAGGTCCTCTGCCCATTTTTCAATTGGGTTGTTTGTTTTTTTGTTGTTGAGCTTCATGAGTTCCTTGTATATTTTGGATATTAGCCCCTTATCGGAGGCACTGTCTGCAAAAATTTTCTCCCATTCAGTTGGTTGCCTCTTTATTTTGTCGATGGTTTCTTTTGCTGTGCAGAAGCTTTTAAGTTTCATATAGTCCCATTCGTTTATTTTAGCTTTTACTTCCATTGCCTTTGGAGTCAAATTCATAAAATGCTCTTTGAACCCAAGGTCCTATGGTTTTTTCTATGCAGTTTATTGTATAAGGTCTTATGCTTAAGTCTTTGATCGATTTTGAATTAATTTTGGTACATGGTGACAGATAACAGTCCAGTTTCATTCTTTTGCACGTGGCTATCCAATTCTCCAAGCACCATTTATTGAAGAGGCTGTCTTTTCTCCATTGTATGTTTTTAGCTTCTTTGTCAAAAATTATCTGTCCATATTTATGTGATTTTATTTCTGGGTTCTCAATTCTATTCCATTGGTCTATGTGTCTGTTTTTCTGCCAATACTATGCTGTTTTGATTATTGTAGCTTTGTAGTACAAGCTAAAGTCAGGGAGTGCGATACCTCCAGTATTGTTCTTTTTCTTAAGATTGCTTTGGCTATTCGGGGTCTTTTGTGGTTGCAAACAAATCTGATGATTTCTTGTTCTATTTCTTTTAAAAATGCCATTGGGATTTTGATGGGGATTGCATTAGATCTGTATATTGTTTTGGGTAATATGGCCATTTAACTATGTTGATTCTTCCAATCCATGAGCATGGAATCTCTTTCCATTTCTTTGTGTCTTCTTCAATTTCTTTAAAAATTTCATAGTTTTCAGCATATAAATCCTTCACATCCTTGGTTAAGTTTATTCCTAGGTATTTTATTCTTTTTGCTGCAATTGCAAAGGGAATTGTTTTTGTATTTCTTTTTCTGAGATTTCATTGTTAGTATATAGGAATGCAATCGACTTTTGTACATTGATTTTGAAGCCAGCAACTTTACTGTATTTGTTGATTGTTTCTAATAGCTTTTTGTTGGAGGCTTTAGGGTTTTCTATATATAGCATCATGTCATCTGCAAAGGGTGATAATTTAACTTCTTCATTCCCAATTTGGATGCCTTTTTATTTCTTTCTCTTGCCTGATTGCTCTGGCAAGGACTTCCAACACTATGTTGAAAAGCAGAGGTGATAGGGGACAGCCCTGTCATGTTCCTGACGTAGAGTAGAGGGCTTCAGTTTTTCACCATTAATTATGAGATTAGCTGAGGGCTTGTCATAGATGGCCTTTATTATGATAAGGTATTTTCCTTCTATACCTATTTTATTAAGTGTTTTAATCATAAATGGATGTTGTATCTTGTCAAATGCTTTTTCTACATCAATTGATAGAATCATATGATTTTTGTCCATATATTGTTTATCTAATGTATCACATTGATGGATTTGCGGATGTTGAACCAATTTTGTGCCCCGGGTCGTGATGAATAATCTTTTTAATGCATTGTTGTATTCGATTTGCTAGAATTTTGTTTAGGATTTTCACATCTGTATTCATCAGAGATATTTGTCTGTAGTTTTTTTTTTTTGTGTTGTCCTTACCAGGTTTTGGTATCAGGGTAATGTTGGCCTCATAAAATGAGTTAGAGAGTACTGCCTCTTCAATTTTTCGGAAGTGATTGAACAGGATTGATATTAGGTCCTGTTTGAAGGTTTGGTAGAATTCACTAGTGAAGCCATCTGGTCCAGAACTTTTGCTTTTGGGAAGGTTTTGGATGACTGATTCAATTTCGTTACTGGTGATCAGTCTGTTTAGACTTTCCAGTTCTTCATCGTTCAACCTTGGAAGGCTATATGTTTCTAAGAACTTGTCCATTTCTTCTAGGTTATTGAATTTGGTGGTATATAGTCCTTCATAGTATTCTTGGATGATCCTTTGTATTTCTGTGGTGTCCGTGATAACTTCCCCTTTTTCATTTCTGATTTTGTTAATTAGTGTCTTCTCTCTTCTTATCCTAGTGAGTCTAGCCAAGGGTTTATCAATTTTGTTAATTTTTTCAAGGAACCAGCTCTTTGTCACATTCATTTTTTCTATTGTCTTTTTGTTCTCTATTTCATTGAGTTCTGCTCTGAGTTTTGTTATTTCCTTTCTTCTGCTGACCTTGGGTTTCACTTCTTCTTCTTTTTCTAGTTCTTTAAGGTGCAACATGAGGTTATTTATTTGGTATTTTTCTTGTTTCTTGAGATAGGCTTGTAATGATATAAATTTCCCTCTTAAAACTGCTTTTGCTGCATCCCAAAAATTTTGGTACGATGTATTTTCATTGTCATTTGTTTTTATGTATCTTTGATCTCTCCTCTAATTTCTTCTTTGACCCAGTCGTTCTTTAAAAGTATGTTGTTTAATCTCCTTGTATTTTTGGTTTTTCCTGCTTTCTTTTTGCAGTTGATATCCAATTTCAAAGCTTTGTGATCAGAGAATATACTTGGTATGATTTCAATCTTCTTAAATTTGCTGAGGCTGATTTTGTGTCCCAATATATGGTCTATCCTTGAGAATGTTCCATGTACACTCGAAGAGAATGTATAGTCTGATATTTTAGGATGAAGTGCTCTATATATGTCAATTATGTCCATTTCATCTGATGTGTCATTTAGGGCTGCTATTTCGTTATTTATTTTCTGTTTGGATGATCTATCCATTGCTGTCAATGATGTATTTAAGTCCCCTAGTATGATTATGTTTTGGTCAATTTCTCCCTTTAGTTCTGTTAGTAGTTGCTTGGTATATTTCGGTGCTCCCTGATTGGGGGCATAAATATTGATGACTGTTATGTCTTCTTGTTGTATAGTCCCCTTTACCATTATGAAATGTCCATCTTTGTCTCTTGTTATCTTTTTCACACTGAAGTCTGTTTCATCTGATATCCTTATGGCTACACCTGATTTTCTCTGGGTACCATTTGCTTGGAGTGTCAATTTCCACCCTTTCACTTTGAGTCTATACTTGTTCCTGTAGCTGAGGTGTCTTTTGGAGACAGCATAATGTTGGGTTTAGTTTTTTGATCCAATCTGCTACTCTGTGCCTTTTTATTGGTGAGTTCAGTCAATTTACATTTAGGGTGATTATTGATCGTGAGGATTTCCTGTCATTCTATCTTTAGTTTTCTGGTAAGGCTGTGTCTCCATTGTTTCTTTGCCTTTTTGTTGTTGTCTGTTATTTCTGTGTGGTGATATTGTATGATGTTTCCCTCTGTTTCTTCTTTCATTACAGTACATATTTGAGATCTGGATTTTTTTTTTAAGTGGTTAGCCTTAAGTTTATGTAAAAGAAAGTTTGATATTTAGAGTATTCCATTTTCTTCAGCTCGCTTACTTTCTCCATTCCCATATTCCGTTTCAGGTCTTTACTCTCCCCCTTTTTATGTTGCCAAAAATTGTCCCTGTGGTGGTCGAATAGCCTCCTTTAGTATTTCTTGTAGTGCAGGTCGTGTATGAGAAAATTCCCTCAGCTTCTGTATGTCTGCAAAGGTCTATTATTCCTCCTTCATATTTATAGGATATCTTTGCTGGATATATTATTCTTGGCTCATAATTTCTCTCTTTCAATAGTTTGAATATTTGGTTCCACTCACTCCTGGCTTGTAGAGTTTCTGCTGAAAACTCTGATGATAATCTAATGGAGTTTCCTTTGTAGGTTACCGTCTTCTTTTCCCTGGCTGCCTTGAGGATTCTTTCTTTGGCATTGATTTTAGACAGCTTCAATACAATGAGCCTTGGAGAAGGCCTGTTGGGATTGAGGTAATTAGGTGTTCTATTTGATTCTTGGATTCGAGGATCCAGTTCTGTCCACGTTTGGGAAGTTCTCATCAACAGTTTGTTTGAATATATTCTCTGTTCCCTTCTCTCTTTCTTCTCCTTCTGGTATGCCCATTATTCTTATATTGCTCTTTCTGATAGAGTCAGAAAGTTCTTGTAGAGTTCTTTCATTTCTTTTAAGCCTCAAGTCTCTTTCTTCTTCCATCTGTGTAATTTCCAGGTTCCTATCTTCGATGTCACTGATTCTTTCCTCCATCTGGTCAACTCTACTACCTAAGCTGGTTATTTCATTCTTAATGTCTTCTATTGAGTTCTTAATCTCCAGAAATTCCATTTGGTTCTTTTTTAAATTTCAATCTCTTTCGTAAAATGCTCATGTTGTTCTTTCATTGCATTTCTGAGTTCATTAAATTGCCTTTCTGTGTTTTCTTGCATCTCGTTGAGTTTTTTTCAGAACTGCAATCTTGAATTCTCTGTCATTTAAGTCACATATTTCCATATCTTTAAGTTCCTTTTCTGGAGACTTTTCACTTTCTTTCTGAGCAGTCTTGTTGCCTTTGTTATGCATGGCAATTACTGATGTATTATTTCTCTTCCTAGACATCGATAGGAGTGGCTTCTGCAACAGGTTGATAGGAAGAGGTCTTTCTTTTGTTTTCCAGTACTTGTTGGTAGAATGTTTTATTTTCTCTCCGACTGCAGCCTTTTTTTCCCTCTCACACAGTAGTGCTATGTTTTCTCTGCACTATTCCAGCTTCTTACACAATGGGGGGATTCCCTGGGAAACAGGCTTCTCCTCTGTTAACAGTTCCCCTGGGTCATAGTGCGCCACGTCCCTGTGGGGATGCGGAGAGCTTTTGAAGTTCCAAAGCTCTTCCTGCACCAGATTCAGAGCCCATATGTTTCAGCAGTTCTGTTTACTCCTGCAGGGATCCACCCAGATAGGTGGGGCCAGGGGTGGGGTGATTTGTGAGAGGTGGCCCAGAGCAATGGTGGCGACCACCACCACAGCCAGTTCCGCTTCCACAGCTCCCTCCCCTTTCTAGAACTAGTTGGGCTGAGAATCTGTGTCTGCGGTCCACAGTTGTCAGAACAGCAAATATTCTGTTCTTTTGATCTGACACTGCTATTGTTCCGCTTCTAGCACCAGGCAGGTGGGGATGGGGCAAGCTCTGGGTTGGTAGGGAGGGGGCGGCTAGTCTCAGTGCCTAAGTCTTCCGTTCTCTGCTTGGCAGTGAGGACTTAAACCACCGATTTCAGCCGTATTTTGTCAGTCTTTTCTCCAAGGTCTGTGCCGTGAGTGTTGGGTTCAGCATATGCTGCCCCGCATCCCTGTGGGCCAAAAGAGCCCTAGCAGTCCGAGTTCTTCCCTCTCCCGCAGTTTCGGTAGTTCCGGGATGCAGCCAGCTCGGAGCACGGAGCTAGGTCTGCGTCATGCGCCCACGCGGCTCTGTCTCCGCACTTCTCCCTTCCCTCCTCCACTGCTCGCGCGATTATCCCACCTTTAGGTGAATTCAGTAGTGGGCCTCTTCGTCTTGCCTGTGTGCTGTGCAGGGAGTCCTTTGTGCAGTTATTGTTGTTTGATTAGTTGTAAATTCCAGGGGAACTTTACAGAGGCTCAGCTCACGCAGCCATTTAGATGACGTCTCCACCTCTGCTTTTCAACATAGTGTTGGAAGTCCTTGCCAGAGCAATCAGGCAGAAAGAAAGAAATAAAAGGCATCCAAATTGGGAATGAAGAAGTTACATTGTCCTTCTTTGCAGATGACATGATGCTATATATAGAAAACCCTAACGACTCCACCAGAAAGCTATTAGAAACAATCAACGAATACAGTCAAGTTGCTGGCTACAAAATCAACGTATAAAAGTCCACTGCATTCCTGTATACTAACAATGAAGTCTCAGAAAAAAAAATACAAAAAACAATTCCTTTTGCAATTGCAGCAAATAGAATAAGATACCTAGGAATAAACTTAACCAAGGACGTGAAGGATTTATATGCTGAAAACTATAAGACATTTTTGAAAGAAATTGAAAAAGACACAAAGAAATGGAAAGACATTCTGTGCTCATGGATTGGAAGAATCAACATAGGTGAAATGGCCATATTACCCAAAGCAATATACAGATTTAATGCAATCCCCATCAAAATCCCAATGGCATTTTTAAAAGAAATAGAACAAGAAATAATCAGATTTGTTTGCAATCACAAAAGACCCCGAACAGCCAAAGCAATCTTAAAAAAAAGAATACTGGAGGTATCGCACTCCCTAACATTAGCTTGTACTACAAGGCTACAATAATCAAAGCAGCATGGTATTGACAGAAAAACAGACACATAGACCAATGGAATAGAATTGAGAACCCAGAAATAAAACCACATAAATATGGACAGATAATTTTTGACAAAGAAGCTAAAAACGTACAATGGAAGAAAGACAGCCTCTTCAATAAATGGTGCTTGGAGAATTGGATAGCCACGTGCAGAAGAATGAAACTGGACTGCAATCTGTCACCATGTATCAAAATTAATTGAAAATGGATCAAAGACTTAAGCATAAGACCTGACACAATAAACTGCATTGAAGAAAACATAGGTACTAAACTTATGGATCTTGGGTTCAAAGAGCATTTTATGAATTTGACTCCAAAGGCAATGGAAGTAAAAGCTAAAATAGACAATGAGACTATGTGAAATTTAAAAGCTTCTGCACAGCAAAAGAAACAATCGACAAAATAAAGAGGCAACCGATTGAATGGGAGAAGATTTTTGCAAACAGTGGCTCCGATAAGCGGCTAACATCCAAAATATACAAGGAAGTCATGAAGATCAACAACAAAATACAAACAACCCCATTGAAAATTGGGCAGAGGACCTGAAGAGACGTTTCTCCAAAGAGGACATATAAATGGCAAATAAATATACGAAAAAATGCTCAACATCACTAATCATCAGAGAAATGCAAATAAAAACCACAATGAGATATCACCTCACCCGTTAGAATGGCTATCACCAACAAGACAAATAGTAACAAGTGTTGGAGAGGCTGTGGAGAAAAAGGAACCCTCATACACTGTTGGTGGGAATGCAGACTGGTGCAACCACTATGGAAGGCAGTGTGGAGGTTCCTCAAGAAATTACGAATAGAATTACCATATGACCCAGCAATCGCTCTCCTGGGTATCTACCCAAAAAAATTTGAAAACATTTATCCATAAAGACACGTGTGCTCCAATGTTAATTGCAGCTTTGTTTACAGTGGCCAAGTCATGTAAACAGCCAAAATGTCCTTCGATAGATAAATGGATAAAGAAGTTGTGGTATATATACACAATGGAATACTATTCAGCAGCAAGAAAAGATGATATAGGAACATTTGTGACAACATGGATGGATCTTGAGAGTATAATGCTAAGCAAAATAAGTCAGACAGAAAAAGCAGAGGACCCTATGATTTCACTGATATGTGGTATATAAACCAAAAACAACAAAAGAACAAGACAAACAAATGAGAAACAAAAACTCATAGACACAGACAAATAGTTTAGTGGTTACCAAAGGGTAAGGAGAAAGGGGGGCGGTAGTAAAGGGAATCAAATATATGGTGATGGAAGGAGAACTGACTCTGGGTAGTGAACACACCATGGGATTTATAGATGATGTAATACAGAATTGTACACCTGAAATCTATGTAATTTCATTAACAATTGTCATCCCAATAAATTTAAAAAAAAAAAAGAAAGAAAGAATCCAGGTTGCTTACTGTTTTATAACAGAAAAAAGAAAAAAAAAAGAGAAAAAAACCAATAAACGATGCAAGTGAAAATAGGCAGAGGACCTGAATAGACATTTCTCCAAAGAGACTATATAGATGGCCAACAGACACATGAAAAGATGCTCAATATCATTAATTATCATGGAAATGCAAATCGAAACCACAATATTGCTTCACACCTTTCAGAATGGCTATTATGAATAAATCAACAAACAACAAATGTTGGTGAAGATGTGGAGAAAAGAGAACCCTCATGCATTGTTGGAAGGATTGTAAATTGGTGTAGCCACTATGGAAACCAGTATGGAGGTTCCTTAAAAAATGAAAAACAGAACTACCATATGACCCAGTAATTCCACTTCTGGGTATTTATTCAAAGAAATCCAAAACACTAATACAAAAAGATATATGCACCCCTATGTTCACTGAAGCATTATTTACAATAGCCAAGATATGGAAGGAATCTAAGTACCCATTGACAGATGAATGAATAAAGACGAGGTGGTACATATATACAATGAAACATTACTCAGCCATAAAAGTGAATGAAATTTTGCCTTTGTGAAAACATGGATGGCTCTAGAGGGTATTATGCCAAGGAGATAAGTCAGACAGAGAAAGGCAAATCCATATCATCTCACTTACATGTGGAATCTAAAGAAAAAAATAAATAAACAAACAAAATAGAAACAGACTCATAGATATGGAGAACAAACTGATGGGTCTCCAGAGGGGAGTAGGGTTGAGGGGATGGGCAAAAAAGGTAAAAGTTATTAAGAAGTACAAGTTGCCAGTTATAAAAATAGTCATGGGGATGTAAAGTACAGCATAGGGAACGCAGTCAATAATACTGTAATAACTATGTTTGGTGTCAGATGGGTATTAGATTTATTGGGGTGGTCACTTCATAAGGTATATATATGTCTACACAGTATGTTGTACACCTGAAATTAATATTGTATGTCAACTGTAACTGAAAAATAAGTTGAAAATTAAATTAAATTTAAAAAATAAAGTGGAGATAACACCCCAAATCTTTCTGTTCTTCACATTAGATAATTTCCATTAGCTTACAATTTCACTAATAATTTCTTCTGCAACCTATAATCTGATATTTAGATTATCCAGTGAATTTTTCATTTCAGATCTTGTACTTTTCCATTTTAAACTTTTATTTGTTTATTTTTTTGTCTTTTTAATTTCTCTGCTGATATTCTCCATCTGTTCATTCTTATGACCATCCTTTACATTCTTAAATGTACTTGTAATAACTATTACAAACTTCTTTTCTCTTAATTCCAATATCTAGATTTTCTTGAGGTCTATGTGCTGGAGAATTTTGAACAGAAAAGTGATGTACTCTGAAATTATTATTTTGCAAAAGTACTTCACTGATTGTCATGTGGTAATATGGACTTTAGGGGCATGAAAATCAAAGAATGGGCACCATTTATGAGGATGGTATTACAGCCAGATGAGGGATGATGGTTGTTTGGTCTTGGGTGGTAGCACTGGTGTGGATGGAAAGGTTCTGTCAGGTCTTGCCCATAGCTTGGAAGGAACACTTAAAATTAGTCCACCTAGAATAGGTACCTTTTAAAATCAGTCATCGTAGAGGAAGTACCTTTGTCTTATTAGCACACATTTGCAAGTCTGCGTACTGAAGACCTTGCAACAGAGTGATATGTGCAAAAATATCATTTTGGGTCTGATGGGTTCAAACAAGTTTTAATTGTAACCTCTTAATTTCAGAAGAAGCCAGAAAACAGACTATTTTCAGTAGCTTGGGTACAAATGAGTAATAAAGGCCAAAGGGCGGTCTTAGCATCAGTTTAAAGCAGTGGTCCTCAGCTGGGGGCAAATTTGCCTCCTGGGGGATATTTGGCAATGTCTGAAAACACTTCAGAGTCTGAAGACTGGGGAGGAGTGGAGTGCTACTGGCATCTAGTGGATAGAGGACAGGGTGCTGCAAAACACGACAAATACACACGATAGCGCCCACATGAAAAAGCGGTGTCCATTCCAAATGTCAGCAATGCCTTAAAAGTTATTACATTGTAAGAATTGGAAACCACTAATATCTAAAATCTAATTTTATGTTTCGACTCATGCCCTACCTTCCCAGGAGTTGGTGTTAAGGAGACGTCGCTCAGAGTGTACGCTCATCTAACTCAAGTTACTTATAGTTTCTTACAGTGTTCCTAAGGCAGAGGATTAGAAAGTCCTGATTTTTACTCTCAAACCTCCTTATAGTTTGCCATTCTCGTTCCAAGTTCTCCCGGAAATTGGGCTGAAATAACGGGAGGTCAAGATCTCAAATCCGTTCCCAGAGATACTGTGTTCCGTGAGGCTGAAAACCCTACCAAATCCTGAGCCTTGCAACGGCCCTCAGGAAGCACAGTAAACTCCGCGGCTCTTAGAAGCTCCATCAACCCGTCCTGTTGGTAAGATTACTGCCGCCAGCTGCGGGGGGACTGCGGGCCTCTGTGCGAGGCGGGCAGGTAACGCGGGCCAGCGGCTTCAGCCCGGCAGCCCTGTGTCCCCAAGCACAACTCCATACCCCCCCCCCCAGAACACCGATCCTTCGAAGATGGGGGGAGCGGGGTGGGAGGGGCGTGCCAAACCTCGCCTGTGGACCACAGCACCGAGGCAGCCGAGGCGACCGGGCTCCCTGCGGACGGTTGGAGAGGCTGCGGGAGGGGCAGTGTGCGGCCGCGGGGACAGCGGGAGGGGGCGGCGGCGGGGGCGCAGGCTCTCCTGGGCGCGCGCGCTCCCGGACCCCCCCGCCCCCCCGGAGCCGAGCCCGCCGGGACCCGCCCCTTCGCGCACCGGAGCGGCGGCGGGGGCGCGGGGACGCCGTGCTCTTCTGCGCGTCGCTCTTCGCGCGGCCCTGGTCGGTGCCGCAGGACGCGGGCCCCGAGCTGCTCACCCAGCAGTTCCTGAGCCCGTACGGCGACCTGCTCCACGTGCGCCGCGAATTTGGGGCGCAGCTCTTTGCGGAGGCGTGGGGCGCGTACGTGGACCTGCCCGAGGGCTTCGCGGTGAGCGAGCGCTGCGAGTGCGCGGGGTGCAGCTGCGGAGCCGCGTGGATCCTGCGGGACGGCCGCGCGCCCCGCGTCGCTCCGGGTCCTCGGGCGTCCGTGTCCCCGCCGCGCTCCTCGGGTGCCCCGCCCCGCCCGGGCCCCGAGCGCCTCGCCCGGGCCGAAGGGCCGCGCCTCTTTCGCCGGCCTCGGGGACGGCCCTGAGAATGTGCCTGTTCGGAGGTGACGGTCACCAGCTGTCCTCTGTCGAGGCGGGGGCGGGGGCTTCTCTGCTGGGCCCCCACGCGTGTGGTCCTCCGCCGCCCACGTGCGCCTGCCGTGCCAGGAGCAGTCCCGGCTTCCTGCATGACCCAAGAGCTGTGCGGTGGTGGCTGTGTTTATTTCGGGGGACGCAGAACCGGGGGTGCAGAGGCGTGGGAGTATTGGCCTTGGGGCGTGTTCCCCGGAGCTGTGTGCACCGCGTGCGGAAACCCAAACTTCAGGAGGCAGCCCCCTTCCCATCCTCTGCCACATCTGTCGGTCTCTTGAACTTAAGCCTCCCCTAAACTTCAGTGAAATAACCATTTGCTTGGCCTCTTCCTGGTCACTGTCAGCTGAATCTGATCACACAGGCCCCTCCTACACTGAAAACGTCATGTGACCACAGGACTGCAACACCGTCTTAAATATCAACTTTAGCTAGATCACGATTTCCTGGTCGTGCTGAGTAAGTTGTGATGTCTGAGGATTATGTGATAGCTTTTAAATTTTTTTCTAAGCCATGTTTTCATACTCCGGCGGGTCGGTCTCCTGTCCTCTTTTTACGCTCAGAGAATTCACTGGAGGATTTATATTTTTTTAAAAGAAAGAACATGGTTTAGGTACTACACCATCAACACTTTTCCCCTGGTTGAGAAATGAAGCCATCCCCCTGGTTGAGAAATGAAGCCATTTCTTCAGAAGACCAAACTGAAATGTGGAATTTGGGGTTAGAGGGCATTGTAAAATTCAAATGTTATTTTCTGAGGATTATTCTCTAGTTTTTTTTTTTTTTTTTTGTGGTGGTTGTTCCCAAGCTATAGTTGACCGTGGAGTTGGTCTTGTTTCCTGTCACCACAGCACCCAGAAGCTTCCAGAACAGGTACTTTCACATGAATAAAGTTCCTGTGTTCAGAGGACAAAGGCTTTGCCAGTCCACTGTCCACCTCTGGAGAGCCAAGAGGGAGACAGATGGTTTCTGACACCCCAGAATTTGCCGTGCTGTCCATATGGAGAATTTGGAGAATTGTGGTTCCGAGGTGTTGACCACTCTCTATTTTTATGTCTTCAAGAATTTTCGTGGCTGACACCTCTCTGCAGCCTTCCTTGTCTGTCTTTAGATTACTGTTGTCAAAATACCTGTGAAGTTTGATGCATCTTTAACAGCCATTAATAAAGGTGGGAATCCAACATCTGAGGCTGCATGGAGCTACACTGAACAGGCTGACTTCTTTGTGATGATGTCGTGTACGGTTGGGAGGGAGAAGGGTAGGCGGGCACCTCATAAGATGGGACGCCAAATGAGCCCCCCCTGACGTTTATAAGGTTCCCTCCCCCCTCCGCGCCTCCCCCCGCGCAAGATAGGATTTTTTATTTTGAAAAATTCAAGGCCTGGGTTTGACAACTCTTTTTAATTAACCACTCTGGAAATTAATAATATACTATATGTGTATACTTGAAATGTCTTGCACATTCTCAAAAGACATATAATTCAGGTCACTTGTGGCTTTTGAAATATTTTGCTTGGTATAGGAGATAATGTGTAGTTAGTTTTTTTGTGGTGATGTTTAAAATAGAATAATAGCAATATGCTATTCTGTTCTATCCTTTTAAACATGTTATTTTTTTCTCACTAAGAGTCCAAGAATTCTTAAGTATCTGTTATATAATACTTGATACATTGTAAAGTGTTTAAAAATATTTTTCTTTTATATTATTTCATTTTGGTAATCATAATACTTTGACTTCTTCAGCCAGGTGCCTCCACCAGCTTAAAAAGGGGATACACACATATACATATACATACCCCACATACATGTCCATATACCTATTCTGATAACTTTCTATTCATATGAGAAGATATATATTTATATGCACACGTACATACATGTATGTTATGTATATACACTCTCAGAAGAGAAAGGGAAGATATTTCTTTTCATGACCATTTTACTATATATTTTTGGAAACTAGCTGTATAATCACAGAGACAGGGACATTTTATGGCTAGACAAGACCATAGAGATCATTCCACAAACATTTCAGTGGCGGCTATAAGTGCCTGGCATAGTGAGTGCCAACATGGATAAGACCCAATTCTTGTTCCTTACCAAATAATCGAACTCATTTTGCAGAAGAGCAGAACATAGAAGGAATTGCCCAGGGTTCCGCCGTAATGGAGATAGCAAAGAACATGGAGATCCTCCCTGAGAGCTAACCATAGCATTCGTGTTCTTTTGAGGCTTAATGAAAATATCAAGCAGAATGGAAGAAAAGCCACAGACTTGAGTTTGTAATAGCGTTTGTTTTGATGCTGTTCACTGGTTTTTGGAATAGATGCCTGTCACTTAAGAAAGACTCATGACAGCCCATTAGTGAGGCCATGCTGCTGGGGTGGTAGGCGCCGTCTCCCAGAGGCTGGGACAAAGAACAGAAGTTTGGTCACATGTCGTCCACTGCTTAAATAATGTGACTTGTTGTTTCTCCAGATGTAAGCCTTAGAGCTGCTGTCGTCCTGGCTCACATACTATATATTCTAGAATGTATTCTTCGTTTACATAGGGGTCTGAGTTTGCTTTCATGCTTGTTCTGACTGTCACTGCTGAGGACCTTGTAAAACAGAGTGGTTGCTCGTTCCTCTCCGTGGGGGCGTCTGTGAGGACTGATCCTTAAGGACCCCTTTACCAGTATTAGGCTGTAGTCACTTTTTAGTGTCTTTGTTTCTGAAAGAATTCTGTCCAAGTGACTAAGTGTCTACTGACAGCTCAGGTAGCTGAAGACAGCTTGTTTCAAGCATGGCTTATGCATCTTCGTGGCTCGGTCAGATGCTTGAAGTCTGAGGAATTTTAAGATGCAGGGGAAGAAATGAGAGGATTATGCAGTGGGAATTTAGGTCATTTTTGTGACTGACAAGTTTTAAAATTTCAAGAAGTATTTCCCAGGTTTTAACTAATGGAAACATTCAACCTGGAAACTCACATAGATTTGATGTTGTACCACTGCCCATGTATTTTCCAGCTTGTCACCAGGGGAGGCCGAGCCCACATAGAAGACAGGAAGAAACAGCCATTGTGAGAAGGACCCCAGTGAGAGGATTTTGCTTCTGTGCAGAGCAGGAAAGACTCTCGCAGCGGTGTGTGGGCAGAAGGCAAGGGCTTCCCTGGGAAGGTTATTTTGACCTTTTCCCAAGATGGTTAATTGGGAATAGATTCGGCTCCAGCTCTCATTTCTTGGAAGTTCATTACTACTACTATTTTTTAAAACGGGCACAGACATTTTATAGCTCAAAGAGACCCTGGAGTTCATGGTGGGAAGGGAGAGAAGGCAGGGTTTGGAAAGAAGGCAGGGAAAGGAATCTGCTCCCCTTGGGCTAGTTTGAAGGTAGTGATTTTTGGATTTGGAATCTTCACCATGGGAGCATGTGGTGAGGAGCAGGTTGAAATAAATATTCTTTTGCAGCCTAAATTAAAAAGCCCCAAACTTGTTTCATGTAATGAGAGTCTTTTGGTGACGTTTAGAAATCCACTTTATGGGTCATTTTCTTCATTCTGCAGACTAGGTTAACATAACAAGTTAGGCAATATTAGTATTTCTGTATATATTATTTTTAAGGGATCTTTGTAGTAAATGGTATTTTAACCTCATTAAAATTAATGAGGTTAAATTTTTTTTTTTTTACCGTGTGCTGAACTTCAAAGTATACTGTATGTTTCCTATATGACGGATATTCATTCGCCTAATACATTTATTGACAGATTGCATGAAACTCTTTTAATTCTTGCAATAGTCTTATGAGGTCGATACCATTTTTTCTTGCTTTGTTACAGATTAAGAAACTGCTCTTTGGAGATGTTAATGATTTGTCTAATTTCATGGAATTGAAATTGGTGAAATTGAGATTTGGGCCTAGATTCTTGTGTCCACAGGCTGTACTGTGTTGGGAGTCTTGTAACCCGGGGGAGTCACGTGACACAGACCCCTCCTTTAAGTGAGGCAGTATTGGAGCAAGGTCTTACTATACTTGTGGTTTCAGATTTCCTTGGAAACACTTCTAAGTGAAGTAATGATCCCCCATCTCTCCTCTGGACTCTCTCCCAAGCAGATCCTGTCTATTTTGTAACCATACTAGACTACCAGAATTTTGAAAACATCATATTGACAATTTCAAACTTTAATCATGCCTAAAGATACACTGTTTACTCACTGTGGTAGTTTGCTAGTCTGCTGCTGTGACACAGTACCATAAACTTTGTGGCTTATATTAATACAACAGGAACTTATTTTCTCTCAGTTCTGGAAGCTAGAGATCAGGGTTGGTTCCTTCTGGGCTGCGAGGGAGAATCTGTTCCATGCCTCTTTCCTGGCTTTTGGTGATTTGCTGGCCATCTTTGGCATTGCTTGGCTTATGGACAGGTCTCCCTGATCTCTGCCTTCATGTTCACAGGCCTCCATGTCCAAATTTCCCATTTTTATAAGGACACCAGTCTTGTTGGATTAGGCACCCACCCTGCTCCAGTATGACCTCACCTTAACTAATTATATTTTCAGTGACTCAATTTCCAAATAAAGTCACTTTCTGAGGCACTGAGGGGGAGGAATTCAACATATGGCTTTTGGAGGCCACAATTCAACATGTAGCACTCACATGCATCACTTTTATGGAGAGAACAGGACTGGTGCACGGCATCACTGAGCAAGGCCAGCCACCCTGTGTGTGTCTGTCCTGAGTACCCAGGGGGACTGAGCGGGGAGGAGCCCAGGCCTCGCAGATGTGGCAGCCATTGTTAGAAAGTGGTCACAGGATCTGTGGTTGTGAAGGAGGGTAAATACAGTCATGATAATGGTAATAATGGAACTTGTGAATGAAAAATCTTTTGAATATGAAATCTAAGGTCAAATCCCAGCTATGACAAAAAAATTTATACTTGAAATTGATCTCTTAAACTCTTGCTTGAGGAAGCCATTGGCTGTGATCAACTTTTTGTATTTAAATAGATTGAAATGTGTATTATTTATGTATATATGTAGCAATCTATGTAGATATAAGAATGTGAGTATATACATACACACATATTTTTATATGTGATTTTTTTCATGCTCCTTAATATGTGATGTGTAATTGCTGCATTTTTACTTGTGATGGCATTTGGTCAAGTCCACTTTTAATTTGCTATCTTGTAGTTGAAATATGTAAATGTTTGACTGTGAACAGCATTTTTAGTTATCTACAAAGTTTTGCCTTAAGAGGAATTCATGGGTTAAAGTAAGAAGTCCTTGAATTATATAGTCAGTGTGTAATTTAACAAAAGCTTGTTGGATAGCAGTAATTTTGGATTTGTTTCTACCTGCTTTTGGGTTTTATGTTCCATGGTCTCTGCTACAGATTATTTTAAATTTTACTCTGTAAGCAATGCCATCATCAAATTTAAGTTTTTTATGGTTGTAACATTTTTTTCTGATTATAAAAGTAATACAGATTTTTAAATAGCATTTGGGAAATGTTTTTAAATAGACCTTGGAAAATATAAGAAAGGCATAAAGAAAAAATATTACCACTACCCCTAACTGTATAACCACTAGTTATTATTTTCATATATTTGCTTCTACTTTTTACTCATATTTTTACATTACGGAAATGCTATTGAGCTGTACTGTTTTTAACATTAACATTAGATTATGATAATTTCTTCATAGATGGTACAAATTCTTTGAAACCATATACATAAGTTATTTTAATTGGCTAAAAATATTTTGTCATGTGAATGTGTTAAAATTTGTGAAATAATTTCTGTATTGTTGTCCTTGGTTTATTGCTAATTTTCACTATTACAAACAATTCATTGAACATATTCATGGATTTTTTTTTTCTGTAATTCAGATTATTTCTTTAGGATAATAGTTGTAGAAATTGACTTACAGGGTCAAACACAAGGACCGTTTTTCTTCCTTGATTGACCTCACTGCAAAAAATGTCATTGTGTAATGAGTGCTAAATCATTCTTTTTTCTTTTGTCCTCAGCTCACTACCCTAGGAAATCTTACACCTGCAAGCACTGTGTTTTTTTGCTGTGATATGCAGGAAAGGTTCAGACCAGCTATCTATCAAGTATTTTGGGGATATTATTAGAGTGGGACAAAGATCGGTATGCTTGTTTAATTTCTCCAATTTATTGAAGCATTATCTACATTCATATATACAAACATCTGTGTATTGCTAATTATCTTTATTGTTGCTATTGTTTTTCCAGTTATAAGGGGCCCAGATTTTAGGAATTCCAGTTTTTATAACAGAACAGTACCCTAAAGGTCTTGGAAGCGTTGTTCAAGAAATTGATTTAATAGGTGTAAGGTTGGTACTTGCAAAGACCAAGTTTTCAGTGGTATTATCAGAAGTAGTACCAGCATTAGCAGAGGTTCCTGGAATCAGGAGTGTTGTGTGATTTGGAGTAGGAGTAAGTACCTGTTACGTTTTGGACATAATATCATTTGTGGAAAACCTGATATTTCCAGAATGCAATTTTGAATATAGAATACCGTGTAGGTGATAATCATGATGAAAAATAGCCACTGTTTATAAAGTGTTGCCTTTTTGCATGGCAGTGATCTAAATACTTTATATATATTAATTCATTAAACTCCCACAGCAACCCTCTGAGCTAAATACTCTAGGTCTCCCCATAGTATAGACGAGAACATGTACAAACAGAATGTAAATATTTATTCATGGCTTTTAAAAAACTGTTGAACTAAAATTCAAAAATTATGAAAAAAACTATAAAAACAATGAAATCCAAATAACAATAATTTAATATACTTATACTATTTTGATAGTCGGTTTTATAGGAGTAGGTTTTGATAATAGAAAAGTATAGTCTCAGGTTTAGATGTACGTTTATATCTCTGTATTTTGACTTCAAAAATGACAGTATAGAGGAAGCCTGTTTGTATAAATGTCACCCTAAATGCTGTTGCTGACTTTTGCACTTTTTTTGCTCGTTCATCATTATTAGACCTCATGCGTAATGAAAATCATTTTTGAGCAGTCCTCCAGTGCTAATTTTAATGAGGTGTCAGTTGATATTCTCCAAAGCTCTCCTGTCATGTGAAGGTAAGTTTGACATCATGGCATTAGTGAAATCTGCTTTCATTGGTTGTATAATCCAGTTATTGTTGGAGCATGTTTTTACTCTACAGTCTCTGCTAATGAATTGTTACAAGTTACTGCTTACAGAGATGGAATCTGTATAATGCATTTGCTGGTGATATATGCTGTATTTTTTCTGCCTGTGTCACAAGTTATTTTTAACTTGGCCTACCTTTACTCCTGGGTGCCTTGGAACGACTCAGTTTTCCCACTCCTTTCACAGTCTGAATTCTTTGTCTGAGGCACTTGGTGTAAATTCTGAAATAAACCCAACGGAGTGGCATCAAAACCTACTGGTAGCAGTCAGCTGTACAAAGGCCACCCAAATGACATAGGTGACAATCCTTTAAAAAATTCTCACAAAGCCCTAAGAATATGTCCATGATTTCTAGTATAAGGAACATTGATGTCATTCGATTCCTGAGTCTACAAAGAGGAAACCAAAGCCAGAGACGCTGTTTAAGCACAAGGCCACCTGGCGTCTTAGAGGCAAAGCTAGGTGTAGGGCATGGGGGTTAGGCTTAGTGCTCTCTCTGCTTTATCACGCTGCCGCACTTTGTAAAATGCTTTTCATTGACGGCGTTATGGGAGTTTTTATTTTCCATTAGACTCACATGCATCCAACAAACAGCTCTGGAGCTGGTTGGCCATGGTATTGGGGTTCGTATTCTTGCTGATGCCACCTCATCGAGAAGCACCATGGACAGGATGTTTGCTCTTAAGGTAAATGTCCTGCTTGAAAACAAATCATTTACCAAGTTTTCCAAGTAAATTTAAAGAATATAGAATATGTAACAGCCATGGAAGATTTATCTCTTAAGTTTGAGCGTGGTCTGACAATATCAGATGCAGTAATTTCCAGGGTCTGGATGATGTGCTGCCTGACCTTTGAGGCCTCACCACCATATTTTATTTTATATCTTCTGTCTCCTTAGGTCTAGATTTCTAGTGATGCCAAAAGATCTTTTATATCTTTTCTCATAACTTTGCTGTAGTTTTATGCATGAACTAAGAGTATGCCAGTAAGCTTAATAGCAACCATTTAGAGATTTGCAAGTTAAAAACAGCTCATGTAGGTTTAACTCAGGCAAGCTCTAGGCAAACCTAGGGCTCAGTGGCCTAAGCCTGGTTCAACCTCATATTAGGTTTCCTCAGATTTGAATTCCTGGGAAGAGGTGTGTCACTGCCTGGGCACACCTCTCACGGTGTTTCATGGCTCTCTGCAGTAGAAGTCAGGATGGACCATGGAGTCAGAGAGTCAATGATTTTTAATCAGGGTTGCGTAACAGTAGTGTTACTTAAGCATTTCCTATTCCAAGATGTTGAAAAGCAACCTACCACATAATCCTTTGAAACATTCACTCCATATTGTAGATCTCTCTCTCCCTCCCTCTCTCTCTCCCTCTCTCTCTCTCTCTCTCTCTCTCTCCTCTCTCTCTCACGTTTAATTCTAATTCTGTAATAATTTTATAGTAATGTGTGTATGAATTGAGTTGCCAAGTTCTTTAACTGATTATTTTTATTGAGAATGGCAAATGTAAACCTTTTTTAATGAGACCCTCCAGTGTCCACGCACAAGCTGGCCTATGCACCACTTTCTCTATGGGATTG
This sequence comes from Rhinolophus hipposideros, assembly GCF_964194185.1. Taxonomy (NCBI): domain Eukaryota; kingdom Metazoa; phylum Chordata; class Mammalia; order Chiroptera; family Rhinolophidae; genus Rhinolophus; species Rhinolophus hipposideros. Next base: position 7,169,673 of record NC_138069.1, read on the forward strand.
CTAAAGGATCTTTCTCTAACGTGTTCCCTGGGGCGGTGAGTTAGGCCACATCAGAAAGAGTCAGAGGAAATAAAGGTGGGGGTAAAGTCAGTGGGAGCAGGTGGGAGCTGGCAGTTGCAATGGTGTTCAGGCCTGGTTGGCCTTTCTTCTCTGTTACTGCTGAAGCAGTGAGCCGTGTTTGGGGATTACAAGTAGAAATGGTTTTCTTAATTTTGTTTATCTACTTTTAAGTCCGTTTGGACCATTGGGTTCTCTGGTAGTTAGGTGCTAAGTGTTGTTGTTTCCATCTCAGTGAAGATCGTTAGCTATTCTTACAGTCATGAGTTAATCAACTTCTGCTTTTCAGATTTCTTCAGTAATCTGAGTTTAAACACTTCCAATGTCAGATGCTCACCTCTCAGCAAGCAGCAGTTTTCCCCTGTGGATAATTTATCTTTATGGAAATGCTGAGGTCCAGAACTTGAAGTGTTTCCAAGGAAGTGAAAACTAAAAACATACAAAACCCCCAAATCTCCCTTGCTTGTAAAGACATTTCAAGGACTTTTGTTCTATAGCCATATGCATTTTTTAGACATGTATTTATTATGGTGTTTATTTCGGAAGCTTTTTGTTGTTGGCAATTCTGTCTTCTCACAGGACTCAGAATAAAAACATAGCTATTTACCATCTGAACCTCATCCTTTGAGAAGTAGTCTGTAATCTCAGTGACTAGGAGTCCAAACAGTGGAGGGATAACATGGATTTGAATGCAGCTTCTGGCATTTTGTAAATTTGTGTCCTTGGACAAATTATCTAATACCTAATGCCTATGCCTCATGATTTTTCACTGGTGACACGAAAATAATAATATCCACTTCGGGGAAGGATTTAGGTGAGAGAATGTGCTGAAAGCGCTTGGTACTGTGCCTGATACAGTAAACACCCAAATGTTAGCTGCTGCTTTTATTTTTATTGATTTTTTTTGGTCTTCATGAGGTTAGTCTTACCAGAAACGTATAATCATACATTAGTGTCCAAGACCCAGAAGGGACTTGTCCTGAGAAGTTTTGAGAAGGGAAGGAAAGAGTATGGTTTGGGTATTTGGAAGAGTCTGGAATGAATAGCATTGCCTTGGGTTACACTGTTGGGTTGAGAGGGAAAAAAGAATTGGGTCATATTGGGGGGAGACGTGCCACATTTCAGATGTTTCCTCTTAGTCTGAATTTGATATGGGGGTGTTGTAGTGTGTCCTGAAATTATTGGTGTTAAGTTTTCTCTTTTATTCTATGGCTGTGAAAGTTAAATAGCAATCTGGCCAGCTCCCCTTCTTCTCTGTTCCTTTAGAACACAACTCCTGAAGATAATTCCTAAGCCCATCCATACTGCCAGCTAAGATGATTATACTAATAAGATTTATGGTTACCAATACTGAAACTTCTGTGCCGGGGTCTGTGCTGTGTACTTTATTCAACAAAATTTTTTGAGCCCCTGCCATCTGTCATTGTTTCTTTCAACTAGTAGAGTTGTAGAGTAAATGCAGAGTCAAATAGAATACAGCCCTCTCTTGAACTTGACATTCTTGTACTCCTGGGGAGTTGTTAGTATTACTTGAGAAGGTAATGGGTTTGTCTTTCCCTCCCCTGCCCTCTCTGAGGCTATCATGGCTTTGTGCTTTTTCATTTTTCGGTTAGTGGGTCAAAGTAATCTTTCCTTTCCTTTGGCCTAGTTGGACTGGGTTTGCGAGTGTAAGGGAAGAATTTTGGAAACCTCTTAGCCATGTACCCAATTAAAACTGGAGTTTTAATTGCCCCTTTGTAAGCCAGGAAAGCAAGTAAGTTTGGGACTAGTATTGTAGGGGGTGGGCTGGAACCTGTCAGTATCTGGAAAAGCTGCTGCTCTCCTCCCTGCTCAGGTACCCTTTCAGATTGGGGCTGGGCAGGCACTGTAAGAAGGTCTACAAGCCTGATCTAAAACCTTGGCATTCTGCTGAGCCATCCCCCTAACACAGGTTTTTGCCTGAGTATTTTGGAATTCAATCAGTATTGGTCATATCTCAGTCTTGAAGCTAAGTGTAGGTTTCAATTTACTATAACGTATTTCTGTGCCTGGAGCATCCCAGCCTACCCCTGTCACTGGGAGGGACCTGACTCTGAGCATCATCGAGGATGGTTGGCCTAGAGTGGACCAGGCTCTGGTCAGCAGAGTTCTAGGGAAATCTGGCTTCTTCCTGGGTCATCAGAGTTCTTCCTCAGATCTGGGAACAACTTTCTGTTCCTCCTGCCATACTGCAGACTAGAAAGATTAGTGACAACTGACCCTCGTTGGCACTTTGGAGTATGTAAAGCGCTTTCACAGACATTGCAAGTGTGAGATTCAGATTTAGACTGAATCACTGAAAGTCCATTGATTGAACAATGAGCGGTAAGGAAGGCAGGGCAGGGCAGCCAGCTGGAGGGGTTGAGAGCTGAGCTGGCATGACTGCACAGTCACGTGGCTGAGCTGCAGCGAGTCCGAGATTTGTTCCCTGCCCTTCTGTCTGAAACAAGCACACAGTCCTTTGAGATTTCTAAGGGTTTTGATAAGATAGTCAGGAGTTGACTGAAAAGTAAGGAGGAGGAAATTAGTTTCCAGAACCTTTAAAAAAACTCAGAGCTAACACACCCTGTGGTATTCGTCCCAACATAAAAGGGCACTTGCAACCTTGCTTTTTCTTCTTCTTTCCTGCGTAACTCTCTGCAGTTTTTACATTTCTTGAGAGTTCTGGTCAGCTGCTCTGCACGCTCCTCTGTCCTGGTTGTTGAGATCCAATGGCTTATACTTCCTTCTGTGTCCTTAGGGACAAAAAGGAAGAGTCTGCCAGGGAAAAGGGTGGGCCTGCGGATGGAAAACCATCTGAAAGAGGATTGACTTTCATTCTACAGGGGTGTCCTGGCTATTCAGGTGACTCCTCCTCTACGACAAGAGACGGATCTGTGTCTTGGTCTTTTCCTCTGACTTGCCCAGGAATTTTTCTAACCGCGTCATCTTCCATGGTTCTTACAGTGAATGTTTCTGGGGATGACAGTTGGCCCATTTTTTTGTCTAGAGTTTCTGATAACAAATACATCCAGAGAATGAATCTCTACTCTAGAATTGTCTTCTTGTCCCCTTCCTCCATTGCCTGCTCCCCCCTTTCCTCAACTTTCTCCTCTTTGCCCTCCTCCCTTCCTCTGGCTTTTTCCTCCCTTTTCTCCCTCCTTGAGATTTCTGTCCTTTATTTAGTTCTTTATTGTGATTCCACTGGAGCAATTTGGCAAGGATATTCTTTGACCTGTCAGTGAAACTTGATGCAAACTTACATTTATTATACTCTGTTTTAGTGATTCTAACAAGTTAATAATGGCGGTGGTGGTTCTGATATCATCCAGGGGCACATTCTGAAACCTTACACAAGGCTTTTCTACCAACAGGCACTTCTTACTTATGGGAAGGACACCCATGCTGTATGACAGATGCTTGGAGACGGAAAAAAGAAATTAAGAAGCATTGTGTACAGTCCTTAGCCTTGATTTCCCTTCTATTCCTGGTATATGTAAGTCATAATGTCGGCTACATGTTTTCTTGTACTTGTTTCTAGTAATATTACTAATATTACTAATATTGAGAATAATTACGATGGGTTGTGGTGGGGCTAGTTTAGAATCTGTTCCCATCACTGAATTGGATGGGATGGCGAAGAACCATGGTTTAACAGAAATAGGACACCAATTGCTCTGTCCCAGCATACTTTCTGCCCTTTTAATGTAGTGTGCATTTTTATGCTTACTTCCTGATTTGTCTTTATCCTTTTTTTGTTTTTTAAAACATCTTGCTTGAACTGGGATCATGCGTATTAACTATGAGTGAGGCTCTTCTGCTGTAGCTGGAGATAAAGGCCATCTAAAATTCAAGGAAATTCAGAATCTAAGTAAGTGCACCCGAGTCAGGTCTGCTTTCCAAAGGACATTGGAAGGGCTGGTGGACAGGTGTACTCCTCACAATCAGGTGATAGGACTGAAACCAGACAAGCTCTTGTCCCTACTAGAATTAAAATGTCAAGGTAAAATTGGCTCTTTTCCCCCCCTTTTCTTTGTGTCTCTCAATAAAACTTAACCAGCTAGACCATTTGGGCACCAGCATTTAGTTGTAAATGTCAAAGGCTTCCGGTGCTGCTTACCTTTTTTTTTGTTCATGTGCTTTTATTTATTAAAAAATATTACAGTGCAGATGCCTGTTTTATCTATACTGTATCCATTGATCATAACTTTCAAAAGTGCCACACTTATGACGTTTTCTTAAATTGTGTACTATAAAGAAAAAGATGTATGGAAAAATGTTTTGACGTTTGGATTATTGTAAGACATATGTTATAATGTTAACACAGATTCAGTGCTTTTATTTACGGGGTGATTCAAATAGGATTGTGATATGAAAATTTCAAAACAGAACGCTGCTCCATGTCACCCTTCACCTCACAAGACAGCCACCTTACTTGTTGAGTGAGCTGCGTTGATCTAACCAGAGAAAATTAGGTTCAGTGATTATATATCTTTCTTGATTATGCTGATTTTCTCATTCTGGTCAACATCACTAATTCTCTGTTAAAGTTCTCTTTTCAGCTGAATCTTTTACTTGGAAAGACTCACTAGGTCATTGCTCGTTTTAATTTTGTAAACTGACAGGATGATTTATAATACCATATCATTACTGGACGGCTGTTTTAAAATCTTTGAAGTATTACTTTAGTTGAATATCTTTACATTGTCTAATACATCGTGAATACGTCATCTAATATGCACAATATTTAGCAAAAAGATAAAGGCTGGATAAAATGTACTTTTAGAACATCCATATTTTTGTTTGGTATTTTCTCCACCTTCCTACTCTCCAATTATTGTTAATCAAAAGGCATCAGTAATAGTTTGGTAGTATTAATTTTGTAGTCATGGCTACCCTGAAATAAATTTATTTTCATTAAACACGTATTAGAGGGTTTTAAAACAATTTTGTAAAAATATGTGAACTATGGAATATTGCTGTATTTTATATTAAAGTAGTTAAAATGTATTATGTGAAGGAAATTATTTTGTCCCCCACAACATGACGTTGTATTTTTCCAGGGATTCTAATATTTGTTTAAGGGTATAAAGTTTTTGACATTTATAATGTTTTAACTCATGGGAATTTTCAAAGAAGGAATGTCCTGAAAGGAAGGGGCAAATGGATTTTACTGAAGGGCCTTCTTCTTGATTTCAGAGCAGTAGAAATGCTTGTTCTTTTGTCAGTGAGAAGAAGCCGCAGCCTAGCATTCTTCTCGTGAGTGTGTTTACCAATTTTTTTTTACAGCAAACTTTTGTGTCAGTAAAGAAATATCAAAGATCTCTCCACATTTTGAAGTAGGTTTTAACATATTTAACCTAGTTCTTCTCAAACTTTAATATGAATGCTAATCCCCTGGGGAACTTGTTAAAATGCTGACTTTGGATCAGTAGGTCTGGGGTGGGCCTGACATTTCCGCATTTCAAAAAAAAAAAAGACCAGTTTCCACCAGTGCTGCTCCGAAGGGACCACACTCTGAGGACAAGGATTTAACTAATAACACCTGTTTCCCTTCACTGCCCCAAGCCCTTCCTTTCTTGTGCAATGCCACCACAGTGAAGCCTTTTTAGAGCTGAAACCAAGGTTGTGACTCTGATTGGTTTCCTACAGCTACCAAAACAAATTAGCACAAAGCTAGTGGCTTAACACGAATTTATTATCTTACAGTTCTGTATGTTAAAAGTGTGAAATGGGTCTCACTGGTCTAACATCCATCTTTCCCACTAGATTGTAAGCTCCTTGAAAATGGGACCCGTATATTTTCTGTACTCATTCTGGAAACATATTTTGAGAACCTACTAAGTTCTAAAAATTGTGCTATGTGTTGAGGATAAAAAGATGCCTCTACGAAACTTATGGTCTGGTACAAAAATCAGTAATGTGGACTGAATTAAGTTACATCAAAGGTTCAGGAATGGCAATACAACAGTAAAATTCAGAGTAACGTAACTGTGAATTCTGCCTTTTTTGTAGATCATGCAAAGCAAGGTGACAAGGTATTATTATTATTATAGGAAAACTAAATTGATGTTAATACATTAGGCTTTGAATTTGGAAGTGTCTGTAATTTTGTAGGATAACCAAATCTTTGAACTGATATAAATAAAGAACTTGAAAACATAAGCAGAATTGTCTAGTGTACTGAATCACAAAGGGGGTCAGGAGCAGGATCAAGACTCTTCATTTGATGAAATGCTTAAACATGTGCAGAAACTTAAGTTAAAAGTAATAAAAATGATAAGTTATTTCAGCCAGGTAACCAAATACCCTGCTATCTATATCCATTAAATTATTACATTTCTCTAATTGGGGGGGGATAGTTTCCCTTTTTAAAAGTGGATATTTGGGTAAATAGGACTTGAGAGCTGGCTGGAACTTAAAGGTCTGATCTCAAAGGTCCATTTTAGCTGTGAAATTCTAAAATTGTTTTACTTCACAAATGCGACTAGTGAGGCCCAGAGGTAAATGCTGTTTCTAAAACTGCACAGGTAGTTAAAGGCACAATGGAGTGAGAACCAGGTTACTTAACACCTGACCTGTACATTAATTGGTAATGCCAAGGATTATCAGAAGGAAAGAACAATAAAAAGGATATGTTTTACAGTCTATAAAACAGTACACTATTTCACATGAGCAAAGCTAATTGGATCCTCCTGGTGCTGATAGCTTTCTCTGTGTCACCATCTTCCATCTAGACTTCTTTCGGATGGTTTTCTAACTCAGGAGAATGGCTGATAATAGGAAAAGTATCATCATTTTCATTGCCAAATAACTACAAATCAATAGCCCCACATTACTAATGCTTCCTTAATCCTTCATGGAGCATTATTATCACTGCTTAACCCTTGATTGAAGAGAATTTAGAAATCACTAGACTAAAAAAGAAATAAAGCAAAGCAGAAACAGACCCAGAGCTATAACAAGCTGATGGTTTCCAAAGGGTGGGGAGGTGGGGGGATAGGAATAAAAAAACACCCAACAGTATAGTACTTTGAGCATAATTAAAATAATTTTTAAAAATAAAATTTCTTTGAAGCTAGAAAAACAAAAAAATCACTAGGCTACCATTTTGAGATACATCAACTACTTAGATATAATTGACATGGATTTTTAAAATAACTGCTATTGGCTTTTAGAATTATTTCCATGTGGCTTTCCTTTATCTTCTAAGCATGAACAATAGACATTTTATTAGGAAAGTTTATTTTTATATAGCATAAGAATATAGTCAATAATATTGTAATGGTGCCAGATAGGTACTAGATCTATCAGGGTGATAGATGGGAATGGGGTTGGGGGCAGGGTGAAAAATGTGAAGGCATTAAGAAATACAAACTGATAGTCAATACAGTATGGGGAATATGATCAACAGTGTTATAAAGACCATGTAAGGTGCCAGATGGACTTACCACGGGGATCACGTCATAGACTGTGTCCAATGCACTATACACCTGAAGCTGACGTAGAATAATACTGAATGTCAACTATAACTAAATATATAGGTATATACGGTCATGGAATGTGGAGTACAACTTAGGGAAGATAGTCAATGGTGTTGTAATAGCTATATAAGATGTCTGTGGGGACAGAGCCCCAGAAAGCAATTTCCAGGCTCTCGGCCTCACATAGAAAGGTGCTGGCTGGGGTAGTAAATGGCCATCAACTGTGATCAGATGGCCATCAGCTGTGGCTAGTTGGCCGTCAGCTGTAACTCGTAAGCCAACTGCTGTGACTATGCTAGCAGAAAAATGGGGGCTAGCAAGAAGATGGTGGCTGGCAAGCGCGGACTGCTGTTAGGACGGCGGGTTGCAGATTATGTAGATCCTGCTTCCTGTGTCTCCAGCCCAGTCGCCAGCGAGAATATATTGGTTTGACTCCCCTATCTATGGCTCCATGGGTGTTCCTTTTTGGCCTCACCGTGTCCTGCGTTCTTATGTGGGGAGCGGGACCAGAGACCCCGCAGGCCGCCCCCCACGACAATGTCAGAGGGGTAGTAGCTTGAGGGGTGGGTCATCACTTTATGAGGGGTTTCAATGTCTAACTATTATGTTGCTTTGTACACCTGAAACTAATAAAAAAATTTTTTTAAGTTTATTTTGAGAAGAGATTCCAATCTAAAATGGTGGTCAGGTGAAATAGGTAACCTGTAATTCCTATTGGAGAGATTATAATCCTGCTTTTCCTGCTGTAGGAAACAATTCTGAAATGGCCCCAAGGCGCCCACACTGGTGCCCACACACCGTCACCCACTCAGGCAATCCAACACTAATCTTGGTACAGCTGTGGAGAGTTTTGCTGGGGTAACTGTGGTCTCAAATCAGTTCACCTTGAGGCAGGGAGATAGCCTTTATGGTTCAATCTAATTAGGCGAGCTCTTAAAAGGGCCTGGGCTTTTCCTGGTGAAAGGGGATGAAGGTTCTCAGTGCTGACTTGGGAGCCCGGGTGGGTGGCACACTACAAGGCTAAGAATGCAGGCGTGTTGGAATGGGGACCTAAGCTGTATGCTCACCAGGAACTGAATTCAGCAAACAACCTGAGTGAGTTGGGAAGCAAAGCCTCCCTCAGAGCCCCCAGGTAAGAGCACGGGCTGGTTGATGCCTTCATTTCTGCCTTGTGAGACCCTGATCAGAGAATGCAGCCAGTGGTACCTGGACTTCTGGCCTCCAGACTGTGACGTCATAAGTTCCTCTTGTTTTAAGCCACTAAGTTTGTGAGCATTTGTGATGCAGCTATAGAAAACCAATATACTTGCTTTGTTTGGTTTGTTGTGTTTTTTAAATTTGCACTCGTGAAGAAGAGGAAGGAAATAAGTGGGATGCCATCTAGAGAATAAGCCTGTATCTTAAATTCTAATTAGCTCCTGTTAATTTGTTTCTAGAAAAGTGGGGCAGGCAAGGAAAATATACCGGGGGTGCCAAAAATATGTATACATGTGTATTCATCTTTTGTTACTGGCATATATTGAGTATTATAATTTTAATAGTTTTTTCCTTAAAATGTGTATACTTTTTTTGGCACCCTCTGTATATCCTATAGTCTATTATGTTAATACCTTGTTTTCCCGAAAATAGGACCTAGCTGGAAAATCAGCTCTAATGCATCTTTTGGAGCAAAAATTAATATAAGACCTGGTCTATTAATCTTTTGGAGCAAAAATTAATATAAGACCCGGTCTATTAATATAAGACCCAGTCTATTATATATTATATAATATATAGTATAATATAATATAATATATAATTCTACTATAAGACCGGATATTATATATTATACTATATTATACTATATTATATTTATTATATTATATTATATTATAGACTCGGTCTTATAGTAAAATAAGACTGGATCTTATATTAATTTTTGCTCCAAAAGACGCATTAGAGCTGATTGTCTGGCTAGGTCTTATTTTCAGGGAAACATGGTAGAGTTTTTTTTTTTTAATTTTATTGTGAGGTTAACTTTTTGTGTTTTTCATGGCAGAAAATGGTCAACTTAGAGTACATCTGTCATATGTGCGGCTTCATTTCCTGATGTAATTGCTAGTTCCACTGTGTATATTCACTACTCAACTCAAAGTCACATGGCTTTGGATTTGTTCATTGTTCTAGCAGCTGCTTCCTTGTGGAAATGTTTCTCCCACTTCAGACAGTAAATACAAGAAATGAAAGGTGATGTGTCTTAGAACCTCTAGTTAATACACAAGTACTCATTGCTAACGTGTCTCAGATACATGCCACTTTGAATGGGACCTCTGGAAAATGCATGTTGTGCTTTCAAAATAGCCTGTTTGGCAGCCCCAACTGTAAATGTGAAATGCCTTATCAATTATTGGAAATGTGGAGATTATTCCAAGACCTGAAGACCCTATAAAGAATGCATGAAACATAGGAATGAAGAATGGAAGTGTAAATTGTTAGCCGCCACCCAAATATTAGTGTCTTTTTGGTTGTATTGTTTGCATGCTTTATTTTTTTGGAGAATTTGACAAAATTGAAATACTCTGCATCTTGTGATGTCAATACTGGATTTCAGGAATTTATTCCTGCAGTCAGCATGGTTTAGATATAACATTGTGTGTGTGTCTATAACACACACACATACACGTATCTTCCTTTTCAAATAAAAAAAAAATGGTTGGGGTTAGTGGTGAAGGGAATTGGTAGGAAAGAGAATGAGGGATTTTCCTTTTCATACTGGACAGAGTCACTGGTTATGTGACTCATTGTATAATTGAAATGACTTGGCTCCATTCTTAATAGCTTTTATACTTGGGCAAATTTCATCCTTTAAGGTTACCAGCTGCATAAACAACATTGGGAAATGGGCTGGGTGCCATGTTTGGGGCTTTGAAGACATGACACACCCAGTAGGACATGTAGGAGTGCAAGATGCCCAAGGGGGACTGTATCTCCCGACAGACAGACAGAGCACTGTGGTGGGAAGAGCGGAATCTGGCAAGGCTCTGGTTCTTACCCCAGTTCTCTCTGTCTGGAGCAGCCTTCAATGAGCCTTTCTGGGAGATCTCCAGGTTCTCTATACAGGAAATGGAGTTGGATGAAAAGGCAAAAAACATACCTACCCCTTCATCTAGATATTAGGTGTTATACTTTTCTGAAAACCTTCGTTTAAAGTCATATCTACAAGTTACCTAAGGCAAAAACTTGAGCCTCAGAATTTTCATATAACCAAGCAACACAAACACAGTATGGCTGGTTTCATTCAAGTGTTAAATGGAGTCTTAGAAGAGGAAAGAAATCATTGTAATTGCTCAATCAGGGGTGCCCTATTTAACTTAGAGAGCTATGTATCTTGGAAAATGCAAACAATTATAAATGCAGGACTTTGATAACTGTAAAAAAATACAATGATTGGATAAGGCATAAGCATGTTGGGAGCATTTTAAAAATTATCTTTATGGAATATCTGGACTAGTGTAGAGATAGTGTAGATTGACTACATTGTTTGAGATAAGATTTTTTTAAAGAACAAATGAATGAGAGCTCAGTGCTTAGTTTTTTGAAACACATTTTTATAGACTTTTTAGATCTTGGAATAAATTCTGTGAATACACAAATTTGCTAAATAGTACTATGTTTAGATCAGCTTGTTTGGTCGAAACTTCTCAAAATGGGTTTAGCATCTCTTTACCTCTTGAATAGCTTCTACTCTATTGAAAGACCTAATAAATATATAAGTGAAAGACAGCTTGGGAAAGGAAAGTGTTAAATGATTTCCATCTATGCTAACTTGCAAAATAGCAAAGCACAGTTCTGGAAAAATCAACAAGCGTTCTATCATTATTAATTGTTAACATTTGCATGGTACACAAATTCTACTTCGTGTAAAGATGTAAGTCCAGGTGCATAAGGATTCATTTATATTAACATCATCCAACAGAAGCTGTTTTGTCAATGATAACTGGCAGCATAGGTTTTGAAGTATTTTAACACATAAGAAACATAATACAAGCAAACCGTAGTTACCAAGAGTTCTTGGGGATGAGTGTACAGTGGTACCTTGGTTTTTGAACGAAATCCGTTCTGGAAGACCGTTGGAGTTCTGCACATTAGAAAACAGCCGACAGCTAGGCCTCAGCATCTTGTACTCAGCGGAAGCTGCATGACATGTTCGACTTCCGAGGCGTGTTCAAAAACCGAAGCATTCACTTCTGGGTTACGGCATTCGTAAACTGAAATGTTCATCAATGGAGATGTTCGAAAACCGAGGTACTACTGCGTAAGGGTTTATTTGTTTGTTCTTTCAGTACTGCTGTATTGATTACCTACCTTGTGGAAGCCTCCCCTGGGTGGTAGAAAGAGAGCTATTGTTTCTGAAGGAACCCAGTACAGTGAGAGACCAAGCAAAGGTGTCACAGGGTGGTTAGTACAAAGATGGGGTAGTGGACACAACTAGGAAATGCCACATGACAACATCTCCCCAGATGGATTAGGGCTTTTCAAGTCCAGAGCTTTTCATTTTAATTCCTTCTGGTAGGGTTTGTTTGGTGGTTGGTTGGTTTGGGTTAATATACAAAGTATTTTCCAGCCTCTTCTTAACTGGATAGGAAATGTGCCAATATAGTCACTTGAAGGAGCTTATAGTCTAGCTGTCTAAAAATTGCTGCCCAAGGTGCACTGGGCATGCCCAGCTCCTGTGCACAGGTGAAAGGCATAGGCACCACATGGGTTATAAGAGCAGCTTGACATGGATTGAGCCCTTACTGTGAGCCAGGCACTTTGCTATGCATAATTCTCATAACCATGTCAGCTTGTTCCAATTATCCTCACACACAGAAGTTCAGTGCCTGGAGCTGAGAGTTGGAATGTGAGCACTTTGTTTTACGGGTCCCTCACTAACTCTGTGGCCTTTGAATATTCGTAAGTATCAGCTGTGGGGAAGGATAGCTCTTTAATCCATATACCTGGGCAATGTCTACGAATTCTGAGTGGGCTAATTATTCATTTTATGTCTGGTCACTGTTGATGGAAGACAGCTCTGCTGAGGACCTGTGAATCATTGCCAAGTGGCCTGGAGTCAATGACACTAGGCATTGGTTAACAAAGAGTCTCAAATTTGATTGCCCATGGAGCGAGGCAGGTAATACAAATAAATGAGATGGGACAGGTATGCCTGGCACATGGGAACGTGCATGTACCTTCTAAAGGGCAGGCCCTACTTAGATATACCAGGTTGGCACCACGGGTATGCAGTGATGGCAGAGCTTCCAAATCTAGAGAACATGAAAAGCCTGATGTTTTAGATGCTGGTTCATAGCCCAGCAGATCGCTCTTAGATACAGCATCCCCTGCACGTGATGCTCTTCTGATTCCTGCTCATTCAGGTTTGTTTACTAGAGGTCTCTGTTTCACTCTTTATAAGGTCTCTAAGGCAGTGGTCTCAACTTTTGTACCAATTAGAATCACCTGGGGAGCTTTTAAAGCTCCGATACCCAGAGCATGTCCCACACCAATGAAATCAATCCCCGTGGGTGGGACTCAGGTATTGGAGGGTTTTTAACTCCCCAGGCGGTTCCAGGGTGCAGCCACCTCAGAACCTTTGCTCGGAAACCTTGCTACTCCATGTGCAGCTCACAGCCTCACCACCATGCGTGTGGCAAACGCAGCACCTCAGGCCCCACCCATACGACCAAGACAACCTGTAGTTTAACAGAATTTGAGGTGATTCCTATGCCGGTTCAAGTTTGAGAAGCATTGCCTAATTATCAAGTGACCGATTGAACCTCACTTTTAAGCCTTAGGACAGTGGTTCTTAATCACAGCTACAAGTTAAAATCACCAGGGAGTTAAAAAAAAAATGTACCTGTATCCAGGCCTACCTCGGGAGATGTGGGTTTAATTGATGTGTGGTGAGTCCTGGGCATCAATATTTAAAAAAAACTGTCCCAATGTGTTTAATATGCTACCAAGGTTGAAAACAATTAACTGCCTTAGTTCAATTTCCTTCATTCTATGTAGTTCTCCATTCGTATACTGCGTTTCCCCCAAAATAAGACTGGTCTTATAGTAAGGTTTGCTCCAAAAGATGCATTAGGACTTATATTCAGGGCATGTCATCCTGAAAAATCATGCTAGGGCTTATTTTCCGGTTAGGTCTTATTTTGGGGGAAACATGGTAGATCTATGAACTTGTCTTCACCTAATAGTTGTACTATAGAGTCATGTGATAATTTATATTAAGCAAGGCACTGGGAGAATTTCACCTGCTACCAAGACTGTTAGTGGTTATATCTCGGTGTGAATGTTTTCTGATTATTTACACTAATTAACTCTTCAGCTGCTACTTTTGAAGGTAGATTTAAGAGTTAGTCAACTCCTAGTTTGTAAACAGGCAGTCCTTCGCTCTGTGTTTCAGTCTGTCTACGCAGCAAAATCATCGGGGACCTTTTCAAAAAGTAACATGCTTATGCGCAACCACCTGGACTGTTTGCACAGACCTCAAAGGGGTCATTCTGATGGGGTGGTGGGTAGCGTCAGTGCTCCCGTCACCCAAATGCAGGCCCTCAATAAGCTACAGGAATGGCTCAATCAACCAGGTGTCTTACCTGAGGGACTTAGAGATCACTTGGAATAAATCAAAGTATATCTTCATTTACTCCTGTGAAGTACAGTTTATTCAGCTGTAAAAAATGGGATCTCTTGTGCTATTTATGAGAGAACTTCATATGATGTTTCTAAAGTGCTTAGCGTAGTGTCAGCTCTCAATACTTGTCAAAGCCCAATCCCTCTTCTCCAGATAGAAGATATTCATCTGAAGTGGTGTTTATCAAGGACTTTGGCTCCCCTTTCTTTAATGTCTACGCAAATTCAAGCAGGTTTTTTTTTTTTTTAAAAAAATGAACTAGTTACATTCCTTCCAGTTATATAAATAGAAAAATAACTGTCTTTCCTTATGCAGATGGCGTGGCTTATCATAAAGAACCAGAAGTATCCCCAATAAGCCAAATGATCCTCATTAATATGAAAAGTAAGTTCTTTTTTCCCCCCAGACAAACTAAGTAACTCAGTTGAGCAATTCAGTTTATTTGGCTTTGTGGGCCATGCTGGAAAGCTAATTCATGTGGATGAGCCTCCAATCAAAGGTACTTTAAGATTCTCACTAAGGTTCTTTGGTCACAGTGGCCAACAGATCACACATGTTCAAGTTTAATAGGCTAATTTCTGTGTCATGTGCTACAGTGGCTTTCAATCTTTCTATCATAAGGGGACTAAAAAAGAAAAGCTATTAACATCTCTAGGGTACTTTGGGGCAAACGGATAAAGCTTGTCTAGGACAACATGACACAATGCTTTGGCTGCTCAGAGGCCTGCAAGGTCCCTATAAGCACACGTGGATGCCACGTACTTTGTCACAGAACATGCACGGGGAGCTCGATGGCGCCCCCTTGGGCACACTGTGGAAATAAGGCTCTCAACATGGCTTTATCCATAGCAGCTCGCTCTGCTCTTGTTTTCTTATTTATTTTTCACATAATTCTCATTTATGGAAAAGTAAAAAAAGTTCCTGCCTTGCAGAGCTTACATTCTGGTGGTATCTCAGCTTTCATTTTATAAAAATGTATCTGATAACCTAGAAACCATTTGAAGAAAATGAAAATACAGGATCTCTTCTCACTGAGTTATTGCCAACAATTCTTTCGGAGTCTGTTTTAATAGCAGGTTCTTAGGTATTTTCCCCCTGGTTTTCTGTTTTTGTTTGTGGAAAGGTATATATCTTTGGTGTCAATTGTAATAAACTTAGATGTACGATATATTGAGAGATTATGAAGGCTAACTTAGAAATCTGAGAAATGTCCAGTAAATGTAACCTTAGAAGTTATCAATTTCCTTTATGAAAGAAATACTGTCATGCAAACTTACCTTTTCAGTCAGCCATCTGTGTCATCCTAATCAGAATCCATCGTGGCCTTCGGGTTCCCCCAGGCCTTCGGGCTCCCCCAGAGCTGTTTATTTGGTAACCAAAACTTTAAGACCTGGTAACCTCAAATACAGAAAAGTTGAACCAAGCTATGAAAAATGAGGACTCCTTGCTTACTGTTTATATAAATGTAAATTTATAATAGGTACTAGATTTATTGCAGTGATCCCTTCGTAAGGCATATAAAAATCGAATACTATGTTGTACACCCAAAACTAATATAATATTGTATATGAACTGTAATTGAAAAATAAATTAACAAAATAAACATCAGTGATGGAAAATATTGCTTTGATCCAAAACATTGTGTAGTTTGTCTCAGTATAGAATGACAGGTAATTAGGCTGAAGCTCGCAACTCTGGCTCTTGTTTTGACTTTGGTGTTTACTGGTTGAGTGTTAAGAGAACTGTGTACCTGAGACTTAGCATCAGGTGTTGCTATAAAGTGTTGAAGCTCTATAGAGCCGAACTCTCCATTCTTAGCTGGTGTTTCATGTTTTTGTGTTAGGGCAAGTGTCAATTAGCAAAAAAGAGACCCCCCCACAACCATGAAAATTTATAAATTAGAAAATTATTTTTGAATTAGCATGCTTACTATTTTTAGCTAACAAGAAGCATATACTATTTGATATAAATGCCTCAGGTGATCTTAAACTACTTATTTGTGTTCTTCATGAATGCATACATTTGACATTTGTATTCAGTGCCTCCTCTGCACTGTGCATGCAGCGAAGGCTGAATAAGGAAGTTACTGTGCAGGGGACAGGAAATGAGCAACTACAATAAAACTCCAGTGCTCTGCTGGGAGTTTTGCTAATGAGACCTAACTGTTGGTATTTGTTGGTACTTTGCAATCTGATTGTCTTCTTCCCTTTATTATTAATAGTCAGAAATCGGACTAAAACCAAACTAGAGGGGGGTAATTTTTCTTTCTCCTGGCTGTGTTCTGTCTCTAGCCATTCTTCTCTCTGCAGGTTCATTCTGTCAACATCAATTTTTGTGTATGTATGTGTGTTCTACATGTTAGACAGATTCTGAGAATACAAAGACATAATAAGGAATGATCCAACCTTAAGGCACTTACCTACTTGAGAGAAATTCTGATTCATCTAAGACTTCAAGAGTGAAACATCCATAATTACTAACAATACTGTCATATATAATAAAAATTTAAATTTTCACCCAAATATTTATCGAAACTAAATTCTTTATTTTAGGTATTCAGAAATGTGTTATGATTTTTTTTTAAATGGAGTTAGATTGTATCAGTATAGGAAATACTACAAAACATCATAATTTAAATCCAATATAGACTTTTGGCAAAGCCATAATACAACAATGCATTGTTTTCTCTAGTGAATTCTAGTGTAGTTGTATGGTCTCAGGTTATTAAAGACAAAGAAACACCCCCTTTATACAAAATTTAGGAATAATATTCTGAGAGAATTCTTTGAATTTTATAACAAAATAGTGTGTATGCATTATTTCACTTAAACATTAAAACTGAAGTGAATTTTCACCATACTGAGTTGGACTTTCTTTCTAGGTTATTTTAAAAGCAAGATGAGCCTGGTTCCTGTATTCCTTTAAAAATAAATGTTAACTGAATTCAGTTGCATTCTCATGATAATTGATTTTACTGTCAATTCTAAAATAAGGACAGGAGTGAGCTGGTAAATTCAGGGGAATATAAGCTTACATCTGTAGCTTCTAAATACAGTGTTTGTTTTCTCTCAGAGAACCACACTCAAAAATTGACAAAGTAGACTGGGTTTAGATTAAAGTTCGTTTACATGGCAGAATGAACTATCAATATTCTCAACAAGGTAGAGAATATTGATTAATAAGGTAGTTTCGAAAAGATGACTAAGACCTTAAAATGAATGGTCATTTTCTAAGCCTACCTTATTCAATCTGAAGGAAAAGTAAATAATAATAAATATTATATAAGGGCCACATTGTAAGAAAAAAAAGTATTCTAAATATTCATACTTATAACTTGTATTTCTTTCATCAAAGACGTTAACTCAATAATAGATCAACTTTTTTTTTTTTTTTTACAAATTTCTCATAATTTTGAAGTTATGGCAGAACTTTATTCATTTATTTACAATTTATTTAATATTGTAAGTCAGGTCACATTTCCCAAGAGAGACACTTTCACCAAATTGAACTCTAAACTAATGATCCCCCATTTGTAATGAGCAGATATGCACCTTTTATCTTCAGGTTGAAAAAAGTCATAAGAAAATACTAGTAAATGTGACCAAAAAATAACTAAAATGTTATATTGGACAAAACCCTGTAATGTTAAAAGGCAAACATCGACTGGGGAAAATTCTGCAGCATTCTATTAAAAAGAAGTTAGATTCTTTTTTAGGTAAAGACTTGTTACCAGTTTTAAAACATGGCAGCTTTTTTACCATTAGAAATATGGGAAAATAGGAAATTATCAGGCATTTATCAAAAAAAAGAATGCAAATGACCTTAGCATGAAAAAAAATTCAAAGTTATTAATCATCCAAAAATGCAAGTAAAAATAGGAAAGTACCATTGTTCCTAATACTTCCAAAAGTAAACAAACAAAAACGCAATTTGATACAGCTTTGTGTATAAGTTGGTACAAACTTTCCAGAGGAAAGATAGTAAATTTAAAAAAAGTATATAAATGTGTATATATATATATATATATATATATATATATATACATACACATACATATATACATACGTGTGTGTGTGTGTGTTCTTTAAATTCTAGTATAACAATTTCTCTTAAGGAATGAAACATCTTACATAAATGAATGTTTATGAGGGAGGAGACATGGATGGATAAAATGGTTGACAGGAAATGTAACAAAATGTCAATAATAGTTATCTATTTCAATCAAATTAAACAAGTATTTATTGAATAGCCAATTTGCCTAGTTCAAGGAACCAGTCAAATAACTGTATATACAGTGATGCCTGAAGAAAAAGCCCTGCTTATAGAGCTTATGTTCTAGTTAAGGCTGATATTCAGTATCTTTTGTTCTATACCTTTTTGTATTTTCTAAATTCCTCCAGTGAATGTACTTACCTTATCAGAAATACAGATTACTTAATTTATTCTAGTCAAAAGACGAACATTTGTTCTTTTTAAGTATCATATCAGGTTGAAATATTTTAACCAAAGAAACGATTCTCTGCTTATTCCTGAGTATTTTGACATGTTACCTATTGAATTGGGCCAGGAAGGCCCTAGCTGTAAACAAAAATGTGTAATATACTAACTTATTTACAGCCATCATCATGTCAAGATAATAGTAGACTTCTGAGACATCATTTTTCCAAACTTCTTGTGACAGCAAAGTATTTTGAGAATTTTAAGAATGAAAAAAACATGAAGAGACTGTGGAGACATTTCTCTTACCACTGATGCCCCTGGATGATAACAGAATGGCATTGTACCTGACATGTTTACCATTTTCAATACATACTACATCTTATATGTGGTGGGGAGGAAGACATGGGGCTATTTAGGGATAGGTGCTGTGTTGTTGCATAATTACCTGTTAACGCTGAGTGGTAGTTCTTAATCTCTGTGTGTATCAAAATGACCTGGGGAGCATAATATAAAGCGGATTTTTAGGCTTTTGCCCCCAAAATTTGAATCAGTGGGGCTGGGGCTGGGCCATGCCTCTGTAGTTTTATCAGCTTGTCTCAAATGGTTTTGATGGCAGTGGTCGCATAAGAAAATACCAAGAATAAGCACCCTAGGGCTTGAAGGACATATCCCAGTAAGCTGTAGGATGTTCAATTATCGTCTCCGAGGAAACATGTCTCTTAGTCTAGCCCTCAGATAGACATCGCATTTCTTTAGTGGCTTTAAGTCCTCTGCACAATTATATGCTGAGCCTTTCTTGAAGTCTACTTACGGAATTCTTCTTTTCTGCATGGAGTAGATTCAGACTGAATGGAAATAGCTAGGTCACCTTCTGCATAAATGGTTGTTTCTTTGTAAGTTTTCATACTTAGCCTTTGTGTCTCAAACTTGAGTCACCCATGCTCAAGGGGAAAAGTCTTTCAGAATTAATAGACGTCTAAGTCCCTTTGGTTGACAAGTACTAACCTGAGGAAGGGATACATTTTTCTCTGAAGAAGTCTTCCAAGTGGAAGTATCACTGAAAAAGATAATTGTCGGCTTTTCAACTAGCAAAACAAATTTGCCTTGCTTCCAGCATCAAAATGAATACAGGCCAATCGAAAACTCTCAGTTGAAGGATTCTTAAATACACTTGCAAATCCTACAGAGACTTAGTGCCAGTTTAAGGCACATTTTAAAGTCTACTTTAATGGTGGTACTTCAAGCATTGTCATGACCTAACATTGGATAAAATTTTGAAGTAGACCCAGGTGGTCTCTCATCTCTGCTTCCTGATTCAGCTCTATCTGGGAAAGTGTCCATTTCTACCTTCCTGTGGCATTAGGTCCTGTGGGCACTCTCTGTGCTATGTGCTCTCAAACCCGCCTTTCTTAGCTGAGAACTGTAACTAACAAATAGAGGTAGATATTTTACTCCTTCCTGGGATTTTTGCATTTTGTGGATGGAAGGTTTTGTGCCATTCTGGAGGGATGTTGAATCTTAGCAAGAATTTAGAAAACATTTGTTGTGGGGGGAATGGGTAAGGGGTTTTCCCTGAAATCAAAATCCCTGAGACTATTCTCTCTCCCTGTGACACCACCTTGACCTTTGAGATTCAATTTTTAGTGTTTTGATAATATGGTAGTCATAAAAGTACCATTCTAATCATAGGCACTAAAATGTCACTGAATACATGTTTGTTGCTTTTATTTTCCCTTTACAATTTCTTAAAGCAAATTAAACACAAGAAAATGTGTTTACAGAAATTCATAGGAATAGTTATTATGTGTATATATGAACACATCCCTGTATTTCCTGTAAATTGCTACAAAAATGTAGATTACTTTCAAGTAACGGTTTTTGCATGGACTATTTAAATTATTGTGCAAGAATTGTGTTTGTCTTGTATCATGGAGACATAGGACAATGGAGACATTCATGTTGAAAGAATGTGCTAGTCTAAAACAAGAAAACAGCTTCACTAGCTAATGAAACACCCAAGATTTATTTGGGAAACTCAACAGATATTGATGCACTTAAATGTACATTGTAATTTTTATTTATCAAAGAGATTTGTTTTTGTTTTATTTTTGAAAGTTTCTATTGAGGAGAGAGCAATGGAAGAGAGAAGCCATTTTTAACAAGTTCAAATATGTTTTTTATTTAGAGCTTAGCATGTTTCTTGGCATGTAGGAGGCCCTCAATAGGTATTTGTTGATTAATTTAGGAACATTTAGAAAGTGTTTGGGATCTGCAGACTCTCTAAAATGGCAGAGTGGAAAATGCACTGGATTTGAGTCCTGCCCCAGTGGGCTACGTGAGACCAAGACAGTCATTTCACCCAGACTCACACACTTACTAAATCATAAGTGTACCCAGCTTGCAATTATTCAGTCATTAAACTTCCTGATTGATAGGGAAACCAAATTGTCTAATATCACCCCCTCATTTACAGATGAGAAATTTGAGCCCCAGGTGGGTGGGATCATTTGCTTCAAGATATTAGGAGCAAAATGATGTCACTAATTCTCAGCCCAGCTCTTAATTGTATGCTTTCACTATAGCCCTTATATTTGTCTAGAGTGAAACATGATTCTCATAGTTCTGAGCTCATGTTTTATCCCCTCAACTCTATGTGCATTTAGAATTTAATAATGTTCCCATTAGACAGATGTGAAAACTAGGGTTAGAGAAGTTAAGTGACAGATTCAAGGACATATGTTTTGTAGTAGTAGAAGCACTTTTCCTTTTGTTCTCAGAGTGTTGCGTCTTGTTGATTATGCAGTGTTCCTAGGTCTCTAACCTGAACTATTTATTGTTAAGGTTGCTGTCGTGCGGGGTGACAGGCGAGGTGTCATCTCCCGCTCCCCACATAAGAACGCAGGACATGGTGAGGCCAAAAAGGAACACCCAAGGAGCCATAGGTAGGGGAGCCATACCACTATATTCTCGCTGGCGGCTGGGTTGGAGACACAGGAAGCAGGAGCCACACTGTTCGCAAGCCTCACTGCTCCGCTTACAGGCTCAGCCACCATCTTCTTGATAGCCCCCATTTTTTGTTAGTGTAGCCACAGCAGTTATATTAGTGGCCAATGGCTCACTGGTTACAGCTGACAGCCAACTAGCCACAGCTAATGGCTGATCCAATCACAGTTGACGGCCATTTACTACCTGAGCCAGCACCTTTCTATGTGAGGCCGAGAGCCTGGAAACTGCTCTCTGGGGCTCTTTCCCCACAGTTGCCTTTATGGGAAATGTTTAGAGTTCCCTTTTAATCTTTTGAAAATAAACTGAACTTCCCTCTAGTACTAAAACTTGAGGAGAGTTATTTAATTAAACCCAATCAACCAGATATAAAAAATGAAAACAAACACGTGTTCTTAGTAGTTAAAATTAATAGGCTTTACCGTGCTGGAAATTTTTTAACCTGACATTTTAAAGTTTGTGAGCATACTCAAACTATCAGTGTTTCTTGGTAGACAAAAAGCTGACCAGTTGACATGATTTTTAAAACTTAAAAAAGATTGCTTGGAAGAATGAAATGGAAAGAAGTTTCCAAATTATAGGCCAAAGTGTTCAAGTGTTCTTATTTGAGGCTAATTCTCACCTTCATGTAATATTTTCTTTCCCTCCAAAAGATACACTATTGGGCCACAAGTCTTAGTTGGGGAAGAAAAGTCCAAGAGTAGCTAGATGACTTGGGAAGCAAGAAAGACTTTGCAATTTCCCACCTGAAATATGAAGACATCCAGCCACCATGAGAAAGAACAGACTTTCTTTCACAGTAGTGCTTAAGAATTTGTTTTACGTGAATGTTAGGGTGTAAGCTAATTATATTGTGATATCCAAGCATATGTCCCAAAGATCATGTTCAACCTTCACGATGAAAATAATTCCATGACATTTGGACTAACATAGGGAGAATACTGAGTTAATACTTGTATTTTACTGTTGAGGAAACAAAGGTTTAGGGAGATAGGTGATTTGTCTAAGTTTTCACACACAGGTGCCAAGCCAGAGCCCAAATCCCACTTTCCTGGCTTCTTCCAGGGCCACCATGTTAAAATAAACTATGTTAATTGATAAGGTAATCAGTAGTCAGTGGACAAATGTCTGGAATAATTTTACATGGGACACGTATGCAAGGGACAAAGCTGCATTTCTGTGAAAGATCGTGAGTATACAATCAATCAGGTTATGTTGTCATTTAAAATTGTCAAAATGACAGGTGCTCTGATAGAAACCTGGAAAATGAAGGTGGAGTTTTCAATCTAGATTGCCTAACAAACAGGCTTTAGGAACAGCAAGTATTTGTTGGAGGAGGTCATTAAGAGGATGTGACCCTGTGTTGACCTCAAGTTGAAACCGGAACTCAGAGGCTCCTCACCCCATCCCCCATTTGTGGAATGCATGCTCTGCCCACCTTCCCAGAGCTGGAGCACTTTCAAAGAATGGAATTTTGAGAGAGTAAGGTATTGAGACCATCTGGAATAAATACGTGACTGAACCCAGGTGTAGGGGCAGAGTCCCAGAGAGCAGTTTCCAGGCTCTCCGCCTCATGTGGAAAGGTGTTGGCTCGGTTATTAGATGGCCATCAGCTGTAACCAGTTGGCCATTAGCCACTATTGTTTTGTATATAATTGCTATGGCTAAACTAGCAAGTGCGTATTGTGGTTAGGAAATGCGGATTATGGATGGTGAGGATCATGTGGATCCTACTTCCTGTGTCTCGCCTGGCTGCCAGCGAGACTGGTGCAGGAAGACTCCTTGTTGAGGTACTGGCGGATGTTTCCTTCTTGTGTCTTGAACCAGCCGCCATGGAGAATATAGTGTTATGACTCCCCTATCTATGGCTCCGTTGGTCTTCCTTTTTGGCCTCCCATATCCTGCTGGGAGCTCAGATCCTGCATTACACTTAGTGCAGTAAGTAGAGTATGGTGCCGGCGAAAGCTCTCCGAAGGGCTGTGGAGCAGTTTCTGCACATGAACACTCAATCTCGGGAAGCCGGGAGGAGCTGCGCCAGAAGCCGGAAATGCGATCTGCCTGGGAGAAACGTGACCCCTTGTTGAATTGGTGGTCCTCTCAAACCTTTGGATGGCGTGCCACCCTGTTGGCCAAAGCTGGCGCCGCCTACCTTTTGGTAGTCTGCTGCTGCCGTAGGCTCCCAGAGTCGTGGACACCTTATAGGGGGGCCACCATCCAGTCGGACACCAGGTAAAGCCTCTATATAAACTTTTAGGATTCTGGCGGTGGGTGTGGAGAGTTACTGGTCTCGTGGCCACCAAAACAAGCCCAGGCTTATTGGAATTGCCACCTGCCAATCTGGAGTGGTCTGCCTTTTTCTTTGGTGTCTTTGTGCCCTCCGTGTACATGGCCACTTTTCAAACCAACAGTATGATTTAGTGTTTTAGGGTAAATTTAGCAAAATGCCTGCAAAAGGGTTTTTGCCAAAAGGCAGACATTTGAGGGACAGGCGTGTGCACAGACACACACACAGGCACACACATACCTGTGCATGCTCGCACATCTCTGTGGTTTATTTACCCACAAAAACTGAGTTGCTTTTAAAAAACTGAAGGCAAAAAGGAATTTCTATTTTAAGGATATTTGGAGAGAAGTTACTTTTGATAACTTGCTCCAATGTTTGACCACATGCATACAAGGAACTTTGAAACCCAAAATATCACAAGATGTGGTTAAGCCTATTTGATACATAAAATTGGGGTACATTAGATTCTTTCTGTTAATCTTATTCTTTTTTAAAAAAATTTATTGGGGTGACAATTGTTAGTGAAACTACATAGATTTCAGGTGTACAATTCTGTAATACATCATCTATAAATCCCATTGTTCACCACCCAGAGTCAGTTCTCCTTCCATCACCATATATTTGATCCTCCTTACCCTAATCTTCCACCCCCCCAACCCCCCCTTACCCTCTGGTAACCACTAAACTATTGTTTGTGTCTATGAGTTTTTGTTTCTCATTTGTTTGTCTTGTTCTTTTGTTGTTTTTGGTTTATATACCACATATCAGTGAAATCATAGGGTTCTCTGCTTTTTCTGTCTGACTTATTTCGCTTAGCATTATACTCTCAAGATCCATCCATGTTGTCACAAATGTTCCTATATCATCTTTTCTTGCTGCCGAATAGTATTCCATTGTGTATATATACCACTACTTCTTTATCTATTCGTCTATCAAAGGACATTTTGGTTGTTTCCATGTCTTGGCCACCATAAACAAAGCTGCAATGAACATTGGAGCACACGTGTCTTTATGGATAAATGTTTTCAAATTTTTTGGGTAGATACCCAGGAGAGAAATTGCTGAGTCATATGGTAATTCTATTTGTAATTTTTTGAGGAACCTCCACACTGCCTTCCATAGCGGCTGCACCAGTCTGCATTCCCACCAACAGTGTATGAGGGTCCTTTTTCTCCACAGCCTCTCTAACACTTGTTACTATTTGTCTTGTTGATGATAGCCATTCTAACTGGGGTGAGGTGATATCTCATTGTGGTTTTTATTTGCATTTCACTGATGATTAGTGATGAGCATTTTTTCATATGTCTATTTGCCATTTGTATGTCCTCTTTGGAGAAATGTCTCTTCAGGTCCTCTGCCCATTTTTCAATTGGGTTGTTTGATTTTTGTTGTTGAGTTTCATGAGTTCCTTGTATATTTTGGATATTAGCCCCTTATCGGAGGCACTGTTTGCAAAAATCTTCTCCCATTCAGTTGGTTGCCTCTTTATTTTGTCGATGGTTTCTTTTGCTGTGCAGAAGCTTTTAAGTTTCATATACTCCCATTTGTTTTTTTTAGCTTTTACTTCCCTTGCCTTTGGAGTCAAATTCATAAAATGCTCTTTGAACCCAAGGTCCATAAGTTTAGTACCGATGTTTTCTTCTATGCAGTTTATTGTGTCAGGTCTTATGCTTAAGTCTTTGATCCACTTTGAATTAATTTTGGTACATGGTGACAGATAACAGTCCAGTTTCGTTCTTTTGCACGAGGCTATCCAATTCTCCCAGCACCATTTATTGAAGAGGCTGTCTTTCCTCCATTGTATGTTTTTAGCTTCTTTGTCAAAAATTATCTGTCCATATTTATGTGGTTTTATTTCTGGATTCTCAATTCTATTCCATTGGTCTATGGGTCTGTTTTTCTGCCAATACCATGCTGTTTTGATTATTGTAGCCCTGTAGTACAAGCTAAAATCAGGGAGTGCGATATCTCCAGTATTGTTCTTTTCTCTTAAGATTGCTTTGGCTATTCAGGGTCTTTTGTGGTTCCAAACGAATCTGATGATTTTTTGTTCTATTTCTTTAAAAAATGTCATTGGGATTTTGATGGGGATTGTGTTAAATCTGTATATTGCTTTGGGTAATATGGCCATTTTAACTATGTTGATTCTTCCAATCCATGAGTACAGAATGTTTTTCCATTTCTTTGTGTCTTCTTCAATTTCTTTCAAAAATGTCTTAAAGTTTTCAGCATATATATCCTTCACATCCTTGGTTAAGTTTATTCCTAGGTATTTTATTCTTTTTGCTGCAATTGCAAAGGGAATTGTTTTTTGTATTTCTTTTTCTGAGATGTCATTGTTAGTGTATAAGAATGCAATGGACTTTTGTACGTTGATTTTGTAGCCAGTAACTTTACTGTATTCGTTGATTGTTTCTAATAGCTTTTTGGTGGAGTCTTTAGGGTTTTCTATATATAGCATCATGTCATCTGCAAAGAGTGATAATTTAACTTCTTCATTCCCAATTTGGATGTCTTTTATTTCTTTCTCTTGTCTGCTTGCTCTGGCAAGGACTTCCAACACTATGTTGAAAAGAAGAGGTGATAGGGGACAGCCCTGTCGTGTTCCTGAACGTAGAGCAAAGGGCTTCAGTTTTTCACCATTAATTATGAGATTAGCTGAGGGCTTGTCATAGATGGCCTTTATTATGTTAAGATATTTTCCTTCTATACCTATTTTATTAAGTGTTTTAATCATAATTGGATGTTGTATCTTGTCAAATGCTTTTTCTGCATCAATTGATATAATCATATGATTTTTGTCCTTTATATTGTTTATTTAATGTATCACATTGATGGATTTGCGGATGTTGAACCATCTTTGTACCCTGGGATGAATCCCGCTTGGTCGTGATGAATAATCTTTGTAATGCATTGTTGCATTCCATTTGCTAGAATTTTGTTTAGGATTTTTGTATTGGTATTCATCAGAGACATTGGTCTGTAATTTCCTTTTTTTGTGTTGTCCTTACCAGGTTTTGGTATCAGGGTAATGTTGGTTTCATAAAATGAGTTAGGGAGTACTCTCTCTTCTTCAATTTTTTGGAAGAGTTTGAACAGGATTGGTATTAGATCCTGTTTGAAGGTTTGGTAGAATTCACTAGTGAAGCCATCTGGTCTAGGACTTTTGCTTTTGGGAAGGTTTTGGATGACTGATTCAATTTTGTTACTGGTGATCGGTCTGTTTAGATTTTCCAGTTCTTCATGGTTCAGCCTTGGAAGGCTATATGTTTGTAAGAACTTGACCATTTCTTCTAGGTTATTGAATTTGGTGGCATATAGTCCTTCATAATATTCTTGGATGATCCTTTGTATTTCTGTGGTGTCCATGATAACTCCCCTTTTTTCATTTCTGATTTTGTTAATTAGTGTCTTCTCTCTTCTTATCTTAGTGAGTCTAGCCAAGGGTTTGTCGATTTTGTTAATCTTTTCAAAGAACCAGCCCTTTGTCACATTAATTTTTTCTATTGTCTTTTTGTTCTCTATTTCATTTAGTTCTGCTCTGATTTCTTTCTTTCTTTCTTTCTTTCTTTCTTTCTTTCTTTCTTTCTTTCTTTCTTTCTTTCTTTCTTTCTTTCTTTCTTTCTTTCTTTCTTTCTTTCTATTAGTTTCACGTGTACAAGACAAGGTAATACTTAGACGTTCATCACTTATATCCCTCACACTGTGAACCTTCCTCCCCCCATCCACTATCCCTCCGACCTCACACTGAACCATCACATTATATATATAAAATTATAGTTGGCATTCATTAATGTTTAGCTTCTGGTGTACAATGCCATGATCAGGTATCCACAGTATCCCTGAGGTGGTCTCCCAAATAGGACGCATGTCCATCGGATACCCAACAAAATCTTTACAACATTATTGAATACCTTCCCCAAATTAATTTTCGAAAAAACCCTGAGGCCATCTTGTGGTTACCAGCTGCCTTATCCCCAACCCCCCCCCCCCCATCTAACAACTCTCGGTTTTTCTTTGTGTCCCCAAAACTGTTTCTGATTAGTTCATTCACATAGTCTTTTCTTTAGATTCCATATATAAGTGAAATCATATGGTACTTGTCTTTCTCTTTCTGACTTATTTCACTTAACATAATGTTCTCTAGATCCATCCATATTGCTGCAAATGATAAGATTTCTTTCTTCTTTATGGCTGCGTAATACTCCATTGTATAAATGTACCACAGCTTCTTAATCCAGTCATCTACCGATGGGCATTTCGGTTGTTTCCATATCTTGGCTATTGTGTAAAGTACTGCAATAAACATAGGAGTGCATACAGATTTTTGAATTGGAGTTTTGGATTTCTCCGGGTAGATGCCTAGGAGTGGAATTACTGGATCATAGGGTAGTTCCATTTTCAGATTTCTGAGATACCTCCATACTGTTTTCCATAGTGGCTGCACTAATCTGCAATTCCACCAACAGTGCACTAGCGTTCCCTTTTCTCCACATCCACGCCAGCATTTGTTGTTTGTTGATTTATTGATGATAAGTTCTGCTCTGATTTCTGTTATTTGCTTTATTCTGTTAACCTTGGGTTTCACTTGTTTTTCTTTTTCTAGTTCTTTAAGGTGCAACATGAGGTTATTTATTTGGTATTTTTCTTGTTTCTTGAGATAGTCCTGTAATAATATAAATTTCCCTCTTAACACTGCTTCCGCTGCATCCCAAAAATTTTGGTAGGATGTATTTTCATTGTCATTTGTTTCTGTGTATCTTTTGATCTCTCCTCTAATTTCTTCTTTGACACAGTCGTTCTTTAAAAGTATGTTGTTTAATCTCCATGTATTTGTGTTTTTTCCTGCTTTCTTTTTGCAGTTGATATCTAATTTCAAAGCCTTGTGATCAGAGAATATGCTTGGTATGATTTCAATCTTCTTAAATTTGCTGAGGCTGATTTTATGTCCCAATATATTTTCTATCCTTGAGAATGTTCCATGTACACTCGAAAAGAATGTTTTATGTCTGATGTTTTAGGATGAAGTGCTCTATATATGTCAATTTTGTCCATTTCATCTAATGTGTCATTTAGGGCTGCTATTTTGTTATTTATTTTCTGTTTGGATGATCTATCCATAGCTGTCAATGATGTATTTAAGTCCCCTAGTATGATTGTGTTTTGCTCAATTTCTCCCTTTAGTTCTGTTAGTAGTTGCTTGGTATATTTCGGTGCTCCCTGATTGGGGGCATAAATATTGATGACTGTTATGTCTTCTTGTTGTATAGTCCCCTTTACCATTATGAAATGTCCAACTTTGTCTCTTGTTACCTTTTTCATCCTGAATTCTGTTTCATCTGATATCATTATAGCTACACATGATTTTCTCTGGGTACCATTTGCTTGGAATGTTAATTTCCACCCTTTCACTTTGAGTCTATGCTTGTCCTTGTAGCTGAAATGTGTTTCTTGGAGACAGCATATGGTTGGGTTTAGTTTTTTGATCCAATCTGCTACTCTGTGCCTTTTTATTGGTGAGTTCAGTCCATTTACATTTAGGGTGATTATTGATACGTGAGGATTTCCTGTCATTGTATTTTAGTTTTCTGGTAAGGCTGTGTCTCCATTGTTTCTTTGCCTTTTTGTTGTCTATTATTTCTGTGTGGTGGTATTCTATGATGTTTCCCTCTGTTTCTTCTTTTATTACAGTATATATTTCAGTTCTGGATATTTTTTTGAGTGGTTACGCTTAAGTTTATGTAAAATATAGTTTGATATTTAGAGTACTCCATTTTCTTCAGCACACTTACTTTCTCCATTCCCATATTCCGGTTCAGGCCTTTACTCTCCCCCTTTTTATGTTGCCACAAATTGTCCCTGTTGATGGTGGTCGAATACCCTCCTTTAGTATTTCTTGTAGTGCAGGTCGTATATTAGAAAATTTCCTCAGCTTCTGTATGCCTGGAAAGGTCTTTATTTCTCCTTCATATCTAAAGGATATCTTTTCTGGATGTATTATTCTTGCCTCATAATTTCTCTCTTTCCATAGTTTGAATATTTGGTTCCACTCCGTCCTGGATTGTAGAGTTTCTGCTGAAAAATCTGATGATAATCTAATGAGCTTCCTTTTGTGGGTTACCATCTTCTTTCCCCTGGCTGCCTTGAGGATTCTTTCTTTGTCGTTGATTTTAAACAGCTTCGATACAATGTGCTTTGGAGAAGGCCTGTTGGGATTGAGGTAATTAGGTGTTCTATTTGCTTATTGGATTCGAGGATCCAGTTCTGTCCACAAGTTTGAGAAGTTCTCATCAACAATTTGTTTGAATATATTCTCTGTTCCCTTCTCTCTTTCTTCTCCGTCTGGTATGCCCATTATTCTCATATTGCTCTTTCTGATGGAGTCGGAAAGTTCTTGTAGAGTTCTTTCATTTCTTTCAAGTCTCAAGTCTCTTTCTTCTTCCATCTTTGTAATTTCCAGGTTTCTATCATCGATGTCTCTGATTCTTTCCTCCATCTGGTCAACTCTACTCTTAAGCTGGTTATTTCATTCTTAATTTCTTCTGTTGAGTTCTTAATCTCCAGAAATTCCATTTGGTTCTTTTTTAAAATTTCAATCTGTTTCGTAAAATGCTCATGTTGTTCTTTAATTGCATTTCTGAGTTCATTAAATTGTCTTTCTGTGTTTTCTTGCATCTCTTTGAGTGTTTTTCAGAACTGCAATCTTGAATTCTCTGTCATTTAAGTCACATATTTCCATAACTTTAAGTTCCTTTTCTGGAGACTTTTCACTTTCTTTCTGTGCTGTCTTGTTGCCTTGCTTATTCACAGCAATTACTGATGTATTATTTCTCTTCCTAGTCATCTACAGGAGTGGCTTCTGCAACAGGTTGATGGGAAGAGGTCTTTCTTTTGTTTTCCAGTACTTGTTGTTATAATGTTTTATTTTCTCTCCGACTGCATCCTTTATCTCCCTCTCTCATACAGTAGTACTATGTTTTCTCTGTACTATTCCAGCTTCTCACACAATGGGGGGATTCCCTGGGAAACAGGCTTCTCCTCTGTTAACAGTTCGCCTGGGTCATAGTGCACAACGTCCCTGTGGGGATGCTGAGAGCTTTTGAAGTTCCAAAGCTCTTCCTGCACCAGAATCAGAGCCTGTATGTTTCAGTAGTTCTGTTTACTCCTGCAGGGATCCACCCAGATCGGTGGGGCCAGGGGCGGGGTGAGTTGTGAGAGGTGGCCCAGAGCAATGGTGGGGACCACCACCTCACCTGGTCCCGCTTCCACAGCTCCCTCCCCTTTGCCAGAATTAGTTGGGCTGCAAATCTGTGTCTGCGGTCCAGAGTTCTCAGAACAGCAAATATGCTTCCTTTTGATGTGACACTGCTTCTGTTCTGCTTCTAGCACTGGGCAGACGGGTGGGGCGAGCTTTGGGAGGGTAGGGAGGGGTCGGCTAGTCTCAGTGCCTAAGGCTTCCATTCTCTGCTCGGCAGTGAGGACTTAAACCACCATTTCAGCCATCTTTCTTCAGTCTTTTCTCCGAGGTCTCTGTCGTGAGCATTGGGTTCAGCCGTGTTATATGCTGCCCCCTTAGCCCTGTGGGCCATAAGCGGAGCCCTAGCAGTCCGAGTTCTTCCCTGTCCCACAGCTGCGGTAGTTCTGGGATGCAGCGAGCTTGGAGCACTGAGCTAGGTCTGCGTCCTGCGCCCGCGCGGCTCCGTCTCCGCACTTCTCCCTTCCCTCCTCCCCCGCTTGCGCGATTCTCCCACCTTTAGGTGAATTCAGTAGTGGGCCTCTTCATCTTGCCTGTGTGCTCTGCAGGGAGGCCTTTGTGGAGTTATTGTTGTCTGATTAGTTGTAAATTCCAGGGGCGCTTTACAGTGGCTCACATCACGCCGCCATTTTGATTGAGTACTACTGCATTCATTCCATCTTATTCTTTAGTGCCATTCCTAAGTCTCCTTTCATAACTTTTTTTCTATTTTCCAGAAAAAATTATTTTTTAAGACTTCATTTCTTTACAGCAGTTTCTGGCTTACCAAAAAGTTGAGAGGGCAGTGTAGAGATTTCTCAACCCCTTCCCTCTTTTAGCCTTCCCCATCATTAATGAAACTTTTTTTTTTAACCAAGGATGAACTTACATTGACACATCATAATTGCCCAAAGCCCATAGTTTACCTTAGGTTCTCTCTTGGTATTGTACATTATGTGGATTTGGGCCAATGTTAAATTACATACAGTCATTATAATATCATACAGAATATTTTCCTAACCCTAACAATCCTCTGTGCGCTGCCTCTTCATCTACTTCCTGCCCCCCGACACACAGACTTCCCGATCCCTGGCAAGAACTGGTCTTTTCATTGTCTCCGTAGTTTTGCCTTTTCCAGAATGTCATATAGTTGGAATCTTACAGTATGTAGCTTTCAGGTTGGCTTTTTTCATACATTTAAGTTTCCTTCATGTATTTTCCAGGGCTTGACAGTTCACTTCTTTTTAGTGCTGAATACCATTCCATTGTCTGGATGAGCCACAGTTTATTAATCCATTCATCTACTGAAGGGCATCTTGCTTCCAAGTTTTGGTAATTATGAATAAAGCTGTTATGACCATTCATGTACAGTGTTTTTGTGTGGAGATAAGTTTTCAACTCCTTTGGATAAAGACAACAGAGTATGGTAAGAGTGTGTTTAGTTTTAGATGAAACCTCCAAACTGTCTTCCACAGTGGCTGCCCCATTTTGTATCCCCACCAGCAATGCATGGGAGTTCCCATTGCTCCAGATCCTTGTGAGCATTTGGTGTTGTCAGGGTTCTGGGGTTTGGCCCTTCTAATAGGTGTGTGATGGTTCCCTTCACATCTGTAAATCAAATACAGTTAACTGTTCATTTTCCAAGTTAGTTATATGTACATATAATTTTTGGCTCTCTGTTGAAACAGTTTCATGTTCTTCCAGCCCTTTATTTGCAGAGTTCCCAGCAACTCCCAGGTTGCCACTTATTCTTTCATGCATTCACACAACTCATTCCATACACCTACTATCTAGTAGGCCACATATTTTATGCTGGAGATAGAAAAGTAAACCAGATAATCTCTGGCCTCAGTTTAAAATTCAAATTTTTAAAACACGTTCTAAAAATAAAATAGTATAAAATTTCTATAATAAAAAACAACATGCCCATCCCTAAACACCAACCTCTTTTAAAAAGCCTTTTTAAATAATATATGCCCAGAAAAGTGTGCAAACCATACCTGAACATGTCAATGAGTGCACCCAGTGACCAAACTCAGGTAACCAGTAAATCAAGAATTGGAACATTATCAGTTTTTCAAAAGCCCCTCTTGTGCCTTTTTTCTCATTTCTCTCTCCCTTTAAAGGTAAATTCTGATCTGACTTCTAATAGATTACTTTGGCCTGTTTTTGAACTTGATCAAAATTAAAGGACATTTGTGGTTGCAGCTTTGGGCTGTGATGAATAGTGCTGCCTGCGAACAACCTTGTAGATGACTCTTTAGTGAACATGTGCACACATTTGTATGCATATTAGTAGGTATATTAGTAGGAGTAGGAGTAGGACTAGATCATAGGTTGTATGTTTACAGAGCTCTAGTAGAAACTGGCAGACAGATTTCCAAAGCAGTCGCACCACTTTACATTCTTATAAGCAATATACTGGGGGTGCCAAAAAAATGTATACAAGTGGACACTTTGGTCAACGTTGGTCAAGCAGTAGTTCACCGTAATCAGAAGTGTCTGGATGTTGATGGTAACCACTTTGAGCACCTCTTGTAATTGCAGAAGTCAAATATGACTTGTATTCATCTTTTGCTATAGGTATATATTGAGTACAGTGGTACCCTGGTTTTCAAACATAATTCGTTGCGGAAGACCGTTCATGTTCTGAAATGTTCGAAAACAGCCGACAGCTAGGCCTCAGGATCTTGCACTCAGTGCAAGTTGAACATGACATGTTCAACTTCGGAGGTATGTTCGAAAACTGAAGCATTTACTTCCGGGTTTACTGTGTTCGTAAAACGAAATGTTCGTCAACGGAGGTGTTTGAAAACCGAGGTATTACAATTTTAATAGTTTTCCTTTCTTAAAATGTGTGTATATTTTTTTGGCACCCTCTGTATAAGAACTAGTCACTCAGCAATTTCTATTTTTACTTCTGATGGTTAATTCCTCTAAGTTACATTTATATGTATGTATATATATATGTGTGTGTATGTGTATGTGGTATGTACATGTATGTGTACACTTGTGTACGTGTATGTATGTGTATGTACATATGTGTATTTTTAAAAAGTTGACACCCTTGTATGTGCACTTATACTGTACCCACCTTGTCTGTGCTCACCTTCCTCCCAAAACTGATTAAATTACCCCTTCTGTGGGTTATGTTTGTCACTTAACATGATTTCTTTTATCTTCTTGCTGTCAGCTTTAAGCAGTTTCCCTTGCCTCTCTACTATGTTAGGCATAAATACCAGTGACTCTCTACTTCTTAATTTCTGTCATCTGTAACATCTATTTTTTTAATTAAAGTTTATTGGCGTGACAATTGTTAGTAAAGTTACATAGGTTTCAGGTATAAAATTCTGTATCATCTATAAATCCCATTGTGTGTTCACCACCTAGAGTCAGTTCTCCTTCCATCACCATATATTTGAACATCAATTTTTTAAATAAAAATAATCATATAGTTTCTCCTATTACCTTCTTACATATCCAAGGTACTTTTGTCAAAAGTAAGAAAACAACACTGGTACATTACTAGTAACTAAATGCTGGATTTCATTTGTATTTCACTAGTTTTTCTGTTTCTGAACCATTTCTGTTCCAGGTCCCAGTCCAGCACACAATTCATTTACTCATCATATTTCCTTATCCTCTTCTGGTCTGACGGTTTCTGTCTTATTTTCAATGACCTTGAAAGTTTGAGTACTGGTTGGGTATTTTGGCTGATGTACCATAATATTTTTCATGATTATACCAGGATTGTGAGATTTTGGAAAGAATACCAAAGAATTAAAGTATCTACAACACATCACATGGTGGGTAAATGACATCCACATGACATCCCAGGTGACGTTAACCTTCATCATTGGTTAAGGTAGTGTTTGCCAGGCTTCTCTACTGTCAAGTTACTGTTTTTCATACTCTAGTCTTCAGAAGCCAGTCACTAAATCTAGGCCACACTCACTTTTAAATAGTGTCTGCAGAGTTCTAAAATGACCCCTAAAGCTCCCACCCCCTAGTATATACTGTGTTTCCCTGAAAACAAGACCTAGCTGGACAATCAGCTCTAATGCGTCTTTTGGAGCAAAAATTAATATAAGACCCAGTCTTATTTTACTATAAGACCACATCTTATATAATATAAG
Organism: Rhinolophus hipposideros; assembly: GCF_964194185.1. Classification (NCBI taxonomy): domain Eukaryota; kingdom Metazoa; phylum Chordata; class Mammalia; order Chiroptera; family Rhinolophidae; genus Rhinolophus; species Rhinolophus hipposideros. The sequence continues at coordinate 7,204,966 of NC_138069.1, forward strand.
ACTGGGTATAATATAATATAATATAATGTATAATACCGGGACTTATATTAATTTTTGCTCCAAAAGATGCATTAGAGCTGATTGTCCCACTAGGTCATATTTTGGGGGAAACATGGTATATACTGTATATAATTCCCTTCACCTTGAGTGAGGCCTAGGCATGGGAATCTGATGGGACAGTGACAAAGGTGATGAGCTACTCACTGCTTTGTATAAGACTGGAGGGAGATTCTTCTTGTGGAATTGAAAAAGTAATCCCCATGTTGCAAGAGGGCCACATGGCTATTACCTGAGAGTGGCCTCTTGGAACTGAGAGATTTTAGTTAATTTGTTATATAGCAATAGAAAATTAATCCCTAAATTATAGGAAATTAATACAGACACTTAAGACAGGCAAACTTACTTTTTTTTTTTTGCTATCAACATTGTCTTTTTTGCCTTATCTATAGATTAATTATAAATGTTGGAAAGCAATATATAACTTACATTATTATGGGCATATAAATACTCTACTGCAAAATGTAATTATGTGCTGGGAATCCATACAAGTCAAATGAGTTTTCCTTTCTCCTACTTTAGTGCTCAAAAATCATGGCACACTTTAATTTGCTTTAGATTTAGTTTTTGCTAAATACTATTTTATTTTTTAAAACCCTTCATTTTTTTCTTATAAAAAGAATTATCTAAATCCCTTCAAACATTTACTTATTGAATCAAGTCATTGCATTCTTTTTTGTTTTTCCCCCTCTTCTTCAGCCTCCCCACCCTACTCCGGTTCAAGCCCTTGTTTGTCAGTCTAGTTGTGTAGGACCCAGCTCCCTGGCCCACGCTGGTGTTATGAGCCGTGCGCTCCCCCGGCTGAGGCAGTTGGTTGCCAGTCATTGGTCGGCCGCTACATGGCAATGCACGGCAGCCCGGCTCCAGGGAGAGCTGTTGTTCACAATCTTACCTGTAGAGGGCGCAGCTCACTGGCCCACGTGGGAATCGAACTGGAGACCTCGGCGTTAGGAGCACAGTGCTCCAACCACCTGAGCCACCAGGCTGGCCCAGAGTCATCGCATTCTTTCTTTGAAGGCAGACTTCTCAGAGTCCACTGATTCCTATGCTAATTTGGACTGGTCAGATTCTAGGCCAGTTGAACAGACATTAACATTGGGTGCAATATAATCTAAGGTCTTCTGGGATGCTTGGTAACATTTTTAAAAGTGTCTTTTTGTCCCTGAATTATTTGTTTATCAAGATCAGTTCTATCTGTTGATCTTATTTTCTTTACTGCCGGCTATCTTCATATAGCCAGTAATTAGAGGTTGTTTGTTCATATTTAAAAATAAAAAAACTGTGCCTTTTATACCAAACACCAGGTGTGGGTTTCTGATGTTGTATATGTACATGCGCTTTACTCATAGGACTCTCCGCTGAATGAGAAGGCTGAGTGGAATCTCTGCCTTTCTTTCCCTGTGGGTGTGTCTTGTTGACGGACAAGTTTTGCAGTCAGAGGCAGAGAACTGCCTTCTAAATTAGGAGTTTCCCCAAATCCTAGAATGAGGACTTTTTCTGGGGTATCCACACCCCCATGTGTACTGTAGTTTCTCTAGACAGCTCTTGACAATTTTTTTAGAAGAGGTTAAGTGTGTTTTATGATGGGAAGAAGGACGTAAGTAAGCATGGTGTGTGTGTGCAAGGGGTATGTGTGCATGTGTAGGTGTATTTGCTAGTGTGTTTGCTCTATAGAAAGACGTGAAATAAAAACTCCTGTTTTATTTTGCTCCTTTTACTCCTGTGATCCATGCCTCCATTTCACTTATCCATTCTGGGGAGTTTGGCTTTCCCCTGCATTTTGGTTTCCTCCTGGTCTTTCTTTTTCCTTATCAGATTTCCATATACCGTAAGTCTTCAGTTAATGTCTTTGCTAGGTTCCATAACCTTAAGTGAACCGACATGTAATGAGACCTACTTCACCATAGGCTAAGTGAGGCACTTGTAAAAGAATTAAGTTCCTACAGCATCTTGACTATGTTGGAAGTAAAACACTATATTGGAAGACCTGCTGGACTTTTTCAGACTTCCAGAAAATTTAGTCTCTAATTCCCAAATGTCCACCTACAAATTTCTTCACTGTTAGAAATTTATTCATTTCTGTGTTGCTTTATTGTTGCAGGAAGGAGGAGGAGAAGCAGGGATATGTGTAATTTTTGAATGAGCACCAAGGAGCTCCCTTTTCATCCTAACCTTCCTCTGCCAATCTCAGGTAAGCTTGTTAGCCTCACACCTCCACAGGCCTTTTTCTGCTATACTCACCTATAGCCAGTGTTCAAATGGGCAAGGGTTCCTCCATGGTAGTAGTGACAGGGTCAGATTCTAGGGTTTCAGTCTTCACTCTGGAACTCTCTGATACATTGAGTTAGGAGAGTTGCTTAAAATTTGTGCCTCAGCCAGGACCCAGTCAAGATGGTTACTGTTATCTACTTGATAGAGTCATCTGAGATTGACTTCATGCATTTTTCACAGCCACAGCATTTCCAAAACTGTCTTCTGACTTTAAAATAACCTTCTCTGACATAAAAACCATAAGCGGACACAGAAGAATGCCAGCAGGCAGAGGTAAGTTGAGCACATCCCAATATCCCATCAACACATCTTGAAAGTTCCTCATCATTCTCACTGGTGAGTGATTTCTAACCAACATGCGGAATGCTAGGCTTACGGCCCAGCAAGGAAGGAAACCAGCAATGTAACTTTCAAAATCCTGCTCCTTGGTGGACTTATCCTCAGTGACGAATTCATTATGATTTCTTTTTTTATAATCCTCTGACTAAATGAGAATTTGATGAATCATTGCATAATTAAATAACCATGAAACAGCGGGGGTGCACACTCTGCACTCTCTCAAACAGGCGAGACTTGTTTGCACTTTATTTGGTTGATAAAGGTGACTTTAAGGGGAATTTTTTTCTTATTACATTTTTAAATATATAAGACATATATAGGGAAAATTAAAGGACTTCCATCACAAGCACCAACATACATATTTTTAAAACTTTTACAGACAGTTAACCAAAGAAGAGGTTGTTCCTTTATGTGTTTTCAGGACATGGATTAACTAAATGAATGATTTCCATCTAAGTCTGTGCTCTGTCTGGCAGAAACACCAAAGGATTATTGTGGGAGGACTTGGTTATTGTCCTTGCTATTAGACTCAGAAAATTAGTTGAAGAGCCAAAAATACTCAGATTTCCTTAATATCTCATTGAGGGCATCAACATATATGCATATGTACATATCTAAAACTGTATTTTTTTAGTTTTTTTCAACAATTCTTACTTTCGGGAAAAAGTCTCTAATCCTATTACTGCTTATGAAAGTGTTCTTTTTAAAAAGCATTATATAAGGCACAGACCAGGTGCTCTGTGACAGTTCTTGTCCCTTTTCCTTCCATGTATGTCTGCTTCATCACTTTCATGACCACTGTTCTGTGTTGGGTTCAGGTGTCCAGAAGCATAGAAATGAGCCCCCTGGATTACGATTGATGATGGGCTCTATAGATTCCCTTCCCTCTAACTATATTACTATACACCCTAACTTGACCTTACCTGGAATATGTCTGTCTGTCCCTATAACCTTTAGAGCCCTCCCCTCATCAGTTTGGTATTTCAATGTCCAGAGATGTTTACTATGGCTGTTTGCAAACTTAAATATTAAGTAAGACCATATCTGACACTGATCCTGAAGAGACCCTGTTCTTTATGCTACTTCTCCTGATGATGTACCTGCCTGTTATTTTTTTATTTTTACTTTTTGAAAAACTTCTTTGTGCCAGGTATTCATAAAAATGTCTTCCCATTCTCCACTTTGTAAGTTTGTAAGAGTCGTTACAGGTAGAAACTTGTTACTGATTTCTGCAAACAGGTGACCCCCCACTGCTTCCTCACATTGCTGCCCCTCCCCAAAGATTCTATTTAATTTATGAAATCACTTGGTTTCCTGGTAAATTCCATTTACCAAAATCATTTAAACTCTTTTTCATTGGTTAATGAAAAGACAGGGCTGGAAATGGGCAAGATGATGGAAGTAGAAAATCTCCTAGCAAAATTATTTTAAGAGGAAAGGGTTTTCCTTTGAGAACAGTTTCTCATGACCCCTTTATAAGCTAAGAACCTTGCATTGTCATTTAAACCTTTTGTCATTGCGTAAAGTAGGAAGACCTGTTCCAATTTAACAAGAGAATATATGCCTAAACATTTCATCCCAGTGACTGGGATTTCGTTTACATAGAGTCAAAGCATGTATAATTTAATTTCTAATAGATGTATTTTAAATTTGACTTCAGTTAAGTAACTCTGATTAAACACGAAACTTGTCTATGCACCTTTTGTAGTCTACAAGTAAGTCTTTTAAAATAAGAATGAATTATGAGCACACATTTGAGAAGAGTACTTTTAGAATACTACTCGTGATCAATATGCTTTTAGAATGACCTGTGCAGACCATGTTCCTAGGCCAAGAGAGTCTTGTATACTTCACGGAGTTTTATAACATTTAAATACTATATGTTTGGTGTCTGATGAAACCTAAGCAGGGTGCTGAACTTATTTATTTATTTATTTTTACAACAAAACAGCTAGTGTTTTGTCTAATCTGCAGAAGATTAGCATCAGCCTTTGAAAAACAATAAGGGAATATTTGATGATTGGGGTATTACTTGGGTCATATAACCAAGCATTTTTATTATTTACTGTCTTCTGTGAGCAAAGCACTGTGTTGGTTGCAAGAATTGCAGAAACATTTTAATATTATCCTTGAGTTTAAACTGATTATGGTTTAGTAGAAGAAAGAACTATGAGGTAGAAGAGGACTGTGCAGAGGTCCACATTTCCATGGAAACAATGAGAGAGCTCCTGTTCCATTAGTTGTGATACCCAAAGCTACAAGGAGCCTGAGTTTGTATTAAATTTGCCCCTCTCTCAGTAGCCCCTCTCTCTAGCTTGGGGAGGTGGAGAAAGGAGAGTGCATTTCTCTTGTCTTCTCCCACCCAACCAATTCTAGGCTTGTTTCCATCCTAAGTTTTCTGTTGTGTGCAATTGGCTCTAAAGAACTAATTTTGTACATCTGAAATTCCTTGCTAAACTGGACATAGGATATAGAGGATAAGATATGTCTTAAACTTTTTGTACTTTGTGGACAGGACAATGAATGCCTTTGCCCATGAGCCAAGAGTATATCACATTTTTTAAAAAAGAATTCTTGAAATGAGCATGAATATCATTAACATCATGATTTTGACAAAAGCATTTAGATTTCTAACTTGAGCTGACAAGTGAACCTCACATCCATTTACTGTGAAGTTAAAAGCGACAGAAGAGTGATGAACATGGGTGTGTTCCCATGACCAAGATCCCAAGAATGATGTCATTTCATTAATCCCTCTAAAAGATACACACTGAGTTTGCTAGCCGCACAAAACTTTCTGCCCTGTTACACTTCAGTGTCTTCCACTTCCCTGATGGCCTAGTCACCTTCACTCCTGTTAGGTTTCATTACCATTGTTTAGAGGAGGAGAAGAAGGCAAAATTAAATCTAAATAAACAAGCAAAGACATGAAGGGGTTGGGGGTAAGGGGCAGGAGTGCTGCAAAGTGGGAGGAGGCCATGTTTTCAGCTGGTTATTTGTGGAGATGCCAGGCTTCTAGGTTTTTTAATGTTCTGTGAGTCTTATCTAGTATGATTCTTTTGTTCTCCCAAATATTACCATTATTAAATTTCAGGAATCTTAATAATTTTCTAAGACTATAGTGATTTCATATGTTATAAAAATTCTTTTTTTTTTTTTTTTTAAAGTAGTTTTAATTACTGGTGCTAAAGCTACCTCGAAGCCATGCGACTACCTTGGGCTGTGGAGAGCAGGAAATGCTGATGACTGACTGGTTTTTGTTCTGCAGACGTGTCTGTGGCTGTCTGTGACTCAGATGCCCTCTGGCCCAAAGTTTACAGTATGAACATTCCACTAGGCTGTCACTTTTCATCACAACAGGTGCTTCTCAGAGGCAATTGGCCTCTTCTCTGGTAACTGAAGCTGACTTTGGACAGGCCAATTATTATTCCCAGGGAGCATTCATATGCACCTCTGTTTTCTGCTGTTTTGGGTCAGTGAACCAGTATTAACTACGCAACATGCATAGCTATGTCTGAGCCACTTCAAAGTCTACTCGGTTTTGCAATAGAAAATTATTGAGTGCTGTTAAAATTAAGACAGTAAGAGGATCAAAATGGCGACATGAGGTGAGCCTAGTAAGGCTCCCCTAGAAATTACAACTAATCGAACAGCAATGGCTCCACAAGGGATTGCCTGCATGGTGGACAGGCAGGATAGAGAGGCCCACTACTGAATTCACCTAAAGGTGGGAAAATTGTGCGAGCAGGGGAGGAGGGAAGGGAGAAGTGCGGAGACGGAGCCCCGCGGGCGCAGGACGCAGACCTAGCTCAGTGCTCCGAGCTCGCTGCATCTCGGAACTACTGCAGCTGCGGGAGAGGGAAGAACTCGGACTGCTAGGGCTCCGCTTATGACCAACAGGGCTGAGGGATCAGCATATAACACGGCTGAACCCAACGCTCACGGCAGAGACCTCAAAGAAACGACTGAGAGAAGAAGGCTGAAAACGGTGGTTTAAGCCCTCACCGCCTCAGCGAATGGAAGCCTTAGGCACTGAGACTAGCCGCCCTTCCCTTCCCTTTCAGAGCTCGCCCCAACCTGACCTGCCTGGTGCTGGAAGCGGAACAGTGGCAGTGTCAGATCGAAGGAGCAGAGTATTTGCTGTTCTGGGAGCTGTGGACCACAGATGTGGATTCTAAGCCCAACTGGTTCCGGCAAAGGGGAGGGATCTGAGGAAGAGGGCCTGGCTGTGGTGGTGGTCGCCCATTGCTCTGGGCCACCTCTCACAACTCACTGTGCCCCTGGCCCCACCTATCTGGGTGGATCCCTGCAGGAGTAAACAGAACTGCTGAAACATACGGGCTCTGAATCTGGTGCAGGAAGAGCTTTGGAACTTCAAAAACTCTCCGCATTCCCACAGGGACGTGGCGCGCTATGACCCAGGCGAACTGTTAACAGAGGAGAAGCCTGTTTCCCAAGGAATGCCCCCATTGTGTGAGAAGCTGGAATAGTGCAGAGAAAACATCGCACTAATGTGTGAGAGAGGAATAAAAGGCTGCAGTTGGAGAGAAAATAAAACATTATACCAACAAGTACTGGAAAACAAAAGAAAGACCTCTTCCCATCAGCCTGTTGCAGAAGCCACTCCTGTAGATGTCTAGGAAGAGAAATAATACATCAGTAATTGCCATGAATAAGCAAGGCAACAAGACAGCTCAGAAAGAGTGAAAAGTCTCCAGAAAAGGAACTTAAAGTTATGGAAATATGTGACTTAAATGACAGAGAATTCAAGATTGCAGTTCTGAAAAAACTCAATGAGATGCAAGAAAACACAGAAAGGCAATTTAATGAACTCAGAAATTCAATCAAAGAACAACATGAACATTTTATGAAAGAGATTGAAATTTTAAAAAACAACCAAATGGAATTTCTGAAGTTAAGAACTCAATAGAAAAATTAAGAATGAAATAACCAGATGGAGGAAAGAATCAGAGACATTGAAGATAGAAACCTGGAAATTACAAAGATAGAAGAAGAATAAGACTTGACACTTGAAAGAAATGAAAGAACTCTACAAGAACTTTCCGACTCCATCAGAAAGAGCAATATGAGAATAATAGGCATACCAGATGGAGAAGAAAGAGAGAAGGGAACAGAGAATATATTCAAATTGTTGATGAGAACTTCTCAAACTTGTGGACAGAACTGGATCCTTGAATCCAAGAAGCAAATAGAATACCTAATTACCTCAATCCCAACAGGCCTTCTCCAAGGCACATTGTATTGAAGTTGTCTAAAATCAACGACAAAGAAAGAATCCTCAAGGCAGCCAGGGAAAAGAAGACGGTAACCTACAAAGGAAAGCCCATTAGATTATCATCAGATTTTTCAGCAGAAACTCTATAAGCCAGGAGGGAGTGGAACCAAATATTCGAACTATTGAAAGAGGCAAATTATGAGCCAAGAATAATACATCCAGCAAAAATATCCTTTACATATGAAGGAGGAATAAAGACCTTTGCAGACATACAGAAGCTGAGGAAATTTTCTAATACATGACCTGCACTACAAGAAATACTAAAGGAGGCTATTCGACCACATCAATAGAGACAATTTGTGGCAACATAAAAAGGGGGAGAGTAAAGGCCTGAACCGGAATATGGGAATGGAGAAAGTAAGCGTGCTGAAGAAAATGGAATACTCTAAATATCAAACTTTATTTTACATAAACTTAAGGGTAACCACTCAAAAAAAATCCAGAACTGAAATATATACTGTAATAAAAGAAGAAACAGAGGGAAACATCATAGAATACCACCACAGAGAAATAATTGACAATAACAGAAAAGCAAAGAAACAATGGAGACACAGCCTTACCAGAAAACTAAAATACAATGACAGGAAATCCTCACGTATCAATAATCACCCTAAATGTAAATGGACTGAACTCACCAATAAAAAGGCACAGAGTGGCAGATTGGATCAAAAAACTAAACCCAACCGTATGCTGTCTCCAAGAGACGCATCTCAGCTACAAGGACAAGCATAGATTCAAAGTGAAAGGGTGGAAATTGACACTCTAAGCAAAAGGTACCCAGAGAAAATCAGGTGTAGCCATAATGATATCAGATGAAACAGACTTCAATGTGAAAAAGGTAACAAGAGACAAAGTTGGACATTTCATATTGGTAAACGGCACTATACAACCAAAGACATAACAGTCATCAATATTTATGCCCCCAATCAGGGAGCACCAAAATATACCAAGCAACTACTAACAGAACTAAAGGGAGAAATTGACCAAAACACAATTATACTAGGGGATTTAAATACATTATTGACAGCTATGGACAGATCATCCAAACAGAAAATAAATAACGAAATAGCAGCCCTAAATGACACATTAGATGAAATGGACACAATTGACATATATAGAGCACTTCATCCTAAAACATCAGACTATACATTCTTTTCGAGTGTACATGGAACATTCTAAAGGATAGACCATATATTGGGACATAAAATGAGCCTCAGCAAATTTAAGAAGATTGATATCATACCAAACATATTCTCTGATCACAAGGCTTTGATTTTGGATATCAACTGCGAAAAGAAAGCAGGAAAAAAGATACATGGAGATTAAATGACATAATTTTAAAGAACGACTGGGTCAAAGAAGAAATTAGAGGAGAGATCAAAAGATACACAGAAAGAAATGACAATAAATATACATCCTAGCAAAATTTTTGGGATGCATTGAAAGCAGTTTTAAGAGGGAAATTTATATCATTACAGGCCTATCTCAAGAAACAAGAAAAATCACAAATAAATAACCTCATGTTGCACCTTAAAGAACTAGAAAAAGAAGAAGAAGTGAAACCCAAGGTCAGCAGAAGGAAGGAAATAACAAAAATCAGAGCAGATCTAAATGAAATAGAGAACAAAAAGACAATAGAAAAAAAATGAATGTGACAAGGAGCTGGTTGTTTGAAAAGAATAACAAAATCGACAAACCCTTGGCTAGACTCACTAAGATAAGAAGAGAGAAGACACTAATTAACAAAATCAGAAATGAAAAAGGGGAAGTTATCACGGACACCACAGAAATACAAAGGATCATCCAAGAATACTATGAAGGACTATATGCCACTAAATTCAATAACCTAGAAGAAACGGTCAAGTTCTTAGAAACATATAGCCTTCCAAGGCTGAACCATGAAGAACTGGAAAATCTAAACAGACCGATCACCAGTAACGAAATTGAATCAGTCATCCAAAACCTTCCCAAAAGCAAAAGTCCGGGACCAGATGGCTTCACTAGTGAATTCTACCAAACCTTCAAACAGGATCTAATCCTCAATCCTGTTCAAACTCTTCCAAAAAATTGAAGAAGAGACAGTACACCTTAACTCATTTTATGAGGCCAACATTACCCTGATACCAAAACCTGGTAAAGACAAGACAAAAAAATAAAACTACAGACCAATATCTCTAATGAATACCAATACAAAAATCCTAAACAAAATTCTAGCAAATAGAATACAACAATGCATTAAAAAGATTATTCACCACAACCAAGTGGGTTTCATCCCCGGGGCACAAGGATGGTTCAACATTTCAAATCCATCAATGTGATACATCACATAAACAAAATAAAGGACAGAAATCATATGATTATATCAATTGATGCAGAAAAAACATTTGACAAGATACAACATCCATTTATGATTAAAACACTTAATAAAATAGGTATAGAAGGAAAATACCTTAACATAATAAAGGCCACTTATGACAAGCCCTCAGCTAATCTCATAATTAATGGTGAAAAACTGAAGCCCTTTGCTCTATGATTAGGAATACGACAGGGCTGTCCCCTATCACCTGTGGTTTTCAACATAGTGTTGGGAGTCCTTGTCAGAGTAACAGGCAAGAGAAAGAAATAAAAGGCATCCAAATTGGGAATGAAGAAGTTAAGTTATCACTCTTTGCAGATGACATGATGCTATATACAGAAAGCCCTAAAGATTCCACCAAAAAGCTATTAGAAGCAATCAACGAATACAGTAAAGCTGCTGGCTACAAATCAAAGTACAAAAGTTCATTGCATTTCTATATACTAACAATGAAATCTCAGAAAAAGAAATACAAAAAACAATTCCTTTTGCAGTTGCAGCAAAAAGAATAAAATACTTAACCAAGGATGTGAAGGATTTATATGCTGAAAACTTTAAGACATTTTTGAAAGAAATTGAAGAAGACACAAAGAAATGGAAAGACATTCCGTGCTCATGGATTGGAAGAATCAACAAAGTTAAAATGGCCATATTACCCAAGGCAATATACAGATTTAATGCAATCCCCATGAAAATCCCAATGGCATTTTTAAAAGAAATAGAACAAAAAATCATCAGATTTGTTTGGAACCACAAAAGACCCCGAATAGCCAAAGCAATGTTCAGAAAAAAGAATAATGCTGGAGGTATCGCACTCCCTGATTTTAGCTTGTACTACAGGGCTACAATAATCAAAACAGCATGATATTGGCAGAAAAACAGACACATAGACCAATGGAATAGAACTGAGAACCCAGAAATAAAACTACATAAATATGGACAGATAATTTTTGACAGAGAAGCTAAGAACATACAATGGAGGAAAGACACCTCTTCAATAAATGGTGCTGGGAGAATTGGATAGCCACATGCAAAAGAATGAAACTGGACTGTTATCTGTCACCATGTACCAAAATTAATTCAAAATGGATCAAAGACTTAAGCATAAGACCTGACACAATAAACTGCATTGAAGAAAACATAGGTACTAAACTTATGAACCTTGGGTTCAAAGAGCATTTTATGAATTTGACTCCAAAGGCAATGGAAGTAAAAGCTAAAATAAACAAATGGGACTGTATGAAACTTAAAAGCTTCTGCTCAGCAAAAGAAACCATCGACAAAATAAAGAGGCAACCAACTGAATGGGAGAAGATTTTTGCAAACAGTGCCTCCGATAAGAGGCTAATATCCAAAATATACAAGGAACTCATGAAACTCAACAACAAAAAAACAAACAACCCAATTGAAAAATGGACAGAGGACCTGAAGAGACATTTCTCCAAAGAGGACATACAAATGGCAAATAGACATATGAAAAAATGCTCAACTTCCCTAATCATCAGTGAAATGCAAATTAAAACCACAATGAGATATCACCTCACCCCAGTCAGAATGGCTATCATCAACAAGACAAATAGTAACAAGTGTTGGAGAGGCTGTGGAGAAAAGGAACCCTCATACACTGTTGGTGGGAATGCAGACTGGTGCAGCCGCTATGGAAGGCAGTGTGGAGGTTCCTCAAAATATTACAAATAGAATTACCATATAACCCAGCAATCCCTCTGCTGGGTATCTACCCAAAAAATCTGAAGACATTTATCCATAAAGACATGTGTGCTCCAATGTTAGTTGCAGCTTTGTTTATGGTGGCCAAGATATGGAAACAACCAAAATGTTCTTCGATAGATGAATGGATAAAGAAGTTGTGGTATATATACACAATGGAATACTATTCCGCGTTAAGGAAAGATGATATAGGAGCATTTGTGACAACATGGATGGATCTTGAGAGTATAATGCTAAGCGAAATAAGTCACACAGAAAAAGCAGAGAACCCTATGATTTCACTGATATGAGGTATATAAACCAAAAACAACAAAAGAACAAGACAAACAAATGAGAAACAAAAACTCATAGACACAGACAATATTTTAGTCGTTACCAGAGGGTAAGGAGGGGTTAGGGGGTGGGAGATGAGGGTAAGGGGAATGAAATATAAGGTGATGGAAGGAGATCTGATTCTGGGTGGTGAACACACAATGGGATTTATAGATGATGTAATACAGAATTGTACACCTGAAATCTATGTAATTTTACTAACAATTGTCACCCCAATAAATTAAAAAAAAGAAAAAAAAGGAAAAATTAAGATATTAAACTTGTGTACCTATTGACCATTCTAAATTTTCCAGAATTAACTAATGTGTTATAAGAGAAATCATAATGATAAATCAGAATATTTATACTCATAAAGCATAGGATGATAAATCATAATCATATTAACTAGTCCAAGGTTAATCTACTTTTAACCTTACACTGGATAATATCTTACAGTTTTCTGGTTTCTTGAGAGAGAAACATATTGTAGTAAAATTTTAGCTTAACTGTTTCACCTGAAAAAAGTTTCACAGAAAAATAAATTATAGATGTCCTGTAATTTTGAATTGGACTTTTCTTGTGACTTTTTTACATGAGATATTATGAAGAAATCAATGGAATGTAATTCAACTGGAATTCCAAAGGAACTCTCAATCCAAAGGAATGTTTATTATGTAATAAACCTTGGGTCAGAGGGCACCTATGCATATGGCGTTTGTAACATAGGATATTTTTTGTACTATTATGTTTCATTAAAATATTGGTGTGATGGAAAAATACATACTCATATACTTGATTGATTGGGTGAGGATTTTATACATACAAGTCTGGCAGCCTCGATCTCTTTTACTCTGGTTTACTTTGCTTCCCCAAGGCACTTGTTACCTTCTAACATGGTAGATAGCTTACTAATTTACCATGTTTATTCTTCACTTCTTTCTGTCCACGCTGGAATATAAGCTCCATGCAAGTAGCGATCTTTATCTGTCTTTTTCATTGATGAATTCCAAGTACCTACAAAAGTGCCTAGAACTTTGTAGGTGTTCAACAAATAGCTTGTGTTGAATGAATAAGTATGGACAATGGGACCCCCCACCGCCAAAATGAAAGGCATCATTATTCTTACCTGTGCTATAATTTTTATTTAAAATTTTCTTAGGAATAGATATTTAAAATACACTATGGGCATGTGAATTATTAAAATATTTAAATTTATACTTTACTATTCTAGTATAAATATTTAAATATTCTGTGATTTTTTAAAAATGAGATAACTTTGGCTCCTTTATATTTCATTGCTAACATTTTAAGAAAAATGGATTTATGACACAGAATTCAATTTATAGACTAGGCTTTTAACTTAAAGTTGCTATTTTTATTGATATCAATCAAGTTCTTTGTTTCCTACTTTAAAGCCCCCAGAGTGTCTGTCTCAAAGGTACTAATTATATTTCCTCTGGAAGTAAAAGGTTATACTGGACAGGATACAAATATTGCGTTGACTATAAGGTTTGTTGCTCCAAATAAAACTGAGAAATCTATTAATATTCACATAAAAATCACAAAACAAACTGTCTAGCGCGAGCACACACACACACACACACACACACACACACACACCCCACACACACACATAACACACCTTTTTGGGGGGTGGGTGGGGGGAAGGAGGCTATGTTCAGCCTGTGTGACCTTGGACAACTTTCAGCTTCTCCAGTAGAGGGTTGGGAGGCAGCCCCATCCTGGAATAAAGGGTGGAGGTGGAAAGAAGCCAAGGGTGTGAGGAAGTGTGAGGCCACAGGGACAGACACATGGGTGGGGCTGCTCTACCGGGACCAGATTGAGGAGTTTGGATGGTATCTTGGATGCCAGCGTCCTAGGACTGTGGTGTTTTAAGTGAGAGATGCCAATATGGGGTCTCAAGCATTGCAAGTGGGAAAGAACTCGATGTCTTGATGTTCTGCTTCCCGTGGTCCTCTTTCCTACAGCTGGTCCTCCAGGTGCTGCGCCCAGAAGCTTCACTCTGATACTTCCCTGCTTTCCTGACTGTTAGAAAGCAAGATGTGCCCACATCCTCTGAGGGATGTGAAGACTCCCAGGCTATGAACAAAGGCCAGGTCTCTTTAAGGATGAATCAAGCCACTCAGAACCTTCAGGGCACAGAGCCTTTCCAGGTCCTATATGGACCTGTCGGTTAAAGGGCGAAGCCTGGCATTAGAAATGGGGAATTTGGGCTCAGGCTGGAATACTCTCAGTGCAGACAGATAGAAGAGCGTGGTGGTAGGAGTTTCAACAGTTTTTGTTTAATAACTTGAACTCTTCCTCCACATATAACTGTTTCCAGGGACCGGCACTGTTTCTCAAGATAAACTAACAACAACAACAACAACAACAAAAAACCCAGATAAAACTTAAAAAACATTTTCTCATTCCCCTCCCCTTGGGCAACCATCAAATTATTGTCTATATCTATGGGTCAGTTTCTGTTTTATTTATTCATTTTTGTTTATTTAGATTTCACATATAAGTGAAATCGTACAATATTTGTCTTTGTCTGATTTATTTCCCTTAGTGTAATACCCATATTGTTGCAAATGGTAAAATTTCGTTCCTTTTTATTGCTGAATAATATTCCATTGTATATATATATATATACAAAAGGTGCCAAAAAACTATGAAAGGAAAAAAAACTATTAAAATTATAATACTCAATATATACTGACAACATAAGATGAATACAAGTCATGTTTGACTTCTGCAATTAATCACTTTGAGAGGTGCTCAAAGTGGTTACCATCAGCATCCAGATACTTCTGATTATGGAGGAGTACTGCTTGAAAAATGTTGAGCAAAGTGTCCACTTGTACATATTTTTTGGCACCCCTGGTAAACACACACACACACACACACACACACTTTTTATTTGGGGGGGAGGCTATACATACATACATATATATATGTGTGTATATATATATATATATATATATATATATATATATATATATATATATATATATATATATCTCATATCTTCTTCATCCATTTGTCTATTGATGGACACCTAGGTTGCTTCCTTATCTTGGCTATTGTAAATAATGTTGCAATGAACATAGGGGTACATAGACTTTTTCCAATTAGTGCTTTGGATTTCTTTGGATAAATACCCAGAACTGGAATTGATGGGTCATATTGTAATTATATTTTTAATTTTTTTGAGGAATTTCCATTGTTTTCCACAGTGGCTATATCAATTTGCAATCCTACCAACAGTGATGAGGGTTCCCTTTTCTCCACATCTTCACCAATATTTGTTTGTTAATTTATTGATGATAGCCATTCTGAGAGGTGTGAGGTGATATCTCATTATGGCATTTCCTTGATGATCAGTGATGTTGAGGATCTTTTCATGTGTCTGTTGGCCATCTGTATGTCCCCTTTGGAGAAATGTCTTTTCATGTCCTCTGCCCAATTTTTAATTGAATTGTTTGTTTTTTCTTTCTTTTTTAAATTTTATTGGGGAATATTGGGGAACAGTGTGTTTCTCCAGGGCCCATCAGCTCCAAGTCATTGTCCTTCAATCTAGTTGTGGAGGGCGCAGCTCAGCTCCAAGTCCAGTGCCATTTTCAACCTTTAGTTGCAGGCCCACCATCCCATGTGGGAATTCAACCAGCAACCTTGTGTGGAGAGCTCACACTATAACCAACTGAGCCATCCAGCTGCCCCTGTTTGTTTTTTCTTGGTGTTAAATTGTATGAATTCCTTATATATTTTGGATTTTAACCTCCTGTTGGATGTACCATTGATGATGGATATCTTCTCCTATTCAGTTGGATGTCTTTTTTTTGTTTGTTGGTTTCCTTCACCATGCAAAATCTTTTTAGTTTGATGTTGTCTCATTTGTTTATTTTTCCTTTTGTTGCCCTTGCCTGAGGAAATATATCGAAAAAGATATTGCTACCGTGTTTCCCCCAAAATAAGGTCTAGCTGGACTATCAGCTCTAATGCGTCTTTTGGAGCAAAAATTAATATAAGACCCGGTCTTATTTTACATTAAAAATAAGAAAAATAAGACTGGGTCGTATGTAATGTAATATAATATAATATAATACCAGGTTTTATATTAATTTTTGCTCCAAAAGACACATTAGAGCTGATGGTCTGGCTAGGTCTTATTTTCAGGGAAACACGGTAAAAGCAATGTCAGACTTTACTACCTATGTTTTCTTCTACCATGTTTCCCCGAAAATAAGACTGGGTCTTATATTAATTTTTGCTCCAAAAAATGCATTAGGGCTTATGTTCAGGGGATGTCATCCTGAAAAATCACGCTAGGGCTTATTTTCTGGTTAGGTCTTATTTTTGGGGAAACATGGTAAGAGTTATATGGTTTCAGGTCTTACATTTAAGTCTAATCCATTTTGAATTTATTTTTGTATATGTTGTAAGAAAGTGGTCCATTTGATTTTTTTGCATGTATTTGTCCAGTTTCTCAATACCACTTATTGAAGGGACTGTCTTTACCCCATTGTACATTTTTGCCTCCTTTGTCCTAGATTAATTGACCATATAAGTGAGGATTTATTTCTGGGCTCTCTGTTCTATTCCATTGAGCTGTATATCTGTTTTTCTGCCAGTACCACACTGTTTTGATTATTGTAGCTTTGTACTATAGTTTGATATCAGGGAGTATGATACCTCCCAATTTGTTCTTTCTCAATATTTCTTTGGCTATTTGGGGTCTTTTGTCATTTCATATAAACTTTAGGATTAGGTGTTTACTCCTGTTGTCACTCTGAATGGAGCAGTTCGGTGAAGTCCTTCAGTCAACAGGAAAAATGATTGGATTGCCGCTGAGTGAGACTGTCAGTTGTGGTTCAACTCTTCTGTCACAGCTCACAGTCTCTCATAGTTAAAATCCGGCTAAACTGTAAGGCAGCTTTGAAGTCGAACCACAACATCTGGAGATGTGCAACATGTAAATGAGGATAAGAAAGAGGATTTTTTAATGACCAGATGAAGGCATGCCTATGAATCCAGAAATCTTAAACATGAGGTGGCAAAGCCGGTTCCTAACCAACTACCTCAGTCCCCTTCCTGGATCATGTGCTTGTTTACCACATGGAAGGGTTAGCTCTCCTTGTGATGCTGAGTGCTGGTGAGTCTGAGGACAAAGGAGTGGAGAGTGGGAGTCATAGATCTTCTGTATTCTTGTGCTTTATTTTAATGAGTCCCAGATGGTTTCACTCACTGGAAGGATCTCGTATGTTGCCAGTATTGGTTTTACAGGATAGAGAGTACGTCTGTAAGGCACTCAATGGCTTCATCTGCCTTTCCCCAGGTCAGTCTGTCCTAAATCAGCTCCCACTTCTCTTAACATTATTCGTTTACATATTCAACACTCTCCAAGTGAGGCTAATTTTTCAAGAATTTTCTCCTAATTGTGGGGCTTTGAATTTCAGCATCTGGAGGCTATTAGCTAATGCAATTACAGCCAGGAATCTCTTAACAGTCTCTCCTGGTTGTTATCTTTCTGCTCTGGCATTGTTCAGTTAGACTCTGAATGGGTAAAGGATTGTGATAAAACATCTAGTTCAAAAGCACATTAGTTCTTACTTTCCTGAGCCCACTGATATCGAGTCTTTTTTCTTTTTTCCTTTATTTTGTAAGGTTAACTTTCTTTTTTTTTTGCAGCTCATTCATGCTACAGTGGGGTTATTAATTGAAAGTGTAACATTCCTGACTAAATACTTAAGCTTTTTCCAGTAATCTCAGTTGTGAAAATTCAGTTATCACATATGGCTTTGCTTTCCATAGATCAATTTTATGGCTATCCAAAAGTTTTTCTTTTGGAAAGAGAATGTGCACAATGGCAGTTTCGTAGAGTATATCTAGTTATTGGATTCTGCTACAATCCCCATACTTATGAAGGACTGAGTTTTAGAAAGTTTCTTTGACTTGGTCAGACTCACTGAGCCAACCTTGGGTAGAACCAGGATAAATTGCTTGCTTAAGTCAGAGCTTTGCAACTTTCCTTATCATGAGAATCACTTGGGATGCTTATTAAAAACAAAACTACTTTTTTTCTGACTCCATCTCAGAAAGGAGCAAATTAGAATGTTCGGAAAAGAAATCAAATGTACTAGAGTTCTCCAGAGAAACAAACTCAGTAGGATATGTGTGTGGGCGTGGGTGAGGGTGATATGTACATGTGGAAATTTATTATGAGAAATTGGCTAATGTGATTGTGGAGGCTGAAAACTCCTACAATCGGGCATCTCCAAGCTGGAGAACCAGGAAAGCTGGTGGTGTTATTCACTCCAAGTCTGAAAGCCTGAGAATCAGAGCAGATGATGATGTAAATCCTGGTCTGAGGGCCAGAAAAAATGAAATGGAATGTCCCAGCTCAAACAATGAGGCAGGAAAAGGGACAAATTCCTTCTTCCTCTGCCTTTTATTCTGTTTAGGCCTCAACAGATTAGATGGTGCACCTACACTGGGGAGGGCAAGCTACTTTATTGAGTCCACTGATTCAAATGCTAATATCATCTTGAAATATCCTCACAGAAACTCCCAGAAATAATGTTTAATCTAGGCTCACTCAAGTTGATATCCAAAATTAACCATTACAACTTTACCTCTTGTTAACGTGGCACCTATACATGTATCTCCTTAAACAATAATTAATCTCCAAATGAAGACAATAACAAGGTCATAATTCTGCCTATTATGAGACAACAGTGCTGTGTGTAACGGAAGATGTACTAACTCCTTCCCTCAAACAGGTAAAGTCCTTCAGTGACGTTTACTCTTCTCCATGATATCCCATAACACACACTGTGATTGTGGAGACAGAGCCAGGAGAGCAGTTTCCAGGCTCTCGGCCTTACATGGAAAGGTGCTGGCTCAGGTAGTAAATGGCTATCAACTGTGATTGGATGGCCATCAGCTGTAACCAGTGAGCCACTGGCCACTAATATAACTGCTGTGGCTACGCTAGTAGCAAAATGGGGGCTAGCAAGAAGATAGTGGCTGAACTAGCAAGAGCAGAGTGTGGATTGTGGATTGCAGGGAGGCGGACTGCAGTTAGCAAGTGTGGTTGGTTGGCAGAGACAAGTGGATGGTGGGTTTCGGAACTTATGGCTCCTGCTTCCTGTGTCTCCAATCCAGCCACCAGCGAGAATATAGTGGTATGACTTCCCAATCTGTGGCTCTGTGGGTGTTCCTTTTTGGCCTCACCATGTCCTGTGTTCTTATGTGGGGAGTGGGACCAGAGACACCACATGACACCCTGCGTGACAGTGATGTTAAATTAATACTAAATTACTATAATATAAAATCAGTATTATGTCACACGATAAAGGAGTAAGAGAGGAAAGAAAACAAATGTGTGTGAGTATATATGTATATATTCTGTATACATATATGTATGTATATGTATATATACGTGTGTATGCATATATACATGGCAAATAATAGAAATAGTCCTACTTTCTGTAACTGGTCTCATGGTGTAGCTGGTATGTGTAACTACCTTCTACCACTACCCATTCTGTATTCCGTTTGTCATCCGCTAGTACCTCAGTTGTTCATGGTCCTTTAGCTGGTGGGGTCACCCAAATCTTCATTCCTGAAGAGTCTGGGTCATCACTAATCCTTCCTGGATTGGGTTAGTATAGTTTTCCATTGACCCTAGGATATGGTAATCCTAAATGATGCCTAAGGAACTGCCTGTATTCCAGACATACTGCTCCTTGCCTCCATTGTAGAGCAGTAGCCCAATTTCCCCTTGGTATAAATCAATCCCAGCTGACACTGAAACTCCCTTCTTTGTTAATTCAGAGGCGTGAGGAGCCCGCCTGGTGGTAGTCTTAATTTCCAGTTCATTGTTGTGTCTCGTGGTAGAAACATATCTCCCTCTGGAACTAAGATCTCTAGGCCCGCAGAGCATAAAGTCTCAGGAACACAAAGCAACATTTTGCTAGTAGGTACCAGGGTAATATTGAGTGATCCCACGTCTATTTCCATCCCGTGATTCCTGGACCTGTGGGAGACACAGCATCATATACTGGATGCTGATTCAGAGCATATACGTACAACTTTCTGGAGAACCTTGCCCCAGCCCTGCAGGGGCTGCCACCTACCTGGTGCTGTAATTGAATCTTCAAAAGGCGATTCCACCATTCTATTAAGCCAGCTGCTTCAGGATGGTAGGGAACGTGGTGAGGCCAGTGAATTCCATGAGCATGGGCCTATTGCTGCTCTTCTTTTGCTGTGAAGTGAGTCCCTTGATCAGAAACAATGCTGTGTGGGATACTGTGAGGGTGGATAAAGTATTCTGTGAGTCCTTGGGTGGTGGTTTTTGTAGAAGTGTTGAGTGCACGGAAGGCAAATCCATATCTGGAGTAAGTGTCTATTCTCGTAAAGACAAAACAGTGCCCCTTCCATGATGAATGTAATCAACCTGCCTCCAGGTAGCTGGCGGATCACCTCAGGGAATGGTGCCATATCGTGGGCTCAGAATTGGTCTCTATTGTGGGCAGATTGGGCGCTGAGTGGTGACAATCGCCAGGTTGGCCTTGGTAAGTGGAAGTCCATGTTGCTGAGCCCATGCATCACCTCCATCCCTGCCATCATGGCCACTTTGTTCCGGAGCCCATAGGACAGTGACAGGAGTGGCTGGGGAAAGGGGCTGGTCTCTACAGGAAAGGTTAGCCTATCCACTTGATTATTAAAATCCTCCTCTGCTGAGGTCACTCATTGGTGAGTTTTCACATGAGACACAAATATCTCCATACGCTTTTTGCCCAGAGAGGTCTATCCCAATCCTTCTTCCCCAAGTGTCCTGGTCATCAATTTCCCAGTCACGTTCTTTCCAAATCGTTGACCATCCAGTCCACAGCCCATGAATGGGTATATATTTGCATGTCTGGCCATTTCTCCTTCCAAGCAAAGTACAGGACCAGGTGTGCTGCTCACTGGGGGGATTTCCCTTCACTGTGGTCCCTCAGGGATGTCCCAGAGCGGGCCTATAGTGCCTCATCTGTCCACTTTCAGGTGGTGCCTGCATATTGTGCGGAACCATTTGTAAACCAGGCTTCCATCTTCTGCCAGCTGATGGTAAGGAAATCCCCATGAGGCTGTAGATACAAACTGGGAGAGAGAGGGCGGGCGGGAGGGAGGCATGGGCATTTGTGCCACTTTCTCATGTAACTTGTACTTTCAGGGACTGCTTGGGGCTGATCATGTATATACCACTTCAACTTGATTGTGAAATATTGCTCTACAAGCCCAACTTTATGGATTGGTGGGTCGGTAACACCAAGTGTAGGCTACTTGCTATTTCTTGCTCACTAGGTCCAATCATCCTAATTGTCATTAATGTAATAGATCAGTATGATAGCTTGTGGAAGGGAAAGGTGATCAACAGCTCTGTGAACTAAATTATGACATAGGGCTGGAGAGTTGTGATATATACCCATAAGGTAGGACAGGGAAGGTGTATTGCTGGCCCTGTTAGCTGAACAACAACAACAAAACAACCCACCTTAAGGACCGGGATAGAAAAAAAGAGCATTTATCAGATCAATAACTGCATACTAGGTACAGTGCCAGGGGATGTGTTAATTTGCCCAAGCAATGAAATCTCATCTAATACAGTAGCAGCAGTTGGAGTCACCGCTTAGGTAAGCTTATAATAATAATCTGTCATTCTTTAAGATCCATCTGTCTTTTGCACAGGCCAAGTAGGAGAGTGGAGTGGGAATGTAGTGAGAATTACTGCCCCTGCATCTTTCAGTTCTTGATGGTGGCATTAATCTCTTCAGTCCCTCCAGGAATGTAGTATTACCTCCGGCTTCCTATTTTCCCAGGTAGAAACAATTCTAATGGCTTCTGCTTGGCCTTTCCTACCATAATAGCCTTCACTCCACAGGTCAGGGAACCAATGTGACGGTTCTGCCAGATGAAATATATATCTGTTTCAATTATGCATTCTGGAAAAGGGGAAATAACCACAGTATGCATTCAGGGACCCTCTGGACCCACTGTGAGATGGACCTGAGCTCATCACTTGACCTGCATAAACCCCTCCTCTGATTGGTAGGCCATAGTGATGTTTTGGGTCTCCTGGAATCAATGTTAGTTTAGAGCCAGTGTTCAGTAGTCCCCGAAAGGTCTGATTAGTTTCTTTTCCCCAATGTACAGTTACCCTGGCATAAGGCCATAGGTCCATTTTGGGAAGGCTGGGAGAAAAGTTAACAGTATACATTTTTGGTAGTGTAATGGGGTCCTCCCTTTAGGGGACCAGGCCTCCCCCTCATTCAGGGGGTTTTGGGTCTGTAAAGTGGTTCAAGTCTAGGAATTGACTGAGGAGCTATGATTTTCTATTCTGTTGGTTCAGTTTTGACTTTTGTTCCCTTAACCTAGAACTTTTCTGCTTATACAGAATAAGTAGGAATAAAGTAGCTTTCTTATTTATTTCACTTCTAGGAACACCGTGATTAACTAACCAGTGTCATCGATTTGCTTGAGTCACACTGTTCTGATGGCTGCTCTGACTGCTGTCTATTACAGTGGCCACATCCACCTCATCTTTGGTGACTGAGTATTGTCACTTGGCCGCTGCCAGCTCATGATCCAATTACTCCCACTGCATTCAGATTTTCCAATTCAGTGACTACAGTTCTGCTGTGAGGTGGCTTTCAGAGAAGAGCAGTCATAAAGCTCTTTAAGGGTGTGGAGGCTCCCCTCACAAATTCATGTCTCACTATCTTGGTCAAATGTATTTCTGGATACTCCTGGGGTGGGTGAGTACGTCTTAAGAGGCGAAGCTACTCTCATATTCCATCTCCCTAGGTCTGTGAATGCCTTCCTCTACACTAAAGTAAGGCATGTGCTGCATTTCCAATTCGCTCGCTGTGGGCCACCTTTTGGTCCGCGTTTCAGCCAACCAACCAAACTGTTAGAGCCCTTCCTAACCCCCGAGCTTCAACTGACATGCAGAACCTCTGCTTAGTGAGCACGTGGCAATAAATTCAGCCTGACCCAACTTTATGTTTATTATGCCATTATTTCACACTCTTAGTACCCATTTTCACACACATTGCCTAGATTTCTGTCTGTATAAATTTAACACTCTAGCACATTTTTTTGGAGTGTAGCATGCCTGTCTCCCCATGGATCACACGCTGTACCTCACCTGAAAACTCAGTTTTGACCTTTGTTCCCTTAACCTAGAACTTTTCTGCTTATACAGATTAAGAATTGAGTAGTTTCCTATTTATTTCACTTCTAGGAACACCATGATTAACTAACCAACGTCATAAGCTTGGTGAGCATTCATGTGGGATACAGGCCTGCTGGGACTCGCACCTAGTTATAGGTCTACAAGCAAAGAGGTGTGGTCAGATGGGTGCTGAAGACGATCAGGAGGCCATTACAGCTTTCTCAGGCAATGCAGGTTTAATGTCCTCAAATGAAGGTGGAGAGGCTCCTCCCACTGGCAAAAGAAGGCTCCTCGGAATTTAGGGGCTCAGTGTCCCCAGCTTCATCAGGGTCTTCCTGCATGTCCCCGTGCAAGCATACAGAATCCCGTTCTTTCTCAACCGATACCCTCACAGTACACACCTTGCAAGGCTGCAGTTTAACTTCCATTGTGATTCAGCCAGCCACAGTGCGAGGTCTTGCTTTTCCTTCTCAGCAGTTTCAGCCTGGAGGCTACAGGAGATGAGTCCCCTTCAGGGGGCACATTCGGCTCTTAGGTTATTGATGCCGTGCCTGAGCTAGGAATTCAGATCCCTGAGCTCACCCTTTCCTTGAACCGCTTTCTCCAGGGACACGAGGAGCAACCAGCCGACATCTTTCGATTCATGTTTTCTAAAAATCTTAGAAAGTGTCATACGGCGTTACCCAGCTCCTTACTTATAAGTCACTGGTTAAGAATAGCCAGTGCAGATGTTTTCTGTATCTTTATTGCCCGATCACGCCATGGTCTCTGAGTGCTCTCTCTATTACTAGAAATAGGGCCTTTAGATCTAATCAAATCAAATCTAATCTAATCAAATCAGAATGCCAATCCCAGAAACCCCAGAACCAATTCAGAAAACTCATCTTTAACAATCTGTTCTTCTAAAACCGCTCTTGGTACAAAAAAATCTGTATTAATCAGGGTACTTTAGAGAAACAGAACCAATAGGACATATATAGATCTATACAGACGTGATTTCTCTGTGTAAATCATCTCTCATCTGTATTGTATGTCATATAACATATATAATAGGATCTGATAGGAATTGGCTCACATGATTATGGACGCTGAGAAGTCTCAGGACTAGTAAACTGGAGGCCCAGGAAAGCCAGTGATGTACTTCAGTAAGAGTTAGAACACCTGACAACTAGGGGAGCCTCTGGTGTGAATCCAAGTCCTAAAGCAGGAAGAGATGAGATGACATGAAATGTCTCAGCTTCATCAGTGAGGCAAGAAAAAAAGGAGGGAATTCCTGTTCCTCCTGCCTTTTGTTCTATTCGGGGCCCTAGTGGGTAAGATGCCCAACCACTTTGGGGAGGTCAAGCTATCGAGTTCTCGGATTCAAATACCAATCTCATCTGGAAACAACCTCACACATACACCTAGAAATATGTTTCATCAGGCACTCTGTGGCCCACTCCATTTGACACATAAAATTGACTCTCTCAGAGAGAGAGCTGTGTTTTCAGCTCATCATATGAGTTTCATGTGCACACAAAATTGAAAATTACTGGTTGACATTCCAGGTAGGCACCAAATTTGGTATCATAGTGTATAAAAGTTTGGTAAACTGTTCTCCCAAATATGCACATTCTAGAAAGTTGAGAAAACTTATGTAATTATAAATTCTTGAGATGAGAAATGTTTAGACATTTAATCTTGCAAGATTCTTTGGGCTACTTTATAAAGAAGTGCCTAAGTAGACAGGGTGGGACAACAGGAAGTACAGTTAGAGAATGTGGTAGATAAAAGTAGTTATCATAATAAAGTGGTTACCTTTGTACATGTTTTGGGGGCCGTTTTAGGATTTGCTATAATGTGAATTTTTGGACAACTTACCAGCAGGTGGTAGCACTGTTTAACAAATATACCCCTGGATCTCAAAACAAGCAATTGTGAATGAATTATTGGCTGCGAACACAGCAACATTGAAATATGTCAGAATATTGGCTTGTGGTTCAGAAAACCTGACTGTCGGTCCCCAGTTTTCTGGCTTGTTGGCCTCATCACTTTGCAGAAATAATTTAATCTCATGGTGTTTATAACATTGTAAGTAAAATTGGGATAATAATAAAAACTGTCTTGGCTTGTGTTGTTTTAAGGGTGGAAACAGAATGATTGTGAAATGATTATGGGAATGGTAGAATGCTATGTAAATGCAAATATCACTTCTCTTCTTTTTCCATATATCTCTTGTTATCCAGGTATTTATTTTAAGGTGTCTTCTCACTAGCAACAATGGCAGTCATCATGTTGGACCTTGAAAGGACGATACTCAAATGTTAAAATATTGCCCGTTGTGCATAGGCTCTACTGTTTTATGGCCATTTTCAATTCTATTTCATTTCCATGTGGTGTGAGATGCCCAAACCCCACGTTTGTTGGTCTGAGGGAAAGTAGCTCCAGCCTCTGAATGCTTTCTCGTGCACGGCCATTGCTTGCCTAATCTGTGCACATTCATGGTCTAAAGAGAAAAAAATCTAAGAGAACCCAGATAATTTCAAGGATTTAAACAAAAACCCACAGCATTTACATGCACTGGCATAGTTAAAGTATAAGGAGCATAGCGAGATAGCAGTTTATCAAGTATTATGTGCAGAGAAGTGTACTAACCACCGAAAAGATTCAAAGACATGGAACTTCCATTCTTTATTTCTGTTTTTTTGTTTTTCATTTGACAGATATGTATTGATCATGTTCAATTGAGGAGGCACTTTACTAAGTGCTGGCAATACAGGCTGTACAAGACACCTGTAATTCTCAAAGTTGCAGTTTCTGCAGCTTTGAATGCAGACCACCTATATAAGCAGGAGCAAACAGATACAGTAGACAAGAGCCACAGAAGGGAATGCACAGATGGGTGACTCAAAATGGAGAAGACTGAAGGAGAGGAGAGATTCTAGGAGGAAACAACACCTGCAAAGGCAGGTACTGGGTGTGAAGGCAGTAGAGTATGGTAGTTTAGAGTACAACTTTGGAGTCAGAATGATCTAGAAAAAAGTAATAACTCTACCACTTACAAACTGAGTGACCTATGACAAATTACTTTGATTAAAAATTTTTTTAAGTTATTTTTTAAATTACTTTGATTTTTTGATTCTTGGTTTCCTCATCTGTAAAATGGTGATGATAGTAGTATCTATTTTATAAGTTTATTATGAGAACCATGTGTGCAAATTAGCACACAGTAAACTCTTAGTTTAGGGAGTTTCCTAAACTAAAAGCAAACAGATTTTTTTTTTTGAGGTGTACAAATATACAGAAGAGCAGTTGATAACAAGGTACTGAATGCTGGACACTGAAGTTTGGATTTATTATAGCAGACCTTGGGAAGTATAGACTCTTGTACAGAAAGAGGTGTCAGCGAAAAGATATTTAAAAGTGTTGTAGGAGAGTGCACAGCTTGTTTCGGAACAGAGAATGAATGGAGGCAAGAGAAGGAAGGTCATCTCAAGAGTACAGATATTAGGTAATATGAGCTTTGACTTGGGTAAGGCATTTGGAAAGACTTGGTGATGGATTGGATGTGAGATGAAGGGGGAGAAAGGATTAAACAGTTATTCCAATAATGTGAGTCTGGGGACCGAGGGGGATGGTTGTATCTTTGGCAAAAATAAGAGGCGTTTTTAAAACTATGTGTGAGGAAAGCAAATATATTTATTCTTAGGGGAAACAACCAGTAAGAAGACATAAAGCACTGCCAGAAGGGTACAAGATCAAGGCTGGACATTTCAGTTGGGAGTAATCTGCTGACTTTCAAAGTGTTCATTGAAACCAGCTGCTATAGGGTGGTTGACGGTAGTAGGAAAAAAGGGATAAAGAAAAGTCACATAAGTGTATTCCAAAAAAGAATATCCTTGGAGGCGATAGAACATTTGAGAAAGTGATAAACTTACCAGCTTTACAGCAAGCCAAGCTCTGTTTACATAAACTTGGAAGAGCAATTGTCTCTTCCTGTACAGGGATCCCCCCAAGTCCTTGAAGTCCCATTCTCCTTAAACAATGTCATGAGTTGAATTGAATTAAAATTCCTGATACTAACACTTTATAACTAATTTAGTATCTGGCCTAGGGCAGGTATAGCGATGACAAATAGCAGGTACCTTATTTTCTATTAAATTATTGTGTTCTTTAGCAAAACTTAGTTTCTCCGGATTTTCCATGTAAAGAGAATGAAATGTCTCCCTGGAACAAGTTGACCACCCATAAAACATGTAAAAAGATGGAACAGTAAAATCCCTTTCAGAGACTGGGAACACTTCCCTGAGATCCTACTCCCACAACTGTGTCCTGCAACTATCCTCACTATTGGAATAATATGAGGTGTATACCCTTTTTTTGCCTGGTTTCCTTCACTTAGCATTATTCTTTTAAGATTCATCTATGTTGTTGCATGTATCAGTAATTTGTTCCTTTTTTTCTATATTGACTAAACTCCGTATTTTATTTGAAATGTATTCGTTTTTCCCTAATGTCTTTTTCCAGGATCCAATCCAAAATATCACATTACATTTAGCTGTTACAGCCCAAAGGAGTTTAAAGAGACATAACTGTTTCTAAACATTTCTTGTTTTTGATAACCTTGACATTTTAAATTACTGGTCAGGTATTTTACACTATGTCTTTCATTTTGGTTTGTCTCATGGTTTTCTCGTGGTTAGAGCAGGGTTGAGGGTGCTTTATCATGCTGTAAAAGTTCTGTTTCTAATTTGCTGAGATTTCACCATTTGGAATAGATGTTGGATGTTGTCAAATACTTTTTGCGCATCAATTGACATGATATAGTTTTTCTCTTTTTAGTTTGCAAACATAATGAATTACATTCGTTGACTTCTGAATGTTAAGTCAGCCTGACATTTCTGGGAAAACTCTGCTTAGTTATGATTGTTACCCTCTTTTTATACTGCTTCATTTGTTTAAAATTTTAGAATTTTTGCATTTATGTTCATGAGGGATTTGGGTCTGTCATTTTCTTACAATGTCTTTGTCTGGTGTTGGGATCAGGGCTTCAGAGAATAAATTGGAAAGTACTGTGTTTCCCCAAAAGTGAAACCATCCAGACCATCAGCTCTAATGCATCTTTTGGAGCAATAATTAATATAAGACCTGGCCTTATATTATATTATATTATATTATATTATATTCCCGGTCTTATATTAAAATAAGACTAGGTCTTACATTAATTTTTGTTCCAAAAGATGCATTAGAGCTGATGGTCTGTCTAGGTCTTATTTTTGGGGAAACACGGTATCCCCCCTCTTCAATTTTTTGAAAGTTTTTTTTGTATAGAATTCTATACATATTTATTAGAATTCACCATTAAAGAAAACTAGGTGTGGAATTTTCAATGTAGGAAGATTGTTTTCATTACAAATTAAATTTCTTAAATTTATATAAGACTATTTAGGTTATCTGTTTCATTTTAAGTGAGCTTTGTTTGTGTATATATTTCAAGGAGTTTGTCCATTTCATCTAAGTTTTGAATTTATTTTCATAAAGTTTTAAAAATAGTGTTTCCTTATCTTTTTATATCTGTAGAATATGTCTCGATGCCATATCTCTCATTTCTGATCTTGGTAAACGTCTTTCGTATTTTACCTGTTCAGCCTGGTGAATTGTTTATCAATTTTATTGAACTTTTTAAAGAACCAGCTTTTGGTTTTGTTGATTTTTCTCTATTCTTTGTTTTCTATTTTATTGATCTCTCCCCCTTACCCCGAACATTTATTCTTTTCTTCAGTCTTCCTAATTTGGGTTTAACTGGCTCTTCTTTTTCTAGTCTTTAGCTTCTTCTTTTCTAATATAGAAGACCTTCTTCTTTTCTAATGTAGGCATTTACTACTATAACTTTTTTTTAAGTACAGCTTTAGCAACATGTCACAAATTTTGGTATGTTGTCATTTTATGTTCTTTCAGAGAAAAATAGTTTCTAATTCTTTTTTGATTTATTTAACCTATGGCTTAATTAGAAACATTACATATCATATATGAGGACTGACAATTAAGTTCATGAACTTGCCATCATGGGCTTACATTGGCAACACTGTAAAAACAGTTTGGTAAGGTTTCATAACCTTGGTGCATCAGTATCTCACAGCTGTGTTCGTGTTGACATATGGCGGTGTCTTGATGAGTGGCATTCATTATTGTTGTTGCATGTTTTTGTGTGCCATCGCGAGAATGTCTGAGCTTGAATTAGAGCAATGAACAAACATTAAATTTCTTGTTAAACTTGGCAAGAGTGGAAGTGAAATCAGGGACATGTTAGTCCAAGTTTATGGGGATAATGCCATGAAGAAAATGGCAGTGTACAAATGGATTAAACATTTTTCTGAGGGGAGAGAACATGTCACTGATGAAGAGAGGTCAGGGCGGCCAGTAATGAGCAGAACTGATGAAAACATTGCAAAAATTTGTTGACTTGTGTGTCAAAATCGTTGGTTGATTGTGAGAAGCATAGCAGACCAAGTAAACATCGATAGAGAAACAGTTAGGAAAATCTTAACTGAAAATCTTGGCATGAGAAAGGTGTGCGCAAAGATGGTCCCAAAGAAACTCACCAACGAACAAAAGCAAAGGAGAGTCGAAGTTTGCCAAGACCTTTTGGAGAGTCAAGACAATGTTTTTGGCTGTCTTATCACTGGTGATGAAATAGGTGTACCAATACAACCCTGAAACAAAGCGTCAAAGTGCACAATGAAAGTCAGCCAATTCTCCATGACCAAAAAATTTCCGTCAGTCCAAATTAAGAGTCAAAACGATGTTGCTAACCTTTTTTGATATCAGAGGGATTCTTTATTATGAATTTGTACCAACTGGACAAACAGTTAACCAAGTTTACTATTTGGAAGTGCTGAAAAGGCTGTGTGAAAAAGTTAGATGACCTGAACTTTTTGCCAATTCATGGCTCTTGCATCATGACAATGCACCAGGTCACACTGCTGTCTGTGAGGGAGTTTTTAGCCAGTAAACAACTGTATTGGAACACCCTCCCTACTCACCTGATCTGGCCGCCAATGACTGCTTTCTTTACCCAAAGATAAAGGAAATATTGAAATGAAGACATTTTGATGACATTCAGGACATCAAGGGTAATACAATGACAGCTCTGATGGCCATTCCAGAAAAAGAGTTCCAAAATTGCTTTGAAGGGTGGACTAGGTGCTGGCATTGGTGCATAGCTTCCCAAAGGGAGTACTTCAAAAGTGACTATAGTGATAGTCAGCAGTGAGGTATGTAGCATTTCTTGTAGGGTGAGTTCGCGAATTTAATTGTCAGACCGCGTGTGCCTTACGTACCATAAAATTCTCCCATTTTAAAGGTAGGACTCAGTGATTGTTTTGTAAATTTACATAGGTGTGCAGCCATCACCACAATCTAGTTTGACAACATTTCCATCACCTATAAAGATTCCTGATGTTTCTTTGCAGTAAATCGTGGTTCTAAGTCCTGGCTCTCACTAGGCAATCACTAGTCTACATTCTATCTCTACAGAGTTGCCTTTTCTGGGTATTTTATATTAATGAAAACATAATGGGTATTTAGAAGTATGTTGTTTACTTTCTAATATTCATGAATTCCCAAATTTCCTTCTGTTGTTGATTTGTAATCACGTGCTTTATAGTGTTTTAATCCTTTGAAATGTCTGGAGGTATGACTTATGACCTGGGATGTAGTTTATTCTGGAGAATGTTCCATCTGTACTTGAAAAGAATATGTGTGCTGCTGTGTGGTGGATGGAGTGTTTGAGAGAGATCAGTTAGATCAGTTTGGTTGCTAGTGTTGTCCAATCTTCTCTATCCCTGCTAATTTTTGGTCTAGTTGCTGTTCATTATTGAGAGTGTAGTGTTGAAATATCTAATTATTGTTGTCGAAATCTCTCTTTCTCCCCTCAGTTTTGTAATTATTATTTTTTCAAATTTATGTATTTTGGGGTTATACTTTTGGGTACATATATGTTTATGTGTTTTATGTTTTTCTGTTGAATTGATCATTTATCATTTTTTACTCTGAAAGTGTATTTTCTTTTGATACTGGTATAGTCTTTTCAGTTCTCTTATGGTTACTATTTGCCTGGTATAATTTCCCCATTCCTTTTTACTTTCAGCTCTTTGTATTGTTAAAACTAAAGTTTGTATCTTATGGATTAGAAGGTACTTGTATCATGTATACGTATGTATAATTTTGCCAATCTCTACCTTTAGATCAGGGTGTTTAATACATTTACATTTAATGTAATTATTGTGATGATTAAATAAGACATTTTGCTATTTACTGTTCTCCTTCCTGCTTTACTGCTTTTTTTCTTTTTTTCTTTTAAAGCATTAAATCGATCTTTGTTAGGATATCACTTTAATTCTTCTTGAAAACATTTTTTTTGGAGTTTTTTTTTTAATAGTTCCTTGGAGATTCTAATGTGCATCTTAATTTAAAACAGTCCTCTTCAGATTAATGCTAACTTAATTCCAATAAAATAAACTTTGCTCTAATATGGCTCTCTCCCTTTTCTTATCCTTTGTGCTATTGTCATATATATTACATTCTTAAATATTATATGATAGAAGTTATAGTTTTATATGTTTTTATGTACTTCTATGTCAGTCAAGAGAAGAAAATAAAAAAAATATATTCATACTTTCTTTTATATTTAAGTAATTACCATTACTGGTGCTCTTTATTTCTTCATGTGGATTTAATTTTCTGTCTGATGTCATTTCCTTTTGGCCTGAAGGATTTTTTAGTATGTCTTGTAAATAAGGTTTGATAGCATTGAATTCTTTTAGTCTTTGATTATTTGGAAATGTCTTTATTTCTCCATTTTTGAAGAATAGTTTGAATAAAGAATTGTTGATTGCCTTATTTTTTATATCATCTAGACCTTATTGTTGCTAGGAGGATCTGGCTATTCTTCCACTGAACGTGACAATTTCACAGAACAGCAGCATCAGAAAGTCACTCTGTCACTGTAATGGATCAAGGCAAACTAAACCACTCTGTAGTCATGTCTGAACACAGATAAGAAAGAAGATTGTCCAAACCACAAAAATGCTCAGATATACCCCTCCCATGATTAATATGGTTAATATGAGTGACTGCTGCTGCTTTGCCAATTATAGGTTAGCCTTGTTTCATTCTTCTCATATCACAGATAAGAATTTTAAAGATACAATCATAACATTTCTCCCACTTCATTACATCATGTAACCCTTAGCCAAGCCCTACTTCCCTGAGCCTTTTTCCAAATCACCTAACACAAACCCAAATGCTGTAACACCCTCTTACTAAGAACCACTCCATGGTTCCTATGACATGTGGTCTCCCCCACTGCAGCACGTTATAAACCCAAATTTGTTCAACTATAGATGACTTCTTGGTCTTCTTGGCTGAAGGGCACTGACACCTGAATTAGAATGAAAGTTAGGATGGACAAAGACATGCCAGTGAAATGCAACCCAAGTTGGGAATCATAATATAAATATCAGAAAATATTTTATTAATTCGATGCAAACCATTAATTAGATTAAAGAGGTAAAAAGCAAAGGATAAAATCCATAATGAAGATCTAATTTGAAAGTCTGTAGATACTCAAAAATGGCATAAAGAAAAAAGAACCCTTGGAATACTCTTGCTCTAGGTTAGAGGTCAGCAAGATTTTTTCTGTAAAGGGCCAAAGAGTTAATATTTTCAACCTTGCATACCTGATCACTGTTTCAACTTATCTTTGCAGTTGTAGTGTAAAAGCAGCCATAGGCAGTACACAAACAAAGGGACATGACTGTGTTTCAAGAAAACTTTATTTCTAAACACTGAAATTAGAATTTTTATATAATTTTAATGGGGTACAAAATATTCTTTTGATGTTCTTCAATAATTGAAAGATATGACAACCATTGTTAGCTCAAGGGATGTACAAAAATAGATGATGGATTGAAGGTGGATTTCGTACCTTGCTCACTTCTCCTTCTCTAGATGATTGTATGGTGCATAGACTCACATCTTTTCTGTAATGTCACTTTCTCAGTAGGGGCCTTCTTTCCATGATGACCTTGTAATAATAGCAACCTTCCCTATCTCCATTTCTACTTTTTGTTCCCCTGTTGGACTTATAATAATTAAACTAATAATCTTTTATTCATTTGTTTATTGTTTGGCTAGAATGTACGCTCTGAAAGTTAGGATTTTTGGTTTTGTTTACCACTTCAGCCCAGTGCCTAGGGAAGTGTCTGATGTGTTTTATATACTTGGTCATACCTGTACAATGAATGAATTGCAACCTGTGGGAAGAAGCACACAGCAGCAGATGACAGTAGTCACCTGGGTAAAGGGTTGGTTGTATTTCAATGTATCCAGTTCGCGAACACACTTGGGAGATACCTTTACCTCGCAGTCATGAGAAAACTCGGGAAACATCTTGGGGAAACCACGGGCAAGGTCATGAAAAGCTAAAAGACTGACCCTCTATTCAGTAGTCTCAAATACTGCGAGAGATTATTCAAATTAGGAAATTCAGCTGAAAAATCCAGTTTAGAGTGAATTGGTTTTTCCTTAATACCTCATTGATGAAAGTTTTATAGAGAGTATTATATCAGCTACGAATAGAAACTATTATTGCCTTTGAGTGGTTGTATCAGTACTTTCTTGGTCCTGCTTTTAAGTTAAAAAAAAGAAAAGCCTCCAAAAGGGTAGAAAGAGGGACAGCCGGATGGCTCAGATGGTTAGAGTGTGAGCTCTGAACAACAGGGTTGCTGGTTCAATTCCTACATAGGCCAGTGAGCTGTACCTTCCACAACTAGATTGAAGACAAAGAGCTGCCACTGAGCTTCCAGAGGGGAGGCCAGATGGCTCAGTTGGTTAGCATGCCAGCTCTTAACAACAAGTTTGCCGGTTGTTAGTGGCGGTGCCTTACAGGAGAGGAACTGGGGGTTTAACTGAGAGAACTTACTTTTCATTTGGGTTGTTTAAATATCATTTAAGGGAAGACTCCAGAATTTCTGTATGTGAGAGTCTTAGAATGCTGCTTTATTTTGAAGAGGGGGAGCAGAAGGCTTCCCTTGGATACGTGTTAGCATGGCGAACAGGTGTGACTTAGAGGATTGCTTTGAGAGGTGTGATAGACATCATGGGGGCCTTCAAATCACATTTGGAGTTCAATATAACCATTTGCGTGTTTTCTCCCGTTTCCAAAAGATTAAAGAAAAACTTTTTGAAGTGTAGCTGAAAATAGAAAGTAGATGGAAGTATAGAAATTAGAATGTCAGCCATCCAGGAAAAAAATGTTTTCCAATTATCTGCATCCTTATTTGTCAAACAACCAAGAGTACAACGTGTTACTTTCTAAAGTGTCTTTTCCATTTGCTTACAAGCCTAAGACATTGCTTAAGCAAAGTTGTTCTGAAGTTTTAATGCAGATCTATTGTTAGGCGGTAGGCGATGTTCCAAGTGCACACACTCCTGGAAATGGCCGATGCCTGGGAATGATGGGAGGACTGTGTTCTGGGCCAGTCCCCACTTCCTCCATGAGAGGAGTGACCACTTGTATTCTGATTCAGAACAAACAGTCAGGCTGTAAAGCAGATGCATCCGGAGAGAAGTCTGTTAGTACAAACACAGGGAACACAGCCTGCTGTAGGATGAGGAGGAGCAGTGGAGACGCTGGCACCCTGAGGAAGGGGCATCGCCATGGAAAAACACAGCAGCCATTCAATTTTAAACGGCCATTCAAATATCAAAGAGCATTCAAGACATGGGCCTGGTCTCGCCAACCTTCCAGTCTCTTAAGATAAACATCTAGATTTGTGTGTGAGGTCGATCCAATTTTTAAATGCCAATCAGTAATTCAGGATATTTTTAAGTGCTATGCATGTCTGAGAAAATGCTGTGTTGCGTTTAATCTTCTGGCTTCCAGCTTGGTGGGACCTCTGAACAAGATGATTGATTGTTGTTTTTTTCACGTGGTTGTAGAGCTACCTCGCAGTACAAAGTTTATAGTATCTGGGAGTGTCTTTCCCATCCTGCTCATAGTCTGTCATTGCTAAGAAAGAACAGAACAACAGGGGGTGGGATGTGGCCTTGAGTACATGTGTGTTCTTGGAAGTCTTGAGTCAAGATTCTGAATAGCTAGGTAAATAGATATAGGCCTACGTATGGATATAGATAAATTCACTTCTTGTTCCTATGATCATCTTCCTTGGCAATGGCAGGCTATTAGAATGGGAAAAGTAATTTCAGAGACTATAAACTTTGTATCACAGCATACCTCTGCAACTATGTGAAAGAAAGAAATTGATATTCAAAAAAAAGTTGAGTGGTAGGTAACTAATTAAAATAGTGCCATTGAAACCATGCTTCAAGAACAATATAGGTTAAATAGACTTTTGAGAACTTGCAAAGTGGTAAGTCTCATTCACAGCATGGTTTTTATGAGAATTAATTCCAAGTACTAACCTATTTATATTCCAAGGAACACTTAAAATATAGCTCTTTCAATAAACTAAAGCCTGCCTGCCTGTGGTCTGTTTTCCCAGAGAACAAGATTTGGCTGCAAGGAACATTTTCACCATTCTTGGAGCTTAGTGTAGCTAAGGAGCCAAGTTTCTTATAAAGGAAAGAAAGAAAATGTTAGCTGTGGGGGTGGGGGTGGGGATAGTGGGGGAGGCGTATAGAGTGCTACCTGGCCACCTTACGACACCAGACTGTACTGAATTTGAAAAGACTATTGAGATTTATATTTTTTGTTCTCTTGACCTTCTCATAAGAGTTCCTTGTTCGTTTAGGGCATATTTGATCAGATTCAGTAAGAATGACCCCATACGGACTCAACAGGGACCCTTGGGTTCCCTGTTTTCACAGGTGGTTCATCCACTCCTTTCTTCTACTTCTGATGCACGATTTGCCTCCCTAACTGTCAGTTTCTGGAAGCTGAGAGAAGTTTTCAGTTTTCAATGAGTTTATAGTCCGTAGAAATGTATGTCGGTCTTGGATAACACATTTCCCTAATTCTAACAGGTACGGCATAGCTCTACTTAATATATACGTATATGTGGCTGTGAAGATAAATTTCCATTTATTTTATGGATGTTTCTCACTTATCAGTAAGTCAAGACCATATCCTAAAATTTCAATACCACTTTAAAAGCTTCTTAATGTTTCTTCCTAGTATTAAAATGTTAAGTAAGCAATCATCTTTTAGCCAAAAAATCTAAGTGCTGATATCATGCTGTAAAAAACATTAAAAGAATGGATATATATACATATATCCATATATATTATTATTATATCCATATATATATATATCCATATATATTATTCTTGCTTTATTGCAGCCTGTAGGCTCAGACAACACACCAATGGGTTAGTCATTTAAGAAGACAGAGGTGTCCGAGTCTCCAGGCTTGAATCGTCATTATAGTTCAGACTGACTTTGAGATGCTGTTCTAGTTCATTGTAGGATTTTGGACTCTGCCCTTCTACAGTCTTGGCATGAGGTGGAGGTAGATCCTATTACAGTGGTACCTCGGTTTTCGAACGTAATCTGTTCTGGAAGACCGTTCAAGTTCTGAAACATTCGAAAACAGCCGCTAGCTAGGCCTCAGGATCTTGCACTCAACGAAGCCACGTGACATATTTGACTTCCGAGGCATGTCGAGAACCAAAGCACTTACTTCCTGGTTTACAGTGTTTGTAAACCGAAATGTTCATTAACGGATATGTTTGAAAACTGAGGTACTACTGTATTACCAACCAGCTTAATCATATTCCCCTGTGCATGCTGTCATTTTCAGCGAGCAAATAGAGTCCACTTTCAGACTTTCAAGCGTTACCTGGTCCCTATGTTCACATAAAAGATCATGCTCTTAAAGAAAAGGTAACTATTGAAATGAATTCCATTCCTTTTCTTCTTATAGTCAATCCAAAGCTGTCTCTCCTATGAAACCGTGTTTTCCAGTCCCTCATTGGGAATTTTTAAAAATTAATTTAGTTTCCAATTACAGTTGACATACAATATTATGTTAGTTTCAGGTGTACAACATAGTGATTAGACATTTACATATCTTCTGAAGTGATCAACCCAGTAAGTCTAGTACCCATCTGACCATACATTTATTATTGTTATTACAATATTATTGACTGTATTCCTTATGCTGTACTTTACATCCCTGTGAATGTTTTTATAACTGGCAATTTGTACTTCTTAATCCCTTCCCCCTTTTCACCTGTTCCCCAATAACCCCTTCTCATCTGGTGACTATCATCAGTTTGTTCTCTGTATCTATGGGTCTGTTTCTGTTCTGTTTGTTTATTTTGTTCTTTAGATTCCATTTACAACTGAGATCATATGGTATTTGTCTTTCTCTGTCTGACTTATTTCACTTGCATAATACCCTCTAGGTCCATCTATGCTGTCGCAAATAGAAAAATTTCACTCTGTTTTATGGCTGAGTAATATTCTATTGTATATATGTACCACTTGTTCTTTATCCATCATTCATTGATGGACACTTAGGCTGCTTCCATATCTTGGCTATTGTAAATAATGCTGCAGTGAATGTAGGGGTGTAGGTATCTTTTTGAATTGGTGCTTTGCATTTAAAAAATTTTAGTCTCAAGAAAGATTTTGCCCAGTAGCTGTTTGGATGCTGGGTTCATCAGCGCCATACATATCTCTATTGTCTGTCTAACCTTGACCTATCTGCACAGGTCATCTCCTCATTTAAAATGATGTCCCACTCCCCCCAAGAATACTCACCTCAAGAATGTGTGGGTGCACTCCAGAAAACTTCCTCCTGAAGATTCAAATTAGAAACCTCATTCACTGAGGGCTCTATAAAGAATTATTCTGGAGAAAACTCTGCTTTAGATACCCTAAGACCTGTCCTATGAAGTGCAATCAGCCTTTTCTGTCCCTCCTTTCTTTAAAAACAATTGCACAAGCAAAATTCTTTAATATTTGCCTGAAAATGCAAGCAGGAAATGAACCTGAGTGACAGTAACATGGCCTCCCAAAATATCCGAGTCCTAATCCTTGGAACCTGTAAACATGTTATCTTACTTGGCAAAATGGATTTTCCAAATGTGATTAAATAAACGGTGTTGAGATGGGGAGATGATCTGAAATTATCCAGGTGGGCTTGGTGTAATCACAAGGGTCCTAGTAAGCAAAGGAGGGTTGCTCATCTCTTCAATCATTTGAACCAATTTCCTGGTTGCCTGAGAATTTACTTGTGCTTTTGAAGAATTTGCATTAAAAGCCTCAGAGTTCATTCTTAATTCTAGTTGTTTGATCTCAAACCCTGAAGGATTTATCTACTTAATACTGGAACTTAATTTGTGCAGTTAACATTTGAAAATTTTGCCTGACCTGCATCCTTTTTCTCTTTGTGAGCTTCGCTTCTGTAATTCCACTCGATTTCAGTTGGGCTGTCAATCATGTGGCCCCACTTTCCCTGCTAGATGGGTGGGAGCATGAGCCAGTGTGATGAGGCTATGACAGTGACCAGACTAGGGAGTATTCCTGTGCTCAGGAAAGACCAGACTCATTTTGGGAATTGCTGTGAATATTGGGGAAGATATTGGATAATATGCCAGAGATAAGACAACATGCTGGAAAAGAGAAATAGGTTATACCGTGTTTCCCCGAAAATAAGACCTAGCCAGACCATCAGCTCGAATGCGTCTTTTGGAGCAAAAATTAATATAAGACCCAGTATCGTATCATATCGTATCGTATCGTATCGTATCGTATCGTATCGTATCGTATCGTATCGTATCGTATCCCATCCCATCCCATCCCATCCCATTATAGAGACCCGGTCTTATATTAATTTTTGCTCCAAGAGATGCATTAGAGCTGATGGTCCTGTTAGGTCTTATTTTTGGGGAAACATGGTAAGTTAGTACACGTGGTGTCTGAGAAGTGGAAGAGAGAGTGCTCTAGGATTTTCATAGAAAACAGTTACAAAACGGAGTGGTCAAAGAATGTGTTAGACCAAGGCTGAGGTTTGAGGACCGGGTAGGATTTAGATGGAGAAGAGACATTAGGAGGGTGTGTATAGGCAGGAGGAAGGTCACAGAAGGTTGTAGTGCTTCAGGAATCCTAGCAGTGTGACTGAACTGGACAGCAGGAAGGAGAGCCCTCACTGAGGCTGCATGGTGAAATGGGGCTGGATGATGGGCAAAAATGCCTTCTTAACACAGAGCTATCCACCACGCATATGAGGGAGCACCCTCTGGACAAACCAAGCTTGCAAATTTATCCGTGAATCTGAATCTGTTTGTGCACTGGTCAGTTTCCGCATAAAAACCAGGGACGTTTTCTCTACTTGGTATTAGCTGTGGGTTTTGACTTGCTCAGTAATAACATCTCTTCACAGATGCTATCCATTCTAATATTTTAATGAGCAAGTGAGGAGGGAGTAGGTGGAAAGAGGGGATAAAAAACTAATGGTGGTGGGAAAAGGCCTAATTTCTTAGCCAGAATGCCAAGAGCAAGAGTGCTTTGAGTTCAGTAGGGTCCTGTGTTCCAGGAAAAGTACTTTTAGAAAATGCGATTAAAACCAGTAAGATCATGCAGATAGAAATCAAACTTTGACTTAGAATTTCCAAGAGATTGGCAATGGAAAGAAGAAGAGTTTCCTCCCTACAAAATATCACCAGAAACCAAGTTCAGCCAGGACAAATCAAAGTGACAGGGCACTGCTTCAGCATTTTTATTCATTCTTAACGGAATGGGAATCTTACCAGTATGCTTCAAGTCACGATTGATGAAAATGGATATGCATTTACCATCGATTGCTTTAGTCTGGTTTTAACAAAATAGTACTTGTGGTCAGCTTCCAGGCTTTCTTCAAAACCTTACATGGCTCACCTTAATGTCTCATGTGAAATTACAAAACTTTGGCTGAAGCCTAGGTAGTACAGTCTTTAATCTGAGATTAGAGAGTTGACTTGTGGCAATTCTAACCAGGAAAGTTGTGTTCTAGAGCTTTCGTTAAGTATACTTCAGAAATTTTATCCAGAATTAGCCATTTATTCATAGTTTTCGTATATGGCATTTCAAAGAACAAAGCAATGTTTAAGTTACCTTCTTAGTCGGTTGGAAGACATCTTTTATAATATTTGTAATTGTAGATGGTAGCATTCGAGAAGAACTCACTCAGTACTTGGTTCACCTTTAGGAAGATGACCATTCATTCACAGATTCAAAATGTTACAAGTATAAGAAAGAAAATAACTCCGAACATAGGTTTTCATTCAGTGACTCCAGATGTACTCAGCAATGCCTACATTCCACTAATGCTGGTTTAACTATTTGTGATGTGAATTTGAACACAATTGTCTGTGATACCCCTCATGATCCATGTTAGAGATTATAGATTGGCAATCTTTTTCTGTAAAAGCCAGAGGAAATATTTTAGGCTTTCCAGGTAGGCTAGATGGTCTCTGTCACAACCACTCAACCCAGCTGCTGTAGCCCAACAGGAGCTGTGGACAATCAGGGAATGAATGGGTGTGACTATGTCCAGTTAAACTTTATAAAAACAGGTGGTGGGCCAGATTTGCCTGCAGACAGTAGTTTGCTTACACTTGATCTGAAGAACCTGAAATAGAGACTTGAGTGAATCAAACAGAGAACTGGTTAGTTTAGAGTTTCAGGTCATAGTTTCCATTATACTATACTTTTCTGTTCTTGGTGCTAAAAGATTTAAAAAATCTTTATGAATTCAAGTATTTAGAAAAAAACTCCACTGGAACTAATATTTCCAAGAGGATAATTTTTTTCAGTTTTAGTACTGCCTATTTCTTAGCCAGAAAAATTGTGATTTTTCTAGAATATGTATAATATACATAAGCTTTTACAATTTATGCAAATCCTAACAATATCTTAGTTTTCTTATTTTAGTTTAAAAATTGTAGGACAAGCCATCATTATAAATTTGGCACGTTTTACTGTATTCTTAGTGGAAATTGAGGGAAATTTTTATTTATCGTGACCTAGACATGGAAATAACCAAAGTGTCCTTTGATAGATGATTGGATAAAGAAGATGTGGTATATATATACAATGGACACTATTCTGCTATTAGAAAAGATGAAATAGTGCCATTTGCAACAAAATGGATGGATCTTGAGATTATTAGGCTAAGTGAAATAAGTCACACAGAAAAAGTTGAGAACCCTATGATTTCACTGATATGTCGGATATAAAACTGAAAGCAACAAAGGAACAAGACAAACAAATAAAGGAACAAAAACTCACAGACATAGATAATAGTTTAGTGGTTACCAGAGGGTAAAGGGGGGAGGCAGTTGGTAGATGAGGGTAAATGGGGTTAAATATATGGTGATAGAAGGAGAACTGACTTTGGGTGGTTAATACACAGTGCCGATATATAGATGATGTATTAAAGAATTGTATGTCTGAAACCTATGTTATTTTACTAATCATTTTCACCCCAATAAATTTTAATTAAAAAAAGAGACATCAGGAAAAGAAGGGAAGGAATCCCTGACATTGCTTAATGCCTTCACTGTTTTTGAGAATTATAGGTAAAAATTATAGACATAGTGAGTGGATTATGAGTAAGTGGTAAAAAGTGGGTGTGGAAAATGAGGGGATGTTATGAGTTTCCTTGTGACAGGAAAGAAGAGGAAGAAATATTTTTTGAGTGCATGTATGTCTTAGGTATTGTGCTAGAGTGTTTTGAACCTTGAAAGCAACACTGCAAAGTAGATATTTTTGCTTCATAGTTGCAGCTGAGAAAACTCCAGTTCAGAAGTTAATGTCACAGTTAGTGCATAGCTGAGCCGGTGTTAACACATGACCCATGTAATTACAAAGCCCGCACTCCATCCACTGTCCAGCATTGTACGGATTTGATTCACTAAGGCAATGGAATGCCTGAGGGAGATACCAGTGTCTGAGAAGTTTGGCGATGCTTTCCTCTGTAGGCTGGATTGACTCTAGGAGATGTGTGGCGTTCCTGGTTTGAAGGGAAATTGCAGAAGCCAGCTAGTGGCACTTACCTACCTGAGGCAAAGTGGACATAATAACTTCAAGAGTGCTTTGACACCCCCCGCCCATATCTGCAGATGGCTAATAGATTCTGATGTACAAATGGTGAGATAGATAAATTACTAATTTGGACGTGATTTGGCTTGTCTGACCCAAAAATATAAAAATAAAATAAGAATAAATAATCCAAACTTGGCAAGCAGAAAGCTGATGTCAGCCTCTGCAATGGAAAAATCACAGTTCTTCACCCAGTTTCCAGATCAAAGCCAGTTCAGTGACCCGGAACCCACTGATTGAAGATCCTTCTGGAAGGAACTTCCCAAACCGCAAGTACATATGACAAACATTCCTCTGATCCATTCCCAAAGGAATGAACAGCTACTTACCAGGTTAACTGTATGCTGGTGTAAGTGGAATATTTAGACTGTTTGAATATTCTGGTATATGATTTCTGAACTGATGCTGCTACCAGGCGATCTGAATCACCACCACGGTTCTCTAATTAGAAAAGAAGCTATAGGGCTGTTAAATGGAGTTCTGGCACAAAAGTTACTGTTACAGTGGTTCTAGTGGGTACCTGTGTAAGTAGGTAAGTAGGGATAAACACACTGACTCAGTAACTGACAGAAGCCTCAATTTTTTTTGCCAACCTATGAAGTAATAGCCAATAAGGGCTAAGTAAGAAGGGCCAGATAGAAAACATTCCAGCCTTGCACAAAAAAATCAAGTCTGAAGCATAATTGCATTTCTCCAGGAATTTCAAGATATTCTAATCTTCAAAGACCGCAGGA
This sequence comes from Rhinolophus hipposideros, assembly GCF_964194185.1. Taxonomy (NCBI): domain Eukaryota; kingdom Metazoa; phylum Chordata; class Mammalia; order Chiroptera; family Rhinolophidae; genus Rhinolophus; species Rhinolophus hipposideros. Next base: position 7,248,373 of record NC_138069.1, read on the forward strand.
GCAGTGGTTGCCAATATAACCCCTTTTAATTCACCTATTTGCCTCCTGCAAAAAAAAAAAAAAGGCCTCTGAACTGACCCAAGTAGTGGTCTTTGTCTCAGCTGCTATACCAGACCTGATATTTTCACTTAAACAGATAATTAAATTCTCTAACGTTTGGAACATACAATTCACGGTATTATTCTCAGTTCCCACATGGAAAATCAGCATCAATTTACCTTTATGTGGGAAGAGAAGCGAGAGATATTTATACTCTTGTTTTGGGCTATGTTAATTCTCCCTGATTTATGTCATGACAAAGTTTGCAGGGACCTCTGTCACCTTGCTATTGTATAGAACATCATGCCGGTAAACTAGTACATTGTTGGCATCATGCTAACTGGACCAGGTAGCAGGAAGTGACAAATATGCTAGAACTATTCTAGAAGTACTAGGACAGTGCATGTGCTTGAGAGGGTGGGTATCAGTAACGGAGACCAACGCCGCCCTGTTGTTCAAGGACATAGCCCAGCCACTTAGTGGCAGATTGATGTGATCTTCCATCATTGAGGGGCAGCAATTCATCCTTCTAAGGACACGTGGTTTTCTCGCCTGCCCACAGTGCCTATGTATGTTCACTTTTTCCTGGGTTTAGAGTGCATAATCCACTGTTATGGGTATTCTATACAACATAGTCTCCAACAAAGAAACATATTGTATATCAAGAGATCTAATAACTGGCTCACGACAGTGGAATCTACTTTCCGTATGCCTCACGACCCAGAAGTAGAATGATGGACTAGCCTGTCGTAGGCTCAGGTAAGACACCAGCTGGAGGACAAAACTCTGATGGTCTGGATTGTCCTACAGGCTGTGAACCAATTGTCCAGCACATAGTGGTGTTTTCTCATTAAGTAGAATACAGTACTTTGGGAACTATAGGGGTTGTAGCAAGATGGGCTCTTCTCACCATCACCTGGGGTGACCCCCTTGTAGAGTTGCCATTCCTGTGCTTGCAGGCATAGACGTTTCTAGGTTCTTAGAATGCTTCTTTCAGAGGACAGGGTGCTGGTGGGGTCTACTGAACTTGCAGGGGTGAGTACTACATGGAGACTTCCAGCTCCTCATGCCCACAGACGCTCAGATCCAGAAAGGAGGTACCGTTGGCAAGGATAATTCACTGGTGGCCAGGAGGAGCCATGGCTGATGATGTACAGTAAATGTGGAGACACATGTCTCTGAAAAGCAGGAGATCCTCTGGGGCCTCTCTTGGTGGGTCTGTGCCCAGCGATAATGGTGACCAAGCAATTGTAGCGTCTCTGGCCTGGCACGTGCACAGCCTTGTCATTTTCTAATATCGCTATATTATTTGCTTGTGTTCATTGTTTATTTGTTTACTTTTTTTGTCTTCTCCTTTTAGAATGTGAACTCCACAATGGCAAGGTTTTCATTTTGTTCATTTATGTATAGTGGCGGTTCAATAAATGTTTTTGAGTATATGAATAAGTGATAACATGACTAATAAAAATTGAGAGGAGCACAAGAATTGGAAGGTAGTATAAATGTATAAAATTCCTTATATTTCACATATGAGAATAAATATATCTCAAATTCTGTTAAAAAATACAAAGTAAGCATATTATTTGAAGTTTAATAGTAAGCACCAGAATGAATAGAATAGACACTGTTTTCAGTGGTTATTTCTGGGGAATATAAATGGGGTGGGGAAGACTACTTTTGTTTATTTTAAATTAATTTTTATTTTCATCAAATGATTACATGTAGTTAATAAATCAAAGCATTCTATAAATTTTATAAAAGCAATCACTTTCAACTCTTAGTTTGTTTTCTTTTTTTCTTTGTATTTAACTTACTTTTTCTAAATGATAGGCTTTCACTGCTCTGTTTAGATATTACCTAAGACTTCTCTTTGGAGTGAAGGCTTAGCTGTACCACCCACATATAGTTCTCTCAATATTACCATACCACAATTTATAGTTAAATCAGGAGTCAGCGTTTGCATACTTATGGAAATACTGCTCCGTGCTGATTCAAGCAATGGGCTGTAGCTGAGTTTCCTAACATTTGTAATTTTTTGCTTTATGTTGTAAATGATTGCTTTGTAGATGTTTAGTGCATTTTCCCCTCAAGTACACATACAGCTCAGTCACACACCTTACAGTATATGACATTTACTCCTTATAGTGTGTGATGTCACATGGATCCCGACCTCTGCCAGCTTTTATTTCTGCCCCTCTGAGGACCATCCTTGCACAGTCCTACATCTCCCTGCTCTGAACTAGCCCTGTTGCTCTAGGTCTGACCTTGGGATCACCCGTCCTGCTCTACTCTATCTTGTTCTACCAGGTGTGGTACATGCATCAAACCAATTTCCAAAAACTTAAATATGTAACTTTGGAAATCAAGGAGAGGAAACTGGATTAGATGTTTTGTAGATGTAGACCTTCCTTCTTCTTGGTTTATTCCCTCACTTGATTTTAAAATATTTTCTGGTAAATACTTATGAAATCATGGGACATAACATGTTTGAGTCCTTGGCTGACTGAAGAAGATTTTCATTCTGTTCTCTCGTGAGTGATAATTTGGATGTGTAGAGAATGATGGGCTTTGGACTATATAAAACTGACTTGTACTCAGTTTTGGTGGAGAAGCCAGAGACTTTGTGATTCCTCTTTTCTTTGCAGAGGTCCCTCACCCCTTGGAGATTTAGGGATCTTTATCGTTCATTACGTAGAATGACATAATTTTTTCTTCCATTCATTATGCTAAGCACTTGATTATTGGTTCCCATTTTGAGACCCTTATCCTTTAGTTCTGATAAAATTGCCTGCCTGTTTCCCCTATTACTTGAGTGAAAGTCTTACTTTCCATTTTACATTTTGTTGTTATTGTTTTGCTATCCTCATGCATTACTTCTGTAATTTGGGCATGAACACAGAGATGACGGTGGCATGCCCCTGAGGGCATGCAAAAAGCTAATCTGGTAGGAGAGCATGAGACCCATGTGCTAAAGAAGCAGAGATTAGAAATGGACAGGGAGTCCTGACTACTTGAACCTCCCAGGTTCCAGCTTCCCCTTCAGTTTCTGGAGTTGCCTTCGATATTATGGCGATCCCATTTTTTGATTGAGTTGGTTTGACTTGTGTTTCTGTCACAGCTCTAAATTGGGTCCTAACATTAGAGACAGTGTTTTATGATATGTGGAGAGGCAGTCACTGGTTTGGGCTATGGTATTTGTTTTCTAGGGGTAATGCAATTGGATTAAAATTCCCTTGACGCTTTGATTTCCAGTCATGGCTGGGAAGCTCCTCCTCACTCAGTAAGTGACCTGCATCTAAGAGAAGAGATGATTGGTTTAAAAAGTCTTGGTTGGTAGTTATCTCATATCTCTGAGGATTTTAAATCTTAGAATAGTGTATTGAGGAAACCGAAATCAATATTCTCAGTGTCTTTCAAGAGAACACAAGTTAGAGATAATTGAGTCATATTCCTGCCCAAAGACAGAGCTAGATTTAATCAATATTTTTCTAAACGTTTTCCAGAGAAAGAAGGGGAAAATCTCAATGATATAAGTCCATATGCACACTTGAAAAAAAATATTGCCATTATAAACATACTAAGTTGTGTTTGTACCACATCAAAACTAAGCAAATATGCAGAAAAATGTTTAAATCACTAAACATGAACTTTCATGTTAAATTCTGTTTTTATAATTGTATAAGCCTTTGATAGTTTATAGCAACCATTATGTTTTTAGTATGTATATAATGGAAAAATATCAACGTCAAAATTATATACATTGAGGGATGGACACTTATATTGAGAGAATTATTTGCCTCACCAACAGATATGCCAGAAAAAAAAACCCAAAAACTGACATTGAGAGTCCTTTAGAAGATTTAATTTACTAAAATTTTTCAAATTTCAGCAATATTTGCTATGTAAAGGGCATAAAACTACCTATAGATTACTATTGCCAAAGATGAATTTTTGTGTATGTGCTGAATGTATTTTAATAACTTTAAAAAATTGTAACCATAGAAACTTGAGAATGAATAAAAATTTCAAATATTTCCAGTTTTATGTCACCACTAGCAGAGATGTCATTTAAAGATTACTTAACCTCCACACATCAGCAAGTTTCTTTGTTTTATGATTGACATATGGTATGGAATCTGGCGGGTGATGTGTTTTATAGAAGACCAGCCTGTTACAAAAATGGGAGTGAAGAGAAGAAAAATTATCTTTATTGACATTTGAAATCTTTTTTCAGTATGCTCTCTGTTGAATCCAAAGTAAACATTTTTACTTTCATTTTTCATCTTTAGAGTTCAGTGGCACAACATTGATCATTTTATGTCACAATTTTTCTGCAACATCAGTTAAAGAGGGATTTAGCTCAGGAATGTGCTGTGCTAATAGTAGGAGAAATGAATGGAGTGAAACATACTCACACTGTATATTTTCCATCTGTGGAGCTTTTGTCCACAAAAGGAGGGTGACTGGTTATTGGGGCCAAGTGGACACAAAATGCTTCAGTCATTGTGTGAACAGGGAAAATCCTTAAATCAGAGAATTGGATTTTACTGGAATGTAGATGGCATATTTTTGGAGGAAAAAATACTCCATTTTTGAAACATTGAACCCTGACCAACTTGGTAACAACATGAATCCTATTTCCCTTTCACTAGGTTTTCATACATTTTGATGTGTTATTAGATTTAAAATGCAGAATTGATATCTTCCTGGGGAATAGAATGTTTTTCTCCATAAAATGATCATCTTTAGTAGTGCTTTTTTTGTTGATGTCTGTTTTGTCTGATATTAATACTATAACTATCTTTTGGTGATAATTTGCCTAGTAAAATTCTTTCCATCATTTTACTTTCACTATATGTTTTGATATGTCTCCTCATATTAAAGTTGATTTTTGAAAATCAAGTATGACAGTCTTAGACTTTTGTACTCCTTGTCCTGCATCTTGTAGGTTTCTCTTTCCTTTCAGGATAATAAACATTTTTTTCTGAGAAAAAAACTTTTTAAAAAAATTTATTGGGTAACTGTGTGTTTTTTCCAGGACCCATCAGCTCTAAGTCAAGTTGTTGTCCTTCAATCTTAGTTGCCAGGAGCACAGCCCACCATCCCACGTGGTAATTGAAACAGCAACCTTGTTGTTAAGAACTTGCCCTTTAACCAACTGAGCCATCCAGCCACCCTGCTGGAAGCTCAGCGGCAGCTCATTGTCTTTAATCTAGTTGTGGAGGGCACAGCTCACTGGCAATGGAGGTATCCAATCAGCAACCCTGTTGTTAAGAGCTCGCACTCTAACCAACTGAGCTAACTGCCGCCCCTTTTTCTCAATTTTTAAAAATAATGCTAATTTAGAAGTGATAAATTCTATCTACTTCTCTAATATAAATGGTTGCATCTTAAAGTCTATCAAAATCTATAGTCAACTTTTAAAATTCACTTGCAGACAAGGGTCTTAGAAAATGTTGACTTCATTCATTTCCTTACCTTTTTAAGAACTTAAAGTTGCTGTACATTTTTGCCTTGTTTTAGTAACTTAACAAGTTATTATTATTTTCTACTATCAAGGTTTATTTAGGTTTTTATAAAATTTTCCTGAGGTATAGGTTGTATACAGATACTTTCATTGAAATATTTTCTCCGAGTCTGTTTCTGGTCATTTCATTTTCTTACAGTGACTTTCTTGTATCTGATTCTTTTTTTTAAATTCAAGTTTATTGGGGTGACAATTGTCAGTAAAGTTACATAGATTTCAGGTGTACAATTCTGTATTACATCATCTATAAATCCCATTGTGTGTTCACCACCCAAAGTCAGTTCTTCCATCACCATATATTTGATCTCCTTTACTCTCATCTACCACCCTTTCCCCCCTTACTCTCTAGTAACCATTAGACTATTGTCTGTGTCTATGAGTTTTTGTTTCTCATTTGTTTGCTTCTTCTTTTGTTGTTGTTGGTTCATATAACACACATCAGTGAAATCATAGGGTTCTCTGCTTTTTCTGTCTGACTTATTTCACTTAGCATTATACTCTCAAGATCCATCCATGTTGTCACAAATGCTCCTATATCATCTTTCCTTAACGCCGAATAGTATTCCATTGTGTATATATACCACAACTTCTTTATCCATTCATCTATCGAAGAACATTTTGGTTGTTTCCATGTCTAGGCCACCATAAATAAAACTGCAGTGAACATTGGAGCACACGTGTCTTTATGGATAAATGTTTTCGGATTATTTGGGTAGATACCCAGGAGAGGGATTGCTGGGTCATATGGTAATTCTATTTGTATTTTTTTGAGAAATCTCCACACTGCCTTCCATAGCGGCTGCACCAGTCTGCATTCGCACCAACAGTGTATGAGGGTTCCTTTTTCTCCACAGCCTCTCCAACGCTTGTTATTATTTGTCTTGTTGATGACAGCCATTCTGACTGGGGTGAGGTGATATCTCATTGTGGTTTTTATTTGCATTTCACTGATGATTAGGGATGTTGAGCATTTTTTCATATGTCTATTTGCCATTTGTATGTATGTCCTCTTTGGAGAAATGTCTCTTCAGGTCCTCTGCCCATTTTTCAATTGGGTTGTTTGTTTTTCTGTTGTTGAGTTTCATGAGTTCCTTATATATTTTGGATATTAGCCCCTTATCAGAGGCACTGTCTGCGAAAATCTTCTCCCATTCAGAGGTTGCCTCTTTAATTTGTCGATGGTTTCTTTTGCTGTGCAGAAGCTTTCAAGTTTCATATACTCCCATTTGTTTATTTTAGCTTTTACGTCCATTGCCTTTGGAGTCAAATTCATAAAATGCTCTTTGAACCCAAGGTTCAAAGTCATAAGTTTAGTACCCGTGTTTTCTTCTATGCAGTTTATTGTGTCAGGTCTTATGCTTAAGTCTTTGATCCATTTTGAATTAATTTTGGTACATGGTGACAGATAACAGTCTTTGATCCATTTTGAATTAATTTTGGTACATGGTGACAGATAACAGTCCAGTTTCATTCTTTTGCACGTGGCTATCCAATTCTGCCAGCACCATTTATTGAAGAGGCTGTCTTTCCTCCATTGTATGTTTTTAGCTTCTTTGTCAAAAATTATCTGTCCATATTTATGTGATTTTATTTCTTGGTTCTCAATTCTATTCCATTGGTCTATGTGTCTCTTTTTCTGCCAATACCATGCTGTTTTGATTATTGTAGCCCTGTAGTACAAGCTAAAGTCAGGGAGTGCGATACCTCCAGTATTGTTCTTTTTTCTTAAGATTGCTTTGGCTATTCGGAGTCTTTTGTGGTTCCAAACAAATCTGATGATTTTTTTGTTCTATTTCTTTAAAAAATGCCATTGGGATTTTGATGAGGATTGCATTAAATCTGTATATTGCTTTGGGTAATATGGCCATTTTAACTATGTTGATTCTTCCAAAGCATGAGCACGCAATGTCTTTCCATTTCTTTGTGTCTTCTTCAATTTCTTTCAAAAATGTCTTATAGTTTTCAGCATAAAGGTCCTTTACATCCTTAGTTAAGTTTATCCCTAGGTATTTTATTCTTTTTGCTGCAATTGCAAAGGGGATTGTTTTTTGTATTTCTTTTTCTGAGATTTCATTGTTAGTATATAGGAATGCAATGGACTTTTGCACGTTGATTTTGTAGCCAGCAACTTTACTGTATTCGTTGATTGTTTCTAATAGCTTTTTGGTGGAGTCTTTAGGGTTTTCTATATATAGCAACATGTCATCTGCAAAGAGTGACAATGTAACTTCTTCATTCCCAATTTGGCTGCCTTTTATTTCTTTCTTTCTGCCTGATTGCTCTGGCAAGGACTTCCAACACTATTTTGAAAAGCAGATGTGATAAGGGACAGCCCTGTAGTGTTCCTGAACATAGAGCAAAGGGCTTCAGTTTTCCAACATTAATTATGAGATTAGTTGAGGGCTTGTCATATATGGCCTTTTTTATGTTAAGGTATTTTCCTTCTATACCTATTTTATTAAGTGTTTTAAACATAAATGGATGTTGTATCTTGTCAAACACTTTTTCTGCATCAATTGATATAATCATATGATTTCTGTCCTTTATTTGGTTTATGTGATGTATCACATTGATGGATTTGCGGATGTTGAACCATGCTTGTGCCCCGGGGATGAACCCCACTTGATCGTGGTGAATAATCTTTTTAATCCATTGTTGAATTCGATTTGCTAGAAGTTAGTTTAGGATTTTTGTATCTGTAGTCATCAGAAATATTGGTCTGTAATTTTCTTTTTTTGTGTTGTCCTTACCAGGTTTTGGTATCAGGGTAATGTTGGCCTCATAAAATGAGTTAAGGTGTACTGTCTCTTCTTCAATTTTTTGGAAGAGTTTGAGCAGGATTGGTATTAGATCCTGTTTGAAGGTTTGGTAGAATTCACTAGTGAAGCCATCTGGTCCCGGAAGGTTTTAGATGACTGATTCATTTTCGTTACTGGTGATCGGTCTGTTTAGATTTTCCAGTTCTTCATGGTTCAGCCTTGGAAGGTTATATGTTTCTAAGAAATTGTTCGTTTTTTCTAGGTTATTGAATTTGGTGGCATAGTATTCATAGTATTCTTGGATGATCCTTTGTATTTCTGTGGTGTCCGTGATAACTTCCTCTTTTTCATTTTAGGTTGATTTTTCTATTATCTTTTTGTTCTCTATTTCATTTAGTTCTGCCTGATTTTTATTATATCCTTTCTTCAGCTGACCTTGGGTTTCATTTGTTCTTCTTTTTCTAGTTCTTTAAGGTGTAACATGAGGTTATTTATTTGGGATTTTTCTTGTTTCTTGAGATAGGCCTGTTATATAAATTTCCCTCTTAAAACTGCCTTTGCTGCATCCCAAAAATTTTGGTAGGATGCATTTTCATTCTCATTTGTTTCTATGTATCTTTTGATCTCTCCTCTAATTTCTTTTTTGACCCGGACGTTATTTAAAAGTATGTTGTTTAATCTCCATGTATTTGTGGTTTTTCTTGCTTTCTTTTTGCAGTTGATGTCCAATTTCAAAGCTTTGTGAGCAGAGAATATGCTTGGTATGATTTCAATCTTCTTAAATTTGCTGAGGCTAGTTTTATGTCCCAATATATTGTCTATCCTTGAGAATGTTCCATGTACACTAGAAAAAAATGTATAGGTTGTTCAAGGATGAAGTGCTCTATAGATGTCAATTATGTCCATTTCATCTAATGTGTCATTTAGGGCTACTATTTCTTCATTTTCTGTTTCGATGATCTATTCATAGCCATCAATGATGTATTTAGGTCCCCTAGTATAATTGTGTTTTGGTAAATTTCTCCCTTTAGTTCTGTTAGTAGTTGCTTGGTATATTTTGGTGCTCCCTGATTTGGAACATATATATTGATGACTGTTATGTTTTCTTGTTGTGTAGGCCCCTTTACTATTATGAAATGTCCATCTTTGTCTTTTGTTACCTTTTTCATCCTGAAGTCTGTTTCATCTGATATCATTATGGCTACACCTGATTTTTCTCTGGATACTATTTGCTTGGAGTGTCAATATCCACCTTTTCACTTTGAGTCTATGCTTATCCTTGTAGCTGAGATGTGTCTCTTGGAGAGAGCATATGGTTGGGTTTAGTTTTTTTGATCCAATCTGCTACTCTGTGCCTTTTTATTGGTGAGTTCAGTCCATTTACATTTAGGGTGATTATTGATATGTGAGGATTTCCTATCATTCTATCTTTAGTTTTCTGGAAAGACTGTGTCTCCATTGTTTCTTTGCCTTTTTGTTGTTGCCTATTATTTCTGTGTGGTGGCATTCTACGATGTTTCTCTCTGTTTCTTCTTTTATTACAGTATATATTTCAGTTCTGGATTTTTTTTTGAGTGGCTACCATAAAGTTTATGTAAAAGAAAGTTTGATATTTAGAGTTATCCATTTTCTTCAGCATGCCTACTTTCTCCATTCCCATATTCCGGTTCACGCCTTTACTCTCCCCCATTTATGCCTTGTTATGGCACAAATTGTCTCTGTTGATGGTGGTCGAATAGCCTCCTTTAGTATTTCTTGTAGTTCAGGTCATGTATTAGAAAATTCCCTCAGCTTCTGTATGTCTGGTAAGGTCTTTATTCCCCCTTCATATCTAAAGGATGTCTTTGCTGGATATATTATTCTTGGCTCATAATTTCTCTCTTTCAATAGTTTGAATATTTGGTTCCACTCCCTCCTGGCTTGTAGAGTTTCTGCTGAAAAAATCTGATGATAATCTAATGGCTTTCCTTTGTAGGTTACTGTCTTTATTTCCCTGGCTGCCTTGAGGATTCTTTCTTTGGTGTTAATTTTAGACAGCTTCAATACAATGTGCCTTGGAGAAGGCCTGTTGGGATTGAGGTAATTAGGTGTTCTATTTGCTTCTTGGATTTGAGGATCCAGTTCTTTTCATATGTTGGGGAAGTTCTCATCGACTATTTGTTTGAATATACTCTCTGTGGCCTTCTCTCTTTCTTCTCCTTCTAGTATGCCCATTATTTTTATATGGGCTCTTTGTGATGGAGTCAGAAAGTTCTTGTAGAGTTCTTTCATTTCTTTTAAGTCTCAAGTCTCTTTCTTCTTCCATCCGTGTCATTTTCAGGTTTCTATCTTCGATGTCACTGAGACCTTCCTCCATCTGGTCAACAGTACTACCTACGCTGGCTATTTCATTCTTCATTTCTTTTATTGAGTTATTAATCTCCAGAAATTCTATTTGGTTCTTTTTTTAAAATTTCAATCTCTTTGGTAAAATGTTCATGTTTTTTTTTTTTATGTTTTATTAGTTTCAGGTGTACAAGACAAGGTAATACTTAGACATTCATCATTTATATCCCTCACACTGTAGACCCTCCTCCCCCATCCACTATCCCTCCGACATCGCACTGAGCCATCACATTATATATTTAAAATTAGAATTGGCATTCATTATTGTTTAGCTTCTGGTGTACAGTGCCATGATCAGGCATCTATAGCATCCCTGACTGGTCTCCCAAATGGGACACATGTCCATTGGATACCCTACAAAGTCTTTACAACATTATTGATTACGTTCCCCAAATTAATTTTCAAAAACCATGAGGCCATCTTGTGGTTACCGACTGTTTTCTAATCCTCTCACCTTCCCCCTTATCCCCCCCCCATCTAACAACCCACAGTTTTTCCTCTTTGTCCCCCAAACTGTTTCTGATTAGTTCATTCACTTATTCTTTTCTTTAGATTCCGCATATAAGTGAGATCATATGGTACTTGTCTTTCTCTTTCTGACTTATTTCACTTAACATAATGTTCTCTAGATTCATCCATGTTGTTGCAAATGATAAGATTTCTTTCTTCTTAATGGCTGCGTAATACTCCATTGTATAAATGTACCACAGTTTCTTAATCCAGTCATCTACCGATGGGCTTGTTTTTATGTCTTGGGTATTGTGCATAGTGCTGAAATAAACATAGGAGTGCATACAGATTTTTGAATTGGAGTTTTGGATTTCTCCCGATAGATGCCTAGGAGTGGAATTACTGGATCATAGGCTACTTCCATTTTCAGATTTCTGAGATACCTCCATACCGTTTTCCACAGTGACTGCACCATTCTGCAATCCCACCAAAAGTGCACTAGTGTTCCCTTTTCTCCACATCCGCGCCAGCATTTGTTGTTTGTTGATTTATTGATGATAGCCATTTTGACTGGGGAGAGGTGGTATCTCATTGTGGTTTTTATTTGCATTTCTCTGATGGTTAGTGAGGTTGAGCATTTCTTCATATGTCTGTTTGCCATCTGTATGACATTTTTAGAAAAATGTCTCCTCAAGTCCTCTGCCCATTTTTTAATTGGGTTGTTTGTTTTATTGGAGTTGAGTTGAGTGACTTTTTTTATATATTTGTGATATTAATCCCTTATCAGATATATCATTGGCAAATATCCTTTCCCATTCAGTAGGATCCCTTTTTGTTTTAAGATGGTTTCCTTTGCTGTGAAAAGACTTTTTAGTTTGATATAATTCCACATGTTTATTTTTTGTCTTACTTCCCTTGCGTGAGGAGATATATCAGTAAAAATCTTACTCCAGGTAATGTCTGTGAAGTTTCTTTTTATATTTTCTTCTAGATATTTTATAGTTTCAGATCTTACATTTAAGACTTTAAGCCATTTTGAATTTATTTTTGTATATGGTGTAAGGGAGTGGTCCAGCTTCATTTTCTTGCATGTGTCTGTCCAGGTTTCCCAGCACCATTTATTGAACAGACTGTTTTTATCCCATCGTACATTCTTGCTTCCATTGTCATAGATTAAATGGCTATATAGGCATGGGTTTATTTCTGGACTCTCTATTCTGTTCCATTGATCTATGTGTCTATTTTAATGCTAGTACCATGCTGTTTTGATTAGTGTAGCCTTGTAGTATAATTTGAAGTCAGGTATCGTTATACCTCCCACTTTGTTCTTATTTCTCAAGAGTGTTGAGGCTATCCGGGGTCTTTTATGGTCCCATATAAATTTTAGGATTATATGTTCCATTTCTGTGAAAAACGCCGTAGGTAGTTTGATAGGATTTGCGTAAAATATGTATATTGCCTTAGGCAGTATAGACATTTTAACTATATTAATTCTTTCTATTCATGAACATGGAATGGTTTAAATCTATTTATGTCTTCTTTCATTTCTTTCTTCAGTGTCTTATAATTTTCTGAGTACAGATCTTTTACATCTTTGGTTAGATTTATTCCCAGATATTTTATAGTCTTTGGAGCAATTGTAAATGGAATTGTTTTTTCAATTTCTCCTTCTGATATTTTATCATTGGTATATACAAATGCAACTGATTTGTGAATATTAATTTTGTATCCTGCTACTTTACTAAATTCATCTATCAGCTCTAATAGTTTCTTGGTTGAGTCTTTAGGTTTCTCTTTATATAGTATCATATCATCTGCATATAATGATAATTTTACTTCCTCCTTACCAATTTGGATGCCTTTTCTTTCTTTTTCTTGTCTGATTGCTGTGGCTAAAACTTCCAGCACTATGTTGAATAGAAGTGGAGATAGTGGGCAACCTTGCCTTGTTCCTGATCTTAGGGGGAATGGTTTTAGCTTTTCCCCATTGAGTATGATGTTAGCTGTAGGTTTGTCATATATGGCCTTTGTTATGTTGAGATATGATCCCTTTATTCCCACTTTCTTAAGGGTTTTTATCATAAATTGTTGCTGGATTTTATCAAATGCTTCTTCTGCATCTATCGATATGATCATGTGATTTTTATTTTTCATTTTGTTAATGTGGTGTAACACATTAATTGATTTGAAGATTTGAACCACCCTTGCATACCAGGGATAAATCTCACTTGATCATGCTGTACGATCTTTTTAATGTATTGCTGAATTCTGTTCACTAAAAATTTGTGGAGGATTTTTGCATCTATGTTCATTAGAGATATCGGCCTGCAGTTTTCTTTTTTTGTGGTGTCTTTGTCTGATTTTGGGATCAGGGTGATAGTGGCTTCGTAAAAAGTGTTTGGGAGTCTTCCCTCCTTCTGGATTTTTTGGAAGAGTTTGAGGAGAATAGGTGATAATTCTTTTTTTAACATTTCGAAAAATTCGCCTGTTAAGCCATCTGGTCCAGGGCTTTTGTTTGTTGGGAGACTGTTGATTACTGATTCAATTTCTCTGGTGGTAATCAGTCTATTCAGGTTTTCTGTTTCTTCTTGAGTTAGCCTTGGAAGGTTGTACGCCTCTAGAAAGTTGTCCCTTTCTTCCAGATTGTTAAATTTGTTGGCATATAGGTGCTCATAGTAGTTTCTTAAAATTTTTTGTATTTCTGCGGTGTCTGTTGTCACTTACATTTCACTTACATTTCTGTTGTCACTTACATTTAATTTCTGATTTTATTCTGATTTTATTATTTTGGGTCCTCTCTCTCCTTTTTTAAATGAGTCTGGCTAAAGGTTTGTCAATTTTGTTTATCTTCTCTAAGAACCAACTCTTGGATTCATTGATTTTTTGTATTGTTTTTCTGGTTTCTATTTCACTTATTTCTGCTCTGATCTTTATTATCTCCTTCCTTGTGTTCCCCTTGGGCTTATTTTGCTGTTCTTTTTCCAGATCCCTTAAGAATGAAGATAAACTGTCAATTAGTGATGTTTCTTGTTTCTTTAGGTAGGCCTGCAGTGATATGAATTTCCCTCTTAGGACTGCTTTCGCGGCATCCCATAGATTTTGGGTCGTCATGTTCTCATTCTCATTTGTCACGAGATATCTTTTGATTTCTTCCTTGATCACTTGCATGACCCATTCATTATTTAGTAATAAGTTAGTCAACCTCCATGAATTGGTGTGTCTTCCAGTTTTTTTCCTGTAGTTCATTTCTAATTTCATAGCACTGTGGTCAGAGAAGAAAATTGGTATGATTTCAGTTTTCTTAAATTTATCAAGACTTGTTTTTGTGGCCTAACATATGATCTATCTTGGAAAATGTTCCATGTGCGCTTGAGATGAATGTGTATTCTCCAGATTTGGGGTGAAATGCTCTGAAAATGTCGATTAAATCCAATGTATCATTTAAGGCTGTTGTTTACATATTGATGTTCTGTCTGGAGGACCTGTCCTTTGTTGTCAGAGGTGTGTTGAAGTCCCCTACTACGATAGTGTTACTGTTGATCTCTGTCTTTATATCAGTCAGTACCTGTTTTATATATTTAGGCACTCCTATGTTAGGTGCATAGATATTTACTATGTCCTCTTGTCGGATTGATCCCTTTATTATTATATAGTGCCCATCTTTGTCTTTTAATATGTTCTTCATTTTAAAGTCTATTTTGTCTGATATAAGTATTGCAACTCCAGCTTTTTTTCTCATTTCCATTGGCATGAAATATCTTACTCCAATCCTTCGGTTTCAGCCTGTGTGTGTCTTTTCATCTGAGGTGAGCCTCTTGTATACAGCATATACAAGGGTCTTGCTTCCTTATCCACTCAGCCACCATATGTCTCTTGATTAGAGCATTTAATCTGTTTACATTTAAAGTGATTATTGATAGGTACATAGTTATTGCCATTTTTAAAATTTGTAGTTATATTGTTTTCATCTTTCTTCTATTTATAGAAGTCCTTTTAGTATTTCTTGCAATGCTGGCTTGATGGTAATAAATTCCTTCAGTTTATTCTTTTCTGGGAAGCTCTTTATCTCTCCATCAACTTTAAATGAAAGCCTTGCTGGATAAAGCAATGTAGGTTGTAGGCCTTTGTGTTCCATCACTTTGAGTATCTCCTGCCACTCCCTCCTGGCCTTCAATGTTTCTGTAGAAAAGTCATTTGATGGTCTTATGGGAGGTCCCTTGTATGTAACCCTCTGTCTTTCTTTTGCTGGTTTTAGGATTCTCTGTTCGTCTTTAATCTTTGCCATTTTAACTATAATGTGTCTTGTTGTGGGCCTGTTTGGGTTTATCCTGGTTGAAACTCTCTGCACTTCCTGGGCTTGTATGTTGGTTTCCTTCATCAGGTTAGAGAAGTTTTCGGACATTATTACTTCAAATATGTTCTCAATCCCTTGCTTTCTCTCTTCACCTTCTGGTATTCCTATGATGCGCATGTTGTTGCACTTGATGTTATCCCAGAGGTCTCTTAAACCATCTTCATTGTTTTTTATTCTTTTTTCTTTCTGTTGTTCTGTTTGGGTGATCTCTGCTAACTTGTCTTCTAAGTCGCTGATTCGATCCTCTGCTTCATCTAACCTGCTG
Source organism: Rhinolophus hipposideros (assembly GCF_964194185.1). Lineage (NCBI taxonomy): Eukaryota > Metazoa > Chordata > Mammalia > Chiroptera > Rhinolophidae > Rhinolophus > Rhinolophus hipposideros. Next base: position 7,264,152 of record NC_138069.1, read on the forward strand.
GTAATTCCTTCAAGTGAGTTCTTAATTTCGGTAATTGTGTTCTTTAGTTTAACTGGTTGTTTGTTATGATTTCTACATCCTTCTTTATGTCTTCTCTAAGCTCCTTAAACATTCTTATCACCAGTGTTCTGTACTCTGTCTCTGATAGGTTGGTCACCTCTGCTTCATTTGGTTCCAGTTGTGGAGGTTTCTTCTGTTCTTTTATTTGGGACATGTTTCTTTTTCTCCCCATTCTGGCTGACTCTCTGTGTTTGCTTTTATGTATGAGGTAGATCCCTTAGAGTTCTTAGTTTTTGTTGGGTTATCTTATGTAGTATATGTCCTTTATATTTGACTTTCACTACTCTGTACTTCTCCTCTGCGTGTGCTCTAAAGATGACTCTTGTGTTGTGTATATTGTCCTGTTCAAGAATAACTTTAATTGCTTTTTGCTTGTGAGTAGGTGGGTTTAACTCCTATGCTGACTAGTTGTGAGACTTGGCTCTGCCCACTGCAGGGTGTTCTGCTGCATAAGGATTGACCACTTAAATGAGGTTTGGCCTCTATGGGCTCTTGTGCCTGCAGAGAATTCCCTGTGGGTGTGTGACTTGTAGGTCAAACCCGTTAGTACTCTGGTTTGGTCTGGAGTTGGCTTCTGGATATGTTGAATCTTGTGCCTCTTAAGCTGGGCCCTGGTAGGCAGTTTCAGAACTAAGCAAATCACCACACACAACAACAACAACAACAACAGAGAAAAAAAATCAAGTACATTCACATGTAAAACAACCGACAACCCCCATTCAACACCGGCAAAGATATCAAAGAAATAAAGACAAAACAGAGCAAAACAAAACAAACAAAAACAAAAACAAAAACAAAACAAAAACAAAAAACAAAGCAAAACAAAGGAAAACAAAACAAAATGAAAAAAAAAAGAAAGAATGGAAAAAAAAAAGAAACAACGCCAAGCAAAACAAGAAGCAGCACCAGTCTAGGCTTAATCTCACCAAGTAATCTCCAGGTTGTCCTCTGCTGTGCCAAAGAGTCCCCTTCCCTTTGTGCAGGCAGCACCGGTCACCTGGTGCCCAGAGTGAATTTGCGACTGTAGATTTAAATGTGAGGGGCTGAGGGGTCTGGATGACATGTTTTAGAGAGTGTGTGCAGTTTCTGCCTTTACCTGCACATATGCACGCTGAGAGTAGCACCACCAGCCCTGAGACTTAGGACACTTTGTCAGTGTGTGTGTGGGGGGGTGAGGGGGGGACGCGGGTAAGAGATTTTTGAGCCGCTGAAAGCCAGAAGCTGCCTCTGTCGCTTACTGCTGATCTCAGGGAGTGCCTCCACAGTTGCACTTGCCCTGCCCCAGGCCAGCCAGAAAGGGTGGGACCTGGGGATGGAGGGGTCTTCTCTCTCCCAGGTCAGCTGTGTCACACTCCTCCCGCAGGCCCAAAAACGTGGTGGCTGGGGTGGAGGAGTCTCCTCTCTCCTCGTCCAGCGAAAATCCCATTCCTCCCAGCCTCTTCCGTGCGTAAGAGCTGGCTTCCAATTTTCCCAGAGCCTGAGCACTGAGGCTCCTCTGTAATCTGACACTACTCCTCAGTTCAGGGGTCAGTTTAAGTCTCTGGAAGGGCGGGGGTAGGATTAGAAGAGCAGGGGGAGAGGCCCAGGTGTGGAGTCTGTGTTCTTTGTCTGCCCAAGGGCCCACCAGCCGCCCGCCTCGGTGGCAGAGGTCAGCCTTGGGACACAGGGAAAGAGCCCACCTCCTGGCTTTTGTGTTCTCTGTTCTGTTCTCGGCTCCTGGCTCCCGCGCTGCTGCTGCTGTTGGTGTGCTGCAGGGCCGCGGCTCTACTGTGGGGGGGGGCATGGCGCATTTCCTCTCGCCCTCTTCTTTCCTCCCCTGCTCGCCCAACTAGCGCACCCCTAAGCAAACCTTCCACGAGTCTCTTAGCTGTTCTCCTGGCTCTTGTGTTCTCCATTCTGCCCTGGGTCCCTAGTGTCCCTGGAGCTTCGGGCACCGCCGGGCCGCGGCTCTGCCATGGGGGGGGCACGTTTCCACTTCGCTGTCCTGCCTCTTCCCCTGCTCGCAGGTAGCACGCACCTTCAAGTAATTCTTCCACGAGTCTCCCAGCTGTTCTGCGTGATGAGCAAAGAACTCCTCGATGGCTTATATGTCCCGTTTGCAACAAGATCCGGAGGAGAACTCAGAAAGTGCACCCCACTGCCGCCATTCCTATGACGTCACTCTCCATGTTGTTCTTTGATTGTGTTTCTGAGTTCATTAAACTGCCTTTCTGTGTTTTCTTGCATCTCGTTTTTTTTCAGAACTGCAATCTTGAATTTTCTGTGACTTAAGTCACATATTTCCATATCTTTATGTTCATTTTCTGGAGACTTTTCACTTTCTTTCTGAGCTGTCTTGTTGCCTTGGTTATTCATGGCAATTGATGATTTATTATTTCACTTCCTAGACATCTACAGGAGTGGGTTCTACAACAGGTTGATAGGAAGAGGTTTTACTTTTGTTTTCCAGTACATGTTAGTAGAATGTTTTATTTTTTCTCCGATTGCAGCCTTTTTTTCTCTTTCACACTGTAGTGTTATGTTTTCTCTGCACTATTCCAGCTTCTCACACAATGGGGGGATTCCCTGGAAGATGGGCTTCTCCTCTGTTAACAGTTCACCTGCGTCATAGGGTGACATGTCCATGCAGGGATGTGGAGAGCTTTTGAAGTTACAAAGCTGTTCCTGTACCAGATTCAGGGCCCAAGTGTTTCAGCAGTTCTGTTTACTCCTGCAGGGATCCGCCCAGATAGGTGGGGCCAGGGGCAGGGTGAGTTGTGAGAGGTGGCCCAGAGCAATGGCAGCGACCACCACCACAGCCAGTCCTGCTTCCATGGCTCCCTCCCCTTTGACGGAAGTAGTTGGGCTGCGAATCTGTGTCTGCGGTCCACAGTTCTCAGAACAGGAAATATTCTGTCCTTTGATCTGACACTGCTACTTTATTGCTTCTAGCACCGGGCAGGTGGGGGCGGGGCGAGCTCTGGGAGGGTTGGGAGGGGGCGGCTAGTCTTAGTGCCTAAGGCTTCCGTTCTCTGCTCGGCAGTGAGGGCTTAAACCACTGTTTTCAGCTTTCTTCCCTCAGTCTTTTCTCTGAGGTCTCTGCCATGAGCATTGGGTTCAGCCTTGTTTTATTCTGTTCTATTAGCCCTGTGGGACATAAGCGGAGCCCTAGCAGTCTGAGTTCTTCCTCTTCCGCAGCTGCGGTAGTTCCGGGAGGCAGTGAGCTCGGAGCACTGAGCTAGGTCTGCGTCCTGCGCCCGCGAGGTTCTGTCTTTGCACTTCTCCCTTCCCTCCTCCCCAGCTCGGGCGATTCGCCCACTTTTAGGTGAATTCAGTAGTGGGCCTCTTTGGCTTGCCTGTCTGCTGTGCACGGAGTCCTTTGTGGAGTTATTGTTGTTTGATTAGTTGTAAATTCCAGGGGAGCTTTACAGAGGCTTACCTCACGCCACCATTTGATTACGTCCAGCCAGTGACTTTCAAAGAGCAAAATTATTCTGTGTGTCATGGCCCTTGCCATGAAAAACTTTTATCTAAAAAAATCTTTGCCTACTTGCAGATTTGTGAAGTCTTTCTCTTTTGTTTTCCTTTCGGACTTTTACAGATACAGCTTTTGAGTTAAATCTGTGGTTATTTAAATTAGTTTTCATGTGCAGTATGGCATAAGAGTCAAATTTTACTATTTTCTACATAGAAATATCTGGTCATTCTAGTACCATTTGCTGGGAATATTTTCCTTAATACATTGAATTATCTTGAAAACGTGGAAAATCAATTGACTATATACCTATATATGTGGATGAATTTCTGAACTTCCTATTTTGTTCAATTGATCTGTCAAGGAGAAGACTGTCCTTACGCAGTCTTGATTACTATAGCATTATTACGAGTTTTGAAATTAGATAATGTAATTCCTACAGCTTTATTCTTTCTTTAAAAATGTGTGTAAGCTATTTTAGATCCATTCCATTTTTATATAAATCTAAGAATCAGCTTTTTATATGAATAAGTGTGCTAAAATTTGCAGTAGATTTTGTTAAATTTACAGATGGAATTAAAGAGAAATGACATAATAGTAAGTGTTCCAAGTGTGAACATGATATATCTCACCAATTACTTAGACCATCTTTAATATCTTTACAACAGTTTAAAATTGTACAGTACTTGCATATTATTTTTTTAAATCTACTCCCATGCAGGTCATATATTTTGATGTTATAATAAATGGTATTTTAAGTTTTCAATTAATTTAACTTAGGCTTTATATTTAGGTCCATTTTATATGTCATATAAAGTATGATTTAGGTGCTATTTTTCCCTGTGGGTCTGTTTCTGGGCTTCCTTTCTGTCCTTTTGATCTACATGTATTTCATTAAGTTGTTGAATATATGGGCAAACACTGGTGATATTGTTTTATTCTTTTTAATGCCTTTTGGAGCCACAGGAATATTCCTTTTGTTCCTAATATAGGTATTTTGTGTCTCCTCTCTCTCATGGCTTTTTTATGTGTCTGTCAAGAAGGTTATCAATTTTATTGATCCCTACACAGATTCAGCTTCTGGTTTCATTGATATCTTTCTCTCTTTTGTTTACAATTTCATTGATTTTTGTTCTTATGTTTAAATTGCTCATTTTTTTTAGTTTCTTAAGGTTAATACTTGATTTGTTTAACACAGTTTTTAATTTTTCAAATATAAGCATTTAATTCTATAAATTTTAACCACTGTTCTAGCTGTACCCTGTGAATTTTAATACTTTATATTTTTATTTTCTTTTTAATTGAAAACATTTCTAATTTCATTTGAGACTATCTCTTTGCCTTTGACTGAATTAATAATTTGTTGTTGGTCTCTAATTTAGTTGCATTATGATCATAGAACGCAAATTCTGTGATTGCGATTCCTTGAAATATCTTACAGCTTCTTGTTATGGGGGTATAATTCTCCCTGAGTTTCTTGCAGTCCTGGGCAGTTCAAGCCTCTGAACAGAGGGCATTTTTGAATAACAAACATGTGTTTGAAAGTAGAGATAGTGTTTCCCTAAAGATAGAGAACTTTGGAGATGTCTCAGAATCAATATAGCTTTCACCTTACCCTCCCTAGTGACATGTATACTTGAAAATAATGTGTATTTTGTTGTTTGGTGGAATTGTTTTATAATTGTCACTTAGGACAAATAGGCTGGTAGTTTTTTGCTGGTCTTATATGTTCTTAATGACTTGTTCTTGTTTTGTCAATTATTGAGAGAGGAGTATTGAAATCTCTAAATATAGTTGTGCTTTGTTTATTTCTGTTTTCAGTTCCATGACTTTTTGTTTCATGTATTTTGAGACTCTTTTGTTAGATGTATACATTTTTAGGATTGCTATGACTTTTTGGTGAATGAACCCTTTCATCACTGTGTAATGTACCTATTGATACCTGATAATATTCTTTGTTCTGAAGTCTACTTTATCACCAGTCCAGATTTTTGTTGTTTTTTATTCGTGTTTGCACAGTATATTATTTCCCATCGTCTTTTACTATATTTCTGTATAGTTGACAGGTATTTCTTATAGAAAGCATACGTATATTTAAGTTATTTTAAAATACAGCATGACAATCTCAGACTTCTAACTAATGCATATTTGTGCCATTTACATTCAATGTAATTATTTATATGGTTAAAAGCTACCATCTTGCTTAATAATTTCTACTTGTTTCATCATTTCTTTTTTTTCTTTCTGCTTGCATTTTATTAATTGAAGTTTTTTTTCTCTATTGCTTCCACTTTACCTCTATTATTGGCTTATTATTTATACGTCTTTTCTCATTTTTGTAAAGTGGATTCCCTAGAATTTACCATATATACCTTTAAATAGCTAGTCTACCTTCAAATAGTATTATTATATGAGTACTTGTCATGTAGTGTAAGAACTTTGTAACAATATATTTCAAATTCTTCCCTCTTATTTTTCGTGTTATCTTGATACTGCATGTCACTTTTCCATAGTACATTGCTACTATTTTTCTTTAGATGATTACTGTCAGAGCAATTAAACATAGCAAGTTTCTATCTGGTATGACGTTCGTTTTTCTTGAACTTCTAACATTTCCTATGGTGCAGTTCTACTGTTAATGTATTTTGTTTTTTTCTGAAAAATCTGTTTCTCCAGTTTTTGAAAAGATAGTTTCACTATGTAAAGTTTGCTAACGTGTTTTTTTTTTTTGTTGGCTTGCCTAGTTTCTGATGAGAAGTCTGCTATCATTCTTATCTTTGTTGCTCTATAAATACTTTCCCCCACTTTTTCCTTTGACTTCCTGCAAGGTTTTCTTTTTATGTCTGGATTTCAGCAGATGAAGTATGATTTTTAAAAATATTTGATGTTCTGAGCTTTATAGTGACTGATGACTTTTTAAAATAAAATTTCTCAGCCTTTTCTCTTCCAATGTTTCTTCTGTTCTCCCTCTGGGGCCTTCAACTACATATATATTAGACCAGTTGATACTTTCCCACAATTTTTTTTTAAAGATTTTATTGGGGAAGGGGAATAGGACTTTATTGGGGAACAGTGTATTTCCAGGACTTTTTATTGGGGAACAGTGGTGTGTTTTTCCCAGGACTCTCATCACTTTTCCATAGTACATTGGTGTTTCATCAGCTCCATTCAAGTCAAGTTGTTGTCCTTTCAACCGTAGTTGTGGAGGGCGCAGCTCAACTCCAGGTCCAGTTGCCATTGTTAGTTGCAGAGGGCACAGCCCACTATCCCTTGCGGGAGTTTAACCAGCACCTGTGTGGTTGAGAGCACATGTTCCAACCAACTGAGCCATCTGGCCACTCGAGTGCTCAGCAGCGGCTCATTGACTTCATTCTAGTTGCGGAGGGCGTAGTTCGCTGGCCCATGTGGGAATAGAACCAGCAGCCCTGTTGCCCAGAGCCCGTGCTCTAACCAACTGAGCCACCTGTCTGCCCTCCCACAATTCTTAGGTTCTCTTGTTTTCTATCCCTCTCCCACCTCCTAACTCATTTTTCTCTAAGTGTTTCAGTTTGGGTCAATTTGTATTGATTTATCTTCAAATTCACTCTTTTTTTCCTCAGATGTGTCCTATCTACTGATGGGCCTGGTGAAGTTAATTTTTGTTATTACATATTTTATTTCTATCCATTTGACTTTTTCTAAATATTTCATTTCTCTGCTAAAATTCCCCAACTGTTCATATATGTCATCCACCTTTTGCTCTGGAGCCTTTAATATATTCATTATGGTTATTTTCCACTTTGACTATTTGGGCCATCCATACCTAGTCTGGTTCTGTTGATGGCTGTACCTTCTTAACAGTGCTCTTGAGTGTTTCATTATTTTTGATATGATGCTATTTTCCTTATTTTATTTTTGAACAATCTTTGAGAACTTGGAAGGGAGAGGTCTTTTCCACAGAGATTTTTCATTTGCTCCTTCCAATGCCCAGGGATACTAATGGTTCTGAATCAATCAGAATGAAAATTTTGCCTGAGTTTTTTTCTTTTAGTTAGAATCATTACAATTTGGTCTTTAAAACAGATTTTGGTTACAAATTATCAACAGTGATATTTTCCTTTTTCAACCCTGTACCCAGGTTTAAAGGATTAGTGGCTAACTACTATAGGATGATACAGTTCTTGGTGCTCAATTCCCTGGGGAAGAACACACTATTATTACTCTTTCAAAGGCAAATACCATCCAGTGACTGCAGCCAGCAGTTCTCTACTTATATTCTAAGAGTCCTGCTTTTTAAAATTTTTTTAGACTTGAGTATTTCTTACTCTCATGATAACTCCTTAATGCATTGAGGAAGATGTTTTCTACATTATATCAAGGAATACATACTGTTTGTGGTGGAAAGGTTGATTCAGGCAACTAGCTCATTATATTGTTCAGAAATGTAATTCATCCCAGTTCTTAAGTTTTATGATGATAATTTTTCTGTTTTGACTTTAATATTCATGTTAGAGTTTTGCAAGGTTAAGCCTAGAGGTTAATTTTGTCTTGTTAGGAAATCATTTTAGGAATGTGTGAAGATAAATAAAATCAACATTCCAAACTAGTGTCAAACAGCTGTATTAAAGCAGTTAGTAAGCAACATACATTATTTAAAGTTCTGATATAAATTTAATGTACACTAAAGTGGAAATAATAGTAGTATAATGAGCCCCCATATACCCATCATCTAGATTCAACAACTATCAATTATTTTTTGCCACTTTGGTTTATTCATTTTTTTCTTTTTACTCTTTACTGAAATCATTTAAAGTTAATTCCAACTTTTACATTTTTTCCATATGTATTTATGTATGCATCTCTAAAAAATGCATGTTTTGTTACATAACCATAATTTTATTATACCTAATATTATCATTAACACTTTCAAATAATCTAATGCTCAATCCTTAAATTTCCCATTTTCTCAAAAAATTTTTTTCCCAGCTGGCTTGTTTGACTTAAGGTCTAAACAAGGTCCACTCATTGGATTTGATTATTTTTTTTAAGCATCTTTTGTTCTAGAATAGTGTGCCTCTCTATTTCCTCTCATTTTTTCTGCCATTAATTTGTTGCACATTTGGATTGTCCCACATTTAGTGATGCTCCAGTTAATCAAGTGACAGCTGGGTTATTAAATTATTTTTGTTATTTCCAATGTTGAATTAGCATTTAGTTTTGGGGTGTTATCATGAATTCAAGGGTTGTGTGCATTCATTATTCATTAGACATCCACATTTTTGTAACTTTGCTTAACATGTTTACCTCTTGGTCATTTTAAAATAAGCTATTAGTCTTTGATACCTTCCTTGCTTACTAAAAGTTTCTATTTCTTGTTTTATCTACCTGATTTATCCACATCTATTTACTCGTCACTGTGAGAAATGAAGATATTATTAGTAAGCTTACATTCTCCCCATGGGGAGGAGGAATAGTATCTTTCATTGGGGACATTCTATTTTCCTACAATGCTGTAGACTTCAGTCCAACCCCCAAGAATTGCTCTGATTTATGTTTTACTTACATTTGGTCTTAGGTGATAGTTAATTATAGTAGGGCCAGTTCTGGAAACTTTTAGGAAGCCCCAGACATTGATGTTTCTTTCTAGAATAAGGGATGTTTAGTGCCTGTATTTTCATCTGTGGGTCCAAGTTGTCAACTCTAGGGCAATAGAAGTCCCATTTATCCTGTCATAATTTTTGTTAAACTTTCAGGCTTGTCGTGATATTTTAGCCCCTTACTACAGATAAGGTAACACTCGGTGATATTCACTTTTATGAAGGTGGATCAATTCCAAACACCTTTTCCACATTGGCATCAGGCCCAACTTCCTGTAAGTTCTCGGGTGTTATGCCCAGTATTCCTACGAGCAATTCTATGTTCACTCAATTATCTTTGTGACTTTGAATTCCCTCTTTATTTCTAGAACTTAGATATATTCTCAGTTTCAAACTTGGCATGGCATTAAATTTCATTCTTTGTGATATATTATCTGTAATTTCTATGTGTCATTGTATAGGGTTTTGCTCAGTCTGCCATAATGATAGAAACTTCTGAACATCCTGAAAAGAGGTGAAAATTGAGAAATTGAAAAGCCTCTAAAGTATTTGCTGGTAGAGAAAGGTTAAAAATTTGATATAAGCTTTTTTTACTCTCCCCACTGAAGATTTCAAAAACGAATCAACTGTATCAGGAGAAACTCAAACTTATAAATTATTTCAGTAAACACAAAGTGGAATTCTTCTAGCTGAAGATGGCAATGTTAATGTGTTTCTCAATGACACCAATTAAAAGAAAAAAAGAAAGCTTCATCTTCAATGACATTAGTACACATTCAAAATCCAGTCTACTAATTGCAAAGAGTGGTAGACAAACACTGCAATTTTGGCCAAATCAAGGAACATACTGAAGAGTATGTATATTTTAGTGTATCTTAGACACTGTCCTTTAAGACTTGAAGGGCTTCGTCAAGAGACTTTCACTTGGAATACAAATCTGGGGGCACGAGTGGGCCATGGAATTGTCCCACCATAGGAAGTGCCATGTACTCTGTATATATTTTTTTGGTATATTTTTATACTATGAAAATACAGAAGACATCTTTACTGTGTCTTAGAGCATTTAGTAAATTGACTACATATTGTGCTTTTTATGAAACTTCAATCAGTTCAATTAAATGAAAACTATCTCATTCTCTGACCGTGGTGCATTAAAGTTAGAACTGAATGACAAATGTAGAAAACAAAATAAATCTAAGAAAAACATTCAGAAGGAACTAGTAAAGATGAAGATAGATATTAGTGAAAAAGGAAACAGAAAAAAAAAAGAGTTAATAATCAAATCAAAACAATGATTCTTTGGAAAACCCAGTAAACTAGACCCAAGAAAAAGAAAATTTTTCCCCTAAAACTACTAGTTAATAAACAATGATTAAAATGGTGAAATGCAGAAACACATAAATAACTAGATTGCAAGAATTATATATAAGCATATTTTGTTCAAATAATGCAAATACATTTGAAAACCTTAATAAAATATTTTTCCAATAAATGATAAAACATCAAAATTGACCACCGAATGATAGAGAATTTTAGCAGAGCAATTTCCTGGCAGAATTTGAAATGTTATCCATGTGTTGCCTAGCAAAAGTTGTAGAACCATTCAAATTCACCAGTGAATTCTGATAATTCTTCAGAACTATTAACCAGAGAAAAAGAAAAAGTCTATTTTTATGAAGCAAAGGTAATACATCAAAACTTAAAAAAGGTAGCACCAAAATGAAACACATAAGCATCACAAAAACTTCTGCCAATAAATATTTCTTAGGGACATAGTACAAAGAGTCCAAAATAAAATATTAACAAATATAGCCTCACATTAAAAAATTCACACCATTACTAAATTGGGAAATTTTCCTGTAATGTAAGGATAATTCAATAATCCAGTTCCTTATGTTAATTCTGCCATTAATATGATTCTAGTAGATCATTCTAAAGCAACACTAATAGGTCCAAGAAAGATCATAGCAGTAGAAACGGCATTGAAAAATTTAACTTCTATTTCCTCAAGAAAACCCCACAAAAATCTATAAATTAGGTAGAGATGGATACTTTCTTAATAGAAATTGTATCTCTGAGAAAGTTCCAGTGTCATGCTCAAGGCTGAACTACTTGAAGCATTACCATCAAAGTGCCCTTTATTTTTGTCCTTTAAAAAAATTTTTTTTTAAAGGAGGGTGCAGTTCACAGTGGCCCATGTGGGAATCGAACTGGGAACCTTGGTGTTATTAGTACCATGCTCTAACCAACTGAGCTAATTGGCCACCCAAGTGCCTTTTATTTTTAATATTGTGTAATATTGTGGACATATCAATAAATGATATTCCACACATTTTACAAAAAGTTTTAAAAACTGAAAGTTGAGGCAAAATTATAATTTTTTATAGAAAATGTGATTGTATTCTTGGAAAACTCAAAATCATGCAAAATATTAAAACTAAGAAGAATTTGGAGTAATCAGCCTGGTTATGATATCAATAGCTTTCTTATATATTAATTGTAACTAGTTAGAAAATGTTAGATAAAACCTATTCACAATAGCAATCAAATAATAAAATACTGAGATAGAAATTTAATATTAAGTTAACTGGACTTATGTAATCGAAAGCTTTAAAACATCAAATGAGATTTGAATAAATAGAATGAGTTCGTTGTTTTTAATACATTGGTATTCTAGAGATTGCAACTCTCTAAATTATGTAAGTTCAGTATTGTGACAATAAAGGAGGAAAATGATTTTTTGTAACTTAAACTGATCAGAAAACTCGAGAAATAAGCACTCAAATAAATGCAGAAAACTTAAGGACAGGGAGTATTGAAAACCCAGTGGCCTTGCAAGATTTATAATATTTCACAAAGTCACTACAGAAGACAATTTTGTTGCACTTTATGAGAATATAAATAGATCAACATATAAAAGAGAGGAAGATAAACTATAAAATAAACTAACACAGATGTGAAACTTTAGCAGTATATGATGATGGTGGGAAACCTGGGTAATTATTTGGGAACAAAGAAAGCTAGAATTCTACCTCAGACATTCTACTGAACACACAACCAACACATACACTACATCTATTAGATCAGAAATTTAAAAGCTGAAAAACAAAACTGTTCCTTGGAAAATATGGTTTTAATTTTCTATAATATTGGTGTGGGGAGGCTGAAGACACAAAATTCATACTCCATAAAAAACAAACAAACAAACAAACAGAAAAACATTTGAACACATGAAAATGTAAGTGTTCTCAATGATAAAAATATTAGTCAAAATAAAATAAAATAAATATTTATAACCCTAACGCAAAGGCTAGTTTCTTTATGAAGGATTTTGTTAGTTGCATTTCACATCTTCCTCACATTTCAACATCTCTAGAATAGGGATGCGGGGAAGCTTCTTAAAATGGCATCACTGTAGGAATCAGGTGCCATGAGAAGGGAGGTGGGGTATTAGACGCGGTCAGCAACGTTCCTGCCTCTGGAGTCTAGAGCAGGCTAGTCACTCTACTTAATTGCAAAGTCAGCTCAATAACCCAGGCCTGGTGGCTTTCACTTCTTGGAGGAACTGTTTTTAAGGAATGCTTTACTCAGTGCTAACACTACTCTTGATCGCACAGAAGACAGTGTGACAGGGAAAACCATGGACGGAGAGGACTCAGTGTTGCCAAGTGATTCTGAAGAGTCAGACATCGAATTGGAGAAATTTGTTTGACTTTATTTCCTGTCTATATGTGCAAGAGCCAAATATGATAGAACGATCTGCCTACTTAAGCGTAAAAGGATTATTTTAATATGTTCAAATTACAAATTGTAGGTGATAAGAAAACAATGTTTTTAATTTGATGGGCAGAGATTTTTTTTCCTTTATGCTACAATTAATCATGTCTTAGATTTGATGAAATATGGAACTTAATGGGCTTTGACAAATCCATGAAAGATGAACGATCCATATTTACATTTAAAGAAATAAAAATGGTGTTTAAAATATGAATAGATGTTAATATTCATAATTTTGAAAATAAAAATTAAAATGCCATTTTACCTATCAGATTTATCAAAGGTCAAATACAGGGTGGATGAGGATATGTGTAAACAGACACCCTCGTAAAGTTTTGGTGGTGGATTAAACGCTTTTCAAGGGACAATTGATATCCTCAAAGGACAATTTGATGAGGTCTATCAAAATTAGGAACAGATTTTGACCAGCAGTCAATATTTGCAAGTTTATCCTATACACATATTCGTACATATGTACAGCGATAACTTTATAAAGAGCTCCCTGCATTACTTTTAATTGTAAAGAACAAAACTTGTTTTAATGACAAGTTAAATAAATGCAGGGCCATCCAATCAATATTATTATCTAGTCCCTTAAAGTGAGGCAGATGTTTATGTGCTAACAAAAAAATAGCTCCGAAATATATTTTTGGCAAAAAGAGACCAGGTTCAGAATAGTACCTGTGTATATATAAAGTATGCTTTTATTTGTGGAGAAAACAAACCAACCATACATATAAAGTTTGTTTATATTCTCCACAAATAAACACACACACATATAAATATAAATATAAAGTTTTAGAAGAATATGTTACCAAGCCCTAATAATTAAGGTTGCCTGCCTGCACACTGTAGCCAAAAAATGCACAAGCAGGTGTTGCAGTAAAGAAAGGAATAAGTTTGTTAGAACTGGCTGATCCAGAGACAGGCGAGCTCATGCTTTGAAAGACCAGACTCCCCAGTGTGTAGGGTACAGATTTTACAGGACAAAATCTCAAGACACCTGGGTTTAGGGGTTTGGGTCGTGTTAGGAGCTGATGGGTTGGAGATGAGATAAGGGTAATAAATCATTTTTTCAGGTCTTGAGGACAACTCCAAGGTCAGCAGCTCCTGCCTCCAGAACAGATTTGAAGGAGAGGTGGCCAAGGCGTTTGTCTCTTCTTAGGGCACAGGGGCTGCAACACATCCTAGATGAAGATGTTATCTTGAGCCTGCCAGGAGCTTAGACCTTGTGACCTTAAGCAGAACCAGCTCTTGTCTTCTGCTGCCTCAGCGGTCAACAGTCATCAAAGTGAGAGACTCAGGTCTCTGGTCAGTGAAGGGTGCTGAGAAAGAGGAAGGAAAAAAGGATTGTTTCAAAACTACAGTTTAAATCAAATCAGAATTATGAGAACCCTTGGTTTCAAATATGCCAGTAACTGCTATATTTCAGTCAAAACACGGGTTCAAGAAGACAATAGACAAAAGTCATGTGACATTCTGCACTTTTAGGGAAGCCGCCTCAGGCAGCATTTACCTACCTGGACATGGCAACTCACATCTGTATGATTAAGTTGATATCTACTTACCTTGAACCTTTTAAACATCTTTCGATTTGTAAAATCAAAAAGGAAAAAGCAGGCCTGTCCCAAGCCCAAGTCCTTGCAATTCCTTTGTCTATTTCAGCCTAAGGTGACTGTTATGCTCAGTGTTCTTCTAGTTGTAGAAGTATTTTAGGGATCTTTCTATTGAAAGACACATTTCTGGGTGTTTTTTTTGGGGGAGGGGGAATTTTTCTTTTGCTCTCTGCATGAGCAGCTGCATGAGAGCTGCTCTTTTCGATTACTCTTTGGACCTTTGTCTTAGGGTTCCGCCCATGAAGATGGATATTTCTATTCTCTGTCCTGCCTATGTTCCCTAACATGCTGCTGTTTAGGGATTACCCGAGAAAGCAGTATTGTCACTGTGGTTGGAATGTGGTTGTTAAGACAAGCACTATTATTTTTGCTCTTGCCTAGGTTGAATGATTTACGAGTGAACTATTTAATTTTTGGAGCACTTGACATTTTCGACCTCTCATCCATCAACCCTTTGGAATTACTTTGCTCCGTAGATTGAAATACTGCTTCATTCCACTGCAGATATTTTCAGTTTTCCTTGTCATAGGAAATACTGCCCTGGGTTTACCCAGGAGAGTTATCTGAGAGGCAAGCAGATGGCTTTCGGAGGCAGGCACCACCAGGACGTGGCCAAGAACCTCTCTGGAGAAAAGCGTCCTGTTTAAGTGCTTTGCTAGCATTAAACTCTTACAAAGTAAATTTGCTTTTCCTTACACATTTCATTTTTGTCATGATGGTAAAACTAAACACAAAATTTTAGAATGATCTTCCTTAGAAAGAAATAGTTATGTTTAAAAAAACCAAAATAAGTACAAAATTTGCTATTGTCATGACACTGTCATTATAGGTGGCTTTGTGGGACAATAATAGTTGTACTGCTTTTATTTCAGTTATGTAGCTAAAAGCATTTCAAAATTTCTATTTACAATGGAAAAAAACCCATTTTTGTTCTAACACTCTAGAATAGATGACTCCTTCCTTCACAGCACTAATGGTGGATGCAAGATAGTCAAACATCGGCAACCTTTGTAACATTCTAGTTGTGAAATCAGTAAATGAATCAGGTATTATTAATACTTAAGGATAAGAAGAAATCTAAGTCACTCAGTATGTAATTAATGAGACAAGGGCTTTCGTGTCTACGTTTGTTCAATTTAACTATAAACTTAAGGGTTAATTAGACCGTGTATGATTTGACATCTGGATACATATTTATTGTGTTTCTTCATGATATCGTCAGGATTATATGTCTGGCCTTGAGGGTGAGCGTAGAAAGAGGATGTGACATACTGTGAGAGTTCATCATTAAGAGTAGATGCTCGAGTACAAACAGGTGTTCTCTATAAACTGAGCTAGAGATCTGGCTTTCTTTTGGGCCTGTTCTGAGACGTGCTCCCTGGTGTCTAGAAATAGGTGCCGAGTTAGTCGTCTTGTCCCCAGCAAAACTCATGGGATAACCATTCAAAGAACAAACTTCAGAGTTTATTATGCTCAAGACTTTTCTAAAACAAGAAAATGGAACTGATACCCGGCCATCAAGAAAAGATGATTTATTTTCCTTTCTGCTATGCAATCCATGATTGTCCTTTATGTAAGGGATATTAAGTTATTAACATTGTGTTATCTTCTCCTTGTGTCCTTAATGGCAGAAAACCTGTTCTATATTAGGACACTTAAAACAAATCACATCGCTAAAGTTTGAGCCAGTAGAATACTAGAAGTTATTCCTTTCCCAATCCTACTTTTTGGAGGATATACTCAAATTGCTCTAAGAATTTTAAAAACATATGTTTATTCATTCATCATACATCGCTAGTGTCCCTACTATGTGCCAGGTACTCTTCTATGTATCGATAATACAGCAATAAATGAGACGCTGCTTTCAGGACGCTTATATTCTAGAATTAGAATCTTTCACAGGCTCAGGAACTTTTTCCTAGTTGAGGATTCTTAGATAGATTATCATTTATTATTTTAAAATAACTTCTCAAAAAGGGACTCCTATCATTTCCTTCCATATTTTATTCCATGATCTCTTAACATTTACTTTTAAAAAAGAAAATCTCCAAACAATTTTCATGTATTCTATTGTTAAGAAGTAAAGAATTGTTAGTTCATGATTCTATGAAAATGATTCTTGAACTGGAGATCTTATTAAGATATAGATTGTAATTCAGTGCATCTGGGTGGGGTGCAAGATTATTCTGTATTTCTAGCAGGCCTCCAGGTAATGCTGATGCTGCTGGACCACTCTGAGTAACCAGACTCCGTACAACAGCTGTATGGGTGAATGTGCTTCAGTTCCCTCTATGGCTCAATAATCAATTCTTTAAACTTTATTGTTAACTTCATTCTTTACAGTGAAAATGGTCCAACATGACTCTCTAAGTCAGGTAATGGTTATTTATGGTATGCCCACCACACAGCAGAATCTATACAAATTTTTATGGTAAAGATTATGGTCATTTAATATTTTTAGGGTATAGCAACTAGGAGACTATGTAACAGTGGTTAAGAGTTTGGGACTTGGTATCAGAAAATTCCTGTTAACCATGTAACATTGAGCAAGTTACTTAATCTCTCTAAACCTATTTCTTCACCTGCAAATTGGGGATGACTAATATTACTTGCCACACGGGGTTATTATGAAGATGAAATGAGGTACTGCATAGAAGAAGTTCACATCATTTCTGGCACATATTGTATGCTCAGTAAAGGTTTTTCCCATTCTTAGAGTATGCAAACGCTATAGAGGATAAAAAATAAGGAAGGCTTTTATTCTACCCTTAGAAAAGACCCAGTTTGCTGTACATGTTAACTAATGCAATGTAGAGAGAGATTGGTAAAGAAGAATAAAAAGTGCTAGAGGAGGAGAGGATTGATTTCACTTTTGGCACTTGATAGCTGAGCCACATGGAAAACTCTGCATTAGTCAGTGGTCTAGTGTTTTCCATATGTTAATTTATTTGATCCTCACATAATCCTCTGGCAAGTTAAACCTTTAATCTCCATTTCATAGAGGAGGAAACTAGTTAGGTTAATTTGCCCCTAACTAGGAAGTAGTTGAGCTAGGTGTCAAATTCAGTCTGACTCTAAGATCCATCTGTTAACCACTACTATTCTGAGCTGAAAAGACAGAAAGCTGAAGGTAATCTCTGAGGTGGGTTTTAGCAACCAGGCAATCCCAAAATGAGGCTAGGGAAAGGAGATGGTTAAGAAAGCAACTTTAACAGTTTTGGGGACAAAAAGGAAAAACTGAGAGTTGTTAGATGGGCGGGGGTGAGGGGGGTGTGGATAAGGGGGAAGGTGAAGGGATTAGGAAATGGTAACCACAAAATGGCCTCAGGGTTTTTGAAAATTAATTTGGGGAACTTATTCAATAATGTTGTAAAGATTTTGTTGGGTATCCGATGGACATGTGTCCTATTTGGGAGACCACCTCAGGGATACTGTGGATGCCTGATCATGGCATTGTACACCAGAAGCTAAACAATAATGAATGCCAACTATAATTTTATATATATAATGTGATGGCTCGGTGCGAGGTCAGAGGGATAGTGGATGGGGGGAGGGGGGTTCACAGTGTGAGGGATATAAATGATGAACGTCTAAGTATTACCTTGTCTTGTACACCTGAAACTAATAAATTAAAAAAAAAAAGAAAAAAAAGAAAGCAACTTTATAAGTACTGAGAATGGCATGGGCAAAGGCAGAAATTGGAAAATGGGAGCAAGTAGGAAAAATGGGAGTATTTGGATCTATTGGGTCACATATTAATAGGAGAAGTGAATGAATGGGGCAGTTGTATTCTCTGAGATTTTATTAACAAGACACAATCTTCAGGGAATAGAAACTGTTTTAGGACTTCTTGGGTTCCCATTGATGGTGTTCTTTAGAAAAGACAACCTCAGTGATAAAGATCACAAAAGCGTAACAGTTGCCATGTGTTCAGGAGAAATGAGCTCCCTAAGGATATGCAAGACCTGCATTTTTCTGTGTTCAATTTGGGTAAAATGTGTTATTTTCCTTTTCACTTCCTAAGAATGGTTAATTCATCCATCCATATCTTCATCTTCTAATGCTGCTATAAGGGGAATAAACAATATTTGCCAAACTTTAGCAGCTATTTGTTTTACCATTGGGATTATTTTGTTTCCTTATTCAGCAGTTAGAGATTTGCTTGGATAGGCTTTGTCTACTTGTAAAAGGGGATCAACAGCCACTTACTAGGTAATTGAACACTAGAAAAACTGTCTAGATCTTTCCAAGTCTTTTGTGTACAAGATCTGATCTATCATTTTCACTAAAGGGCCCCAAAATGCTGTCATAGCCCCATATGACATATACAAGTAATAAAATCTTGACCAGGTCCATCTAATAGTGAGGCCATTGAATCCCCAAATCCACTTGGTGGTCATTCTATGAATGCCTAATCAGGACAGATTTCAGCCTGTAACATGAAGCACGGTTTCCCACCCATCTGGCCCCTGTGTTTATTAGCCATCATCATGCATCTCCATGGGCCAGGGTCCCTTGGTTAGCAATCTGGCCTTGCTGCCACCTGGGGTAATTACATCAAAGTTGACTCTGATGCTTAAGTATTGCTACCTGGCCTCTTCTGTTCCAGAATCCCATCATCCCTCAGTTGTTAACAGAGATCCCAGTTCTATAACACCATCCCTCCGATCAATCCAGTAATGGCTGACCAGCAGAGGACAGCCATTACTGAGCTTCTCAGGGATGTTGTAACCTCTTCACTAGCATATCTCTTTATGTGTTAGTGCAAGGCATGTTCTACTTTTCCTCTGGGTGAACAGTCACCTGATATGTTCTTGAGTCTTTTATAATAGATTCACACAAATATGCTACATCTGAGCCTTTCGTTCCCTTCGCCAACAATGCCAAGGCAGTTCTAGCACCTTCACCTCATTTGGACCCCCTTTAGGAGGAGTTGTTGCAAATACATTGATTCTAAGTCTTGGGAGAATATCCCCAATCAGCAAACTCTCCATTATCCAGCTATATATTCTACCCTGGTTTACCATGTTTCCCGGAAAGTAAGACATAGTCGGACCATTAGCTCTAATACATCTTTTAGAACAAAAATTAATATAAGACCCGGGCTTATTTTACTATAAGACCAGGTCTTTAATATAATATAATACAATGTAATGTAATATAATATAATATAAGGTCTTACATTAATTTTTGCTCCAAAAGATGCATTAGAGCTGATTGTTTGTCTAGGTCTTATTTTCGGGGAAACATGGTAGTACCCTTGGGTCCCACTCCCAGGCATGTTCTCTGAGTTCCTGCTGAAACCTATTTGCCACATCTTGAAGATTCTCATATGAATAACCCCTTTATCTTTTGGTAGGGTCAGTACTTTCCCAGTTGGGCCAGGCTGAGGTTTTGTTCCTAGTTATTCGTATATTAGCCAGAAGGAGAGGTGGGGTGGATTTCAGGAGAGCAAGTATTTTCTTACAAGCCATGTGCCTCATCTGAGATTTATGCATGCACTCCAGTGTGTGTGTTTGTGAGTGTTTGCACGCGCGTGTGTGCATGTGTGTGCATGTACACACGTGCATGCACGCTGTCTCCTCACTTGTTTTTGCCAGTCTATCTGTCCCCTTCAGTTAAAATTCTTGAGAGGTAATATTTGATTGGCCCAACTCCACCGATAGAACCCTCTAGGTCAGATGTGATCAGGAAGGCAGAAACTTGACACATGGACTCAATAATTCAACAGAGAATGTGTATGAAAGCTCAATTCTAAAGACCCAGGTGTTTTGGCTTGGCTAGCATTCTGATACATGTCTATGACAATAAAAACTGAGACCAGTTCACAATGCAGGTACACAGAGAAGCTTCTTTTATTTTAACTATTGTACTGAGGTGTAGGGATGTTTGATATTTCTGTTCTTTTTCCAAGATCTAGGCACTTGGGAACTCTGTAGGTTCTGCAGTTTGTTCTGAGTTCTAAATCATGCCTGTTATTTCTGTTCTGTGTATTAACATTAACAAAATGAAAAGCCAGTGACGAGACTTTGAAGTAACTTCTAACTAAGTTTTATAATGCTCGAGTGACCTTAAAACAAAGCTGATTTAAAAAAATATGTTTGAAGTAATCAGTTATAGTAATAAAAGAGGTCACTTATTTTGCATGATTCCCTAAGTCTTTTTGTATTGACCCATTATTTTTGGTTGTGACCCACTTTTAGCAGTTTCTCAGTACACCTGGTTAAGAGTCTGTGAACAAGAAGCTGGGTTTTGTAAGTTCTTGAGCTGTGTTTTGCCTCAAGATCTGGGATAAAATAATAGGTAGGTCCTGTAGTCAAGGAGAGAAGTGCTTTCTCAGTAAATAACAGGAAAGTTCTTAGTTCACATGGAGCCATATGGAATAGAAATACCAGAAATCAATTTTACAAATGAAATTTAGTTTATTGATATAGTTCTACTGCTTTCCTCCATTCCTGCTGCTTTTAAGGTGGCTAGGATACAGGGAATCCCATAGAAATTCAAAACTAAAAAGCAAAAATGTTTACTGTTAAACTATAATTGGATTATCCATGTTGACTGGTTGTTTGCTCTCAAACTTCATGGTAAATGATAGTTTCTCAGTAGTTACCTATTAGAGCTCGTTCTGGATAAAAAAATGAATGCAGTTAAAATCAGATTTGTTTGGTTTAAATTTTCATTTTCTTCCCTAGTAAATTAAAGGTGTTTGTCCTTAGACCAACTACTATTTTGTAGAGTATAAATGCTTAACTATGACAGAGATGACACAACATCAACACAACATTGATTTCTTATATCTAGTCTGCTATAAGAATTGTTAGTTTTAACAATAAAAATTTCTATATATGTATATTTATTTATTTTGCAGCTATATGCAATATATCTATATCTATATCTATCTAACATCTATCTGTCTGTCTAGCTATCTATCATCTATAGATACATATAGATATCTCCTAGGGGAAGAAAGTCTCAACTTTGGAGGTAGGAGAAAATAAAAATCCAAATTCTGGGCTAAAGGGAAACTACACTGCTAGCCTTCTGGTTAGAAAAATTTTTGATATGCCTAAGGCAAAGAAAAGTTGTAATTATGAAACTTTCAGCATTTGTGATATTCCTGAAGAGAGTCCATCAGAGATGGATCAGTCTATGGATTACAGAAGTAGAAATGAATGGTTTTGTATCTATTATCTACTATTCCAGTAATTCTCAAAGGTTTGGCCTCAGGACTTCTTTATACTTGTAAAAATTAATAAAGACCACAAAGAGCTTACTTTGAAAGATTTTAGAAAATAACAAGGATCCACAAGCATATATTTCATTAGCTGTTACAATGATGATGGCAATAGATACTATCTAGCATCTGGAAATTTTTACTGTATGCTTATAAGAGAATGAGTGTAGAAAAGGCAAATAATACCTCAGTTATTATTTCAAAATAGTTTGACCTTTTGAACCTCCAGGGGTCCCAAACCACACTATGAAAACCACTGCTCAATGTATTGTCTGGAAAAAGAAATTTGAACAAAGGGAAACGGACCTTACTGAATTTAACAGTATGATTTATTATCTTCATTGGGAAAATATGTTTCATTTATGGAAAAACATGTGATATCCACATTACCAGAATTGTGTGTGTGTGTGTGTGTGTGTGTGTGTGTGTGTGTGTATGTAGTAAAAAAAAAAAAAAAAGGCAACCCAGATTTTCTAGTCAAGATGGTGGAGTAGGTAAATGCTATAGTTGCCCCTTTCATGACCACATCAAAATTACAACTAAACTGCAGAACAACCATCACTGAGAATCACCTGAAGTCTATCTGAACCAAAGCCTCACAACTATGGACACACAGAAGAAGCCACCTCAAGACTGGTAGGAAGGGTGGAGACACAGAATGGATTGGTCACACATCCATGTATGGTGGATAAAAATTGGGAGGGATAACTCAGTTGTGGGGGTTACCCCCTGAGGAGCAAGAGGTCTCAGCCCTACACTAGGCTCCCCAGCCCAGGGTTCCACTGCTGGGAAGAGAAGTCCCCATAACTTCTGACTGAAGAAACCAGCAAAAATTGTGCCTAAGGGAGAAGAAGGGCAGCTGGAGTCCTAGGTGTTCCTCTTAAAGAGCCCACACATGGACTTATTTGCTAATGGACTCACTTTCTCTGATCTCCAACATTGGGGCAGCAGCTTAAAAGGCACCAGGGGAATACTGGAAGGAGCTGTGTTTTCTAGATTCAGGGTGAGGGCTGGAGCCCTCTCAGGGCAGGCTCCATTTCTTTCTTGAACCCTTCCCTCTTCCAGCATCCAGGTGCAGGCAGCCACCATATCTGAATCTCTATCAACCTGGTTAACACCATTTGCCCCACCCTGGTGATTCCCTGAGACCCCACCACACCCAACTGGTGGGCCCACCCAAGCCATTTCCAGTGGTTTTTCCGTACAAATTACCTGTCTTGGCTCATGCTGCAGACTTTCCTAAAATCTCTCAAAGGTTCACAAGACCCAAGCAAGCAGCATCTGGCTTCAGTGTGCCCTGTACCTCTTGCTAAACAGCCCCAAGCCCAACACTGGTGGCAGCTGGCTATGCTTCTCAGCTTAGGTTCTCCAAGGCACCTCTAAGCCCAGCAGAAGAGGCAACCATCTGCAGATCACTTTGTAACTCATACCAAGTGGCCTTGGGCAGGGCATAGGCAGCAGATATACTTGGCCTGCAACAGAGCCACTCCCAAGAGGCTCCAGAACCAACCCACCTGGTGGCCAGGATCAGACAACATCAGAGTACCACCCAAATGCATCTACAAAAGACACACCCAAGGGGCAGACTGGACAGGCACCAGCGCTCTGCTAAAGCAAATCCTGCTTCATGGGGTCAGTCACTGCACAACAGTTCCTTCACTGTAGTCACAACCAGTTCTCACGACCAGTCAACCTGATGGTCAACCCCTCCCACTGATGTGCAAACAGCAATCAAGTCTCAGCTACAACAAGAGGGCACACACAACCCACACAAGGGACACACCTGGAGAACCCAGGTTAGATGATCAGGGAGACTGCCACTGGGCTCCATAGGACACCTACTATATAAGGACACTCTACTAAGACCAGGAGACATAGCAGCCCTACATAATACATACAAATAAACACAGGAAGACAGCCAAAATGGAGAGACAAAGAAACATGTCCCAAATAAAAGAACAGAACGAAGCTCCAGGAAAAGAACTAAACAAAATGGAGAGAAGCAATCTATCAGACACAGAGTTCAAAACACTGGTTATAAGAATGTTCCGTGATCTCAGGGAAAACTTCAACAAAGAGGGAACATAAAAATGAAGAGAGAAAACATAAAAAAGAACCAGTCAGATGAAGAATACAGTAACTGAAATAAAGAATACATTAAAGGAAATTAACAGTAGATTAGATGAAGCAGAGGATTGAATCAGCGGTTTAGAAGATAAGGTGGCAGAAAACATCCAGTCAGAATAGCAAAAAGAAAAAAGAATCCAAAACAATGAAGATAGTTTAAGGGGCCTCTGGGACAACATCAAGCATACCAACATTAGAATCATAGGGATACCAGAAGGAAAAGAGAGAGAACAACGAATTGAAAACCTATTTGAAGAAATAATGATGGAAAATTTTCCTATTCTCAAGAAGGAAATAGATATACAAGCCCAGCAATCGCAGTGAATACCGAACAAGATGAACTCAAAAAGGGCCACACCAAGACACATTATAATCACAGTTTCAAAGGTTAAAGACAAAGAATCTTAAAAGCAGCAAGAGAAAAACAGTTAATTACCTACAAGGGAGCTCCCATAAGACCATCAGCTGATTTCTCCATAGAAACATTGAGGGCCAGAACTGATTGACATGAACTATTCAAAGTGGTAAAAAGCAAGGACCTACAATCAAGATTACTTTCCCCGGAAAAGCTAAAGAGCTTCCCAGACAAAAAGCTAAAGGAGTTCATCACCACCAAACCATTTTTACAAGGAATCTTAGATGGACTTTAAGCCAAATAAATAAACAAAAAAACAAATAAAATAGCAACGACTACATATCTATCAATAATTATTTTAAATGTAGATGGATTAAATGCTCCTATCAAACAACATAGGGGGTTGAATGGATAAGAAAACAAAATCCTTACGTATTCTGCCTACAAGATACTCACTTCACATCAAAAGACACATACAGACTGAAAGTAAAGGGATGGTAAAAGATATGTCATGAAAACAAAAACAAAAACTGGGGTAGCAGTACTTATATCAGACAAAAGAGACTTTAAAACAAAGGCTATAACAAGAAACAATCCCACTTCTGGGTATTTATCTGAAGGAATCCAAAGCACTACTTCTAAGGGACATGTGCATTTGTATGTTCATTGCAGCATTATTTACAACAGCCAAGATATGGAGGTAACCTAGGTGTCCCTGAATGGTTGAATGGATAAAGAAGAGGTGATACATATGTACAATGGAATATTACTCAGCCATAAAAAATAATGAAATCTTGCTATCTGCAACAACATGAATGGGCCTAGAGGGTATTGTGCTGAGTAGAGTAAGTCAGACAGAGAAAGACAAATGCCATATGATTTCACTTATATCTAAAGAACAAAATAAATGAACAAAACAGAAACAAACTCAGATACAGTGAACATTTTGATGGTTGCCAGATTGGAGTAGGTTTCAACTGGAGTTTGGGAAGGGTGGAAAAAGGTGAAGGGATTAAGAAGTACAATTTTGTAGTTACAAAATAGGCATGGGGATGTAAAATAAAGCATAGGGAATATAGTCAGTAATATTGTAATAACTATGTTAACTATGTATGGTGTAGATGGGTACTAAATTTATCAGGATGATCACTTTATAAGTTATATAAATGCCTAATCACTCTGTTGTACACTTGAGACTAATATAATGTACGTCAATTATAATTGAAAAATAAAAAAGTTAATTAAAAATTTAAAAGCAATCCAGCCTGTTTTGGGAAGATGTAGAAAGCACATCTTTATCTCACAGAGGTGGGAGTCTTGAGCAGACAAGACTTTGTGTCTCCTGAGCGGGGGGTGCCACTTCTTAGTTACAAGGTCTGACAAGTTCGCAAACTCATCCTAGAAAAAGTGCTCCATACCTCATTGCTGAATATTACATGGTCACCTTTAAAGTACTCTCCTTGGGAAGCTATGCACTGATGCCAGCGCCTAGTCCACCCTTCAAAGCAATTTTGGAACTCTTTCTGGAGTGGCCATCAGAGCTGTCGTCATGTTACCCTTGATGTCCTGAATGTCATCAAAATGTTTTCCTTTCAATATTTCCTTTCTCTTTGGATAAAGAAAAGTCATTGGGGGCCAGGTCAGGTGAGTAGAGAGGGGGTTCCAATTCAGTTGTTTAATTACTGGCTAAAATCTCCCTCACAGACAGTGCCATGTGAGCTGGTGCATTGTCATGATACAAGAGCCAAAAATTGTTGGTGAAAAGTTCAGGTCATCTAACTTTTTCACGCAGCCTTTTCAGCACTTCCAAATAGTAAACTTGGTTAATCGTTTGTCCAGTTGGCACAAATTCATAATGAATAATCCCTCTGATATCAAAAAAGATTAGCAACATCGTTGCAACAAGTTTTGGAACATAATTGTCAGGGCTGGTATAGTCTGCTGCTTACTCACCCTGAGGTATTATTGTTCCACACTCAGGAATTCATTCTGGGGGAATGGGTGAACTACTGGTGCCAGATTCTCAGGGCAGAAGTTCCTCTGCAGGTAATGAGCTGGAACCTTTTGAAGAGGGACAGAGATTTGCACAGGGAAGATTAAAAACAGAAGTTACCTCTGGCAGAGTGATAAGTAGACCCTCAGACAGAAAAGGAAAGGCCAGAAAACGAGAGTTTTCCCATAATTTTTTTTCCTTGGACTCCCAACAGAGTCCTATTTAGCATACAGTATCTCCTTCTTCTTACACACTTCTTTGCTGTAACACTTTGTACTTATTCTCAATTAGTAGTAAAGTGGAGGTTTCCATATGTGCTGTTCCGGTGCCGTGAGAGCCATCGCACCATCTTTGCATGTCCTTCTGCTGAGGTCGGCATGGCTGAAACAGCATGTGTCAGGGAGAGCCAGCCTGGGCGTCCCTGTGAACTCTATCGGTGAACTGTGTGGCGACCACAGACCACAGACCTGGCAGCCATGGGATTGTTGGAGAGCTTCATGAGGCTAACTGAAGAGTGCATGTGAGACGAACCCTCTGCCCTTTTCAAGTACACCAGAGGAAGATGAACCCTGGAAGGGGAGCGGGAGGAGAGAACTCTGCTGCTTTAAATTTCTTTCAGTGTCATTCTCCTTTAAAAGTGACTTCTTAAACATATCTTGGTAGTTGCAAATCACTGGCATCTTTCGGCCTTTCATTTAACGCAGATCTGTGACCCACAGGCATGAACAACATGGAACTCTAGCATGCTGGCTTTGAAGGGATTTCCCTTGCATCTCATTTTTGAATCCATTGTCGTTTTCCACGTGTCTGTTGAAATGCTTTCATCGTTCAGTTACAAATTTATTTAAACAGCAGATAAATTTATTCAGTATCTGTGCTAATGAGAGAAATAGCAGCGCTACTGATCAAACTATTTTAAAAACTCTTCTCTAATCTGTGAGCTATTTCTCTTTATTCTTTCCTACAAATTGCCCTGGGTCTCTGGTTAAACACAATATAATAGACGTCAAATCTTACTTAAAAAAAATGACATAATGGGTGTGATCAAAAAATACGGTGAATGTTTACATTAAAAAAAATTATTACAGTAAAAGACACATTGCCATTAATTCCCCCCCCCAATACTCCTCCTCACTTTGAACACACTTATTCAATTCTTCTTGCCACTTTCTGAAGCAGTTCTGGAAGTCCTTTCGTGAGTGTCTTTAGTTGCGCGCTTGTGCCTGCCTCGATGTCCTGAATCAATTCAAAATGTTTACCCCTTACGGTCATTTTGGGGAAGAGCCAGAAGTCACATGGTGCCAGATTCAGTGAATAATGTGGATGAGGACACACCGTGATGTTTTTATTGGACAGAAATTGCCGTACCAGAAGTGATGTGTGACATGGAGAGTTGTGATGATGGAGGGTGAAGTAAGGACACTCATGAAAGAGGACTTCCAGAACCGCCTCAGAAAGTGGCAAGAATGGTGGGGTACGTGTGTTTGAAGTGAGGGGGATTAATGGGAATGTGTCTTTTACTGTAATAAATTTTTAAAATTTAAAATCCACTGTATTTTTTGATCACACCTTCCTTCTATCGCCTTTTTAATATAGGGAAATATATCCTAATACTTAATATTAATTTGTTTTATATTCATTTAATATCTTTTACATATATATTTTTATATTAAATATATCTTTTTAAATTTACAAAATATAACAGCTATAATAAAATGCATTATATAAAATATAGTTATATGTCCTTCGTAATTAAAAGGGAGTGTCTATAAGTAGCACTCACTGTCAGGAAATAATACATACCACATTCAGTGCAGCCATTCAGGTTTTCGGTCTCTCCAGAAATGTAATTACAAATCCAGCTGGCATTTGGAACGGGTACTATAGTCACATCTGTCTAATGCATTTTGTTACATCTATTAATCTTTTATGCAGGGTGTTTAAAAACTTGCTAAAAATAAAGCATTCTTTATATGTAACTAAAGTATAATTCATTTATTTTGATATTTCAGGGGGCATAAAATTGAACAATTCTCCTGCATAGAGCATTCCAATTTTAATTAAAAATACTGTTTCATATTACTGTTAGAACTCTTTTTTTTCACGGCCTCACTCTATGTGCAGTCTTGTACTTCTGCAATATGGCATATGAATAAATGAGAACATTCCTTTCCCCCCTTCTTTCTAGTGTTGCATATCAGGAGTTAATCATAAAACAATGGGTCCTTAACATTGCAAAATACTTTAATGAGTCAAGACCATTCAAAACCTTAAATCCTTTTTGAATTGAGGTATAGTATAAATGAGAAATGGCCAAGGATACATAATGAAACCATTATTATATGATAGTATCATATTCATCACCCATTATTAAAATTCTTCATCAATTTACAGTGCTTAGTGATGACATTCAGTACTTCCCTTATTTTTACCATACTATGTACAAAGATTTTGCTGTGAGATTTTAATTAAGTGATTAGGAAACCAAGCTGAAAATTGCTATACTTTCCCCTAGAAGGGGAAATATCATTATTAATAAAGTCATAGATATGTCAAAGATGAAAACCTATTACTCCTCATGGAATCCTCTGAAGCAGTTTAAATAACTTTTCCTCCTGTAAAGACAAAAATATCGCAGAATGTTTAAAGTTCCTGTACTGTTCTTTGAGAGACAAGTAAAGTGGAAAGCAGAAAGGAAAAGAGAAACATTAGCAGAGAACTAAAAATCATATTAACCATATTAGTAGTCTATCAAATGGAAGTCCCGCCCTTTGCAGCAAATCCTGCATTTGTTTTTCTTCTTTCAGTGTTACACAGGTGTGGGAGCTATTTGCCCATTAAAAAGATTTTCCCATCATCTCGCATCCTGCTTTACTGTGTCATATTTACTTTGGAGAGGGCACGGGGAGGTAATCTTTCTCCTTTCTCATATCCTTTCAAGAAGCGTAGCGTGCACACTTCCTGGTTGCTAAGGACTGCATAGATTCTCTTCCGTAAGCTCTCAGATGGTAGATCGATTGCATTAAGAGTCTGGACTCTTCACCCTTCCCTGAAGCCACTCTTTGCCATTTGAATTCCTAGCCCCTCTCAGTAAAGAGGGGCAATCCAATTCCCTCTCCCTTGAATCTGGATTTCCTTTTGGCTCTCTTCCGCCAATAATATGAACTGGAAATGAGTGCGTATCAGTTCTAAGCCTAGCTAAGGAGGCATAGAGTGTTTTCCTCTACCTCAATGCCCTTTGCCTTTTCTATGAAAACACGCCAGGGTCAGCTGCCTGGAGAAGTAAATAGCAACCAAGTCATCTCAGTGACCCCAGAAGGGGCCAACCTAGACGAGCTAACAAGACACCCATCTCATTCGTGAGTGAGCCTATCTTTCTGTGGATTTCTGAATTTTTTTTATTTTGTTGCATAAAGGTCACCTATACGTATCAACTTTTCAAAAATTTATGTTTATGTTGTAGCCTCTAACTGCATTAATGTTTATCATCGGCTGACCAATACACGTTTTAAATGATTGTATTCTCTATTTGACGCACAGATATTTATCAGATAAATTTTATTAAGTACTCATATTATTTAAATCTTCATCTTTGCTTCTTGTGGGTTTATTTGATCATTGATTTTTTAGAGGTTTACATTTTCGTATGATTTATATATTTTCTCAATATAATTTCTCAATGACCTCCGGTAGACTCTATCCGTTTTAGTTTTAAATGTATACAGGTAGATGGTTCTGACTTACCATGGTTTGATGTACGATTTTTTTTACTTCACAATGATTCAAAAGTAACATACACCCGTTAGAAACCATGCCTGAAAGTTTAAATTTTGATGTTCTCCTGGGCTGTCGATATGTGGTATGACACTGGCTGGAGGAACTGGGCAGCAGCGGCAAGCAGCGGTCCCCCGTCAGCCACAAGATCACAATGCTCCCCAGCCCATGTGTTTTCAAGTCACAATGTTTTCAGCTACACTGGGTTAATGGGGACATAAGCTCGGCCTAAGCTGAGGAGCATCTGTATTTCAAATCTTTGATGTTACGTGCATAAAGTTTCATTTTCTTGATAGATTAAATAATAGTTTTCTAATGATTATTTTCTTGGTTTTCCTTTTGTAGTCTGTTTTTATGGTATTACTATTGTTTCAACTTTGTTAGTTAAGTGTATGCTAGAGGTTTATTTAATTTAAACCAATCTTTTGTTTTATAAAAAATATGGGAGGATTTAAAAGACCAGAATTGAAAAATATTTTGTCTCTTATTTTACAAAGGAAGTTGTTGGTACTACTTGGAAGATTAATACAAAGAGACAAACATTCTCTGAGACTGAGAAAGAAATAAGAGAAAATACAAAATACGAAATGAAAAAGAATAGCTATAAAGATAGTGGAAATCACAAATTGTAAAAGAATACTATGAGCAACCATACAGGGACAATTGAAATCCTAGGTGAAACAGTTTTTGGGAGAAAATATGAAATGCCAAAATTGGCACAAGAAGAAGAAAATTCAAATAAACCAGTCGTTCTTAAAAACCTTGGATTGGTAATGGAAAGTCTTTCCAAGACAGCATGAGGCAAAGATATCACGGTTAAGTTTTAGCAAATGTTAAATTTATAGATAACACTTTTAAAAGTTTTTCTGGATACAGGATATCTGAATATTGCTGTAATACTTGTGTGTATTTGAAACTTAAACTCAATAACAAGAAATGAAATCATAATCCATTTTATAAATGACCATAGTAATAAAAATTCTACACAAAATACAGTTATAATTTCAATAACTAATAAATCAAGACCAA
Source organism: Rhinolophus hipposideros (assembly GCF_964194185.1). Classification (NCBI taxonomy): domain Eukaryota; kingdom Metazoa; phylum Chordata; class Mammalia; order Chiroptera; family Rhinolophidae; genus Rhinolophus; species Rhinolophus hipposideros. Next base: position 7,295,147 of record NC_138069.1, read on the forward strand.
AGGTTTAATCTCAGTAAAGTAAGGATATTACAAAATCATAAATTGTATCAATGGAACTTACCACACCCACAGAGTAGTTAGCACTTTTGAGTGCTTTCTTTTCGTGTATCGTCTGTCAGTTTTATATGAGTTTTGAATCCAGGAGGCTTATTAAAGATCTGTTTACTCTGTCACTTGAACAGAAGTTATGTTCATTGATTTTTTTAATGTTGAACAATCCTTGCCTTTCTGGGAAAAAATATTAATTTTGCCATTATGATTTTTTTAATACATTGTTGGCTTAAATGTGCAAATGTTTTATATAGGATTTTCCATTTGTGTTATTTGTTTATAATTTTACACTTCCCTATTACCTTGTCCAGTTTGGGTATCAAAGATATACTAGCCTCTGTGTTCCTTAATATTTTTTAGAAGAACTTATATTTTGGGATTATTTATTCCTTGAATGGATGTAGGAACTCACCTCTAAAATTTTGGGGGCTCATGTTTTCTTTTGAGAGGGAGGGTAAATAGTGTATATTTTCTACTAATTTCCTAAATAGTTATGTGATACTCTGTTTTGCTATAGCTTTTTGAACCAGTTTTAATAAATTGTATCATTCTAGGATATAGTTTTTCCAATTTATTGGTATGCATTTTAATTTTTATTACCTACATTTATTATTCCATTTATTAATAAAAAGTTACTCATGTATCTTTAGTATACTTTATTCCTAATATTTTTTTGCCTTCTCTTTCTTCTTTATTTCTTAATCATGCCTTAGATTTATCTCTTATATCCATCTTTTTTTAGGATGATATTAAAAAGTATTTAACAACCAGCATAGCATAGACATCAATTAATCAAAAAAGATACTTTTTTGACCTGTGTGTTATTTAGTACTATAGTTAAAAATTTTCCCCAAGTGGAATGCGGTTGACTCTTGAAAAACACAGGTTTGAACTGTGCAGGTCCACTTTTATGCAGATATTTTTCAATAAACACTGTAAATGTATTTTGTCTTATGATTTTCTTAATATTTTCTTTTCTCTAGCTTATTTTATTATAAGCATGCAGCATATAATACATCTACAAAACATGTGTTATTTGACCGTTATATGTAAGGCTTCTGGTCAACAGTAGGGTATTAGTAGCTAAGTTTTTGGAAAGTCAAAAGTTATACGTAAATTTTTGACTGTGTGGGGGGGCACCCTTAACCCCATGTTGTTCAAGGGTCAATTGTACTTGGAAGGTTGTCTTTATATTGCTATCTAACTTCGTTGTGTTATCATCACTTTAACAATTGTTGAGACATGTTTGTAGTTATAGTACACGGTCAATATTTGCCAATGTTCCATTTGGGCTTGGAAAAAATATGCTCTCCCCTTTTATGAGGTATAATATTCTATTTATGGCTTTTAGATCAAGCTTATTGATTAGCACGTGTGTACGTGTTCTAGTAATTACTGAGTATTATATTAAAATTCTTACTATGGTGATGCACTTGTTAACGTTTTTCTGTATTTCAGTCAATTTTTGCTTTATATATTTCCAGCTGTGTTATTAAGTATATACAATTTTTGGAGTGTTTTATCTTCCAAATGGTTTGAACTGATTTCATTATATATTAACCCTCTTTATCTACCAACATGCTTTTGCTTTAAGGTTGCTTTTTACATTAATAGTTATATCAATATTTATTTTGTCAATATTTGCCTGTTATCTCTTTTTCTATTATTTGAAATTCACCCTTTCTGTTGTTTTTACAATTTAGTTTTGTCTACTGTGAGCAATATATAGCTAATATGAAGACTATCAGATTAAGGGAAAATGTCTGGTTGTAGATGGTCATACTAGCACATATTGACTGAATGTCAACCTTATTATCTCAAATAACATTTCTTATATAGGGTTCAATATATAAAAGTGTCATGTCTCTTGCTTTGTAGATTACTTTCTGAATAAAAATACATAATTTTCCACGATCTATTACTTTTTAAATAGAAATGAATTAATAGAATGGCGTTTACAGCTGAATTCAAACTGGTTAACTTTTGAGGTTCTGGAGAAAATTAACAATAATTAATGTTAGTTTCCTCCTCTCTTCTAGAGATTTGAGAGTGGTGTTCAACATACTGTTGAACTTACCAACTTGTAAAAACCGGTTTACTTTTACGCCCCCCCCCCTCACCCACGCCCCCCACCCCTACTCTCACACACGCCCCCATCCCACTCTCTAGCATCTGCTCCATCTCTCTGCTCTGCTTTGTAGTAAAACTCCTTGGACAAGTTGCCAGAATGATTATTTCCAGTTCCTCTCTCTCATTTTCTCTCCCCTTTTCACATCCACCATACCCAAAATTTCTCTTTCTAAGATCACCACGGTTAATTTTCCATCTTCATCTTCCTGACTTATCAGAGTTTGCCATAGTTGATCATTTTATTTTCCTTAAAGCAGTTTTTTTCACTAAGATTCTGGGACACTCCTCTGATTTTATTCCTATTGGCTGCTACTTCCTAGTCTTAGTTGTTGATTCTTCATGAATTGTGAGCATTAGAGGACCTTTAGACATACTTCTTGGAATTCTTTACTCTTGTCTAAACATTCTCTTGGTGAGCTTATCCATTTTATAAGCTTGAGTTCCCATATTTACAGATTTATTCCCAAACTCTCTTCTGATCTAGAGAACATCTCCATTAAGGTGTTAAATAAACATCTTAAACTTAATATTTTCAAAACAGAACTTCTCATCTCCCTCCCCCACCACTACCTTTGACAAACAAGCTCCACCAGTAGTTTTCCCAAGGAAGATTATGGTGACATGATCCTAACCATTAATCAGACTGGAATTTGGGGACATTGTGGACAGAGACAACTAACTATTCCCCATTTTCCATTCTTTCATTTAGTGACACACTCTTCTCCACCCACATTTTGACTGGCCATATATATTCCCAGCTAGAGACCACATTTCATATTTTTTCTAGCTATGTGTATATGGCTTGGTATTCTTCAATGAGATATGAATGAAAGTGAAGCATGCAATTTCTTCTGCTTCACGTTCTTAAAATTGTTGTTTGACCTCCATATTTTCTTTCTCCCTTTCCACAAGTAGAAAGTTGGCTTTAGTTCTTGTGAGCTACTTAGATTAGAGATAGTTAGAATGGAGGACCATCTTCCAGGCTGGTCCCTGGGTGACCCTGTTGAACAGTGCCCACGAACAGAGTCTGCATTAGTTGTTTTATTTGTGCCACTCTGGTTTTTATTATCTCATGGTGACAAAAGTTTAACTACCATCTCGTAATACATCATACTTGACTCATCTCCTTCCAATCCTTTTTGGCTTTGCCTATGAAATGTATCTAGAATAGTTGTTCTAAACCATTAGTTATTCTAAACCAGGATCAAGTTTTTCCCTCCAGGACATTTGGGAATGTTAGGAGACATTTTTGGTTGTCACAAATGAGGCAAGGGTTTGCTACTGGCATCTAATTAGTACACATAATGGATGCTTGCTAAATACCCTACAATTCACAGGACAGTCCTCACAAAATGAAATTATCTGGGCCAAAATATCAATAGTGACATAGTTGAGAAACCCTGCTCTAGAATCGTATCGCTTTTCGTCACCTTTACTGCTTCTTGCTGCCAGCTTTTCTCACCGGAATTGTTGCTATTGTTGCCGTGTAAAAGGTCCAGTTGCTCATTGCACGAAAGCCAAAACTCGAGAGGTGACGTAGGTGGAAAGAAAAGCAGGTTTTATTCCAAAATGCCAGCATTAAGAGAAGACAGTGGACTCCCTGTCACAAAGACTGCCTTGCCACTCAGTACCACCAAAGGTTTTATAGACACGCAAGGAGAGGCAGAAAAAAGGAAGGAGAAGTTGGCAGGGCAATTTCAGGAAGAAGCCTTCCCAGAGGCTGGTCTGCCCCAGGGTCAGGAGTGAATCCCAAACCGATGCAAAAACCCCTTCCAAGTTACTGGGCCAGGTGTGCACACTGGTCCGAAGTAAACAGAATGATGGGAACTGGGGTGCATAGTACATGCACAGTAAACAGAATCATCAAGGTTGGGTGAGAGGAGAGGAAACCAAAGAAAGGAAAAGAAAACTTTTCAAAAAGTCCCAAGCCAAACCACTGTCTAATTGAATTACATCAGAGGTTTGCATTTCAAAAACAGACAATATAGGGCCACCGTTACACTATGTTGCTACCAAGATTCCCTATTTCCACTCTCACCGCCTTATAATCTATTCTTTGCTGCTTAAACAGAGTGGTCTTCTGAAAAATGACATCTCACGTATCTATTCAAAATCTTCCAATTGTGTCTCATCTTGTTTGGAGTAACAGCTGAAGTCCTTACAGTTCGCATCATTTGATTCCCATTCTCTCACGTAGTTTTTACACCATTCCAGTCACTTTGGCTTTCTTGTCCTTCCTCAGACAAACCAGACACAGTCTTATGTCAGGATTTCACCTCTGCTTTTCTCTCTGTCTAGATTACTGTTCCCGCAGAAATCTGCATGGCTTGCTTATCTCCATTACGTCAATGAAAACTTTCTCGATCCCACTCCCTTCACACAACGTTTCATACCTGCCTTAACTTGCTTTGTTTCTTCTGTAGCACTTGTCACACTGTATGGTTTACTTTTTATTGTTTATTTTCTACCCCTACCACTAACATCAGCTTGGGGACAATGATTTTTGTTGTTTTTGATCATTGATCTATTCCCAGGGTCTAGAATGGTACCAGCTACATTGTAGGCAGTAAATAAATATGTGCTGAATGAATGAAGGAGCAAAATGATCTTGGCTGTTAGTATCACGCGTACATTAAATAGTGTGGCATTTGTTCAAGAATGTTTACCTGATTTACCATGTCCCTATTTTAGCTGATTTGCATCTTGTTGCTTACTTAGACTTTACTTCTAACTGACAAAGTTTTGGTTTTGGTTCAATCACAGCTGTTTCAAAGATGTTTTAGATGTTAAATGTTTTAGGATACACTTTCCTTCTAACTTTCTTATGGGCTCAGACTGGTTTTATGATGTGGCTCTTCAGCTCCCCGAGGCAGTTTGATCTAAGGTTTTCCTTGTATAACTTGCCATAATGTCTCTTTTCCTCTAGGACCACCCAGGTCTTGCTGTTGTGTTTTTATGCTTTGATACCAGGGCCATTGTGAGCGTCACCAGTTTTATGCCTTTACTGCTTAAGCAATTCACTAGGCCAGTGAAGTTGCTTAAGAAGACGTGCTCCTAAACATTGAACCATTTATGCTTTTCCCTCCATTTGTCTTTCCACTTAGTACCCCCTAGTATGCCCCAGTTTTATGTGAAAAGAAAAAAGGAGGACATGACAGGATGAATTAGCTCACCGTGCTGAAACAGGGTTGTTTTGATGTTGTAGTTGTATCACCGACGGATGGCTTTAAAAGCACAACCAGAACAATTGGACCCAACTCATCTGATTGCTTTCTTTTCTCTAAACTATCTGCAGTAGTCCATGAAAATCAATTTACCTAAATGCCCCCATGACAATCCACAGTTGACTATGTTATGAATTGTCTTAAAAATGCTAAATGTAGAAAGATTCTATTTTATTACCCTGCACCCCATCTAGGAATAATTACTTTAGAGTGAAGTCCTCTACCCGTAGCATACCAGGCCCCTTATATTATTTTCATTTAAGATAACGCAAGTCTATCTTTTGTAGATAGGCCTTCAAAAACGTTAACCAGGAGAAGACAATAAAAACAGAAACTTTTAGTGCTTTTTCAGGCTCAGGGCATAGTATCAATGAAATCTAATTAAATTTCTTCAAATATCAGGCAATACTGAAACAAAATTTTATGTTTGGTGCACATACTTCATGCAAGATTTAATTTAAAAAGGTAAATTAGAATCTATATAATTTGAAAAGCATTTGGCTTAAATTACTGGGGGGGCATCATGATATAGTAGCTTTTATTCTGGAGTATATGCATTTGGATTTTATAAAATAATTTTATAGTTTTGGTGTAACAAGAAAGTAAAGACTTTTTTTTTCTTTTTAGATGACATGATTAAAAGGACTCTGTGATCTGTTTTTCATCAGGGCATGACTGCTGGCTTTTTGTTTTTGACATTATAAGAAACATGATCCTCTTCTATTGTTTAATAAAAAGAGCCATTCTTTTTGAGTGATTTAGGTTTGAGGTAAAATTCAGAATCCATGAGGCCTTAAATGAGTATGAGATAGAAATTCATATCAAAATGTATGTTTTCATAATTATAATGAATCTAGAAAAATCATCTTTCTTTGGTCTCTCTATTTCTTGTCTGTTGAGGAGCAAGGTTAAGTAGGAACAGGAAGGATAAAAACATAGCTTGGAAAGGGAAAGGAATTATTTCCCAGAGGGATGGTAACATTTTTTTTGATGTGATCATGCTTCACAAGTTCATAAGAAATGCATTTATTAAATAACAATCTAAGTTATTTTAGGTTTTCCTTTTGACCCCCCAAATCTTTAACATACTGCCCTTTGAAAAATTTTTAGTGAATAGCCATTGTAATTTCTTCCTAATTTTCTTAACAATTGGATGTGCTATTAATAATCAAGCAAGTCTTTCAATTTTGCAACATATGTTTCACCTTTCTAAATCACATTATCCACCCAAACTAATAGTTTATCTTGTAATTGACCATTACTAACTAAAGATTAGGACAAAATCATTATTGCTATTTTTTTCTTATTAAATTTCTCTAGTAGATTCTCTTTGGTAGGAGTCGGTTACTTTTATTAACTAATAGAAAAAACAATCTTTGCTCTTCTACTGAAGTGCTCTATGACTTAAGGGAAGGCCCATCCTCTCATTTGTAATTTTTGATATTGGTATTTGATCAGTTATTGTCAACTGACATGGAAAGGAGAGATGGAACAATAAAAACAATTTTAGAAATGCTACTTCATCTCAAAGTGAGCAACCTTCAAAATCTAGGTAGGGCTATAGTAGTGTGAATCTTTGTGCCATTTGTTGTTAAAATAATGCAGATAACATTTTTGAAATATAATCATGAACTTTTATTGTTTATCTTGAATGTGATCTTTCTCTTATTCAGAGACATCCATTGCTTTAGGAGCATTTGTAGTTTTGTGGTAGTAAAGCAAACATAAAGATACCATGCTCACATTTTGATTTCCCAAATGACCTTTGAATCATATTTATATTTTAAAAAACAACCCTTGAGTAATATAAGTATAGCATTTAACAGTAAATCAAAGTGTAGTTTATACTTTGTTTACAATGGCTATTTTTCATGTGGGAAGTTCACCTTAGAGAAGAACAATGAGAGAGGTGCTAAGAAAAATTAGAGGGACAGATAATAAATATTGTGAAAGAAATCCTGAAGAAATTGAGGAAGACTTGAAGAACATACACTATCATGTTCACCATCGCATGAGAACAGAGGATCAAGGGCAAATGGCAGTGTCTATAAGCATGGGCTTGAGATAGAGCGCTGATGCCCTCAGCCTACAAATTGTGTGCCAGGCCCAGGAATTTCCATGTGTCTATTGTGGAGGGATGGCAGTGCTGAGAAAGTCAATGGAGCAATTGTAGTTTGTATCCAATATAAAGATACGAATTTTATGAACTACAAACATCATCATGAGTGCGCATGACAGTGCAAAAGACCAGGTAGATGAGTGACATGATGGTAGGTCTCATTCTTGACACCCAGGAATTGTATCTAACACTGGAGATCACACAGAGCACTGCACATTGACAGGAAAGCCCGGCACATGCACCAGAGTTCCTTCCCCAACCATCTAGCCATACACACATGTAAGCTTCCCAATATTCAACATTGGGTGGAAGGAGGGGAAAAGTATGCCCTTTGAGAGGAGGGAGAAGCAAAAGGCAAAGTAGTGCATCTCTAAGAGTAGATATTAGAAATACAATTGGCAGCAAAATACTATCTTTGTGGAATGTGAGTTCTCCTAATGGCTCCATAGATTACTCCTTGTTAACTGTATGAAAGGATGACCTAGTAATTCTGCTCATATCACTAACTCATCTACAAGTGACCACACTCAGGTTGTTCACTGCCAACACACTTCTACAGATGAGTGTTAGAAACATGGAGTTTCCTTGTTACAATGAAGTCGGACCTAGAAGCATTTTTGGAGACTCGCCTGGCCTGTTAAGGGAGAGTGTGAATAACAACCACTAACACGCCTATGGACAGCATTTTGGCCCCATGTACTCAAGTAGTTCATCTGTAGCTGCTGCTTCTGAACTTACTTACTGATTCAAATGCTTTCTGTTACGAGGGAGACAAAATTTCAAAATACAAGCTATCAGATCACTGGTTCGGCCACCTGGTCCTCAATAGTCCTATATATAATTTGATTATTCAATGCAGTATATTCTTTTTTAAAAATTAGTTTCAGGTACACAGACAAAGTAATACTTAGACGTTTATCGTTTATATCCCTCACACTGTGGGAACCCCCCTCCCCCCATCCACTATCCCTCTCACATCGCACAGAACCATTACATTTCCACTGTGTCTATTCCTAATGCTGTACTCTGCTTCTTGTAAGTATATACATACATATATATACATACATACATATATATATAAAATTATAGTTGGCATTCATTATTGTTCACCTTCAGGTGTACAGTGCAGTGATCAGGCATCTACATCATCCCTGAGGTGGTCTCCCAAATGGGACAAGTGTCCGTCAGATACCCTACAAAATCTTTACAACATTATTGATTACATTCCCCAACTTAATTTTCAAAACCCTGTGACCATCTTGTGGTTACCGACTGTTTTCTAATCCCCTCACCTTCCCTCTCACCCCACCCCCCCGCCAATCTAGTAACCCTCAGTTTTTCCTCTTTGTCTCCAAAACTGTTTCTGATTAGTTCATTCACTTACTCTTTTCTTTAGATTCCACATATAAGTGAGATCACATGGTATTTGTCTTTCTCTGTCTGACTTATTTCACTTATCATGACGTTCTCTATGTCCATCCATGTTGTTGTAAATGGTAAGATTTGTTTCTTGTTTATGGCTGCGTAATACTCCATTGTATAAATGTACCACAGTTTCTTAATCCAGTCATCTACCAATGGGCATTTCGGTTGTTTTCATGTCTTGGCTATTGTGCATAGTGCTGCAATAAACACAGGAGTGCATATAGATTTTTGAATTGGAGTTTTGGGTTTCTCTGGATAGATACCTAGGAGTGGAACTGCTGGATCATAAGGTAGTTCCATTTTCAGATTTTTGAGATACCTCCATACTGTTTTCCATAGTGGCTGCACCAGTCTGCAATCCCACCAACAGTGCACAAGCGTTCCCTTTTCTCCACATCCACGCCAGCACTTGTTGTTTGTTGATTTATTGATGATAGCCATTTTGACTGAGGTGAGGTGGTATATCATTGTGGTTTTTATTTGCATTTCTCTGATGGTTAGTGAGGTTGAGCATTTCTTCATATGTCTGTTAGCCATCTGTATGTCCTTTTTAGAAAAATGTCTCTTCATGTTCTCTGCCCATTTTTTAATGGGGTTGTTTGTTTTTTTGGAGTTGAGTTGAGTGAGTTTTTCATAGATTTGTGATATTAACCCCTTATCAGATATATCATTGGCAAATATCTTTTCCCATTCAGTAGGATCCCTTTTTTGTTTTATTGATGGTTTCCTTTGCTGTGAAAAAAACTTTTAGTTTGATGTAATCCCACATGTTTATTTTTTCTCTTCTCTGGCGTGAGGGGATATATCAGTAAAAATCTTACTCCGGGTAATGTCTGTGAAGTTTCTTCCTATATTTTCTTCTAGGAAATTTATGGTTTCAGATCTTACATTTAAGTCTTTAAGCCATTTTGAATTTATTTTTGTATATGGCGTAAGGAGGTGGTCCAGCTACATTTTCTTGCATGTGTCTGTCCAGGTTTCCCAGCACCATTTATTGAATAGACTGTCTTTACCCCACTGTACATTCTTCCTTCCATTGTCGTAGATTAAATGGCCGTACAGGCATGGATTTATTTCTGGACTCTCTATTCTGTTCCATTGATCTATGTGTCTCTTTTTATGCCAGTACCATGCTGTTTTGGTTACTGTAGCCTTGTAGTATAATTTTATGTCAGGTATTGTTATACCTCCCACTTTGTTCTTATTTCTCAAGATTGCTGGGGCTATCTGGGGTCTTTTATGGTCCCATATACATTTTAGGATTATATGTTGTATTTCTTTGAAAAACGTCGTTCGTAGTTTGATAAGAATTGCATTAAATATGTATATTGCCTTAGGCAGCATGGACATTTTAACTATATTAATTCTTCCTATCCATGAACATGGAATGTGTTTCCATCTATTTATATCTTCTTTCATTTCTTTCTTCAGTGTCTTATAATTTTCCGAGTACAGATCTTTTACTTCTTTGGTTAAATTTATTCCCAGGTATTTTATAGTCTTTGGAGCAGTTGTAAATGGGATTGTTTTTTTAATTTCTCCTTCTGATGTTTTATTATTGGTATATACAAATGCAACTGATTCCTGAATATTAATTTTGTATCCTGCTACTTTACTAAATTCATCTATCAGCTCTAATAGTTTCTTGGTGGAATCTTTAGGGTTCTCTCTATATAGTATCATGTCATCTGCATATAATGACAATTTTACTTCCTCCTTACTGATTTGGATGCCTTTTATTTCTTTTCTTGTCTGATTACTGTGGCTAGAACTTCAAGCACTATGTTGAATAGAAGTGGAGAAAGTGGGCAACCTTGCCTTGTTCCTGATCTTAAGGGGAATGCTTTTAGCTTTTCCCCATTGAGTATGATGTTAACTTTGGGTTTATTATATATGGCCTTTATTATGTTGAGATATGATCTCTCTATTCCCATTTTCTTAAGGGTTTTTATCATAAATGGCTGCTGGATTTTATCAAATGCTTTTTCTGCATCTATTGATATGATCATGTGACTTTTATTTTTCATTTTGTTAATGTGGTGTAGCACATTAATTGATTTGTGGATGTTGAACCACCCTTGCATAGCAGGGATGAATCCCACTTGATCATGCTGTACGATCTTTTTAATGTATTGCTGAATTCTGTTCACTAATATTTTGTTGAGGATTTTTGCATCTATATTCATTAGAGATATTGGCCTGTAGTTTTTTTTTTTGTGGTGTCTTTGTCTGATTTTGGGATCAGGGTGACAGTGGTTTCGTAAAAAGTGCTTGGGAGTCTTCCCTCCTTCTGGATTTTTTGGAAGAGCTTGAGGAGAATAGGTGATAATTCTTTTTTGATCGTTTTGTAAAATTCACCTGTAAAGCCATCTGATCCAGGGCTTTTGTTTATTGGGAGGTTGTTGATTGCTGATTCAATTTCCCTGGTGGTAATCAGTCTATTCAGGTTTTCTGTTTCTTCTTGAGTTAGCCTTGGAAGGTTGTACGCCTCTAGAAAGTTGTCCCTTTCTTCCAGATTGTTAAATTTGTTGGCATATAGGTGCTCATAGTAGTTTCTTAAAATTTTTTATATTTCTGCGTTGTCTGTTGTCACTTCTCCTCTTTCATTTCTAGTTTTATTAATTTGGATCCTCTCCTTTTTTTAATGAGTCTGGCTAAAGGTTTGTCAATTTTGTTTATCTTCTCTAAGAACCAGCTCTTGGATTCATTGATCTTTTGTTTGTTTTTCTGGTTTCTATTTCATTTATTTCTGCTCTGATCTTTATTATCTCCTTCCTTGTGCTCCCTTTGGGCTTATTTTGCTGTTCTTTTTCCAGATCCCTTAAGTGTGAAGATAAACTGTTGATTAGTGATGTTTCTTGTTTCTTTAGGTAGGCCTGCAATGCTATGAATTTCCCTCTTAGGACTGCTTTCGCGGCATCCCATTGATTTTGGGTCATCGTGTTTTCATTTTCGTTTGTCTCGAGATATCTTTTGATTTCTTCCTTGATCTCCTGGTTGACCCATTCATTATTTAGTAACATGTTATTCAGCTTCCATGAATTGGTGTGTCTTCCAGTTTTTTTCCTGTAGTTCATTTCTAATTTTATAGCACTGTGGTCAGAGAAGACAATTGGTATGATTTCAATTTTCTTAAATTTATCAAGACTTGTTTTGTGGCCTAACATATGGTCTATCTTGGAAAATATTCATGTGCGCTTGAGAAGAACGTGTATTCTGCAGATTTGGGGTGAAATGCTCTGAAAATATCGATTAAGTCCAAGTGGTCCAATGTGTCATTTAAGGCTGTTGTTTCCATATTGATTTTCTGTCTGGAAGACGTGTCCCTTATTGTCAGAGGTGTGCTGAAGTTTCCTACTATGATAGTGTTACTGTTGATCTCTGTCTTTATGTCAGTCAATATCTGTTTTATATATTTAGGTGCTCCTATGTTGGGTGCATAGGTGTTTACTAAGGTTATGTCCTCTTGTCGGATCAATCCCTTTATTATTATATAGTGTCCATATTTGTCTTTTAATATGTTCTTCATTTTAAAGTCTATTTTGTCAGATATAATTATTGCAACTCCAGCTGTTTTCTCATTTCCATTTGCATGAAATATCTTACTCTAACCCTTCACTTTCAGCCTGTGTGTGTCTTTTGATCTGAGGTGAGTCTCTTGTATACAGAATATATAAGTGTCTTGCTTTCTTATCTACTCAGCCACCCTATGTCTCTTGATTAGAGCATTTAATCCATTCTCATTTAAAGTGATTATTGATAGGTACATAGTTATTGCCATTTTTAAATTTGTAGAGTTAGATTGTTTTCATCTTTCTTCTATTTACAGAAGTCCTTTTGGTATTTCTTGCAATGCTGACTTGGTGGTAATAAATTTCTTTACCTTATTCTTTTCTGGGAAGCTCTATATTTCTCCATCAACTTTAAATGATAGCCTTGCTGGATAAAGCAATCTAGGTTGTAGGCCTTTGTTTTCCATCACTCTGAGTATCTCCTGCCACTCCCTCCTGGCCTTCAATGTTTCTGTAGAAAAGTCATTTGATAGTCTTATGGGAGTTTCCTTGTATGTAACCCTCTGTCTTTCTCTTGCTGCTTTTAGGATTCTCTGTTCGTCTTTAACCTTTGCCATTTTAACTATAATGTGTCTTGGTGTGGGCCTGTTTGGGTTTATCCTGGTTGAAACTCTCTGCACTTCCTGGGCTTGTATGTTGGTTTCCTTTATCAGGTTAGAGAAGTTTTCGGACATTATTACTTCAAATATGTTCTCAATCCCTTGTTTCCTCTCTTCACCTTCTGGTATTCCTATGATGCGCATGTTGTTGCGCTTGATGTTATCCCAGAGGTCTCTTAAACCATCTTCATTGTTTTTTATTCTTTTTTCTTTCTGTTGTTCTGTTTGGGTGATCTCTGCTAACTTGTCTTCTAAGTTGCTGATTCGATCCTCTGCTTCATCTAACCTGCTGGTAATTCCTTCAAGTGAGTTCTTAATTTCAGTAATTGTGTTCTTTAGTTTTAACTGGTTGTTCATTATGATTTCTACATCCCTCTTTATGTCATCTCTAAGCTCCTTAAACAGTCTTATCATCAGTGTTCTGAACTCTGTCTCTGGTAGGTTGGTTGCCTCTGTTTCATTTGGTTCCATTTCTGGAGGTTTCTTCTGTTCTTTTATTTGGGACATGTTTCTTTGTCTCCCCATTCTGGCTGACTCTCTGTGTTTGCTTCGATGTGTTAGGTAGATCCCCTGTAGTTCTTAGTTCTTGCTGGGTTATCTTATGTAGTATGTGTCCTTTATATTTGACTTGCCCTACTCCGTACTTCTCCTTTCTGTGTGCTCCAAAGGTGACTCTTGTGTTGTGTATATTGTCCTGTTAGAGAAGATCTTTAATTGCTTTTTGCTTGTGAGTAGGTGGGGTTAACTCCTAGGCTGACTAGTTGTGAGACTTGGCTCTGCCCACCGCAGTGTGTTCTGCTGCGTGAGGGTTGACCACTTAAATGTGTTTGACCTCTGTGGGCTCTTGTGCCTGTAGAGAATTTCCTCTGGTGTGTCACTTGTAGGTTAAACCTGGTAGTACTCTGGCTTGGTGTGAAGTTGGCCTCTGGGTATGTTGAATCTTGTGCCTCTTCAGTTGGGTCCTGGTAGGGCAATTTCAGAACAAAGCAAATCACTAAGCACAACAACAACAACAAAGAAAAAAATCAAATACATTCACATGTAAAAACAACCGACAACCCACACTCAACATAGGCAAAGATATAAAAGATATAAAAACAAAACAAAGCAAAACAAAATGAAAAAAACAAGCAGCGCCAGTCTTGGCTTAAGCCCACCAAGTAATCTCCAGGTTGTCCTCTGCTGTACCAAAGAGTCCCCTGCCTATTACATAGGCAGAGCCGGTCACCTGTTGCCCAGAGTGACTTTGGGACTGCAGATTTAGATGTGTGGGGCTGAGGGGTCTGGATGGTACTTTTTACAATGTCAGTGCAGTTTCTGCCCTTGCCTGCACATATCACACTGAGAGTAGCACCACCAGCCCTGCGTCCAGTTCTCCTGAGTCTTAGCGCACTTCATCTTCTGTGTGTGTGTGTGTGTGTGTGTGTGTGTGTGTGTGTGTGTGACGGGCGGGAGATTTCTGAGCTGCTGAAAGCCGGGAGCTGCATCTGCCGCTTACTGCTGATCTCTGGGAGTGCCTCTGCAGTTGCAATTGCCCTGCCCTAGGCAGGCCAGAAAGGGTGTGGACTGGGAATAGAGGGGTCTTCTCTCTCCCAGCCCAGCCATGTCATACTCTTCCCGCAGGCCAGAAAAGTTGATGGCTGGGGGTGGAGGAGTCTCTTCTTTCCTAGACCAACAAAAATCACACTCTTCCCAGACTCTTCCCTCGGTCAGAGCGGCACACCAGTCTTCCCAGAGCCTGAGTACTAAGGCTCCTTTGTAATCTGACACTATTCCTCAGTTCAGGAGCCAGTTTAAGTCTCTGGAAGGGCTGGTGTAGGATTGGAAGGGGTGGGGGAGGGACCCAGGTATGGAGTTTTTGTCCTTTGTCCAGCCTACGGCTCATCTGGAGGTCTCACTCAGGTCATTGCCTCAAATGCTGGATATACTGCCCCCTCAGCGTGAGAGATCAGCTGTGGGACGCAGGGAAAGAGCCCACTTCCTTGCTTTTGTGTTTTCTGTTCCGTCCTGGGATCCCCTGTGTCTCTGCAGCTGTGGATGCCGCCGTATTTCCACTGCCGCAGATGAGGGCCATGTTTCCACTTCGCTCCCTTCCCTCTTCCCCTGCTCGCCCAATTTGCCCACCTTTAAGTAATCCTTACACAAGTCTCTTAGCTGTTCTGCGTGATGAGCTGCAGTATATTCTTAATAAAAGTATATTTACTGTGGTTTTCAAATTCTGTTTTCCTAATATGACATAATCAAAATAATATTCTTTTAAAATAACTCTCCACGTAAATAGTCACACACGTAGCTCATGCAGTCATTTTTGTGCACACATGTATGCACATCAATAATTAGATAAAATAGTCCCAGTTAACTCATACAAACGTATTTATTTCACACATAGTTAAAATAGTGACACCTTTAACTCAAAGCACATATATATGTACACACACAGAAATGAATAACTGCAGATTACACGGATGTTACTACTGAATAGTTCCAAAATTGTCAGTTCTTTTCTTGTGATCAAAACAGGAATAATGAATGAAATATTTCCTAGCTATGCTTTCTGTATATGTGACTTAGTTAAGTAAAACGATTCTGTCTTTGTTATGAAATGCCCTGTGCCTTAAGTTAGAATTTTCTAGAAACTGACCCAAGGGAGGGATGAAGGTGTGTACAGTCTTATCTGGGAAGTAGACTGATAGATCTGAGATTGGAGACCTGAAACAGAAATCAAGTAAGCATTGAAAGACTTGTTATTAAGCAGATTAGCATTTGGAGAAGTGAGACTCATTCCCTCTAGGAAAGCAGAGCGAGAGTGTGCGACACTCACCCCTACTGAGGCATGCTGGGCTATCTGTTCCACGCCCATCAGTCACTGGTTGAAGGCTGTTCGTGGAATGAGGAGACAGCACACATTCTCCAGTATTTGTGACCTGCCTCTTTCTTGTGTGGGCTGAGTGAGCAGCCTGTGCTGGCCAGAGAAGACTTTTAGGCAAGAATTACTAGTTAAAAATATTAAAAAGCCCTAGCCAGTGCATATGACAGGAAGTGGTATTTTAAAGTAGCCTAGAATAAAATTGTGAAGAAAAACGTGCCAGGCAGAAGGAACAGTATGAACTAAGGACACTAAGAGGCAGAGTTCTGGGTGCTTTGAAATAACTGAAAGAAAATCAGCACGGTGGATTCTGGCAAGCTCCTTAGAGCAGATTATAGCATGAGGATGGAAAGATTACTGGGACAGTTTATGTAAGATTTTACTGACCATGTTTAGGATTTGGGTCATATCCTATGTGGAACAGTGAACTAGAAAAGAGTTTCCAACAGAGAAGCTCATTACATTTTAAGGTCACCCTTGCTGCTGTGTGAATAATGGGTTGAACGGAGAGAGGCAAGAGTACTTGGAAGAGAAAAGATGACAAAGGAGACATTGGTACAGTCTAGGGTGTAGGTCATGGAAACTTGAATTAGAATGGAGATTGGGAAAAGTATTGAGTTTAAAATATAGTTTGGAAGTAAAATTAAAAAGATTTTATGATGGTGATGGTAAAAATTTTCTGACTATATTAGTGGATTGATGGAGATGCCACCGTGTTTCTCCGAAAATAAGACCTGGCCAGACCATCAGCTCTAATGCATCTTTTGGAGCAAAAATTAACATAAGACATGGTCTAATTTTAATATAAGACCAGATATAATATAATATAATATAATATAATATAATATAATATAATATAAATACCGGGTCTTATATTAATTATTGTTCCAAAAGATGCATTAGACCTAATGGTCCAGCTAGGTCTTATTTTCAGGGAAACATGGCATTTACTTAGAGAAGTCTGGAAAGACAAAAGGTTTGGGGGTGAAAATCTAGAGATCAGATTTGAAAAAACTTGTATCCGAAATATCTCTGAGACTTATCAGAGAAAATGTGAAGTAAGTTACTGAGGTACACGAATATTCTGGGTTGAGAATTTTCTAGAAGTTAGGGAGCATTTTTCTGTAAATCGGGGGTTTCAGAAACTACTATTCATGTTCTAATACAGAGAATTCAACAAGAGAAAAGGAGTCAAAGTAACTTAACAGAAAACCGAAAGTAAAAAGAAAAATTTCAACATTTATGTGTAAGTTCCTTGTTTAATAGATAGAAAGCTCGTTGGGTTGGAATATTTCCCCAAAACTCAGTGTTGTAAAATTTGGCTTGGCTTTGTAGCGACAGTAATTATCATATACTCTTCACACACTTTGATTTAACATAGTTTATCCCAGCAAAATCGTGTGTTGCATCACAGTACATGGTATGTAGTAAAAGATGGTAGTTTTGAATTGTTCTATAATTCAGTAGAATCTTGTTCTTCAGGAATTATCCTATTAAATGTAGAAAAGTATCCCATCAACAATACACAACCCCCCAACCACTACCCTTCAAGTACTGGGTTAATTTAGGGAATCCGGAGCTATTGCAGTGGGTGGGAAAAATTATAGTCTAATCACTTGGATCTCGGGAAGTGGTGCTTAGCAAATACTATGAGCCCACAAATCCCCCAAATAGCCTCAGGTCAGAAACCTAGAGAGTCATGGATGTAGAATACAAAAAGCTGGACCAGGGCAAGTAGCGCAGACGTAACACATACCCTTTTGCAAAGTTTTTGCAAACATAAAAGATACCCTTTTGCAAAGTTCTTTAAGAAAGTATTTATTCAAGTTGAGCAAGTACTCCTAAGTTGCTGAATTAGAAAACAAAGGCTCAAAAATATAGACCGAGTTGCTGAATGTTAAGAAATAAGATGAAACTCAAGTTTTCTTACCAGTATCACATTTGGGTGGGAGAGCCAGCATACACGTTGGCTTAAATGAGGTAAATGGAGCTGGCTTGTTAGAAACTGGCTTGGGTGTGTTAGTCTTCTGTAAGATGGAGGAAGGCTTGGTGTCTTCCAGAAGCAATAGCTGACCTGCTGGACACCAGAGTTGACTTTTTCTGACCACAGTGTATTGTGACCTCTTACTAATATTATGTTTTATAATCTCATCTATTACTAATACCTGATTATAACCCACTGTCCCATTAGGATCCATCTCTAAGTGGCGTCACATCCAGAGGAAACATATCCAACTCCAAAAGCCTTGAAAATACAGACCTATATGTTGGGCTTCTTTTAGAGGAGTAGCTAGAGTAGTTTTATGTTGCATATCACATGGAAAGATTCGTTAAAAGCCCCATTTTCGTACTTGTCCCTTTCCCACACAGCAGCTGCTCAGAAACCTTTTCTCCATTCCTCCCCTCTGTCTGATCTCTGCTCTTACTCTCATGTTTAGGCCCCTTACCAGCTTTACAACGGTGGAGATTCCAGAAATGAACCGAATACACACATACGCACAAAACACCTATTCACTGTGGAGAAAAGACAGGGAAAACTTATATAATGAGGTAATTTTCATATTGTAAATATTTACCACATTGAAGCCAACGTGTATGCCGGCTCTCCCCCCCAAATGTGATACTGGTATGAAAACTTGATGAGTTTCATCTTATTTCTTAACATTCAGCAAGTCGGTCTATATTTTTGAGACTTTGTTTTCTAATTCAGCAACTTAGGAGTACTTGCTCAACTTGAATAAATACTTTTTAAAAAGACTTTGCAAAAGGGTATCTTACAAGTTTAAAAAAAAATTTATAAAATTATGTGTTAGGAGAGTATCTTCAACGTTAGGAGAGTATCTTTAGCTTATATGTAGCATTTGGTATAAAATCTGACACATAATTGGCCTATGATAAATATTTGTGGAATGAATTGAGACCCTAAAATAAAAAGTAACAAGTTAGTCACTTTATGCCCTTATAAAAATATCATTAACTCAATTCTAGTTAATACTAATTGAATGCTTTGTTTTATTTTTTAAGATAAATAAATGCTCCATCACATCTGAAGCTCAAGATATCAAGTGGAATAATACATACATATACATACAAATATGTGTGTACAAATATATATATATATATATATATACACACATACATATTATCCTTGGAGAAGTTCAGATAAGCAAATAGAGGCAAAATGAAACCACAAATAAGTGATTTAATTGTTTTTAGAAGCTTCATTGAGTGTAATGACAGAATTCTAAGAAAAGTCAACTTCTCGTTCTCTCTTCTTACCTCTGTCCCTTAGAACAGCAGCTGACAGTTGACAGTCACACCCAGAACCTCTGTATTTCAGGAGTCGGGTAAATGTAGGCTGTGAAGGAGCTTATCTGCCTTTGTAATGTTTCTTTTTCTGTTGGCTTGATGGCACAGGACCCCCCAGTGGCCTATTTAACTTCGAATTCAAACATAAGAGTTTACTAATGATACTTTAGTGAACAATGAGGAATCTGAACAAAGATTAAAAACAAAGAGACCCTCGGACAGAAAAACCTTGAAAGCACGCTCTATAAATAAGATCGCAGCCCAGTAACTGTGTCAGAGATGGAGAATGACTCTTTTAGTGAAACTGGAAAGTGGAAGACATCACAAGCAAGTATTTTGTTTTATCTCTTCTCTTCTGGGGGTTTTGGCTCCTGTGTATCTGTTAAGTGGTAATTCTAATCTCTGAAAGTCCATTTTCTCCCCCCTTGGAGGACGCTTCCTGTGATCTGAAGCCAAGGAAGTCTGGAGAGAACACAGGGTTGTTATCACATTTATTGTATGGCACATAGAGCTGCAGGACAGATTACAGACTGATGTAAGTCTTACAGGGGTGGGAAGGGGTTGGACTGTGGGGGTGGGGCTGAGAGAGGCGAAAGGAAAAAGAGATATTTGAATGAAGCTGTTTTCTGCTTAGGAAACAAGAAGGCCTTGTACCTCATTGAAAGTCACCCCCAAATGCCCATGCTCATGTAAATTAAGTAACATCTAGTTTAACCACTCTTGGTTTTATCAGCATCATACATCCAGTACTCCAGTCGTAACGAAGTCTGAGCCAAGTCTCAGAAAACTGTTTTCTGCATCAGCCTCTAAGTGGATTTAAAGGAGACAGTTACAGATTTAAAGGAGATTTAATTCTGAGCCGAAACAGAATTGAGGGTCTGAAAACCTGGGCAGCCATCCACGTAAAGATGTCAGATGTATATTTAGATATATCACTAGGTGCACAGTTAGGTACCCAGCCAGACTTTTGTATCAAAGTCCAGCCTTTGATGTCTTCTGATTCAACTACTGAATTATAGTGCCAGCTAAAATAGTGATTCAGTACTTGCTAAAACCAAACACTGATTCCCATAATTCTGATTAGAGGTTTATACAAAAGCTCATCTCTTGTGTTAATATTGGTTTGAAAAATGCAACATAAAAACCAGAAGGGGAGTGGGTGCAAGCAGCAATGTGGATGGTGGCATACCATTGGAATAATATTTATTTTTTAATCATAAACTTTGGTGTGTGTGAATTTTTGAATTATAGATTGAAAATAAACTGTTTGCCTTAGAGTGATTTGTTTACTCCTGAACTGTTGAATTTTTAAAAGAGTTTTCAAATAAGGGTCAGGTTCAATAACATTGTGAGTTTTATAATTGCATGGAATTTCATGGGAGGCCAAAGCTGTGTGGCTTCTACGAACTCCCCCAGTACAGCAGATAACATGTGTTAGTAAGAATGCTTCAAGTTTCAAATAACAGAAATCAGATTTCACTAGCAGAAACAATGAAGAACTTTTTAATTTTGCCTTTTGTAAATAAAATGTCCAGGGGTAGAGCTGGTTTCAGATGAGACTAATTAGGGGCCACCCCCTTGCTGTCTAAAATCATGTTTCTTTCCATCTCTGTGCTCCAACTTCCACAATTCAACTTATTTCTGGAAGACTACTTCTGGGAATCAAAGATGGCTTCCAGCAGCTCCCTGTGCTATTTGGTTGTACCCATTAACAAAAAAGTCAATAAGAGTTTTCCTAGAATGCACAGCAAATCCTTGTTATTCTTTCCACTTGAATTGCCTTAGGGCACATGATCAGCCTTTATCCGATCACTGTGATATGAGATTTGCTGATTGGCTTCAATTAGGTTATGAGCTGGGCTGGAGCCAATCTCCCCAGAACCTGTGAGTCTCCAAAGACGAACTAGAGATTTTTGAGGAGGAAGAAGAGGTGAAGGAGGAAAAGAATGCTGGAAAGGTAACAAAAAAGTACCTGCTACAAGAATTTTAACTTTGGCAATAATTACTGACATTTTATTTTATTTTATTTTATTTTATAAGGTTTTATTGGGGAAGGGGAACAGGACTTTGTTGGGGAACAGTGTGTACTTCCAGGACTTTTTTCCAAGTCAAGTTGTTGTCCTTTCAATCTTAGTTGTGGAGGGCGCAGCTCAGCTCCAGGTCCAGTTGCTGTTGCTAGTTGCAGAGGGCGCAGCCCACCATCCCTTGTGGGACTTGAGGAATTGAACCAGCAACCTTGTGGTTGAGAGCCCACTGGCCCATGTGGGAATGGAACCAGCAGCCTTCGGAGTTAGGAGCACAGAGCTCCAACCACCTGAGCCACCGGGCCGGCCCCGACATTTTATTTTTAAACAATGCTGTGATTAAATTTTGAAAGAGCGAAGACTACTTTATCAATTAGAAGATGGAAGAACTCTGTATTAGGCCTAGCACAAGTTGTATAACTTATTATTTTATAAGAAACTGGCTATTCTAATGATAAAATGATGGTTGTTTTTTGTATTTATTTTATTTTAATTTTTCAATTACCAAGGACATACAATACTATATTAGTTTCAGGTGTACAAAACAACATAGTATTAGACTTTTCTGTGCCTCATAAAATGAGTCTATTACCTATCTGTCACTGTTCATAGTTATTACAATATTATTGACTATATTCCCTGTGCTGTACTTAACATCCCTGTGACTATTTTTTTCAATTATAGTTGAAATTCAGTATTATTTTATATTAGTTTCAGGTGAACAGCATAGTGGTTAGACATTTATATAATTTATGAAGTGATCCCCCCCATAAGTCTAGTACCAACCTGTAACTATGCATAATTTTTACAATATTATTGACTATATTCCCCATACTGTACTTTACAACCCTGTGACTATTTTGTAACAACCAATTTGTGTTTCTGAATCCCTCCACCTTTTACACCCACCCCCTAAACTCCTCCCATCTAGCAATCATCAGTTTGTTTTATGTATCTATGAGTCTTTTTCTGTTTTTTTTGTTTTTGCTTGTTCTTTGTATTCCACATACAAGTGAGATCATATGGTATTTGTCTTCCTCATTCTGACTTATTTCACTTAGCGTAATACCCTCTAGTTCCATCCATGTTGTCGCAAATGGTAAAATTTCAGAATGATGGTATTTTAAAGATGAGACCTTTTTAGTGATGACTTTTAGTTGCATATATTTATATAAATATCACTAAACATAAGTACAAAAAACAAAACTTAAAGGCTGTTGATAAAGAAACCACAGGTTATGTTTACTGTGAGATTACCTGGATTTAGTTTGCTTTAACTGTGATAAAGTTCAAGCAGAAACCATGTGCTTATTTTTATAAAATGAGTTAAACTTATTTTAGCTTCTGAGTTCATTTGATGTTATTGAACTCCATCAGTTACATTTCTGAATACTTATTCAAAGACCATTAGCCAATATCATTTGAAGAGATTTCATACTCAGCTTAAATCACCATCATCATTATCTTCAAAACTATGCATAAATCACCTGTCTGGTTTAGGATTTTCCTTCTCATCATAGGTAAAGAGCTTTTTTATCTAAGTATTATATGTAAATGATATATTATGTATTATTTATAAAGTAGCCAAAATTATTGAATTTTACACCCAGCAGAATGTAAGAACCACTAACTTTCATGATTACATAATTAAAGGAAAACAAAATCTCCCAAAAGTCAGGCATAGCTATTATATATATCTTATTACTAATTTAACTTTGGTTTAGTTCCCCAAGGGCTTTCAGATATTACGAACAGAAATATATGCTCTCTATTGGCAATCTCATACTGAGAATAATTTGGGAATGTTGTATAACAAGATATATTATCAGCTACTAAGTACTAGATTCTTCATAAAGTAGTTTTTATTATTATCACCATTTTACAAATGAGGAAATGAAACCTATCAATGTAAGATAGTACTTCTCAAGATAGTAAGGGATAAGAAGGCCTCAAGCTCAGAGAGTATGACTCCAGCAACAGAATCCTTTCCTTCTTTACGAGTATTTTCGCTCAGCTTTTTATTGTGAAATATTTTATATATACAGAAAATTGAAACCATTGTATAATAAATGCCTGCTTACTCACCACCTATTAACATTTTACAACAGTTGCCTTATCTGTATGTCTGTATATCTGTGCATTTGAAAATTTCCTGAGCATTTGAAATTATGGAGAACATGACATTTCATCCCTACATACTTCAGCAGGCTTTTCCCAAAAATTGTATCCTTGCAGGTACATAGTATCATTAGCCACTTCAGAAAATAACTCCCTAATATTACCTTATACTCAGCCCATACTCAGCCTTTCACTCTTTTCCTCTAAGTAGATTTTATATCCGGTTTGTTTGGATCAGGATGCCATCACAGTTAAAGTCCTGTGTGTGGCTGTTAGGGGAAATCGTATTCCACACCGCTACCCAAAAACATCTTGAGGGATTCTCAGATGGTTAGTAGGAGGAGTGACAGAGCTGCATGTCTAGCCTATCTCTACAAGTACAGAGCTCTGCTGGAATAAAACCAATCTGGGTATGAATCACAATTCAACCAGTTACTGCTGGTTCATGAACTTGGGCGTGTTGTTTGATCTCTTGAAGGCATCATTTCTTTTCATGTCATCTGGTAGTTGTGAGGAGTAAAGGAGATAATGTAGGCTCTGCTTTAATATTATTAAACTAAGTATTATGCTTAGCATAACAGCTCAGTATGTGTGATACAGATGGTGGCTTTACCTGGAATAAAAACTGCACAAGTACATGGGAGGAAATTTTTAGAGTCAACATTTGGTAATTTTAATCATTGTACGTAAGCCAGGAAGATGGCACGACACACAATCACATCAAAGACAAGAAAAAATTAGGAGAAAGAAAAAGTCCTTTAAATTTATAACACTGTGGCCCAGATAGCATCATGACAATGAAAAGTTGTTGCCAGTGCTGCCCTACTGGGTGTAGGTCTTGAATATTCTACCGTATTTCCCCAGGTAGAAAATACGACCAGGTCTTATATTGATTTTTGCTCCATAAGGCTCATTAGGGCTTATTTTCATAGGATGTCTTATTTTTTCATGTACAACAATTTACATTTATTCATTTATTCATGTACAAAAATCTACATTTATTCTATTATTATACAGTCATGTCATCTTCTTTTGGAACATCGTCATAACTCTCCAAACCCTGAATTCTGGCTTGAATTTCTTGCGCCTCCATTTCCTGTAGAACCATTGGCCCCAATCTCTCATGTCCAGCAATAGAGCTCTTCTTAAATGAGCACTTCTTGTCCATTAGCCTGCTCGTAGTGCATTGGCAACACAGCTGTCAGTGATTTTATCCCATGAATTCTTCACCCAAGTCATGACCTCTTGCAGGCGAGGTGTCACAGAGTTTCCATGCTGATTTCTCTCCATTCTATTTTTTTTTATTTCAATTTTAATTTTTTTTTTCCATTCTATTTTCAATGCAGTCATTGATTTCCATGTGCAAATGATCCTTGAATGGCTTGTTTATTGCAATATCAAGAGTCTGGAGATAGGCAGTCATTCCTGCGGGAATCATTATTTGATCTATTCTTCTCTCTGCAACGAAGTTCTTCATGTCTTTAGTGCAGTGAATGCTGGCTGAATCCCAGACTTGCAGACTTCTTTGTCCACCTCACAAAACAAGTGGCAGCATTAAATCGACCCACTTCCTTATAACTGCTTGGGTGCACCAGGCTTTTTCGGTTTCAAGAACATAAATGCCTGAAACATGTTCAACCTTTTTTTTCTTGCCCTTAGTGATGATTAGAGGTGGGGCTTTCTTTCCATCTGGACGAATTGCCAAAATACAGGGAACACGGGCACTTTCATAACCAGTGGAGGGAATGTAGATTGATGAGGCACCCCTCTGATCAATTGTCATTGAGATCCTTGGCCCATAAACACTGCAGTTTCATCCATAGCAGTCATGTTGGAGAGTTGGTATTTAGAAAAGTCGATGCCATCAACAAAGGACTTGAACTCAAGTGCACGTTTAATAACTTCAGTATCTTCCAGCTTGAACAGTGTTGTCGATCTTCTTAGAGACAGTTCATATCGCTGAAGGAAGCCATCCAGCCAGCGCTGTGATGCTTTGAATTCTTCTGGTGTGTCATTAACTGTGGTGTCATTGCAAGGGCAAATGCTTGAATATCAGTCCTGCACACAACCAAAGCCTTTGCTCTCCTGTCAGCAATCCATTCACAGAGGATGTCTTCCAGCTCAGGAAATAATGGTTGCCGACCTGATCCACACTTGTGCTTCTTAGCATTTCCCTTGTCCACCTGTTGACTGAGGTTATTGTACTCTGCTCGCCATTTTCAGATCATTTGGAGATCCAACTTCTTCTCTTTGCAGAAAGCTGTGAGATTCTTGTCCCGGGAGTCCTCCATGATTCCTTTCTTATACTCAGTGGAATAGCTCTTTCTTTTTGCACTCATCTTGTCGGGGAGTCAAAATATTATTCCCTTTAAATCTACCATTAAATCAAGTGTTAATTGAAGACTTACGAGACAGGAGTGGCAACAAAAAGGATGACAGTTAAGAATGATGGTCCACACAAAAGCGACGAAAAATTGCAGGCACAAAATTCAGAAAATGTTTCTTTATTTCACACAAGTGCTTTAAGTACCTCCGTTATAACACATGACGTACTGAATTATGAAGATTCATATTAGACACAACCACATCCGTTCGTTATCAAGTACACACATTATTCCTGTGTTATGTCTGTACTCTGATTGGTCATTTGGCAATAAGTCCCGAGTTCATCTGTTTACTTACATAGGCATTTACCTCTCGTCCAAAGGTGCCTTCTTGGGTATTTACAAATACTTAATTATAATTTATATTATCATTGATTTTAAGTATTCATATCAATAATATTATTTATTTATATTTAATTGTATACTAGTATTATTATTTTATAATTCAATACGTTCATCGTGTGTTGCCACAGATGTTCTAAATGCTTCCATCTGGCTGACAAACTTAGCTGAAGCTTATTTTCGGGGTAGGACTTATATTACAAGCATCCTGAAAAATCATGCTAGGGCTTATTTTCCGGGAAATACAGTACATGCATTCTAATGACAAAAGATGTCATTGTTAGGCTAACATTTCACTACCTGGTGAGTCAAGAAAGTAGCCCCCTTCCTGAAATAGACTGAGCACAGGATCTTGATTTGCAGTTCATTAAGCAGTAACATTTTTTTCCTCTGTCCAAGTGGCAATCAAAAGATGATTTTTTTTTAACCTGTAGAAAACTATCATAGTAAATGGATCACAGTAGCATGAGAAAGAAGTTTATCAGAGTGATGACTTAGGTAGTCACATAGAAAATAAGGTTTAATTGTTTTCTCGTGTATTGTTGAATATCTGCAACAGTAGTATTCACTTTATCTTTTTTAGCCTGCGGTACCATGTTGCACAATAAACTGTGAGCAGTAAATATATGAGAATCATATGGATAGTCTACATGCGTTTAAAACATATATATATATTAATGATTTAATTTGCCTGTGAAAATAAAGTTATTTGGCTAGCAGGCAGGGGATAAACTGTTTATTAAAAACTCAGAGCGGGGGCGGCCAGGTGGCTCAGATGGTTGGAGTGCTGTGCTCCTACTACTGGGGTCACCGGTTTGATTTCCACACGGCCGGTGAGCTGCACCCTCTACAGCTAGATTGAGAACAGTGGCTGGGCTGCCGTGAGCAGCCCCGTGGCCGGCAGAAGCTGCTGTGAGTGGCCGGCAGCCAGCCAACTGACTGGCTCAGCTGGATGGGGTGTAATGCTCATAATATCAACATGGGCCAGTGAGTTGTGCCCTTCACAACTAGACTGAGAAACAATGGCTTGACTCAGAGTTAGGAGTGGAGGGGGGAAGGGGATAAAAAAAGAAAAAAACAGAAAAACTCATAGCAGAAGCAGAGTTTTAGGCAACCATAAAATAAGCTCAACTTACTCTGTAATCCACTGGAACTGATATTTCAGCATGGCCACAGATTCAGAAGTTAGTTCCTGTACAGCTATAAACAAAATATATTAATTTTAAAGACAGGCAAATGTAATCTTCCTAATTATACCGGCTCCATTAAAAGGAAGGACTCACCTGGTGATGGAAGCTTCTAAAATTCTCCCACATAAAACAATGTAAAACGTGATAAGCCACCAACTATTCAAAATGTATGGTTCGTGCACATAAAGCCTTAAAATAGCCAACTTCTCTGGCTTCATGTGAATGTTGCTGAAGTACTGTGGTTGCTTATTTTTTCGAGTCCCCCATTATATCCTCCAATGGTTCCATCTGGCCTTGTCATGGACACTATCAAATTGTTTCCCCAGACAGTTGGCCAGTACTCCAGAGTTCTTCCTGCCAAGTTGGAGAGGATTTCACAATCTAAGCAGTGCGACACACCTTTTCCTACTTTGGGAAAAAAATAATAAATACAGCTATCACCGTGATGGGGGAGAGATGCTGCAAGTTCCAGAGGGGGTTGAATGGAGATGGTTACACTACTGGCTGACGTATAACTTAGTCTTGAGATGTCGTCTTCCAGAACTTTGTTGTACACAGATTGTTGTGTTTTTATTCTTAAAAAGGCTTTCCAATCCTAACAAGTGGTGTAGTTGGTGTTTTTTGAGTGGTTTTGTTGTTGTTTTTATCAGGTGAATGCTGGTCAAAATGTTTAGTCAGGTTTCACTAGTTTTATAGCTTTTATTTTCTATGTTTTACTTAAAATGAGCCCACTTAAATCTGGTATAACTCTGTAAGAGAAAATGAATTATACAAGTGGGAATGAACTACTGACCAATAAAATATAAAGAGTAATACAAAGATATGACGATATCCTTAAATTATTTTTTAGAACCTCAAAGATTTTAAGGAAGAAAAATCATAAAAACAATAAGAAACTATAAAAGGAACAGGGAAAAATGAAATGATAATAGACAAATCATTAAAAATCCTCAAAATGAATATCTTATCTATTAGAATTAAAAGTCAATACATGGAAGAAACCGTATACTAGTCGCAAAGATTTGTGAATTTGGAGATGACACTGAAGAATTCTCAAGAAGCACAGTAGAAAGATTCATAGGAAATACAGTAGAAGGACCTTATGAGATGAGAAGTATAAAAGAACAAGTTAAACAGAAGAGCTGGTTGAAGGATTGCAAACATTCATATAATAGTAGTCCTAGAAGGAGAAAGTGCAGAAAGGCAAAAAAGATATTTTTAAGCATTGAAATTATTAGAAGAAAATGCAAGATAATTGCTGTATGAACTTGCAGGAAAATTTTTTTTTAATAGAATCAAAATCAGAAACCAAAAATAGGACAACCCACAAGATAGATTTTTAAAACGTTTTTGCTACTTTTGATGTTTTCATTTTTTTCAGTCATGGAAAGCTAGTCTCTATAGGAAGAAATGACTTTAAAATTCACCACAGAGCTTACATGTGGGTTGACATATATTTTCAGGTTACCAATTTACTTGGTTATTAAAAGCTTTACTGTATCCTACATGAATGAAGGTGGAGGGCTCATACTAAGTCCTTAATTAGAAAGGGAAGATATCAAAGAGATTCAAGAGACAAAGGGAAGGCTTCTAATTTACATACAGCTTGTCCTGTGCCCCTTTGTGAGGTATCTGCTGAGATCATCTCTAAATGGGAAGTTTAACTTTTCAAATTTTACTTTATAGCAGGAAATTTTTACAATTCAGACAAATATGCCAAGAAATTCTTTGCCAAAATCAACTTCCCAGAATAATAATTTCCTATTATTTCACAAAAGAACCCCCCCCTTTTTTTCCTTTAGTAGATGATCTCTCTAGAGATTCAGATTAGTCCTCTCAGAGGAGAACCTATTCTGTTTGATGTATTTTTTTTTAAATTTATTGGGGTGACATTTGTTAGTAAAATTACATAGATTTCAGGTGTACAATTCTGTATTACATCATCTATAGATTTCAGGTGTACAATTCTGTATTACATCATCTATAAATCCCATTGTGTGTTCACCACCCAGAGTCAGTTCTCCTTCCATCACCATATATTTGATCCCCCTTACCCTCATCTCCCTCCCCCCACCCCCCTTACCCTCTGGTAACCACTAAACTATTGTCTGTGTCTATGAGTTTTTGTTTCTCATTTGTTTGTCTTGTTCTTTTGTTGTGTGTGGTTTATATACCACATATCAGTGAAATCATAGGGTTCTCTGCTTTTTCTGTCTGACTTATTTCACTTAGCATTATACTCTCAAGATCCATCCATGTTGTAACAAATGTTCCTATATCATTTTTACTTACCACCGAATAGTATTCCATTGTGTATATATACCACAACTTCTTTATCTATTCATCTATCGAAGGGCATTTTGGTTGTTTCCGTGTCTTGGCTACCGTAAACAAAGCTGCAATGAACATTGGAGCACACGTGTGTTTATGGATAAACGTTTTCAGATTTTTTGGGTAGATACCCAGCAGAGGGATTGCTGGGTCATATGGTAATTCTATTCGTAATTTTTTGAGGAACCTCCACACTGCCTTCCATAACAGCTGCACCAGTCTGCATTCCCACCAACAGTGTATGAGGGTTCCTTTTTCTCCACAGCCTCTCCAACACTTGTTACTATTTGTCTTGTTGATGATAGCCATTCTGACTGGGGTGAAGTGATATCTCATTGTGGTTTTTATTTGCATTTCTCTGATGATTAGTGATGTTGAGCATTTTTTCATTGTTTATTTGCCATTTGTATGTCCTCTTTGGAGAAATGTCTCTTCAGGTCCTCTGCCCATTTTTCAATTGGATTGTTTGTTTTTTTGTTGTTGAGTTTCATGAGTTCCTTGTATATTTTGGAACTTTTAACATTGTGGTTTTTATATCATAGGTTGTGGTATATTAACATGTATTTTCATTTTCATTTAGTGTGACATATTTTATAATTTCCTTAGTGATTTTTTGACCCATGGATTATTTAGGAATACATTCTTTCTTTTCCTTTTGTTGTTGTTCGTTTTTAGTGTATCTTTGTTACTGATTTCTAGTTTATTCCATTTGGGCTTATAAACATACTTTGTATGATTTTCTCTTAAATTTGTTGAAAGTTGTTTTATCCACCATAATAAAATTTTTCTTTGTGAGTTTTTTGCGTGTACTTGAAATGATTGTGTATTCTTCCATTGTTGGGTGTGATATTTTAAGTGTCAATTAGGAAAAGTTGGTAGATTGTATTGTTCAGGTCTTCCATAGCTTTATTATCTTCGGTCTTCTTACTCTATATTGAGAGTTTTATACAGAAAGCCAAGGTGTATTGTGAATTCATCACGTATTTATTTTGGTCTGTTGGTGTTTTGCACCCCTGTTATTAGGAGTATACTCTATTAGGATCTTTTTTTCTTTCTTTTTTTCTTTTTAAATTTATTGGGGTGACAATTGTTAGTGAAATTACGTAGATTTCAGGTGTACAATTCTGTATTACATCATCTATAAATTCCATTGTATGTTCACCACCCAGAGTCAGTTCTCCTTCCATCACTATATATTTGACCCACCTTACCCTTATCTCCCTCCCCCCAACCCCTTACCCTCTGGTAACCACTAAACTATTGTCTATGTCTATGAGTTTTTGTTTCTCATGTGTTTGTCTTGTTCTTTAGTTGTTTTTGGTTTATATACCACGTATCAGTGAAATCATAGGGTTCTCTGCTTTTTATGTCTGACTTATTTCACTTAGAATTATACTCTCAAGATCCATCCATGTTGTCACAAATGTTCCTATATCATCTTTTCTTACTGCCGAATAGTATTCCATTGTGTATATATGCCACAACTTCTTTATCCATTTGTCTATTGAAGGACATTTTGGTTGTTTCCATGTCTTGGCCACCGTAAACAAAGCTGCAATGAACATTGGAGCACACATGTCTTTATGCATAAATGTTTCCAAATTTTTTGGGTAGATACCCAGGAGAGGGATTGCTGGGTCATATGGTAATTCTATTCGTAATTTTTTGAGGAACCTCCACACTGCCTTCCATAACAGCTGCATTCTTTAAAGAAATAGAACAAAAAATCATCAGATTTGTTTGGAATCCCAAAAGACCCAGAATAGCCAAAGCAATCTTAAGAAAAAAGAACAATACTGGAGGTATCACACTCCCTGACTTTAGCTTGTACTACAGGGCTACAATAATCAAAACAGCATGGTATTGGCAGAAAAACAGACACATAGACCAATGGAATAGAATTGAGAACCCAGAAATAAAACCACATAAATATGGACAGAAAATTTTTGACAAAGAAGCTAAAAACATACAATGGAGGAAAGACACCCTCTTCAATAAATGGTGCTGGCAG
Source organism: Rhinolophus hipposideros (assembly GCF_964194185.1). NCBI lineage: Eukaryota > Metazoa > Chordata > Mammalia > Chiroptera > Rhinolophidae > Rhinolophus > Rhinolophus hipposideros. The sequence goes on from NC_138069.1 coordinate 7,326,842, forward strand.
AATTGGATAGCTACGTGCAAAAGAATGAAACTGGACTGCTATCTGTCACCATGTACCAAAATTAATTCAAAATGGATCAAAGACTTAAGCATAAGACCTGACACAATAAACTGCATTGAAGAAAACATAGGTACTAAACTTATGGACCTTGGGTTCAAAGAGCATTTTATAAATTTGACTCCAAAGGCAATGGAAGTAAAAACTAAAATAAACGAATGGGATTATATGAAACTGAAAAGCTTCTGCACAGCAAAAGAAACTATTGACAAAATAATGAGGGAACCAACTGAATGGGAGAAGATTTTCGCAAACAGTGCCTCTGATAAGGGGCTAATATCCAAAATATACAAGGAACTCATGAAACTCAACAACAAAAAAACAAACAACCCAATTGAAAAATGGACAGAGGACCTGAAGAGACATTTCTCCAAAGAGGATATACAAACGGCAAATAGACATATGAAAAAATGCTCAACATCACTAATCATCAGAGAAATGCAAATAAAAACCACAATGAGATATCACCTCACCCCTGTTAGAATGGCTATCATCAAGACAAATAGTAACAAGTGTTGGAGAGGCTGTTGAGAAAAAGGAACCCTCATACACTGTTGGTGGGAATGCAGGATCTTTATTTCTTCATACTCATAAATCATTATGAAATGTCCTTTTCTATTTCGGTCTATATTCTTGTCCTACTTGTCCAAGCTTTACTTTGTCTTATGTTAACATAGCTTTCAGCTTTCATGTTAGAGTTCGTATGGTATATATTTTAATATACGCATGAGATTCTGATGTGGCTTATTAGATACTAAGTGTATTTGTAAAACCAAACTGTGTGAGCCAATAATAAAATTTGCATCAATCACCAATTTACAAAATACAACGGTAAGAAAATAAAAATGTAGAAAGACGTGCATAGCAAATAAGATTAGCAATGTTTTAACAACTGTTGAAACTTGGTGATGAGTAATTGGGAGTTTATTATTCTATTCCCCCTATATGTTTAATTTTGTCATTAAAAACTTAAAAAAGAGTAAAGGAATATATGTAAGGTAAGGATATATTATAGAAGATGGAAAGATGCTAATTGGGTTGTAACAAGCAGAAAAATGTGAAGTAATATAATTCAACAAGGGGAAATGGTTTTTTCATTGAAGAAGGCAGGTGTCACAAAATTCGTCACAAAAGAAAAAACGTAAGATAAAGATTATTAAAAAATGCCAAATAATTCCTTTTAATGAGGAATTAAAAATCAATTAAAATACAAAAAATATGATGAAACAGTGGTCAGTAAAATAATAAGGGGTTAAACTGACTGTAATATGTGTGGGAAAAAGTATTGGCTTTCACTAGGAATAGAACTTAAAACACAAGGAGGGTAAAAATATGTAAACAAGCATCTTGATTTTTAAAACATGTATCCTCAAATATAATGAAAACAATACCATGAATTGTTAATGATAGTTAAACACAATAATTTTTAATCACTTCTTATATGCCAAAAACTGTACATGCAATATCTGTAATCTTCACAAATTTCACTGCAAAGGCTGGTTTGAGATCAATTCTTACAGCTCATTCAGTTAACTCTAAAAGTCCATTCAGAAATATCTGTTTTTTCTATTTATTTACAAAAAGGTGCTTGTAGAAATTCAGCTACAGAATTAGCCAGACAAGTTCCTTTTTCTGAATATAAACAGATATTTGTATCAAAATAGTTACATCATTCCATTCATCTACAGTTTTTTCTTTCTTTTGGCTTTGTCTGATAGTATGTATCAAAATCAGAGGCATGATTGCAGTATTAGCTGATGACTTTCTTTCCTCTTTTCTATCACAGTTGTAAAGAGTTTGCTTACAAATTAACATTGTAGACTGGATGTACTCCACCATCACTCCATTCTAGTTCAGTAAGTACTTCTACTTATTATGGCTTTTCAATAGCTCAAGCCTGAGAGCTGCAAAGGATTTGTTTTTTGACATCTTGTTTCAAGTTGTTTGGCTTGCCCTTTAGTTTTATTTTTTCCGTAGACTCCAGAATGGAACATGTATTAATTACTTCGTGTTTTCTAATCCTGCTTTTCTGACCACTTGAAATCAAATTGATCCTTTTCTTGTACAGAGACATTAACTCATATAACTGCTAAGAATATGCTTTGATAAATTAAGAAACTTTGATAAATTAAAGTCTAGGGAATTAATTCTTCCTATATGAACGTAAAACTTAACAGAAGAAAATTACTAAATTTTCATAATTACACCTGGAAATTTAGTATGCATTTTAGCCTAATTGTAGATTAATCCTGTTTGCTTATATATTTATAAAACAAAGTAGGTTCTTTTCTCAATATAAAACAATGTACCTACATAGAGTGACTATTTTTCTAGATTTTAATTTCTTTCTTTACTTTCTTCTGTCTCCCCCAACCCCCTCACAACACACACACACACACACACACACATCTGTCCATCGTGGCCTTTACATTAACTCTATCTTGTATCTAAACTTTATTCATTAAATGAATTGCTCATATCAAAAGCTATGGTGAATTTTTTTTCAAAGCTTTTAAAGCACCTCAGGATAGTAATCTGAAATTTTAAGATAATCTGAAAAATATAAGTATACTAATACTCTACAGCATTAGAATACAATACTGTGAATTTCTTAAATGTGTTATGGGTGAGAGTTCATCCTTTATGTTGTTTTTGTAAGGCATTTTATTTCCTGTTGTATTTTTGCAACTAATGACCTGAGTCATTCTGAGATTTTAAAACTAGGTGAATTTGTTCTTTGTTCCAAAACTAGTATTAAGATATCTGGTTTAGATTAAATCTTGTTTTATGCCATAATGGTTCTGATCTTATTTATATATCCTCTTTTTTGCTAGCTATTAGATACAGTATATATTAAATAGCTATACAAAAGTAGAAAAAAAAAGACATAAATGATTTTGTCAGTTTTACTACATCAACTAAAATTTATAGCCATAAGCAACATATGATCATGGAAATAAAATAGTTCAAAGCATCATATCATAAGAGAAAGAGTACAATAAGCAAGGGGAGCAGAGAAGAGAAAAAATATCAAATAGGAATAAATTCCAGTCTAAACCACTTCAGCAAATTTAGAGAAAAGATACTCTAGCAACTCAGAAAAATAAATTGTTTTCAGGGAGAGGAAGTTAAATAGAACATTTCGAAACACAAAAATAAGAAGAAAATTTTGACTTGCTCCTTTACATTTTAAAATAGATTCATGTAAAATCTTTCAAAACTGTGTATTGATTTTGTTGTCTGGATCCTGTAAATCCATGTCAAAGTCTCCCTGACCTGTGAGAGTTGCATTATTTTTTGAGTATCAGATAATATTTTGATAGTGTTATGCTTATTTTTCAGCACTTTCTTCCTCATTATCTGTGACTATTTTCCTCCTTTTCCTTTCATTATTGCCTCTCCATTTACATCCTAGCAGTTCCTTCTTCAAAATGCATGCACGAATGCAAACACTCTAATTCATTCTTTGACTGTACCAAAAAAGAATTGTGTGTATTCCACTCATTCAGGTTTTTATACTTTTACTATATAGATACACGTCCATAAACACTACCAGTGTTGTTTTTACATTTTTAAATTTTTATTTGTTTTCTAAAATAAAAAACGTCACTTTAGATTTCTTTTACAACTGATTTTTTCCACTCATTGTTTTGTTTTTTAGGTTTAGCTAGGTCAGCATGTACTCGTACATTCATTTAATTTAATTTAACTGTGTATAACGATAAGCAGTCAAATACTGGCAAATTTATATCATTTAATCTAATCAATTGTAGGGATATCCACAGAGTAGGTGTGAGTAAAAGAGAGTTTTCTAGATTATACACCTTGACGTAAAACTGCTAGGTCAGAGGTGCATTTTCAACATATTTAGGTCAGCCCCATTGTTATAGAGGTTGATAAAGTAATTAGTCTCTCATGAGCCATCAAGCCTTTCTATTTTTTTATATCAAGCTTTTAATTTTTGCCAGTCTTATGGGAGAAAATAATACCTTTGAAAAAAACCTTAGAGATTCAAAATTCCTAGCAAGGTTGAGAATCTACAAAAATTTTGGCCACTTGGATCTTCTTATTTTAATTCATTTTTTATTACCATTAAGTACTGTTTTATTATTATTATTATTTCAATATTAAATTCTACTTGAAAATGTGCTGTATTTTTTTCCTATTGGACAAAAGTTTATTGCAATGTCACGAGATATAACCATTTTATTGGTTTGCGTATTCTTTTTCTAAAAAATTCCTCACTTGAGTGCATGTTTGAGTAGGCAGATTATATCAATCTAATTCTGCATTATACCCACCATGGCAACTATAACATAGAAGGTTCTTGATAAATATTGATTGGATCAATAAACACGCAGTCTTATGTTTCTAACAGCCATTTACTGAAAAACTAAACTAGGTATTCAGGATGCAGAATGCATATAACAGAGTTCCTGTCAGTCAGTGACTCACGTGGACCTTGAGGAAGATGATTTTCAATATTCTGATCTGAAACGTTCTCTTTCTTTAAGACATCATCACCAATTTAAATATAAATATAAATTTAAACGTAAATTGCTTGCCTTCTGCCAGAATTTCCTGTTGTTTTGTCAATTTCATTTCTACCTGTCTTAATCCCAGCTCAGTCACCCAGGGTGGGATCTCTGATTCTGGTATCCCTCCATCCCCTCCAACCTCCTCCCCCCGACAAATATAGCTTCCTTAGAGCTTCCTTTTTGTCCAGACAGGAAGGAATGGAATGGGACAATGTTTATAACTAGACAATGGGGCTGCACTGACTGTGAATCCTCCTTTAACTACACAAAATGAAGATGCTATTCAGCAATCATTCCCTGAGCATGTACAGGAATTCAGAGGAATTAAACCAGTTCAGCAATGTCTCCCGTATGGTGGCGACCCAGACACAGTACACCTGGACCTGATGGGATAGAGGAATTGCAAGGTGTGGAAGATAATTTGTGTGGTCTTCCACTCTTCATGCCTACTTCCACACCCCAGAAACCTCGGCAAGTTTCTCCCTGCGCTACTGCTCATGCTCAGATGCTGTGTACATTCATCCAATCAAGACAGCCATCTATTCACAGCCTTACTTTTAATTACTCATTCTAGTTATTAACCTCACTTTTTATTAACCTTACTTTTAATTACCCATTCTAGTACTCAAACTATTATTCTGAGTATGAAAAGGGACACAAGTCCCTATGATGTTACGCTTTTTAGTAAAACATGCCATGTTTCCCCGAAAATAAGACCTAGCCAGACAATCAGCTCTAATATGTCTTTTGGAGCAAAAATTAATATAAGAACCAGTCTTACTTTACTATAAGACTGGGTCTAATATAATATAATATAATATAATACTGGGTATAATATAATATAATATAATACCAGGTATAATATAATATAATACAATACAATATAATATAATATAATATAATACTGAGTCTTATATAATATACTATAAGACTGGGTATAATATAATATAATATCAGGTCTTGTATTAATTTTTACTCCAAAAGACACATTAGAGCTGATTGTCTGGCTAGGTCTTATTTTTGGGGAAACACGGTATGCCTTCATTGAGCGAAATGTCGCCTGTGACCAAGCTGATAAAGATTGCATTCCCCAAATTTTGTGGTATTCTTAGCTATTGCTTCCTCTATAGGCTGAGTGAAGCCCCAAAGAGAATACATGTCCATTCTAGTCAGAATTCATTTGAAGCCACTTAGAGCTACTGGTAAGGATCCTAAGGGTTATGCCTGTTTGCCATGGCCAGCTAGCTACTGTCTCTGGGAAATGTTACGCATCTTTATCTCCTGCTGTGATCAAAGACTGTACAGACTACCACGAGCAGCTTCATAATGTGATAAAGATATGGTTATTCCACACAGTGCTTCATAGTTTGAGCACTTACTGACCTCCTTGTTTGAGATACACGAGTAGCTACAGCTGAGATTTAAATAGGGTGCATCTTTTGCACCCCAGTCCCTTGCTGAGCCGGTTGTGGAGGTTTTCTGAGCAGCTACCTGAACTCACTTTAGTTCTGCCTTGGAATCCCTACAGCATGTTTGTAACTGCACTCCCCACCCAAATATATTTTTAATTGTGCAGTTCCAGGCCTTGTTTGCTTGACCACATGGCAAGGCAATTGGCCATTGCCTATGAGTCCATAAAAATAAAAATACTTTTCTTGGGGAAGAGCACAATTGTTTTCGAATTGCCCAACATGCTGTCCTCAATTCTGCCCATTGTCTAGCCTTACATTTGCCCTCATCAACTAATGTTTTTATCAAATGCAAGGAAAATACTGGCAGATTTTCAAATTGCATTGCATCCCTGAATTCAGGAACTTCCATTACACACCAGGAAGTTTGCTATATGAGAAAAATCTTAGGGCTTAGGAGCTGACAGTTCTAGGGCTTCTGTCATCAGTCCCCAAAGAAGGGCTGCAACCTGATCATGGGTACAGTAATCTCCCTAGCTCACCCTCCCTCCACACCCATCCACACACACCAGAACCCCAGCCAGGAGCATGGTCTATTTTATCAATAAACTCTGCTGAAAGGCTCTAGCCTTGTAGGAATGTCTCTCTGATGTTATCTGTAATAACATAATAGGTATTTCAGTTCTCAGAATAATTTGCGTCCCTTGGTGGTGGGAGGTCTCTCTACCAAAGCCCAGAGAAGGACCATCAGTTATCTCAAAGGGGTATATCCAGCTGCAGTGTCAGATGCTTTGTGAGTCTTCTATTCCAGTGGTCACTGCTGAGGGACAGTGTTAGGATTTTTCCAGAGACAGGTCTCCATGGGTTCACAAAGCAGATATTGCTCGCTTTCATAAGATTGTTAGCACCAGTAATGGAAGAAGATACTGAATGTAGGCAGTGATGGGAGCCATATTTTAAAACCATCCTTGAAACAATGCGATAATATTTGGGAAATGTGACAACATTGTGTGAAAATGACTGTGGATACATTTGTAAGATACTTCAATGTAATTTAGTCATTTATACACACGTCTTTTGACCTTTAATAAAACAACAGGTATATCCTTCCACTCAGTATGAACCAACTGCCTACCATCCTTCATACAAAGAAAGATGCTTTTAGCACCTACTCAAAAGGGACAGGAAAGTCTCAATAGCCACTGCATCCACCCCCGGATAGCTGCCCTGGTATCCATTCCAGGGCAGCACAAATACCCCTAGTTCAGTCCCAGTCTCACCAGAAGGCTCTTTAATACAGACACCTCATTATCATGTTCATCATCACCCCTTTATTATATAAAATAATAAGAGGAAAGGAAGAAGTCATTAGTGATTACATGTTTTATGTCTGTGTATGTATAATATTCCCTGTGTGTGTGTTTGTATGCTAGGCATTTTAGCCCAGAGGCTTTTAATTAGGAAAAATTAAATGCTTTTATTCCATTCCACTTTTCCTTTCACATGAGGCAAAAAGAACTTCCCAGTCCTGGCCATCTACATGCTAATGCCAAATCCACCAGAAGTTCAAAATGGCCTACAGGTTTCCTTCCCACTAGGGAAGAGATATGGACTTGATTTCCTCTAAGTGGTGTAATTTATCCTTTCCAAAATATTTTTTCCATTCCTACGTCATTGGGTGTTGTAATGACTTTATCATTAAATGATGACAATTGTTTGGAGTGTCATCAGCAACAGACCTAGATTTCTAAAGGCATGGAAAAAAACACTCGAAGGCATTTAAATTGGGTACAATTGACTGGCCCATGAAAGAGAATGATGGGTTATAACACTGGTTTTTTTTGTTTGTTTCTTATTTCTCTTAATGATCTTTTGAAGATTCTCGTTTACAAAGGACTTTTGGTGATGTTGCTTGTAGGTGCAGCAGGCTGGGAAAGACACTGTATTTCAAAATATTTGTGTTCTGACCACAGATTTTGGAGGAACTCCACAATTTTCTTTTAAAACTCATAAGAATGCCTGTATGGGAATGAAAGAGAATATGGTCATCTGGGAAAAATCAGAGTTGGCCTAACCCAGAAGAGGATGACTGAAGGTAGGTCACTTGATTAATAGCTTGGGGGGCAACCTGTGTTATTTTCTCCTCTTTTGGAGTAAGAAGGAATGAGGAAACACAACAGGAAATGTGCCTAATAAATAAAACATTTATGTCTTAGCTCTTAAAGTCATCTCGTCTTTGTTATGTGGGAAAACATGAACACTGATTAATACTGTTGCTTTTTTGCTTTTTCTAGTTTGATCTAACTGTGCAGCATATAATTGAAGGAGATGAAGCTGTATTAACCTGCTAAGTTGATTGAACCCCTACAATCTTCTAGATACTATATATAGAAATTGTTTATGAATCTCTTTAGGTCAATTTTACTGAACCATTAATAGAACAAAAGACTGATTTGAATATAAATTCCAAAAGCTATAATAATATGAAAATGTGCAAATCTCAAGAGTATTTTTTATACTAACATTATATAATATTTTATTTTTATTTGTAGTTCTGTGTGGTAAGAATGTATAATCTGTGCAGGGGGTGATTGGTTCTTAAAAGGAAAGCATTTATTTGATCAAAACCATCTTTCTACTGAGTGTGCTCTTAGGGAATTAGTTTGCCAAAAATTTCTAGAAAACAGTAGGAAATCAGTGTAAATTTTACATTCAAGTTAATTTAGCTAAAAAACAAATCCATACAATTACCAGCTTATGTGTGCTTGTCAAAGAACAGAATTAGACTTAAGACTAAGTATTTCTCAACTCTGAGAGACTTGCATATTTAAGAACAAAATAGTTCTCTTAGGTTAGAACAACGATTTGTTAATATCAATCTCTTTTCTTTCTTTTCTTCTTAAGACTCAACCTTAGCCCACCTGGGAGAGAATATAAGTCACATGTTAGCAAAAATTTAGAGAATCTTTGGCAAGATGATTTCTAGGTACTTAAACTGGTCAACTTACTTCAAAACACTCACAGCTGTTGTTTTAGTTATAATTGAGGGCTTTGATTTTTGAAATCTAGGTGGAGGGTCACATGTTGTCTTTCATTTTAATTTTATTTCGCTGCTGTTTATCCATACCTTACTATACAATTAACATCTCTCTTAATTTAATGAAAATCAAGTAGTGAATAGATAAAAAACATAGTGCACACCAAATTTAATACTCACATTATTATTTCTTATACTGTACATTAACAAACAAAAAGACTGAATTTAAATCTTTTATTACCGTATTAAATGGCCAATGTAAGCTCCAATATATAAGCAAGAGCTATATTTTCTAGTACATTTGTAAAGAGTTGATTATGGAGCGAACTTTAGAGGCATTTAACTTTTTTAAAATGCCAGACAGGGTTTTGGGTTTAATAGTAAGTGATTTCACAGGAAGAATTTTTAAATAATTAAATTTGAAACACTTCTTGAGCATGAAGTATCTATTACATGATGTTCTGGGGTCCGCGATACAAAGGTGAATAAGACATCGTTTGTACCCAGAAGGAGTAAAATTCACTATTTTCTATAAGAACATTTTGAAGGAAGTACACTGTAAATAAAGGGACTCATCATGTACCAATGCCCCCAAGCTGCCATCTACTTTCCATCCCACACATATTATATACTTCATTCACATTTCTTGAAATATCAATTTCTCATCAACTCTGTTGACTTAATCTTTAAAGCTTAGAATGTGTAGATGTGTTTGTACATTACATGTTGTTTCTGTGCATTTTCATCCACGTATTTAAATATGTGTGTATAAGAGTGAGGGTTTACAGATATGCATGTAGTTTGAAAATTTTAAAACACCAATGTTTTCCGGATAACTAAAATCACAAAAATTATTGTATTGATCAGTGTTATTATCATCACTAGTAGAAATATGGGTAGAGTTAGATTAAAGGAGAGACAGGGTATCATCTCTCTCTTACATCTTACATGTACTCTTCATCTTATATAGCAATGTGTGCGAGCATGCATGCATGTGTGTACACACACACAACCACCCTGTAAATGTCTTCACATACACTACAGCTTTCTTAACCACTGGAATTAACCAAATGCTAAAGCTTTCTATTTCAAGTGCTTATGAATCACTTGAATTTTATCAGTGGATCTTCCTGAAGAAAGTCTGGCATAGGTGTAGGAATGAAAAAGAGAAAAACACAAAGTGTGCTTAGATAACAATGAATAAATTAAATTATTTAGAAAGAGAGTTATTTATAGGTAGGAAATAAGGATGAGAATATTGGAAAGCATTAGGTAGGTTGAAAATGAGGAGACTTGATTGCTAAATGAATGGTTTTGGCTTTATTTTTCACAACATGAGACATCATTAAAAGTTTTCAAACAAGCACAAAACAGGATCAAGATAGACGATTCCATGCAACTGGGAATAACATTAAAATCCCCTTCTGTGTTAAGTATAAGCTTCTCTAGAGCATGAAATGGCTCTTTTGAGTAATGTAATCTTGAAAACTTTCTTCTGCATAGAGACAATAATTAGGAGCCCACTGGAGAGAGAAGAGCAATGAAGTACATATATAGGTATCTTTGATCCATTATTGAAAGTAACTGATGAGGTCATCTTGGGTAAGTCACTCAGATCCTGTAAACTTTTTTTCAGCTTTAGTAATTCAATGAATCTATTTTTCACTGTTCAGTATGATGTTAGCTATGGGTTTTGTTATACATGACCTTTATTAGGTTGAGATGTTTTCCTTTGATACCCAATTTGTTGAGGGTTTTTATCATGAAAGGATGCTCTATTTTATCAAGTGCTTTTTCTGCATCTATTGAGATGATCATATGATTTTTATCTTTCATTCTATTAATGTGTATCCCATTTATTGATTTGAGTATGTAACCGTCCTCATATTTTAGGTATGAATCCCACTTGATCATGGTGTATAATCATTTTAATGTATTCTTGAATTTGGTTTGCACATATTTTGTTGAGAATTTTTTGCATCTGTATTTATCAGGGATTGGTCTATAGTTTTCTTATAGTGTCCTTATCTGGCTTTGATATCAGGGTAATGTTGGTTTCATAGAATGAGCTTGAAAGTGTTACTGCTTCTTTAATTTTTGGAAGAGTTTGAGAAGAATTGCCATTAATTTTTCTTTAAATATTTGTGAAGCTGTTTGATCCTGGGGTTTTCTGTGTTGGGAGGTTTTTAATTACTGGTTCAACCTCCTTACTCATTATTGGTCTGTTTAGATTTTCTGTTTCTTCCTGATTCAGTCTTGTTAGGTTGTATGTTTCTAGAAATTTATCCATTCTGCTAGACTACCTAATTTGTTGGCATATCATTGTCCATAGTAGTTTCTTATGAGCCTATGTATTTCTGTAGTATCAGTTGTAATGTCTCCTCTTTTCTAATTTTATTTACTTGATTCTTCTTTTTTTTCTTTCTGAGTCTAGTTAAGATTTGTCGATTTTGTTTATCTTTTTAAAAAACTAGCTCTTAGTTTTATTGATCCTTTCCATTGTTTTTCTGGTCTCTATTTCATTAATTTCCACTCTGATCTTTATTATTTTCTTCTGTCTACTGACGTTGGGTTTAGTTTGTTCTTTTTTTTTTAGTTCCTTGTGGTGTAAAGTTAGGTATTTGAAATCTTTTTAATTTCTTAGTATGTGTACTTATTGCTATAAACTTTTCTCTCAGAACTGTTTTTACAGTATCCCATAGGTTTTGGTATATTGTGTTTCCATTTTCATTTGAGATTTAAAAAAAATTTCCCATTGGTTGGTTCAAAATTATCTTGTTTAGTTTCTACATGTTTGTAGATTTTTCCAGCTTTCCTCTTGTTGATTTCTATTTTCATTGTGGTCAGAAAAGGTATGATTTCAATTCTCTTAAATTTGCTAAGACTTGTTTTGTGTCCTATCATATGATCTATCCTGGAGAATGCTTGTGCACTTGAGAAGAATGTACATGCTGCTGCTGTTGGATAGAATGTTCTATAGATGTCTGTCTAGAGTATGGTTCAATTCCAATAGTTCCTTGTTGTTTTTCTGCCTCTAAGATTAGGAACAAGACAAAGATGCCCTTTCTCACCACTCTTATTCCATATAGTACTGGAAGTCCTAGCCACAACAATTAGACAAGGCATTCAAATCAGAAAGAAAGAAGTAAAATTGGCAGTACTTGCAAATGATAGATTTTGATTTGTTTCTGCAATGAGGTAAATAAGGACCCAGGTGTTTATTTGTTTGTTTTTTTAATAGCTTTCTGGTCTGCCAATCTCTGCATATCAGCATAATCTCCCTGCTTGATCACAAGAAGGGCTCTGTACCTTTAAGAGTCACATCCTTGCATGATAGCATCTCATTCAGGAAGGAAAGGACTTAGGGGTGTTCTCTTGGCTTCACTCTAGTCTTTTATCTTTCTCAGAAGCCCTTCTCCAGGGACTTCCCCTTACATTTCACTGGTGAAGAATGGGTTTAAGTTCCACCCTTATGTCAATGATGTCACCATAATTGTCTTGGACCCTGGGGCTAGGTATATTAGTGTCCAAATAAAAGTTGGGTAAAAGAAGAGAGAATGGCTGCTGGATAGGCAAAAAAGAGTATTTGGCAATTTTGATAATTAATAAATGTAATTTTATTCAGATAAACGAGACTATATTAAATCTCCTGTGTTCCAGCAGTTAGGATATGACGACGAGACAAGTCATAGTTTTCTATGATTAAGCAACTCACAGTATTTTGTAGCATTTAGAAAAATAAACAGCTTTTTGTGATAAATCTATTAAAAAGTGACAATGGAGGATGAATGGGAGTGAGAAGAAAGGGACCCACACTGACAAGGGGAAGGGGAACTACCATTTACTGGACTTTTACTCTATACTAACTTTATAAATGTATGTTGAATACACTTTTTGAGTGGAAAACTAATTATAACACAGGGATGACATCAGGGCAGATGACTTAATTAATAAATCCAGGTTTAGAACTCATGACTTTAGACCCAGGGCCAGTATACTTTATCAGATATTAATTCATATGCTTAAAAAATCACATTATAAATTAATGTCTAATTGCCTAATCATATACCCATCTCTACTCTTAAAAAAAGTGTGGGCATTTTACTTTACATGTGAATATTTTTAATAGAATTCATGTCTTTGATCAGATCAAATTGAGTTCACCTACCGTGTTTCCTTGAAAATAAGACCTACCCAGACAATCAGCTCTACTGCATCTTTTGGAGCAAAAATTAATATACCTGTACCCGGTCTTATGTTATATTAATTTTTGCTCCAAAAGACGCATTAGAGCTGATTGTCCTGCTAGGTCTTATTTTCGGGGAAATATGGTAATTGGATTTTGGTCACATTTAATAAATCCACCAACCAACTATAACACTATTGCTCTTAATTTTTTCTATGGGGTAATTAAAGAAGGCTGTGCTTTTTAGAGATGGCACTTTATTCATATAGAGGAGGAAAGAAACATAGTCCTAAAATAATCTGTAAGTTTTCTGCAGTACAGCTCAAAAATAACCTGTTGAAGGGCTACTTTTTAAAAAATGAACAAAATGTTATGTTAATTGGAGGAGCTGTTAGGTAATGCCAATTACATCAACACAGTGTGTTTATTCTTAGTATGTAATATTCACCAGACTTTCAAAGTCCCACAGAAAAGTTCTGAAGCAGGAGAAAAGATCTATTTCCTAATTAGAAGTGGGTTGATCAGCGGAATTTATTAAGGGGGATTAACTATCTATTCAGAAACAAAGGACCAAATTCTTATTCCTTCTTAGCTTCAAAAGGAGCTCCAAGAAATAAGACAAGTGGAGTAGAGAAGGGAAATGGAATCTGGCTCCATTTCTCATCTCTCTGAAGGCACAGAAAGGTTCTGCGACTGCCTCAGGCAAGATAATTAATGGATGAGTTGCAATCATGAAGAAGTAACATTGGATATTACACTTTCAGCTGATCTAAAAAGTTTAAATTAAAATGTTGCTTTGGAGCAAAACTGCCAAAACAGCAAACGCTTTTAATGCTTTTTCCAAATCATTGACTTAATGTGTATATTCTTTGTCTTGTTCTGGAATTCACAGAATACCTTGGATGTTACAGTATAATATTACATTGCAGTGCTGTGTACTCGCTTGGAATATGGCACCTACTAATCATTTTATAGTATTTGGCATTTTACAATAGGTGTTTTAAACCATTGTAAAATTCATTGCTTTTGTTAAATTAACTTTTTTTGCAAAGTTAAAATATTTTATCATAGGAAAGCTACATATTAACTAACAAAAACAGTAAATAGTTTCTGGAAGGATTGATTTCAATTACTACTATATTATATTATTACAAGAATGGTTACTTCACAGGAGAAATAATAACTATGGTTACTTTTGAATCAAAATATAGATAATTTTTAAAGCTGCTGTGATTATTTATCTTTCTGTCACACAAAGAAAAATCAATAAAGTTCTGAACAAATTAACAGTCAAATCAATTTTAAACCAAGGGAAAATGTTCTATTAAGTTGTTTGCTATGTTTGTAAAACATCTCAGATCTTCTTTTGAAGAGAGAGATTACATAAATTTTAGATTTCTGACAAGTTATGGAGAATGTATTTCAAATTAGTTTTTCACTTGAGAAGAATTGTTTCCCTTGAAGAAATTCTTACATTGAATGTCATAAATAATTGTGATTGTGAACACCTGCACCATTTTTCAGGCTGCTGTGTGAATACAGAAGAGTAAATTGACCTTTATGACAATATTGGCTTGAGAGTAAACCCTTGGTAAACTTGCTTGTAGCTGAAAAAGAAAAAAGAAGTATCACTTCAAAATTATAAAAGAAAATTATATACTTTAAAAAATAGGATACCATTTTCCCATTTTAAATGACACATGGTTTCCATTCTTCTAAAAAATACATGGAAGTAAGTGAACAAAAATTTTAACAGTACAACTAGGTATTGTATAAATATTGCAAATCCTTTATCCTACTCTCAGACCACTTACCAGTGTTATGTTTTCTTTTATTTCCCTCCAGACCTGCCAATAGAAGCATGCTATAAAATGTTTAGGAACTCTCTATTTTCATCTGACATATCTTGTAAATCTTTTCATAGCTAAAGCATTTATTTTAATGACTACTAAGTATAAAATGGTATAGAGATAATATGATTTACCTAACTAGTCTAGTCCTGTTTCCAGGTTACTTCCTTTACAAAAGTGCTGCAAATAGCCTTTTTGAATGGTTAGGCCAGTTGTATGGAAGATTCTTAGAAATGAAATTGCCTGGGGGCTGAAACAACAAAAAAAAAACAAGTCCTTTTGCTTATAACATTTATAGCAAAAGGATTTTTCCAGGTTGGTTCTTTGTCTTTTCCAATTTATTTCTGGTGGACTTTTCTAAATGCATCAATAATAAAATTTCAATTTTTATGTGCTGAAAAGCTATGTGTACAGCTTCTAGGTTTCTATCATACCTTTGAAGGATGTACTTTGCTTTTAGATTAAAAAGACATTACCTCTTCTTTTTTTTTTTTAAAGAACTTATAAAGTTCATTGATTTTGTAAATCAATATTAAGAAAGGTAATAGTTTAGAACCCTGAAAAATTAGCATTGACAAGGTCTTGGAGTTAGTTGAGCTTTGAGCATAGGCATTGAATTCAGCTTTCTCGAATTAGCCCAGTGACATTCCTAGGAAAGGAGTGCCATAGATTAAAGTTGCTTTAGTTGCACTAAGATTTCTGGTGAGGCTATTATTGTTTCATTTGCTGTCAACATTGATTTAATAATGCCCTATATGAGAAATCAGTGACCCCATTCCGAAATATATGAAGTCTATCAAAAGTTTTATTCAGAAATACAGTTTGTCTTTTTACCTTTTCATGAAATAAAGCAATCAATTTCGTAACAAATCTTTGTTGGGTGTTTACAAAGTGCCAGGTACTGTGGTAAACCATAAAAAGAGAGAAACTTAAGCAAAACAGGCAGGATACCTGCCTTTCTGGGAATTGCAGCTATTGGTTCTCATCCATGGATCCTTTGCTTTTCAGTTTATTTAAAGATACTACCTTTCCTTTGAAATTTCTCCCTCGGAAAAATTGTCTTTACTTTCAAATGGAAAACTGAATTATCGCTTCAAAAGTGATATAAATAATAATAAAATATTGACACCCTTTTTACCATTTATTGCTGTGTGCAAGTGACTTGGCGTATCTCTTTTTTTTTCTTTTCTTTTTGCATATCACTTTTGATACTGCCCACAACCTTATGTGGTCAGAACTGGATTCCTATTTTATAGACGTTACACTTAGAAAGGCTTCAGGTCATTTTCATCTAACTTTTCGACACAGCCTTTTCAGTACTTGCAAATAGTAAACTTGGTTAACCGTTTGTCCAGGTGGTTAAGGATACAAAACTCAGCCAAGGGGAGATGTAAATTAAGTCCAAGCCAATACAATTAAATCTTGCATGTTGTCAACAGTAGACCATAGTTCTTTATTTTGGAGTTGTATAATTTTAATGTTGATTTTTAAAAATTGGTTTGATTAATTTACATCTCAGTTTTTTTTTTACCTGGACATCCTTGGGCAAAATACTTAATCTTTCTAGGTTGACCTTTTATAAAATAAGAATAACAGTTCCAATTTCCAGCCTTGTTGGCAAGATTATACCATTTTATGACTTTAACTCACCTCACATATAATATTCAACCCAGAAAGTAGACAAAAGTTTTGCATATTTTAAGTCTTTATGATAGTTGGAAAAATATAAGGCATCAAGTATGTTTATAAATATATGTGTGTATTTATGGGAATGGTTGTGTATTTTATTTATTATTTCTATAATGCATATATTTGTTATATTGTAGTAAAGTTTATATAAAAGTTTGAAATGTAGTTCAATAGTTGATATTGGAAATTTTTGCCAGTTTTGATGATTTTCTGCCTTGGATGGCTATAATAGTGGTTTACTCTTCTTTGGGAAAATATGAGGAAAACATACTCTCTATTTCAAGTACACATTTTTATTTTTGTTCAAATAACAAATAATTTTAAAGTATTAGTATATACAAATATGTACTGTTCAATGCTTCACTTATTCTTTGGTCAGCTTTTTCACTTCCAAAGTATTAGTATATACAAATATGTACTGTTCAATGCTTCACTTATTCTTTGGTCAGCTTTTTCACTTCCATAAAACTCAGTTTCTTTTCTATAAAATACGAATAACACTTACTTATAGCCTGCCATAAAACTTAAATAAAATATCTATAAATATATGCAAAACAATGACTTGTATTTCCAGGCTCAATAAATGGACATGCCCATTCTCCTTGACAATGAAAAGTCATATATATATACTAAATCTAAAAATGGAAAAATGATGAAACCAAAAGGAAGTCACCAACTTGAACTCTTTATTCTGGACAGTCAACAGACTACTTTTCAATATTAAAATTCCTTAAATGTGTAAAATGAAGTTACCTGAGATACTGCTTCTCAAACAGTTTCCCCTGAAGTTCTGTTTATAAAACAGAAAAACTGATGAAAATTTCTGACAATTGGAAGAATAAAATTAAGTTTTGATTTAAAAAAATTTTGCTAATTTTATATTTAACTCCATAATAAGAAAGGGATGCAATAAAAGCTGGTGATTACACCATAAACTTTGTAGCAGAGCAGATAAGTTTTAAATTTAGGATATATTATACGAGGTCTGGCAATTAAGTTCGAGAACTTGTGCAGCACATTGCTAACCTTTTTTGATGCCAGAGGGATTATTCATTATGAATTTGTACCACCTGGACAAACGGTTAACCAAGTTTACTATTTGCAAGCGCTGAAAAGGCTGTGTGAAAAAGTTAGATGAAAATGACCTGAAGTTTTTGCCAACAATTCATGGCTCTGGCATCATGACAATGCACCAGCTCATACGGCACTGTCTGTGAGGGAGTTTTTACCCGGTAAACAAATAACTGTATTGGAACACCCTCCCTACTCACCTGATCTGGCCCCCAATGACTTCTTTCTTTACCGAAGAGAAAGGAAATATTGAAAGGAAGACATTTTGATGACATTCAGGACATCAAGGGTAATACAATGACAGCTCTGATGGCCATTCTGGAAAAGAGTTCCAAAGTTGCTTTGAAGGGTGAAATAGGTGCTGGCATTGGTGCATGGCTTCCCAAGGGGAGTACTTCAAAGGTGACCGTAGTGATATTCAGCAGTGAGGTATGTAGCACTTTTTCTAGGATGAGTTCACGAACATAATTGTCAGGCCTTGTATATTTGTGACAAATTATTAGTTTCTCTGAGCCGTCAAGTAAAATTGACATTAGAGAGATATATCATGTTTATCTTGGCATATTGCTAAGAGAAAATGACAATATTTTCATATAAATTTTGATATCTTAAGATTTTCTTCAGATGCATTGGAAATAAGATTTGATATAGAGATGAATGATTCCACAAATGTCATGTTTAATTATCGTTTTTGTAGATTATTTTAGTTTGTGACCTACAGAACTGATTTCACTAATGTAACAGATTGACTAAACAAGAACTTAAAAAGCAGATGTTTATTTCTCTCTCATGTACAATTACAGGAGTTGGTCTAGGGCTGTAGAGAGGCTTCACCATTGTTAGAAACCCAGAATCTTTCCACTGTGTTGCTCTGCCATGTACAACAAGAATCTTCCATCTAGCAGTTACCCAAGTTCTTGCTATTATGTTTCATCCTAGGTAGTGAAATGGGAAAACTAGAGGGGAGGGCATGAGCCGTCCTTTTAAGGGCATACTCTCAGAGTTGCACACTTCCCTTTGGGTCACTTTTCATTGGCCACTTCTATCTGCAATGGAGGGTGGAAATTAGTCTTTAATTTAGTAGCTATGTACTCCAATAAAAAGTGAGGATCCTATAACTAATGGAAGAACAAAATAAAGGAACAAACAAAACAGAAACAAACTCATAGACACAGAGAACAAATTGATGGTTGCCAGATGGGAGCGGGGCTTGGGAGGCTGGATGAAAAAGTTGAAGGGATTAAGAAGTACAAATTAGTAGTCACAAAATAGTCATGGGGATGTCAAGTACAGAATAGGGAATATAGTCAATAATATGGTAATAACTATGTATAGTGCCAGGTGGGTACTAGACTTATCAGGGATCACTTCATCAATTATATAAATGTCTAACCACTATACTGTACACCTTAAACTAATGTAAAATAATATTTCATGTCAACTGTAATTGAAACATAAAAAAATATAAATAAAATTGTGGAGTGGGATAGACTCTATATCTACTTGGAAATGTAATCTCATTCATACATGGAATTCCTTGGAACTTAGAGCCTGGCTTATCTCTGTTACAGGCCATTCTTGTGTATATTAATTGATGTAAGTCTCACATATGAATGTCACCTGTCATGGCATCCCAAAAAGGGGAACGTTATTGTGAACCTCTGTTCCTGAGAGTAAAGTCTAAATAAACTCAGCCTGTGAGTCAAAGCCTGCCAGAAAAAAAAAAAAAAAAGAATTTTCTACATATGTATATTTTTAATGTATTTTGTTATGTCTGTGTTGTTCCCGTCACTGAAGATTAAAATATATAGTCAAAGTCTACAATTATATAATGTACTTGGAGATATACAATTAGGTACTCTTGGAACTTTTCTTCTTAAAACTAAATAAATATTTCAATCGTAAAGCATTTATTTGCCTTTTTTAGCTCTTTACATCATTATTGTAGTTTTCTCTATACTCTTTCCAACTTCCCCTCACATAGAAAATGAAGTATTGTATAAAATTGTTTATAGTGTTTGTCAAGCATTCATTATAAGACTTAGTCTAACAAAGTGATGATGCAGTGTACCCTCCTGTTTATGCATGAGTATGTATTATGTTTGCATTTTAACAGTGACAGCCCATGACTGATTCATGGCCACTGATGAGTCATTTTCTTGATTAATTATGTTAGGCCTGTTTGTGTTCTGAACAACAAAACTATGTGATGGATAGCCGGATTCTATAGTTTAAGACAAGAACAGATGTTAAGAGTTTGTATTCAGCCTATTAAAAGAGGTAACCAAATAATTAGTCATCTATGCTCTCTTTTTCGAGCAGTCTGGCAACAAGTATTGCCTTATAAAAGTTGAACTTTCAGCTGCATTGACAAATGTAGCTGTTTTTCCTCACCCACATTCACACTGGAAAAGGAATGACAACAGTTGTCTTTTATTTTTGGTTTAATTAAATTTCAATCAGGTTTGGTATCAAAGGCTCTCTTTCCAGAGATTTCCATTTTACACAATGAGAATGTGATCCAGGTCATAATATTGTCCCGGTAATTTCCTGTTTGAGAAGTGTACCTCCTTTGCCACCGATACCCCATGTCTATACTATCTACATGTAGATCCCAAATGATTAAGAATGAGAGTTGTATGACTCAACTACATCTCTTTCACAGCCCAAACCTGCCAGCACAGTGCCTCAGCGTTCCATTAATAACGAGCCTTACTTGCATGATTTTGTTGTTGCCTCTTTAGTAGCCCCGAATTCAGGTACCCAACTGTGTCTTGAGTTTCCTTTTCTGAGAGATAATGATGTGGGATTTTCACTACCTCTTGTAAGAATCACGGAGTTGGAAGATGATCTAAATTAAAGAACCATCTAGACCACAAATGTATTGGATGGTGTTATGCAAGTTATTTACTCATTGTAGAATGAATTGTTTTCCTTTTCAGTGGCAAGGGACTAAGAATACATATTCTTCTCACAGAGGGTTTTCTGTTTTATTTTAAATAATATACATAAGTTTTCCTTTGTTTTTTGTTTAAAATCTTATGTAAATGTAAAATGGCATTGTGATTTCACTTCCTCTTTAATAAGTGCCCTCTACTGGTTATTCTTTTCCAGAAACCAGTGCCAGAGGTCTAGCTGCATTAGGAAGAACGTAGGCTAAAACCGAGATGACTGCTGTTAGCAGCGGCATAGCTAGGCTCACTTCAAGCAGCTTGGGCTTCTTCAGACATTAAGACCTTACATAGGAATCTATTATCAGATTAAAATGAAACAATCTTGAGACCTTATCCTTATGTGTAATAGATTAAGTGTTTAAATGTTTGCTATTACAGTGTTTATATAATTTAGGTTAACCTCAGTACTTGAGTGAAGAGAACTTTATGTGAAGTCATGGTCATTGAGCTCTTATTAGTACACATGACGCACTTAAAGAATATTAGGACTTAGGACTAACTCTTCCTATCTCTTGACTACTTGGTATAAAATCAGATTTCCCCCATAGCCTCTATGCCTACTCAATATCTATCCTTCTTGTTTATGTTCAGAATCTCTATATTGTTGGGAGCAGCATTGTGCCCATCCAAAAAATTATGTTTTCTGGCCTCCCTTGCATATGGGGGTGGCTAACGATCGGAGCAGAATCTATTGAGTGAGCTTTGGGGAACATTCTTTAAGAGCTCTGGGACTGGCAAAGGATTTTTCGCTTTTCTCTTTTTTTTTTTATCTTCCTATCTGGAGTGTAGCAATAATGGGAGCCCAATAACCATCTTGTGAGCATGTGGTGAATTTGAGAATGGAACCTACACATTAAAGATGGAGGAGCAAAAAGATATTAGAACCTTGGCCCTGGTAACTTTGTGGAGCCACTGTTCTAGCTCCTGTTATGTGAGGGAAAAAGACATTCTGATTTTAAGTATAAGCCACTGTTACATTTCACGTCTCTGCTACAGGCAGCTCAGTATAACTGTTAGCATATATTAGCCTTCGTAAAATAGGTGTATTTATTTTATTCTCCTTTTCCCATAATCGGAATACAAAACAAACAACAATAACCAAAGAAGAAAACATGCCTCTCCATATATGTAACTGCTAGTATACATGTAAGCAAATGGATCCATGCTAGAAATATGAAGATGTTGGACAGTCTATGTATTTTCTCTATGACTCTTCCTCAAGCATTCAGATGTCTTGATTACAATAGCTGCTACAAAGTGATTTTCTTTCAAAATTGAAATGGATTCACTTTAAATGCAAAGAAAAGAAATGAATCTTAAAAATAAAAATTCCTCCCCTAGAGACTGATACCGGGAAATGTCAGAACAAGAGGCAAAGTACAACTGAGAGGCTGCCAATGCCTGCCAGGTGCCAAGTGTTCCTGAAGATTAGCACTGTCCTGAGTGTCATTCTGACAGACAGCGATTAGCCGTTATCTTTGGCTGTTTTCTCTGGCTTTCTTATTCTGATAGGTCTGTCTTAACTAAACCCAAATTGGAATGAAAAAATAAGAGTACCTGCCATCTCAACCCACTTTTTAAAAAAAGAAGTCAGCCAAAATTACAAATCAGCTCATGTTTGTTTATCTTTAACAAGAAAAACAATGCCATTGGATATTAATTGTTTTAAAAAAGAAAATCTTATGCCTTTCAGATTTATGTTTAAGTAGAAGATATTGTTATCTTTCAGTGACTAGCAAAGCTTTAGATGTGAAAGTGTGAGAAATCATAAATCTTTGGGAAGAAATAGAGTTATGGGATGGGTGAAAGAGGCTTGCCAACACACATACATGCATTTATATACATATATGTTAATATATTAAAATATACATTTTAATATATATGTTATATATATGGTGTGATCAAACAATACAGTGAATGTTTAAATAAGAAAAAATGATTACTGTAAAAGACACATTGCCATTAATCCCCCTCAAAATACTCCCCCTCGCTTCAAACATACTTATCCCATCGTTCTTGTCACTTTCTGAAGCAGTTCTAGAAGTCCTCTTTTGTGAGTGTCTTTAGTTGCACTGTTGTGGCTGCCTTGATGTCCTGAATTGATTGAAAACACTTACCTTTCATGGTCATTTTGACTTTAGGGAAGAGCCAGATGTCGCATGGTGCCAGATCCGGTGAATAAGGTGGATGAGGACACACCGTAATGTTTTTGACAGAAATTGCTGTACCAGAAGCAATGGAGTCTTTCTGTTGTGATCAGAAAATACGGTGAATGCTGCTGCTGAGTGCCATCCAACGGAAAGGGAAGCCGCTTCAATATGGGAAGCGGCTTGTTAAACCTCAGTAACCGTGTGTGACAAGTTTCATCTTACTTGATGCAGTTAGTTGGGTGTGAGCTTCAGTTGAGAGAAGGTGTGTTTTAAAGTGTGCCGTAAATCATCCTCCATCATGACAATGTTCCGTGTCACACATCTCCTCTGGTAGATGGCAATTTCTGTCAAATAACAACATTACGGTGTGTCCTCATCCACCTTATTCACCGGCTCTGGTACCATGCAACTTCTGGCTCTTCCCCAAAATCAAAGTGATTCAGGACATCGAGGCAGCCATGACAGCACAACTAAAGACACTCATGAAAGAAGACTTCCAGAACTGCTTCAGGAAGTGGCAAAAACGATGGGGTAAGTGTGTTCAAAGCGAGGGGGAATATTTTGAGAGGATTAATGGCAGTGTGTCTTTTCCTGTAATAATTTTTTTTGTTTACACATTCACCATATTGTTTGATCACACCTCATATATAATATAAATATTTAGAAAAAAAGGTACCATAATGGTTGAAATATAGAGAGTGGTTATTTGCAGTTGTCAAAACATGAGCTTATGCCATGTTCTTATTCAATTTTCTTGCACTTTCCAATAAAATGAACATGAACCTCTTTTGCAATAAAAAAATTATTGCAGAAATATATTGAATAAAAAATATATTATCAGCCACTTTTGAATTTATAATTCTCACACTGTAATAGCTATACCCTCATTTTTATTCTCAGTAAAAAAATAGAATATCTAGTCATCTTCCTATATTTTTGTCATGGTTTTAAAACTATATCCACAAATGCTTTAATATTCCTTTCTTCAAGAGGTAATGCTTAATTTCTCTACCTGTGACTATGTGCTAGATTTAGTGACTCACTTCTAACAAATGGAATATGGTAGAAATAATATGTCACTTCCATGTTCAGGTTTAAAAGATAGTGTCTCTCTTTTTCTCTCTAATCACTCACCCTGGGGAAACAATCCACCATGATTAGCTGCTCTACAGAGAGACCAATGTAACAAGAAGCTAAGGCCCTTGGTTCAATAGCCCATGAGGCACTGAGGTCTGGCAATAACGAGGGAATAAACTTGAAAGTGGTTCCTTCAGCCCTGTACAAGTCTTGAGATGACTCTAGCCCTAGCCTACATCTTGACAGCAACCTGATGGGAGAGACCCTGAGTCAGCACCACTCAACTCAGCTGTAGGCTGATCCCTGACAACCCTCAGATATTGTGACATAAATTGTGGTGTCTTAAGCTTCCAAATTTTGAGGTAATTTGTTACACAATAGATAACTAATACATACATATATGAGGATTATCCAAAAGGATTCTTGGAATTTTCAGATTAAAAAAAAAGTCTCTAATCTCTACCACTTACCAAAACTAAAAATATTATCCAAAGTACGAGTAAATATCAGACAGCTTAGCCAAGCAAAGCAGCTATGAAATGAAGGAAGGAGTTGAACATCAATCCGGAATTCGGAAATCAGCCACAATGTTTACTTCTGATATTCTGTCCTCCTCAAATCAACAGGTAGGAATAGAGGGAGAAAGTGAATGGACGTAAATCTGAGGAAAATTGTCTAACTCCCACCATTCGGATGTGAATTATAGATGTCATTCCGGATCAGGAGAAATGATAAACAGTGAAGTACTCCTGTATATGAATTTATATTGTCTGTCATGTTTTCTGCTTTCTATCTGTTTTGTTTAATCTATGTTTCCCCCTCATTTCTTGTCTTTGTAATTCTTTTCATTTCCCTCCCTCTTCTAGTTTGGAAATTGTAAGATATATTTCTATTCTTTAATTGACTTGGTAAGATTAATAATTTCTACAAGCAACCTTTACTCTGAAGTCTACAGTTAAGAGCATCTCAACCCTCTTTAAGACTAATGATTCTCAAGTTTAAGGTCCAAGGTGAAATACTCAGGGACCTTGTTAAAATGCAGATTCTGATTTAGTAGGTCTAGCGTGGGCCTGAGTATGCATTCTAATAAATTCTCACATGAGTGTGATGCTTCTGCTCCATGAAACACACTTTAAGTTGCAAGGCCTTAGACCCACATAACTATTTCACTCCTCTTTCTAATTTATGTTCCCAACCTATTATAATTGTCTTTTAAAGCTATTTTGATACAGGATAAAGCCATTTATTTGTGAACAAATTAAAATCTCTGAAAGTACATCCAGTAATTTTCAGTAAAAGTTTCGAGTGTAGAATTATGCTGGGAATTGGAGAAGAGCAAGGGGAATTGTTTATTTTTAATTTAAAAACTTTCCAAAGTTTTGGAATTATTTTCATGGACTAGTATTATTTTTCAATTTCAAAACAAAAAAGAATATGTGTACAACTCTTAGGATTCCATTCTGAAATCTATTTGTTTTAAACTTTTCAAAGACTTGTGTAGACGACGAAGTGTAAGTAGAATTTGACCTTTTCATGATGTCGTGATGCTGTCCATGTACACCAAAACATACAGAAGATGACTGTGCGAGCAACCTAGGATAACTCAAGTACATAACAGTAAATTTTCACTAAAGACTCCTCTACACCTAAATAGGTCCTCTGGACTCCTGAGTTCTGGATTTTTGTTTCTGCTCCTGGAATTTTCTTTCCTACAAGGCATTATGGCAGATATGAGAATGTTACACTTTTATTGTGTCCAGTCTACTTTGTTGAGTGGATGTGTCCTGAAATTCAGCCAAGAAACTCAGATTCTCAATCTCCATTTTTTTTTTTTTTTTTAGAAAGAGAACTAAACTCTGGATGCTCAAATGAAAGTTTTACGCATAAGGAATTTAGCCTTTTCTCTTAAGTGTGCTTGCTTCATTAGCTTTTGGAAGAAAGTGCCCTAAATGAAAAAAAAGAGAGGCTTGAAAACCTTCAGGGTTATTCAGAAAGATTTCCTTTGCATAGACTCGTTCATCAATTTCAGCAGTAACAGAAAGTAATGGAAACGTGATCTGAATGGCTAGCTGAAAATTGGGTAGCAACTTAAAATTCCATTGAAGTTGTTCATCAGATATAGGGCACAGCTTGTTTCTTGTATTATAAATATTGAAATGTTGTGGACATTTCTCCCACGATTAAAACATTTCTGCCCAAAGGAATGGTGGTGATATCATTGTGAGTTTTATGTTTAATGCACTTAACCTTCACTGGGCAGATGAATTGTGGTATGAATTTTTATAAATGAGACCTGTTGTATTTGCACATATGCAAATCTTTATTTAGAACTGCAGGGGAACCTATTCCATCTCAAAGTTTATTATTACTAAAATAAACTTAATCAAATGACATTAAAGCTGGAAGTCCCTGGCACAGAGAACAGATATTTTTAGGTGCTCCCAATCATATACCATCCTCTCTCAATGTTAGTAAATTTTGTTTTTTGATTTTCTTGATTTTGTACATATACCATTTACTCCTAGTTTATACACCTGTATTTATAGATTTTGATAACCACTGAAATGGAAGTTCTGTGCCTGTCCAACTCCTCAAAAGACAGAAAACAGATAGCTTCAAAATTAAGTCTAGAAATACTTTTTGTAATAGAAAAGCAACAGATTAAGTATCAACCTGTGGTCCCAAGGAAAAGAAATAAGTAGAACCCTGTAAAATTCTTAAGGTATTTACCCTATAAATCTTTGAAAATTATTTGATCTTTTGGAGCTTTTAGTGATTGGTATGTTGATACTCAGTAATTATGGAATTATTTTTCCAAGAAATATTTTGTGATTTTGTAGGAAAAACTATTTCCCAATGGCTTTGCTACTAAAAAGATGGGGGGTGGAGGGTGCAGAGAAAGAGAGAGAGAAAGAAAGGAAGGAAGGAAATAAAAGAATTGGTGCTACATAATGTCTTTAAGACAAGACAAGATTATCATAATGTTTTCAGATAAAAAATATATACAGGCTAATCCAGGAAATAAGATGAAGACCAAAAAGATGGCAAAGATCCTGGGTACTGCACTCTGAAACAGTTGTTTTCAGACTGTTTTTAAACATAGGAACAATTTAAAATCCCTTATTCTTAGCATTTTCTTGGTCCTCTCTGAGAATAATTACACAGCTATTTTTTTCCAATATGACATATTTGAAATACATATCATTAAAATTCTGATTAATCTTAAACCTGAGAATAAAAAAGTTTTATTGATGTCTATTTAAAATATTTGGAAGAAAAACATATCAACATTTCCATCGATGATCATTTGAAGTATATAGGTATGTATATATATGCATATATATGCATATTGGTGTGCAGTATAAAATACATATGTGTGTGTATATATACGTATATATACTGTTCAAAATTTATAATATATGGAGGAAAAATAATTATATTCATGACTTTTATGTAGTGAACTATAGCTAATTCTTCTTCAGTTGTCTAGAATTTGTTCTTCTTAAAGGCCAAAGGATCGTCACCTTCCTTTGTCCACATTAAAAATAAGATAACAGTCATCTTAAATCTCTACCTCTAAATAAATATTAAATTGATATTCTGTTAAAGTTGACATCTGTTCAAGATAAATTAATCCTAGAGAACCGAAAGAATCAAATAAAAGAGCAAAGATTTGTGTGTGTGTTAAGAGACCTCGTCACTAATTTATTTTTCTATATTTTTGAGTTGACTCTTTCAGGTAGAGGAGTATGTGTCCTATATGTAGAGGTACAGGGTTGTCGTCAGTAGCTCCAAACTCCTGCTATAACCCAGGATCAGGATCAAACAGGTGTCTCAAGTTTTGTATTGTTATCTTACATATCCAGGACACTCCAGAGTGTTTTTCAGTGAACTCACTTAGCATTTTATGATCACTCAAGCATTGCCCTGGCTCAAGATTTTATCATGTCTTTTTATCTTAATTTTTAAAAAAGTATCGTTCCTTCCCCCAATCATTCCAGGGGTCTTAGGTGTTCCCTCCCCCTTCTCCCCCACTCCATACCAAGGTGGTTGTTTTCCCTCTACCACCACAAAATCAGGGTGTCCCATTTTAGGTGCTATAGCTTCATCTTTTACACTAACATCCCCTACCTACATCCAGACCTTGTATCAAGAGGGGAAAGGGCATTTGAATAAAACACACAGAGACCATTGTATCCCTTGTTGGCACATGTAGCCTCTTGGTGAGTCGTATATACAGCCAAGTGTTCATTATCCTTACGATCTAGAATCATGCCCATCCAACAAGAGAAACCAGGTAGCCAAATCATAATGTAAGTTTGAATTTCTTAGATTCCCTTTTGGCCAGGCTGTCATCTGGAGAGCGTGCCAACTAGACTAGCCTGAGGTTGCTGTTAAGAGAAAGAAAGGAGCCTCATGTCCAGAAATGGTCCTGCAGAATCTTGGATTTCCCAAATAAGTATATAACCCTTTGCTCCGTTTGGCCTGAACATTACCCCAGACACGTCCAAAAGGAGATGATCTCTTTCTGGGGACAGCCACGTGAAGGGACCAAACTGCTTTATGAAGGTATGAGGCATCATAGGAGGTGAAGGACTTTACGGAGTCAGAAATTGTCTTGAGTTGATTTAGAAAGAGGCTGTTCTTCCAGCCCTCAAGAAAACCAGAAGCCTGTAGGTGGTAGTGAGAATGGGAAATTCATTGAATAACTTGACTGCCCATTGTTGAGAAGCCTTTGCAAGACAACATACATCATTTTCAGACTGCAAATGACCAAGAAAGCCAAAAATATGGCACAGATTAGTTTCAGGGGTTACAACAAAGTGTCTGGAGTTGGCTGATTGGACTGGAACAGCAACAGTAGTCTCAAATGGTGTCAACACTGGTGAGATAAACACAGAAAATCTCAAACCAGCCAGGGTTGCAAAGATTCATCTGGTCTCTGCGCACAGTGACTGAGAAGTACCTCCTTTCTCATTGTCAGTATACGGGTGTTTCTCTATAACTGGTGTCTCATGATTCTTATCAGCGTCCATCACAAAAGGAGAAGACAATGTTCATTTATTTATCTTTTCATATTGTTGTAATGCCTTAGACGTAATTTGATGTTTTAGCCAAAGAATAAATTTCCAATGGAATTTTAAGTAGGACAGAAAATCTACATATTTGAGCTACTGTGGTACTTACTACACATCATAACAAGTCTGCAACTGTTTCTACGGGAGGCCAATCATGAGGGAGGATGTAGCTTTCTTTGCTGCTTTGTCCCATGAGTGAAAGCAACAGTATCAGAGTCATCATAGTGTAGTAATAATAACAGATATACCAAGCATTTGTAAGATTCTTCATATTGTACAAAGCAACTTTCTCATTATGACTTCATGTATCTTCTCAAGCACCCTTGAGGAAGGTAATATCCTTTTTAAAAATAAGAATATGCCACTTTCCCATTGTTATGCAGTCTTGAAGCAACAAAACTAACACAGAAACTGGGGTCTTTGATACTGAAAATCTGGTACTTGTCCAGAGCTGTCATTAAAGCTTTCCTCTTCTGAGAAGGAAAGTATCACTAAAGTCTTTTGTTTTGCACGTGTAAGGATCTTGCTATGTAACTGGTAAAGGTCCACAAAAAAGCTTGGGGGTTTTTGATACTTAATTACAAGATTGGGTCAACTAATACAATGCCATGGATTCTCAAGTTCTCATTAGATACTTTTGATGTTGGAGGTTATTGTGGGCACCCGTGGATGCAGAAGGTTAATTTGGCCCAGCCTGTCATTGCCCCGTCCCTTCCCCTCAATTACCTGGATGATGTATTGGTAGAGTGGGCAGTGCTACCAAAGAATTCTTTCATCTGAGGGTGAAGATGAAAACAAACCAGGAAGTTCTCCCTTCATTGTTCACTTGGTCTTTGTTTTATCTTCCAAAGGTTTGATGTTTGATAATGAATAAATTAGGATAAAATATGAATGCACCCTCTGTAAGGACCCAGCGGGAAACATTGGCTGTTGAGCCAGAGCTCAATCAGCAAATGAAAGGGGTTCAATTTGGCATCAAGACCAGGCCTGTGAAGTCTGCTTATTTAGAAGAAAATTCAAGATGAAAAAGGCAGTGTGTGTGCATGGTGTTCGTGTGCGCGAGAGAGATACTAAGAGGGCTTAGAAAAGTTTAAATTTTATGGAAACACCACAAATTTTATATAAAATAACTGAAGTAATTTCCTTATGTAATTTTTCTTTAAAAACATTAAGTAATTTGTTATTGCCCTAGTCTTAATGAAATTGGCATGCATGTTTTATTAATGCACAGAATGCATTGCCTATTGGAGGCTGCACGTCTTTTGAATCCCATACACGTATATAAATTACTGATGTTGTTGGCTTAAACTGTTGCTCACTCCAGAGACAACTGGGGTCATTTGTCAAAACGAAAATTGTATGGAAACTGGCTTTCTGTGGAATTACACGAACAGCAACATAGAATTGATGTTAATGAATACTTTTCTCTTATTATCAAGTTTAGATTGGCTTCTCTCTTCCTTGTCTCCGGCACATACAATACTTCTTTGAAAGGTTGCTACATATTGTTATTCTGAGGATAGTGCCATAAGTGATTCAACCATATTGATTTAAAGACAGGATCTGGGGCTAAGTGCTCGTATATCTAAGATGGCATGTGGTGCCATGCTGTTGCCATTCTCCTCACATCTGCCCCACCCCGAGAGCTGTCAAAGGAAGTTAGCAACTCTCAACTCTTCCTATCACTTAGCTGTAGGTAGTCTGGCTTTTGCCTGTAGCCCGCCGTTCATGTAGGCATGCCGTCAAGTAGGGGATGGAAGCTTTGGCAGAAGCTTCAGGTTTAAACTGTGCAAGAGGGATGAAGTCTACTGAAGGAAAAATTGTCGAGTCGACTCAAGTGGACAAAATGTTTTCCTGGCCTCCCCCTGTGTGCACTACCTTCCTGTTTACTGTGTCCTTCTTTCCACCCATTTAGGATTCTAGAAAGGCTATGAAATGAGCCGTAAGGAAAGACTGTGATAGGTGGGGTGGAGGCCCTCACCTTTTTGATATCCATTACCTGTTACTTCTTCTGAGCTCATTTAAACATTAAATTCCCTTTTAAACGGTATAGCCCAAACTTAATTTCTACATGAAAAAAATCTGAAAGTCTAGCTAGTATGTTGGAGAGAGATTTGGGTGGCAAAGGCACTTCCCCAAATAACCTCTCCCAGGTAACTTCTGATGCCACTTGTATATACGACATGCCGTGAGCACTGTGCTCTTTCAGAAAGCACTTCAAGATTTTGTTCCCTGAGGTTACCCCTGCAGCCTTGTTTCAGTTGTTGAGCACACAATAGTCATTCTTGTTCTTAACTTTATTTTGCATGATATGATAAGTGACCTGGCTCAGTTTAGAATCAGTGTGGAATGGTAGAGTCACCATGGAATATACAGGAAAATGTAGCAAGTTCATTATCTTATTACATGGACATTTTAATTATAGCAGTTTTTTCTTTCAGTCTGTAATCAGATATATGTTCTGTTTTGATATCAAGAAAAGAAGATATATTAATAAGGCAGCTAACTTCTGACACAGTGTGATTGAATGATGTTAAGAAATTAAGGTTTTTCTATTCCTCTGGGAGAATTTTTAGATGTAGAAGTGTTTTAATAATTAGGATTTCTTGAAGGGACAGAAAGAATAACACAAGATATTCAGCTATGTATTATGCAAGATGAAAATACATGAAATTAAAAGTAATTTCCTTTCGTATTTTATCTAACTAATTGACATTCAATATATTTAATTAAATTTTTCTTTTTACTTTTTTTCTCACTTCCTTGTTTCTTTATGACTATTAAAGCTGAGATTTTTTTTCTTTTAATTAGTAGCACAAACTATGCTGGAATTGCCTGGGGCCAGCATGCTTGGTTAAGTACTACATCGCTACCATATAATTAATTGCCTTTCAACAGGTATGAGGGGTGGTGGTGGAGAAAGAGAGTGAGAGAGAGAGGCAAAGTTTTTAGAGTATCTGTTGTAGGAATGTGTATTATATTAATAAATAAGTTGCAGTTCTTCATAATCTCACTAGGTGGCATGTGACTAACTTGAACAAATAACGAGAGAACCAGGAACATTATGACTTAAAAAAACAGCTATATCTGGAAGTTATCAGTATTTATTTATTTTTCTTACCTATTTTCACAGTTCATAACTCAGATATCTGAAATTTGTATTGGGGAGCAAATGATATAATACGTGTAAAAGTGCTGTTAGTGCCTGGCGTACAATTAACACTCAACATGTATAAATTTATTTTTCTGTGGTTAGTTAGAATAGGAAGTGTATTTCTGCTGTTTATGTTGCTATTCCAATGTATAACCTTATTAATGAGGGAGGTCAAGAATTTCTATAACTAGTAATATATTTTCAAGTGGTTAATAAGAATTATTTAAAACGCACATATATAAAGGGGCAGAAAGTAAATATAAGCATTTCATTGAAATGCTTCTAATTATTTCTAAACTTAAGGTAAATATTGTTTTATAACGAATTACTGCCATCTGAATTCTACATTTTTAAATACAATGAACAAGACTGCCCCACCATGTATTCAATTCAAGGTTCTAAAATTTACAAACATGTATTAGCCACACACACGCTTTTGTAACCTATAGCACATTTCCCCGTATTTGTTTAAAAATTGATGAATTACCAGACTTCACCCTCTCTCTTCTTCTATGAAAAAGATAGTATAAGAAAGAGACCCTGCTAATAAAAATGGCTTTCATAAATAGTTCATGACATAGTATAACTATGATAGTTTAGAAGAAAGAACAATGGGAAATTATAGTAACAATTTAGAGTGTTCTTGATATTGGAATTCTCCTGAGAAGACAAAATACAGCTAGTGAGTAAATGTGTATAACATTCATTTTCACTTTTCAAGATCTGAAAATAATAACAGAGAAAGAGCTTGAAACCAGATCCAAAAATATTCATGTACATTTTCTCCTGTGATTGGTCATTTAGACAGAGAACATGTTGAACATGCACTTGAGATGCCTCCTCACATAGAAGTTTGAGCCATTTACTTTGATAATGAAAAATATGAACAAGTAGTTACAAAAAGAAAAATACTAACCTCCATTTTTAAAAAAAGAAGACACAAACTTTAATTTATTATCTACTTTGTGACAAATACCACAAATACATTATTTAAATCCTAACAATAACCCATCAAAAAAAGTATTATTGTCATATATACAAGTATCTGAGGAAAGTGAAGTAAAATAAGCAAGAAACTTGCCTAAGTCACTCGTCCTGTGAGTGGAAAAACTTGGATCAAAGTTAATGGACATTCACATCAGGTTCCCTCTCATGAACACTGCTAATTAACAGATTTTTCTGGATGGCCAATTTCCATCAAATGCATTCACTATTTGTTAATCACAGTTTTACAACTGAAGAAAGAAATTTTGCTTGTTCTCATGTGTGATAATGCCATGCATGCATTGGCCTAGGGATGTGTTTTACAATACAGATTTAAAATGGATCAAAGACCAGATCTGCAAAGTGATATTTGATCATGAATGATATTTGAGTAATATAAGAATAATTTTAAATATTATTGGAGCTACTTCTGCTTCTAGTAGAGCGGATTAGATAATTTGGACCAAAATTCTCATGAGAATAACTAGAGAACCTGTGAGGGGGAGGTGGGATGAGGGATGGGAATAATATATTCTGAACATACTGGAGAGTAGAAGTGATAGTTAAAATTTATCAGACCAGAGTTTAGGAAAGGAAAGAGCCCCACTGAGGTAAGCCTGGGATTTAGGGTTGCTTTCTACTCTTAAGCATTTGCCAGCCAAGACACTCAGAGGTGAAGTAAGCATTTTGACAGTCTGGTGTGGACAGAAAGAAGGGGTTTAGAGTCTGGGAACCTCCCAAAGAGGAATTGGAGGACATCTCTCACATTAGGTTGGCACTACACAGAGTTTCCTGTGGGGTGAGAATGATCTCTTTGTAGAAAGACCCTTCTGGAGATTGGAACTGAGTGGGGTTCAACTAATCTCAATCTCTTAAATTGGACTGAGGCAACCCCAGATTTCTAGTGTCCCCACGCAGCTAGCAGAAGCAAAATAAAAAGACTTTGGAACAAGATGACGTGTTAGGAACAAGATAGCATGTTTGGCCTCAAACTCATTTTCCAAACAACTTTTCAAACAGATACCCACATTATTCAAACAAACATAACCAGAAAAATGAGGAGATAAGACAACAGGACTGAAAACCAGCATCAACAACACAATGCAGCACCCCAATCTGAATGTTTGTGTCTTCCCAAAATTCCTATGTTGAAGTGCTAATCCCCAAAGTTAAGGGTATTAGCGTAAAACTTTTGGGAGGTGATTAGTCATGGGGATGGAGCCCTCATGAATGGGATTAATGTTTTTACAAAAGAGACTCCACAGAGCTCTCTAGTCCCTTCTGCCAAGATATATAACAAGAAGTCTGTAACTTGAAAGAGGGCCCTCACCTGCCCTTGTTGTCTCTGATCTTGGACTTTCAGACTCCAGAACTGTGAGCAATAAATGTTTGTTTCTTGCAAGCCACCCAGTCTGCGCTATTTTGTTATAGCCGTGCAAAAGGACTGAAACAGACAGAAACAGATCTATGTGGGCTCCAAGGATCAGAAAGACACTTTGAAATAATTATACTACGTGTAAGGCGATAATAGCCAGAATTGAGATTTTCTTAAGAAAATTGTAAATGATAAAAAGTAAATAGAAATTCTAAGAGTGAAAAATAACTAATGAGGATATCAAAAAATGGTTTAAGAACAAGTTAAAAACAGCTGAGAAAGAATTTGTTTAGTGGAGGAGCTAAGAGAAGATAACTTGAGTAATGTTCAAAGAGACAAAGGGGGAAAAATACCAATAAGAGATATATGGAGGGTAGGCTAAGAATGCTTAATGTAACTGTAGTTAGAATTCTAAAGGAGAGAAGAAGAAAAAATAGAGGAGCAATTTGAATAGATAATGAGTATGACTTTTACAAAACTGATGAAAGACTTAAAACCAATTTAGAGAAAAATTATAAACAGCAAGCAAGGTAAATACACAAGAAAACCCACACCTGATCACATCAGTAACTGCTGAAAACCAAAGATAAAGAGAAAATTAAAAAACAATCAGAAGGTTAAGAAAACGTTAAGGATTATGTTCTAATGTGTGACAGTTAAATTAAAACCTAACTTCTCTACAGCAAGAATGGAAAACAGGAGGCAGCTGAATGATATTTTCAAAGTGCTGAAAGAAAATAACTGCCAACCAGAATTCCAAACACAGCAACATGCCCTTAGAAAATTAAAGTGAAACAATGATATTTTCAGGCAAACAAATGCTGAAAGAATTTTCACTAGTAGAGCTTACTATGGGGAAGAAAAACACCTCTTCAGAAGGAGCTCAGAGATGCCAGGTGGTGGGAAAGTGAACAGAAATGGTAAAAATGAGAGTAAATCTAAATAAGTTGGGGTATAAAAATGGCAATGTTCTGATGGTTTCTATTTCATATATTTCCTTATGCATACTATAGTTATAATATTTACATATTTATTTACAATGGCTAAGAAAAAACCACAGAAGTTGGAAGGCGGGTGTATAAAACGTCCTAAGGACCCAGCTGACAGAGAGATAGACTCCATGTATAGAAATGTTAAAAATTGGTGAATCGTTTCTGTCTCCCCTCCCTGACCCTCCCCTCTACTCCACTCTCTGCCCCTCTCCTCTACCTTCCCCTCTCCTCTCCCATTGCTGTTCTAAATAGTGCAGTCCAAAGCCATCTGATGGAGGTGAGCAAATCTCCGCCACGGCCCAGAGCACAAATCAGAGGAATAAAGGAAGGGGACTTTTAAATAAAAGGCGACTTTTAAAATGCATACTTTTGTTTGGAATTCTGTGCTGGATTGTTCCAAAAATGTGCAGAAGCTGATGGTTAATACTTAAAATACTCAGCTTCTTCAAACTATACACCCAGTTTCTCCTGGTCACGGGAATCACAATTATAAAGAACTTTAGAGATCATCAAGGCAAAGCCTGTATGGAATTTGGCATAACAATGGTAATAAACTGACAAGCGCCCATATTTTGTTCAAATGGTCTGTAGGTCTTATAGTAACAAGGATCTTGCATTTAGTAGATTTACACATCAGGGGGAAGGCAGCCTCAGGTATGAAAATCACACTAGCCCGTGTGGTCCAGGATCTGAAGGGGTACAGTAATCAATTTTTTAAGTACACACTTAAGATTGCCTCTCTACTGAGAAGTATCAACTTCAAAAGAACTCTTCGTTTAGATACACATAGCACAGGTCACTAATAGAAATGCTTTTTAGGACAGCTTACTCTGTCTTTCATTGAAGCAGCCAGCCACCTGTGGCTTTGTGAGCGAAGTGTATTTTGTGGCATTAGCCTGGAAACGTTAAATTCAAAGATCTTTATGATACAATGATTTGTCTTCATGGATGGCATAGAGATGAGGATGAATTCTCTTATGTTTTCTTTGCTGATGAGTGTATTTAATAAATATAAGGAAGTTATAGTTGGTTATTTTTTTTTAAATATCCTAGATTATTAAAAGAGTTCTAGGAATAAAATTAGTTTTCTCAGTATGTTGATTGATACTCATTTTAAAGAAAGAAATTCAAAAGGAAGAAATCATCAAACAATCACACAATGGTGCCCAGTGAAGGGGGCGGTTTGGGCAGCATTGTCACCTGGACTCTGCTTCCAGTCTGTGCCCTGCATGGAGCCCAGAGGGCTTTATTCTGATTGTCACACATACAAGGTGTGACAATTAAGTTTGTGAACTGGTTGCAACAATATTGCTAACCTTTTTTGATATTAAATGGATTATTCATTATGAATTTATACCAACTGGACAAACAGTTGACCAAGTTTACTATCTGGAAATACTGAAAAGGCTGTGTGAAAAAGTTAGACGACCTGAACTTTTCATCAACAATTCATGGCTCCTGCCTCATGACAATGCACCAGCTCACACAGCACTGTCTGTGAGGGAGGTTTTAGCCAGTAAACAAATAACTGTATTGGAACACCCTCCCTACTCACCTGATCTGGCCCCCAATGACTTCTTTTTTTACCCAAAGATAAAGGAAATATTGAAAGGAAGACATTTTGATGATATTCAGGACATCAAGTGTAATATGACAACAGCTCTGATGGCCATTCTAGAAAAAGAGTTCCAAAATTGCTTTGAAGGGTGGACTAGGCGTTGGCATCGGTGCACAGCTTCCCAAGGGGAGTACTTCGAAGGTGACCATAGTGATATTCAGCAATGAGGTACCGTGTTTCCCCGAAAATAAGATCTAGCCAGACAATCAGCTCTAATGCGTCTTTTGGGGCAAAAATTAATATAAGATCCGGTCTTATATTATGTTAGATAAGATCTGGTCTCATATTATAGTAAAATAAGACCAGGTCTTATATTAATTTTTGCTCCAAAAGATGCATTAGAGCTGATTGTCTGGCTAGGTCTTATTTTCGGGGGAAACACGGTATGTAGCACTTTTTCTAGGATGAGTTCACAAACTGAATTGTCAGGCCTCATAGGTTAGTCTTGGCTTGGCATTGTCCCTCACATGTCAGTTCACGCTGACCCAGCTTGTACTGCCGAGTGACCCGCTGAGATGTCAGCATTTCTTCTAATCCCTCACGAGGGCCGTCCAGCCCACCTCGTTCTGCTGTGCTCCTTCACGGCAGGGAGACACTGAGCAGAGCCACCAGTTCTGTCTGTCCCCTTAGGGGACACAGCAATTTTGATATGCCCTCAAATGTCACTCTAGGTATATGGAAAACTTAGGGTGTTTTCTCCAGAACTCTTTTGGCCTAGGAGTGCCCTGCTTCTCTGGATATCTTTTTGTCTTAGTTTTAGCTACAGCCCCCAAAGGTAAGAAACAAAACAACATTTAGCAGCTGTGTCCACACTTCTATACTAAATGCTGCATTCCTTATTTAGTGTTTGTATAATAGAAGTGAACAGACCCCCACTTTTGTAATGCTCTCCAGAATGAACGTATCAAGGAACTGAGTGCAAAGAAGCTTAGGATGTTTTAGCAGAGGTGTGTTGGAATGCTATGGAATTTCCATGTCCTGGCTCCATCAGAGAGGGGAACACACACTTCCCCCTTATCTAAAACCCTGTGGTAGAGGCTTCAAGGAGAACATCCTCTGAAGTCTGGGGAGTTTGGGCATCTTTATAGATTCTGATCCCATGCTTCCGACTACCCACCATCATGAAATGACGTCATGCGTCACTCATGCAATAGAAATGGCCCCAAGAGGAGAAGAAAATAACACGATGATTAACTTTGCCAGTAATAAATAGTTAGGGTAGAATGTGATACTCTAATAAAGGTACTAAGTTTTTTAAAATTTATTTTTCACTTACAGTTGACATACAGTATTAGTTTCAGGTGTGCAACATAGTGACCAGACGTTTATACATCTTGTGACATCATCACCTATTTGACACCATACAAAGTTATTATAATACTATTGACTATATTCCCTGTGCTGTACTTGACATCCCCAGGACTATTTTTATTACCGGCAATTTGTACTCCTTAATCCCTTTCACCTTTTCACCCATCCCCCCAAAACCCCTCCCATCTGGCGACTATCAATTTGTTCTCTGTATCTATGAGTTTATGTTTTATTTTATTTGTTCATTTTTGTTTTTTAGATTCCACACATAAATGAAACCATATGGTATTTGTCTTTCTCTTTCTGACTTATTTCATTTAGCATAATACCCTCTAGGTCCATCTATGTTGCTGCAAATGGCAAGATTTCATTCTTTTTTATGGCTGAGTAATATTCCACTGTGTGTGTGTGTGTGTGTGTGTGTGTGTGTGTGTGTAAACCAACTCTTCTTTATCCATTCATCCATCAATGGACACTTAGGTTGCTTCCATATTTTGCCTATTGTAAATGTTGCAATTAATATAGGGGTGCATATATCTTTTTGAATTAGTATTTTGGATTTCTACAGATAAATACTAAGAAGTGGAATTGCTGGGTGATATGGTAGTTCTATTTTTAATTTTTGAGGAACTTCCATACTGTTTTCCATAGCAGCTGCACCAATTTGCAATTCCATCAACTGCATGAGGATTTCCTTTTCTCCACATCCTCAACAACACTTGTTGTTTGTTGATTTATTGATAATAGCCATTCTGAGAGGTGTCAGGTGATATCTCATTGTGGTTTTTGCGTTTCTCTAATGATTAGTGATATTGAGCATCTTTTCATGTCTGTTGGCCATCTGTATGTCCTATTTCGAGAAATGTCTATTCAGGTCCTCTGCCTATTTTTAAGGTGCCAAGTTTCATGAGAGTTAAAGGGAGATGATTGATTATCGTCGGCTTCGTGTGGAAAGGTGCTGGCTTGGGTAGTAGATGGCCACCAGCTGTGGCTGGTTGACCGTCAGCTGTAGCCAGTTAGCCAATTGGCCACTGATATAACTGCTGCGGCTGCACTGGGGAGTAGGAGTCGGTCGGTTGGCAGAAAAGTGGACAGCAGGTCACACTTTGTGTGAATCCAGCCTCCAGTGAGACTATAGTGGTATGACTCCCCTACCTATGGCTCCGTGGGTGTTCCTTTTTGGCCTCACCATGTCCTGCGTTCTTATGAGGGGAGCGGGACCAGAGACCCCGCAGGCCGCCCTACACAACATCCCTGCATAGAGGGGTCTGGACAGTGATAAGAAGAATGAAGTAAAGTTTAGGATGGTTGATAGAAGGTGAATTGGAGTTACCCAACAACCAAGAAAATCTGAGCAGAAGCAGAAGGTCTGGAGTTTCTGATGAAAGGGAGACTAAGCATGTCTTGGATAATGGCAGGAGGTTGGGTGTAGCTAAAGTGCAAGAAGCACGATCACCGATGGGCTGGAGAACTGGTAGGGGAGAATTTGATGGCTTCTTCAGTCATCCAAATATCCCAGAATATTTTAAACAGACTGCATGAAGGGAGAGTTTGTTTTCTGTATGATTTAAAGGTGAAATGATCACTAAATCTGATAATGAGAATGTTTAACAATTAATAGTAAAACGTGCATTGTAATTTAGACACTGTGTGACGCTTAAAACAAGCTCTTGTTATATAAGTAAATATGAATTCTGCTGTGCACCTGAAATGACACCTGAGTGAAACACCAAGTTCTGTTGCCTTTTTTTTCTTGAAATCATGAATTTCCAAAGAAAGTATCAGTAAGTCTTCTCTAGGTACAGGCTTGAGTAGTATCTACTATATTTTTACTCAGAGGTGTTTTCACCTAATATCTCTGGGACGATGTACTGGAGAAATATAAGAATATTTGATTTCTTCTTGAGCTGATTGTCTTTCTAGTATTAAAATGCTAATGCTATAAAATGCAGGATTTCTTTCCTTCTAATAATTTAATTCACTACATGTTAGGTCACGGCTTTCAGGTGTGAGATTTGTTAAATTTGTGATATGCTTAGAGATTTTACTGCTTCACAGAAGAGGAAATTGAAGATGGACTATGTGATCTTTTCTACTGTTTTTCTTACAATTATAGAAAAATAATCAAACTTCCCTAAACTTACTGAAAAGCACCTTAAGTTCTTTCAAGAGATCCAAATCCACGGTCGCTTAACCTTGTTCAATCTTTGTGTCTAATTTGAAGTATCAGAGTTGATTTTGTTGGAATCTGCTCTTGACGCTACTCTAAAACAAGCACTTCCACAAACATGCTTCTCAAGTTGTCACTTCTAAAGAAGCTCCTTCAGCTGTTTCATTTTTAATCAGGTGGCTCCCCTCTCAGTGTGATCTCAGTGGAAGCACAGGGCACACCAGGAAACCTTCTGCTGAAGTGAATATTGATGAAGTCACGACTTCAAAGATGTTGTTGCTTCTCTCCCGCAGGTTGCGAGACAGGGAACTCAAGTGGTTTTTATCCTTTTTATCCTCAGTGACTTTTATCCTTTGTGACTGTGGACTAGACTTACTCAGTGATTCTCAGTTATATCATCTATCTCCTACTCCCACGACTAATAAGGGACTAATAGCAAGAGACATCTAAGAAATGGTGGCATCTTAGCTCAGAAGACCACTTGTTCCTATAACCCTGTTGACGTTTTGAAACTTGGGGATTTCAAGTCACTTTGTCTTTCAGGCATCTTTTTATCAAGCCACTATAATGTTTTTCACTAATGCGTAGTCTGAGTGATGGATTTATTGTCACATGCCTTTGGTAAGACTCCCAAGTCAGAGCAAAAGAGAGGACTGGTTTCCCTAAGACCTTTCCCTCTGACCTCTTCTTCCCCTCTACCTTCTCACACTGTTTCTCCTGATGAATGTAACTTGCAATCTTCTCACTGAGCATTCCAGGGAGCAGGTAAATCCAGGGTTCATGACGCGTAAGCTTTTCTGTCACTCTAAAACATGAAAATACATCAAAACAATTAATTATAGCCATATTTTAGTAATTTAAGATTAATATAACTCACAGTGACATAAACTATATCATAGCAACAAAAGTGCATTCTTTGGAACAAAATACTCTCTGGTACAAAAGCCTTAACTCAAAGCATACGTTCTATTGAAAGTAGATCAGAAGACAAGCTACAAGCAGGAAAGAGATGTATTTCATTAAAACTCTAAAATCTTTAAGTATATTCTTGCTGTGACTTTAAGAGTTGAAAATACATATTTAATATAGACATACATAATACACAGTTTCAGTATGCATTAAATTCATTCAAAACATTTCAGTGACAGCCAAGGCTGCTTTGAAACACTGTATTAACATTATATTTTATGATTTATAAGGATGGCTTCTCACTCACTTTCATTGAAGCAAATTTGGTTGAACAATTTTTCAAAATGATATTAACAGTTAACAGGGATTAGTGCTTCTCATTCCAACATATAGTCCTGTAAGCGAAGGTGAAATTCACAGACTAAGAGTTATTATTAGAAAGCCAACTCTGTAAATAGGGTATAATGAACATTACTTACCATTTAGCCTAAACAAGAAATATCACACACTAAGTGTAATGGGTTCAAAAATTAGTTCATATTCAAGTCTCTGAAAAGTCCCATTTTTTTTCTGATTCACTCCCCCCACTCCAGTATTTTAGCTCTATGAGGTAGTTACTTAATATTTGGTCTCCTGAATAATCAGATAAATTAAACGAAATATTTTCACTAGAATCCTAACCACCAAGGTTCTCACAAAGACTCCAATGCCATAGTCCCTTATTTCCTTGGCTTACTTCCCTTGGGGTAAAGGTTTGGATTTAATTAGCATATTATTAAATGCTTGCTATATACCAGGCATTGGGTTAAGCACCCTCACACATGTGATCTCATTTAATTTTTAAGTCACAAAAACCCAAACCCCAAACTTTCAGTGGCATCAATAAGAGGAAAACTTGTTGGGCTTTTTGAAACTAAATGTGAGTAAATGGAGTTTCATGGATTGTCTTCTCAGAAAGATTTTGATCTGGTTTTTTCAATAGGTCTAGTTGCCATGCTTCCTGAAACAAAGTGAATTTGTTTCACTTCTGTTCTGTGTCCACAGTACTTTACATTATCTTGATATAATAGGCATTTGTTTTGCTTACTCTCAGGCTGTAGCCCTGAAGTCTGCTTACTGTTGCTTCACGTTTATCCTCATTGCTTCTGCGATTTCTCCAGGAACAGTAAAAAAGGTATGCACATTATTAACAGTACAGTTTCCACTTTGATCTTTATCACTACGCTTCTGCTGAGTTCTATCCACTTTCACATTCTCACAACTGGAATTTGTAGACATCGCCTCAACTATGTGCGTTGTGTAAGCTTCTCTAACTCTTAAGCCAAGGATTTCAGGGGGAAACTAGGGAAAAATTAGCACATTTCTGCCGTTGGAAAACCTGCCATGCTAATATTTCTCCATCGCAGTGCTGTTGGAGCATGTCAAAACAAACCTTTAACTACTAGACCCCCTCCTCCTCGGTGTCTCTAGGACTTCGCTTATCGTCACCACCTACCGCTCCTAAATCATGGCTCTCTCTCTCTCCTTCCCTACAAATCATTCTTGTAGGAAAATTGACTCTAACAATGCACTTCTTAGAAAAGCTCAAGTCCCCTTGACTCACTTCCCCTTCCATTAGGGTTCCATTTTTTCCTCTCCCCTTTTAGCCAAACTATGAAAAATGCATTAATATGTCCTGTCTCTATTTCCTCACTACCCACCCAAGCTTCAGTTCATTCCAATTTGCCTTCAGTCTCCGTACAACAAAACTGTTCTTATCAGTGACCTCCGCTTTTCCAAATCCCATTTGATGTTTTTTTACTCACGTTATTCAAATTCTAAGCAGCATTTGACATACTCTATCAGTTTTTCTCAAAATATTCTTCTCTATGAGCTTCCATGAGCTTTTCCACCTCTGTAGCTGTTCCTTCTATGCATTTATTATTTCTCTTTATTTACCTGTACTGTACAATTTGGAAGTTGCAGGGACCAAATATTAGGCTTTCTCTTATCTCTCTACATTCTCCCCTTGGTTATTTTATCCATTCTTCTGTCTTTAACTATCATCTATAGAGTTAAGACCACTCTCCCATCCACAAGAGAAATGCTATTTCTTGCTTAGCAGAAAGATACATTTGGA
This sequence comes from Rhinolophus hipposideros, assembly GCF_964194185.1. Classification (NCBI taxonomy): domain Eukaryota; kingdom Metazoa; phylum Chordata; class Mammalia; order Chiroptera; family Rhinolophidae; genus Rhinolophus; species Rhinolophus hipposideros. The sequence continues at coordinate 7,370,570 of NC_138069.1, forward strand.
AAGTATCTTTCAGGACCTTTTCACTTCATCTTATTTTGTCCCCCGCCCCCCCCAAAAAAAAATCAGTAGAGAGATATTCTATTTTGTGTTACTATTAAGTATTTGGAAATCCTCACATAAGTATTTTCTATTATTAATTCCCTCTCCTTCTGTGTTGTTTTCGTTCTCTAAATTCTCTCAGTGTTCACTGAGTTACTGTGAATGCTACAGAGTATGCTATGAACACTACACAGAACAGTTCAGTGTTTGGTGATGCATAATTATTTCAGACTTTGATATATCTACATTACCTATTGGAGACACGAGAAACAGACATGTAATAAAATAGTTACATGTCAGGACAGACAATACTCTATATTCTTATAAATATACAGGTAACAGTTGCTATGACATTCAGAGGAAGAAAAGGTAAATTTCAGCTGGAGTAATCTAAGAAACTAGATCTAGAAGGCCCTTTTCATCCCAAGATTTTTGTTTTAATAGATTCGAAGGAACTTCTAAGAGTACTATCTTAGATTATCAACAGTCTTAAGCATAATCAACTCTTTGCCCCCAACAATTCCCATTAAGAAAATTTTCCTAGAGAAATATTAGAAATTAGATCTATAATTCATAAGAATGTTTTCAGGATGTTATTGATAATAATAAAATATAAGCGGACTATAGCAACTGTTAAATCTAGTATATTAATTTTGATAGAATACTAAACAGCATGTTGAGGAATACTATACATACCAATTACGTAAAATAAGACTTTTGTAAAAACAAAAGATGGAAATATAAACTGTGTAGAATAAGATATTAATAGCAGCAGTCTTTAGATAGTTGATTTTTGATAATATTTGTGTGCTTTTCTATATTAAAATTTTTTATAATAGTTACATACTGCATTAGGGATCAGAAAATTTAAATACATAACAAATACCTATCTAATCTCTCCTTTACCAGAGAAAATAGCAGTGGTGATTCCTCCCATCCAGACACTGCTGCTAACAGTCATTTCATTCATGCCAGTCTTTTTTTGCACATAAACTAAAACTTTGACTTGTTGGTATAGTGTATGTCCCAAATATTTGTGTTTTTTAAGTCCTAGTAAGTAGAAGTTAAGCCTGATATCTTTGCTCTATATCACCTTCCAGGCAAACATGTGATTAGTGATTTTATTTTTAATTTAATTTAAAAAAACATTTTATTAAAATATAGCTAGCATACAATATTGTATTATTTTCAGATATGTACAATAGTTATTCAATCAACATTTACATACCCAAAGAAGTGATCATCATGATAAATCAAGTGACCTTCTGACACCAGACCATGCTATCACAATATTATTACTATATTCGCTTGCTATACATTACATCCCCATGACTTATTTGTTTTATACGTTCACCCGCTCCCCCTTTTTAACTTTTCAATTATAGTTGACATTCAATATTATTTTATATTAATTTCAGGTGTACAGCATAGTGGTTAGACATTTATATAATTTAAGAAGTGATACCCCTGACTAGTCTAGTACCCCCTTGACACTATACATAGTTATTACTATATTGACTATATTCCCTATGCTTTACTTTACAGCCCCAGGACTATTTAATAACTTCCAATTTGTACTTCTTAATCCCTTCACCTTTTACACCCTGCTCCCCAACCCTCTCCCATCTATCACCCTCCAAAATTCAGTACCCACCTGACAATATACATTATTATTACAATATTATTGACTATATTCTTTATGCTATAACTTACACCCCTATGAATACTTTGTAACAACTAATTTTCACATCTTAATCCCTTCCCCTTTTTTTCACCCACCTCAATCCCCTCCCATCTGGCAATTATCAAAATGTTCTCTGTATTTATGAGTTTGTTTATGTTTGTTTGTTTATTTTGTTCTTTAGATTCCACATATTGCATTGCGTCTGTCTTTCTCTGTCTGATATACTTCACTCAGCACAACACCCTCCAAGTCCACAGATGGCGAGAACCCATTTCCTTCCCTGGCCGAGCAGTATTCCATTGTTATATATGTACCACCTCCTCTTTATCCATTCTTCCATTGATGGACACCCAGGCCTCCTCCACATCTTAGCCATTGTAAACAATGCTGCAATGAACATATGGGTGCATACATCCCCCTTTTTTTTGGATAAATACCCAGAAATGGGATTACTGGGTCCTCCTTTGTCTCTTGTTACAGCCTTTGTTTTAAAGTCTATTTTGTCTTGTATAAGCATTGCTACCCCAGTTTTTTTGTTTGTTTTCATTTTCATGAAATATCTTTTTTTCCATCCCTTTACTTTCAGTCTGTGTGTGTCTTTCAATCTGCAGTGAGTCTCTTGTAGGCAGCATATGTAAGGGTCTTGTTTTGTTACCCATTCAGCCACCCTATCTTTTGATTAGAGCATTTAATCCATTTACATTTAAAGTAATTTTTGACAGATATGTAGTTATTGCCATTTGTTTATTCATATTTTTAATCTTTTTTTTCATCTTAAAGAAGTCCCTCTAAGATTTCTTGTAATACTGGTTTTAATACTTTAATTCCTTTAATACTTTCTTTTTGCTGTTCTGTTTGAGAGTTTTCTGGTTTGGTGGTGATGAACTCCTTTAGCTTTTTCTTGTCTGGGAAGCTCTTTATCTGTCCTTTGATTCTAAATGATAGCTCTGGCTAGAGTAATCTTGGTTGTAGGTCATTCTTTTCATCATTTTAAATATTTCATAGCAATCCTTTCTTGCCTGCAAAGTTTCTGTTGAGAAATCAGCTGATGGTCTTATGGGAGCTCTTTTGTAGGTAAACTAACTGCTTTTCTCTTGCTGCTTTTAAGATTCTTTCTTTGTCTTTAACCTTTGGCATTTGATTATGATGTGTCTTGGTGTGGGCCTGTTTGGGTTCATCTTGTTTGGGACTGTTTGCACTTCCTGGCCTTGTATATTTCCTCCATCAGGTTAGGGAAGTTTTCAGTTAATATTTCTTGAAATAGGTTTTCAGTTCCTTGCTCTCTCTCTCTCTTCTCCTTCTGGTACCCCTATAATGCAAATGTTGGTATGCTTGATGTTGTCTCAGAGGCGCCTTGAACTATATCTCGTTTGGTTTTTTTTTGACTATTGTTTTCTTTTTGCTGTTCTGTTTGGGTGTTTTCTGCTACCTGATTTAAATTGCTGATTTATCTAATGTACTTTATCTATTGATTTTCTCTAATGTATTCTTCATTTCAGTTACGGTATTCTTCATTTCTGATTTGTTCTTTTTTATGTTTTCTATCTTCGTTTTTATATTTCCTATCTCTTTGTTGAAATTTTCCCTGAGATCACTGAACATCCTTATAACCAATGTTTTGAACTCTGTGTCTGTTATATTGCTTGTCTCCATTTTGTTTAGTTCTTTTTCTGGTGCTTTGTTCTGTTCTTTAATTTGGGACGTATTTCTTTGTCTCTCCATTTTGGCTCCCTCCCTTTGTTTGTTTCTATGTATTTTGTAGGGCTGCTATGTCTCTTGATCTTAGTAGAGTGGCCTTATGTAGTAAGTGTTCTATGAGGACCAGTGGCACAGCCTCCCTGGTCACCTGAGCTGGGTATTTAAGGTGTGTCGTTTGTGTGGGTTGTGTGTGTCCTCTTGTTGTAGTTGAGATGCGGTTGCTGTTTGCACATCAATGGGAGGAATTTACCCTCAGGCTGATTGGATATGAGGATTGGCCGTGACTACAGTGGCGGGGCTGTTCTGCAGGGGTTGACCCTACAGAGCAGGATTCACTTTAGTAGGGCTCTGGTACCTGCCCTGTCTACTTTTTGAGTGTGTCATCCTTGGAGGCAGCCAAGTGGTGCCTGGCTCGGTCTGAAGTTGGCCACTGGGCATGCCAACCCCAGGACCTGCTGGGAGGGACCCACCATACGCCAAGTTCAGCTGCAGCTTGTGCCCTGCCTGGGGCTACCTGGCATGAGCCACAAGGCAATCCACAGATAGCCTCCACCCATGTTAAGCTTGGAGGTACCTTGAGAGGACAAGCCATGAACTTAGGCCTGTTGTCACTAGTGCCAGGCCCAGGGCTACTCGGCCAGAGGTACAGAGCATGCAGAAGTCAGATGCTACTTGTTTGGATTTTGCAAACCTTTGAGAGATTTTAACAATGTCCATAGCATGAGCCAAGATAAGCTCTTTATACAGAAAAGCCAGTGGCTTGGGTGCCCGCAATTTGGGTAGGGCAGAGTCCTAGGGAACCAGAGCAAACGAATGGTGTTATTCAGAGTGTAGGATACTCAGAAATGGTGGCTGCCTGTGTCTGCATGCCAGGAGGGGTGAGGGCCTAACAAAGAACCAATGACTTCGACCAGCTCTTCTGTTTCAGAGAAAGCTGCCTCTTTAGCCACTGCCCTGAAGCCAGACAATTCACTTCCTCCCTGTTTGTCCCTGCCACCTTTGGAGTTGTCAACCCAGGTCAAGTGAGTCTGTCAGTGAGTGAGTTTGTGCATGGGCCCTTTAAGAGGAGCACCCGGGACTGCAGCTGCCCTCTGTCTCACCCAGCCACATTCTCTGCTGGTTTTCACAGCCAGATGTTATGAGGACTTTTCTTCCCAGCACTAGAACCCTGGTCTGGGGAGCGTGGTATGGGGCTGGGACCTCTCACTCCTCTGGGGTGGACCTCTGCAGCTGAGGTATCCATCCATTAATGGTCACACACGGGTGTGGGATCAGCCTGTTCCACATCTCTGCTCCTTCTATCACTCTCAAGGTGGCTTCTTCTGTACGTCATTGGTTATAGGGCTTCAGTTCAGCCAGACTTAAGATGATTCTCAATGACAGTTCTGTATTTCAGGTGTAATTTTGATGTGGTCGTGAGAGCAGGTGAGTACAAGATTTATATACTCCACCATCTTGACTTGCTTCATTTAATTTTTTGTTTTCTTTTTGAATATTTTTATAGTAAAGATAGAATTGGATAGAATGAATCACTTCAGTTTAATGGACAATAACAAAAATATGCGTATTCATTGCTCACATTAAGAAATTTCCTTTGAATTTCAGTAGGTGGCTTTCCTGACAACTCCAAGGACTAACCACCAATGTGCATGTACATCTTTATTGAAACTACCAACAAACAAACAAACAAACAACCCCCCCAAAATCATGTACTATATCAGTCACAACTGGTGTGAAAGCTTCTCGTTGTTCCAAATCTCCTGGTGTGAAAGCTTCTCCTTGTTCCAAATCTTTGCACACCTATTGATAGCTTTTAATTTAGTTTTAATTATTATAAATTGATGAATATAAAATTGACTTTTATTATTGATTTAAAGTTCTCTTTGATATTCATGGGGTTGAGCTTCTTTACATAGTCTCATGCCTTATTTGCATTTATTCTTCTTTGAAATACCTGTTGATGTTTTCTGACTACTTTTCTATTTGATATGTTTTTATTAATCTATAGATGTTATTTATATATTCTGAATGAAAATCCTAGGTTAGGTTTAGGCATTATTCTGGCAGTATGTGACATATTTTTTACTCTGTGATCTTGCAAATCTAGTTCTGGGTATTTATTAAAAAGAATTGAAACCAGCATCTTGAAGAGATATTAACACTCCTATGTCCATTGTGTCATTATTCACAGTAGCTAAGTTGGAAACAACCTAAATGTCCATCATCAGATGAATGGAAAAAGAAAATATGCTATATACACTCAATGGAATACTATTCAGCTTAAAGAGAAGGAAATTATGTAACGTAACAACATGGATGAACCTTGAGAACATGACGTTAAGTGAAATATGCCAGTCACAGAAAGACAAATATTGCATGATTCCACCTATATGAGGTATTTAAAATAGTCAGTTGGAAGGACGTCATAAGAATGGCAACAGCGGGGTGCACTTTCTGAGTTCTCCTCCAGATCTTATTACAAACAGGACATATAACCCGTCAAAGAACTCTTTGCTCATCACGCAGAACAGCTAAGAGACTCGTGGAAGGATTACTTGAAGGTGCGCAAACTGGGCGAGCAGGGGAAGAAGGAAAGGAATGGAGTGGAAACGCACCGTCCTGCGGTGGACTCATGGCTGGCGGCGGCGGTGGTAATGTGGCCAGCACCCTCAGCTCCAAAGACACACGGGACCCCAAGGCAGAACAGAGAACACAAAAGCCAGGAGGTGGGCTCTTTCCCTGCATCCCACAGCTGATCGCTCCCACCAGGGGGGCAGCTTGGTGCGCCTTAGGGTGGACAAGGAACACAGACTCCATACCTGGGCCCCTCCCCTCGCTCTTCCAATCCTACCCCCACCCTTCCAGAGACTTAAACTGGCCTCTGAACTGAGGAGTAGTGTCAGATTACAGAGGAACCGTAGTGCTCAGGCTCTGGGAAGACTGAGAGGCAGCTCTGACCCAGGGAAGAGGCTGGGAAGAGTGTGATTTTGGCTAGGCTAGGAAAGAAGAGACTCCTCCACCCCCAGCCACCATCTTTTCTGGCCTGCGGGAAGAGTGTGACGCGGCTGGGCTGGGAGAGAGAAGACCCCTCCATCCCTAGCCCCAACCCTTTCTGGCCTGCCTAGGACAGGGCAATTACATCTGCGGAGGCACTCCCCGGGATCAGCAGTAAGTGGCAGACACAGCTCCCGGCTTTCAGCAGCTTAGAAATCTCCTTCCTGCCCCCCTCCTCCCCCACACACAGAAGAAGTGCCCTAAGACTCAGGAGTACTGGACACAGGGCTGGTGTTGCTACTCTCAGTGTGCATATGTGCAGGCAAGGGCAGAAACTGCACTGACTTTGTGAAAACTATCATCCAGACCCCCCAGCCCCACGCATTTAAATCTACACTCCCAAAGTGACTCTGGGTGCCAGGTGACTGGTTCTTCCTGTGTAATAGGCAGAGGTCTCCTTGGTACAGCAGAGAACAACCTGGAGATTACTTAGTGGGCTTAAGCCAAGACTGGTGCTGCTTTTTGTTTTGTTTTGTTTTGTTTTGTTTTGTTTTGTCTTTATATCTTTGACATCTTTGCCTGTGTTGAGTGGGTGGCTTATTGGGTGTTTTTACATGTGAATATATTTGATTTTTATTCTTTGTTGTTGTTGTTGTGCTTGGTGAGTTTCTTTGTTCTGAAATTGCCCTTCCAGGGCCCAGCTTAAGAGGCACAAGATTCAACATATCCAGAAGACAACTCCAGACCAAACCAGAGTGCTACCATGTTTGACCTACAAGTCACACACCCAGAGGGAATTCTCTGCAGGCACAAGAGCCCATAGAGGCCAAACCACATTTAAGTGGTCAATCCTCACACAGCAGAACACTCTGCGGTGGGCAGAGCCAAGTCTCACAACTAGTCAGCATAGGAGTTAAACCCACTTACTCACACACACACACAAAAAACAATTGAAATCTTCTTTAACAGGACAATATACACAACCCAAGAGTCATCTTTGGAGCACATGCAGAGGAGAAGTATGGAGTAGTGCAAGTCAAATATAAAGGACACATACTACATAAGATAACCCAGCAAGAACTAAGAACTCTAGGGGTTCTACCTAATACATCAAAGCAAACACAGAGAGTCAGCCAGAATGGGGAGAAAAAGAAACATGTCCCAAATAAAAGAACAGAAGAAACCTCCACAACTGGAACCAAATGAAGCAGAGGTAACCAACCTATCAGAGACAGAGTACAGAACACAGGTGATAAGACTGTTTAAGGAGCTTAGAGAAGACATAAAGAAGGTTGTAGAAATCATAACGAACAACCAATTAGAACTAAAGAACATAATTACAGAAATTAAGAACTCACTTGAAGGAATTACCTGCAGGTTAGATGAAGCAGAGGATCGAATCAGCAACTTAGAAGACAAGTTAGCAGAGATTACCCAAACAAACAACAGAAAGAAAAATGAATAAAAAAGATAAAGATGGGCATTATATAATAATAAAGGGATCGATCCGACAAGAGGACATAACCCTAGTAAACATCTATGCACCCAACATAGGAGCACCTAAATATATATAACAGGTACTGACTGACATAAAGACTGAGATCAACAGTAACACTATCATAGTAGGGGACTTCAACATACCTCTGACAACAAGGGACAGGTATTCCAGACAGAAAATCAATATGGAAAAAACAGCCTTAAATGACACATTGGACCACTTATATTTAATCGATATTTTCACAACTTTTCACCCCAAATCTGCAGAATACACATTCTTCTCAAACGCACATGAACATTTTCCAAGATAGACCATATGTTAGGCCACAAAGCAAGTCTTGATAAATTTAAGAAAATTGAAATCATACCAATTGTCTTCTCTGATCACAGTGCTATGAAATTAGAAATGAACTACAGGAAAAAACTGGAAGACACACCATTTCATGGAGGCTCAATAACTTATTAGTAAATAATGAATGGGTCAAGCAGGAGATCAAGGAAGAAATCAAAAGATATCTCGAGACAAATGAAAATGAATATACAATGACCCAAAATCAATGGGATGCCGCCAAAGCAGTCCTAAGAGGGAAATTCATAGCACTGTAGGCCTACCTAAAGAAACAAGAAACATCATTAATCAACAATTTATCTTCACACTTAAGGGATCTGGAAAATGAACAGCAAAATAAGCCCAAAGGGAGCACAAGGAAGGAGATAATAAAGATCAGAGCAGAAATAAATGAAATAGAAACCAGAAAAACAATACAAAAGATCAATGAATCCAAGAGTTGGTTCTTAGAGAAGATAAACAAAATTGACAAACCATTAGCCAGACTCATTAAAAAAAAGAGAGAACCCAAATTAATAAAATCAGAAATGAAAGAGGAGAAGTGACAACAGACACCGCAGAAATACAAAAAATTTTAAGAAACTACTATGAGCACCTATATGCCAACAAATTTAACAATCTGGAAGAAAGGGACAACTTTCTAGAGGCGTACAACCTTCCAAGGCTAACTCAAGAAGAAACAGAAAACCTGAATAGACTGATTACCACCAGGGAAATTGAATCAGCAATCAACAACCTCCCAGCAAACAAAAGCCCTGGACCAGATGGCTTTACAGGTGAATTTTACAAAACATTCAAAAAAGAATCACCTATTCTCCTCAAGCTCTTCCAAAAAATCCAGAAGGAGGGAAGACTCCCAAGCACTTTTTACGAAGACACTATCACCCTAATCCCAAAATCAGACAAAGACACCACAAAAAAAGAAAACTACAGGCCGATATCTCTAATGAACATAGATGCAAAAATCCTCAACAAAATATTAGCGAATAGAATTCAGCAATACATTAAAAAGATCATACACCATGATCAAGGGGGATTCATCCCTGGTATGCAAGGGTGGTTCAACATCCACAAATCAATTAATGTGATACACCACATTAACAAAATGAAACATAAAAATCACATGATCATATCGATAGATGCAGAAAAAGCATTTGATAAAATCCAGCAGCCATTTATGATAAAAACCCTTAAGAAAGTGGGAATAGAGAGATCATATCTCAACATAATAAAGGCCATATATGACAAACCCACAGCTGACATCATATTCAATGGGGAAAAGCTAAAACCATTCCCCCTAAGATCAGGAACAAGGCAAGGTTGCCCACTTTCTCCACTTCTATTCAACATAGTGCTGGAAGTTTTAGCCACAGCAATCAGACAAGAAAAAGAAAGAAAAGGCATCCAAATTGGTAAGGAGGATGTAAAATTGTCATTATATGCAGATGATATGATACTATATAGAGAGAACCCTAAAGACTCCACCAAGAAACTATTAGAGCTGATAGATGAATTTTGTAAAGTATCAGTATACAAAATTAATATTCAGAAATCAGTTGCATTTGTATATACCAATAATAAAACATCAGAAGGAGAAATGAAAAAAACAATCCCATTTACAATTGCTTCAAAGACTATGAAATATCTGGGAATGAATTTAACCAAAGAAGTAAAAGATCTGTACTCAGAAAATTATAAGACACTGAAGAAAGAAATGAAAGAAGATATAAATAGATGGAAACACATACCATGTTCATAGATAGGAAGAATTAATATAGTTAAAATGTCCATACTGCCGAAGGCAATATACATATTCAACGTAATTCTTATCAAACTACCAACGACGTTTTTCACAGAAATAGAACATATAATCCTAAAATGTATATGGGACCATAAAAGACCCCGGATAGCCCCAGCAATCTTGAGAAATAAGAACAAAGTGGGAGGTATAACAATACCTGACTTCAAATACTACAAGGCTATAGTAATCAAAAAGCATGGTACTGGCATAAAAACAGACACATAGATCAATGGAACAGAATAGAGAGTCCAGAAATAAATCCATGCATATATGGCCATTTAATCTACGACAATGGAAGCAAGAATGTACGATGGGGTAAAGACAGTCTATTCAATAAATGGTGATGGGAAACCTGGACAGACACATGCAAGAAAATGAAGCTGGACCACCTCCTTACACCATATACAAAAATAAATTCAAAATGGCTTAAAGACTTAAATGTAAGCTCTGAAACCATAAAATACCTAGAAGAAAATATAGGAAGAAACTTCACAGACATTACCCAGAGTAGGATTTTTATTGGTATATCCCCTCGCGCGAGAGAAGTAAGAGAAAAAATAAACACGTGGGATTACATCAAACTAAAAAGATTTTTCACAGCAAAGGAAACCATCAATAAAACAAAAAGGGATCCTATTGAATGGGAAAAGATATTTGCCAATGATATATCTGATAAGAGGTTAATATCAAAAATCTATAAAAAACTCACTCAACTCAACTCCAAAAAAACAAACAACCGAATTAAAAAATGTGCAGAGGACTTGAAGAGACATTTTTCTAAAAAGAACATACAGATGGCAAACAGACATGAAGAAATGCTCAACCTCACAGACCATCAGAGAAATGCAAATAAAAACCACAATGAGATACCACCTTACCCCAGTCAAAATGGCTATCACCAATAAATCAACAAACAGCAAGTGCTGGCATGGATGTGGAGAAAAGAGAATGCTTATGCACTGTTGGTGGGATTGCAGATTGGTGCAGCCACTATGGAAAACAGTATGGAGGTATCTCAAAAATCTGAAAATGGAACTACCTTATGACCCAGCAATTCCACTCTTAGGCATCTATCCGGAGAAACCGAAAACTCCAATTCAAAAATCTTTATGCACTCCTGTGTTTATTGCAGCACTATACACAATAGCCAAGATATGGAAACAACTGAAATGCCCATCGGTAGATGATTGGATTAAGAAACTGTGGTACATTTATACAATGGAGTATTACGCAGCCATAAAGAAAAACGAAATCTTACCGTTTGTAACAACATGGATGGACCTAGAGAATATTATGTTAAGTGAAATAAGTCAGATAGAGAAAGACAAGTACCATGTGATCTCACTTATATGCGGAATCTAAAGAAGAGAATAAGTGAATGAACTAATCAGAAATAGTTTTGGAGACAAAGAGGAAAAACTGAGGGTTGTTAGATGGGCTGGGTGGGGTGGGGATAAGGGGGAAGGTGAAGGGATTAGAAAACAGTTGGTAACCACAAGACGACCACGGGGTTTTGAAAATTAATTTGGGAAATGTAATCAATAATGTTGTAAATATTTTGTAGGGTATCCGATGGACACGTGTCCCATTAGGGAAACCACCTCAGGGAAGATGTAGATGCTTGATCACTGCAATGTACACCTGAAGCTGAACAATAATGAATGCCAACTATAATTTCATATATATATATATATATATATGTATACATATATATACATATATGTATACATATACATATACATATATGTATACATATATGTATACATATATGTATACATATATATATATATGTATACATATATATATATATATATGTATATATATATGTATATATATGTATACATATATATATATATGTATACATATATATATATATATATATGTATTTATATACTTACAAGAGGTGGAGTACAGCATTGGGAGTGGAGACAGTGGAAATGTGATGGCTCGGTGCGAAGTCAGAGAGATAATGGATGGGGGGAGGGGGGTCCACAGTGTGAGGGATATCAATGATAGACGTCTAAGTATTACTTTGTCTTGTGCACGTGAAACTAATAAAAAAATAAATAATATAAAATAGTCAGTTGTAGGATCAAAGAATGGAATGGTGATTACCAAGGAGGGGAGTTATTGATGAAAGAGCGTAAAGTTTCAGTCAAGCAACATAAATAAGCTCTAGTGATCTGTTGTACCCAATTGTATCTATAGTTAACAGTAATGTACATTTGAAATTATAAGAGGATATATTTCATGTTAAGTGTTCCTATTACACAAAAATAAAATAATAAAAAATAAATAATGATTATAGGTATATAAATATCACATGATTAGCATTCTGGATATTTCATTTACATTTGATTTTAAAAAATTAGTTTCAGGCGTACAAAGCAGCATAATAGACATTTAAATCCCTCATAAAGTGATAACCCACCCCCCCCCCAAGCTACTACCCCTCTGACATATAGTTACAATACCATCGACTATCTTTCCTATGTTGTACTCCACATCACGTGACTGTACATTCCTATACATTTAGTTATAGTTGACATTCAATATTATTCTACTTCAGCTCTTCAGGTGTATAGCGCATTGGTCCGGCATCTACACAGTCTATGACGTGATCCCCCTGATAAGTCCAGTGCCCATCTGGCACCTTACTTGATCTTTACAACATTGTTCATTATATTCACCATACTGTATTATTAGCTATCGATTTATGTTTCTTAATGCCTTCACATTTTTCACCCTGACCCCAACCCCATTCCCATCTGTCACCCTGATAGATCTAGTATCTAAATGGCACCATACCTAGTTATTACAATATTGTTAACTATATTTCTTATGCTGTAATCTACTTCCCATGACTACTGTATAACACCCAATTTATCTTCTTAATCCCTTCCCGTTTCACCCATCCTTAACCCCCTGTCATCTTACAGAAGTCCCTCTAAGAGTCCTCGTAATACTGGTTTGGTGGTGATGAACTCCTTTAGCTTTTTCTTGTCAGAAAGCTCCTTATCTGTCCTTCAATTCTAAATGAAAGTCTTGCTGTGTAGAGCAATCTTGTTTGTATGTCATTGCTTTTCATCACTTGGAATATTTTCTGCCACTCCCTTCTTGCCTGCAAAGTTTCTGTTGAGAAATCAGCTGACAATCTTATGGGGGCTCCCTTGTAGGTAACTAACTGCTTTTCTCTTTCTCCTTTTAAGATTCTCTTTTTGTATTTAACCTTTGGCATTTTAATTATAATGTGTCTTGCTGTTGGCCTTTTTGGGTTTGTCTTGTTTGGGACTCTGTGTGCTTCCTGGGCTTGTATGTCTATTTCCTTCACCAGGTCAGGGAAGTTTTCTGTCATTATTTCTTCATATAGGTTTTCAGTTCCTTGCTCTCTCTCTTCTCCTTCTGGTACCCCTATAATGCAAATGTTGTTATGCTTCATATTGTCCAGAAGGCCCCTTAAACTCTCCTCAAGGTTTTGGATTCTTTTTTCTTTTCAAATTTATTGGGGTGACATTTGTTAGTAAAATTACATAGATTTCAGTACAATTCTGTATTACATCATCTATAAATCCCATTGTGTGTTCACCACCCAGAGTCAGTTCTTCTTCCATCACCATATATTTGATCCCCCTTACCCTCATCTCCCACCCCCGACCCCCCTTACCCTCTGGTAACCACTAAACTATTGTCTGTGTCTATGAGTTTTTGTTTCTCATTTGTTTGTCTTGTTCTTTTGTTGTTTTTGGTTTATATACCACATATCAGTGAAATCATAGGGTTCTCTGCTTTTTCTGTCTGACTTATTTTGCTTAGCACTATACTCTCAAGAGCCATCCATGTTGTCTCAAATGTTCCTATATCATCTTTTCTTACCGCTGAATAGTATTCCATTGTGCATATATACCACAACTTCTTTATTCATTCATCTATCGAAGGACATTTTGGTTGTTTCCATGTCTTGGCCACCATAAACAAAGCTGCAATGAACATTGGAGCACACGTGTCCTTATGTATAAAAGTTTTCAAACTTTTTTGGTAGATACCCAGGAGAGGGATTGCTGGGTCATATGGTAATTCTATTTGTAATTTTTTGAGGAACCTCCACACTGCCTTCCATAGCAGCTGCACCAGTCTGCATTCCCACCAACAGTGTATGAGGGTTCCTTTTTCTCCACAGCCTCTCCAACACTTCTTGCTATATTTCTTGTTGATGATAGCCTTTCTGACTGGGGTGAGGTGATATCTCATTGTGGTTTTTATTTGTATTTCTCTGATGATTAGTGATGTTGAGCATTTTTTCATATGTCTATTTGCCATTTGTATGTCCTCTTTGGAGAAATGTCTCTTCATGTCCTCTGCCCATTTTTCAATTGGGTTGTTTGTTTTTTTGTTGTTGAGTTTCATGAGTTCCTTATATATGTTGGATATTAGCCCCTTATCGGAGGCACTGGTTGCAAAAATCTTCTCCCATTCAGTAGGTTGCCTCTTTATTTTGTCAATGGTTTCTTTTGCTGAGCAGAACCTTTTAAGTTTCATATAGTCCCATTCATTTATTTTAGCTTTTACTTCCATTGCCTTTGGAGTCAAATTCATAAAATGCTCTTTGAACCCAAGGTCCATAAGTTTAGTGCCTATGTTTTCTTCTATGCAGTTTATTGTGTCAGGTATTAAGCTTAACTCTTTGATCCATTTTGAATTAATTTTGGTACATGGTGACAGATAGCAGTCCAGTTTCATTCTTTTGCATGTGGCTATGCAATTCTCCCAGCACCATTTATTGAAGAGGCTGTCTTTCCTCCATTGTATGTTTTTAGCTTCTTTGTCAAAAATTATCTGTCCATATTTATGTGGTTTTATTTCTGGGTTCTCAATTCTATTTCATTGGTCTATGTGTTTGTTTTTCTGCCAATATCATGCTGTTTTGAATATTGTAGCCCTGCAGTACAAGCTAAAGTCAGGGAGTGTGATACCTCCGGTAATGTTCTTTTTCTTAAGATTGCTTTGGCTATTCAGGGTCTTTTGTGGTTCCAAATAAATCTGATGATTTTTTGTTCTATTTCTTTAAAAAATGCCATTGAAATTTCGATGGGGATTGCATTAAATCTGTGTATTGCTTTGGGTAATATGGCCAGTTTAACTATGTTGATTCTTCCAACCCATGAGCATGGAATGTCTTTCCATTTCTTTGTGTCTTCTTCAATTTCTTTCAAAAATGTCTTATAGATTTAAGCATATAGGTCCTTCACATTCTTGGTTAAGTGTATCCCTAGGTATTTTATTCTTTTTGCTGCAATTGGAAAGGGAATTGTTTTTTGTATTTCTTTTTCTGAGATTTCATTGTTAGTATATAGGAAAGCAATGGACTTTTGTATGTTGATTTTGTAGCCGTCCACATTACTGTATTCGTTGATTGTTTCCAATAGCTTTTTGGTGGAGTCTTTAGGGTTTTCTACATATAGCATCATGTCATCTGCAAAGAGTAATAATGTAACTTCTTCATTCCCAATTTGTATGCCTTTTATTTCTTTCTCTTGCCTGATTGCTCTGGCAAGGACTCCCAACACTATGTTGAAAAGCACAGGTAACAGGGGACAGCCCTGTTGTGTTCCTGAACGTAGAGCAAATGGCTTCAGTTTTTCATCATTAATTATGAGATTAGCTGAGGGCTTGTCATCTATGGCCTTTATTATGTGAAAGTATTTTCTTTCGATACCTATTTTATTAAGAGTTTTAATCATAAATGGATGTTGTATCTTGTCAAATGCTTTTTCTGCATCAATTGATATAATCATAGGATTTCTGTTTTTTATTTTGTTTATGTCATGTTCAACATTGATGGATTTGCGGATGTTGAACCATCCTTGCGACCTGGGGATGAACCCCACTTGGTCGTGATGAATAATCTTTTTAATGCATTGTTGTATTCGATTTGCTAGAATTTTGTTTAGGATTTTTGCATCAGAATTCATCAGAGATATGGTCTGTAGTTTTCTTTTTCTGTGTTGTCTTACCAGGTTTTGGTATCAGGGTAATGTTGGCCCCATAAAGTGAGTTAGGGAGTACTGTCTCTTTTTCAATTTTTTGGAAGAGGTTGAGCAGGATTGGTATTAGATCCTCTTTGAAGGTTTGGTAGAATTCACTGGTGAAGCGATCTGGTCCCAGACTTTTGCTTTTGGGAAGGTTTTGGATGACTGATTCAATTTCATTACTGATGATCGGTCTGTTTAGATTTTCCAGTTCTTCATGGTTCAGCCTTGGAAGGCTATATGTTTCTAAGAACTTGTCCATTTCGTCTAGGTTATTGAATTTGGTGGCATGTAGTCCTTCATAGTATTCTTGGATGATCCTTTGTATTTCTGTGGTGTCCGTGATAACTTCCCTGTTTTCATTTCTGATTTTGTTAATTAGTGTCTTCTCTCTTTTTATTTTAGTGAGTCCAGCCAAGGGTTTGTTAATTTTATTAATCTTTTCAAAGAACCAGCTCTTTGTCACATTCATTTTTTCTATTATCTTTTTGTTCTCTATTTCATTGAGTTTTGCTCTGATTTTTGTTATTTCCTTCGTTCTGCTGACCTTGGGTTTCACTTGTTCTTCTTTTTCTAGTTCTGTAAGGTGTAAGATGAGGTTATTTATTTGGGATTTTTCTTGTTATTCAGACAGGCCTGTAATGATATAAATTTCCCTCTTAAAACTGCTTTTGCTGCATCCCAAAAATTTTGGTAGGATGTATTTTCATTGTTGTTTGTTTCTATGTATCTTTTGATCTCTCCTCTAATTTCTTCTTTGACCCAGTCGTTCTTTAAAAGTATGTTGTTTAATCTCCATGTATTTGTGTTTTTTTCCTGCTTTCTTTTTGCAGTTGATATCCAATATCAAAGCCTTGTGATCAGAGAATATGATTGGTATGATTTCAATCTTCTTAAATTTGCTGAGGCTGATTTTATGTCCCAATATATGGTCTATCATTGAGAATGTTCCACGTACACTCGAAAAGAATATATAGTCTGACGTTTTAGGATGAAGTAGTCTATATATATCAATTATGTCCATTTCATCTAATGTGTCATTTAAGGCTGCTATTTCGTTATTTATTTTCTGTTTGGATGATCTATCCATAACTGTCAATGATGTATTTAAGTCCCCTAGTGTAATTGTGTTTTGGTCAATTTCTTCCTTTAGTTCTGTTAGTAGTTGCTTGGTATATTTCGGTGCTCCCTGATTGGGGGCATAAATATTGATGACTGTTATGTCTTCTTGTTGTATAGTCCCCTTTTCAATGATGAAATGTCCATCTTTGTCTCTTGTTATCTTTTTCACCCTGAAGTCTGTTTTATCTGATATCATTATGGCTACACCTGATTTTCTCTGGGTACCATTTGATTGGAGTGTCAATTTCCACCCTTTCACTTTGAGTCTATGCTTTTCCTTGTAGCTGAGATGTGTCTCTTGGAGACAGCATATGTTTGGGTTTAGTTTTTTGATCCAATCTGCTACTCTGTGCCTTATTATTGGTGAGTTCAGTCCATTTACATTTAGGGTGATTATTGACACGTGAAGATTTCCTATCATTCTATCTTTAGTTTTCTGGTAAGGCTGTGTCTCCATTGTTTCTTTGCCTTATTGTTTTTGTCTATTATTTCTGTGTGGTGGTATTCTCTGATGTTTCCCTCTTTTTCTTCTTTTATCACAGTATATATTTCAGTTCTGGAGTTTTTTTGAGTGGTTACCCTTAAGTTTATATAAAAGAAAATTTGATATTTAGAGTATTCCATTTTCTTCAGCACGCTTACTTTCTCCATTCCCATATTCCGGTTCAAGCCTTCACTCTCCCCCTTTTCATGTTGCCACAAATTGTCTCTGTTGATGGTGGTCTAATGGCCTCCTTTAGTATTTCTTGTAGTGCAGGTCGTATAGTAGAAAATTCCTTTAGCTTCTGTATGTCTGGAAAGGTCTTTATTCCTCCTTCATATCTAAAGGATATATTTGCTGGATATATTATTCTTGGCTCATAATTTCTCTCTTTCAATAGTTTGAATATTTGGTTCCAGTCCCTCCTGGCTTGTAGAGTTTCTGCTGAAAAATCTGATGATAATCTAATGGGCTTTCCTTTGTAAGGAAAGCCCTTCTTTTCCCTGGCTGCCTTGAGGATTCTTTGTCGTTGATTTTAGACAGCTTCAATACAATGTGCCTTGGAGAAGGCCTGTTGGGATTGAGATAATTAGGAGTTCTATTTGCTTCTTGGATTCGAGGATCCAGTTCTGTCCACAAGTTTGGGAAGTTCTCATCAACAAGTTTGTTTGATATATTCTCTGTTCCCTTCTCTCTTTCTTCTCCTACTGGTATGCCCATTATTCTTATATTGCTCTTTCTGATAGAGTTAGAAAGTTCTTGTAAATTTCTTTCATTTCTTTTAAGTCTCAAGTCTCTTTCTTCTTCCATCTGTGTAATTTCCAGGTTTCTATCTTGGATGTCACTGATTCTTTCTTCCATCTGGTCAACTATACTACCTCAGCTGGTCATTTCAGTCTTAATTTCTTCTATTGAGTTCTTAATCTCCAGAAATTCCATTTGGTCTTTTTTTAAAATTTCAATCTCTTTCGTAAAATGCTCGTGTTGTTCTTTGATTGCATTTCTGAGTTCATTAAATTGCCTTTCTGTGTTTTCTTGCATGTCATTGAGTTTTTTCAGTAGTGCAATCTTGAATTCTCTATCATTTAAGTCACATATTTCCATAACTTTAAGTTCCTTCTGGAGACTTCACTTTCTCTCTGAGCTGTCTTGTTGCCTTGGCTATTCATGGCAATTACTGATTTATTATTTCTCTTCCTAGACATCTACAGGAGTCGCTTCTGCAACACGTTGATAGTAAGAAGTCTTTCTTTGTTTTCTAGTACTTGTTGGTAGAATGTTTTATTTTCTCTGACTGCAGCCTTTTTTTTCCTCTCTCACGCAGTAGTGCTATGTTTTCTCTGCACTATTCCAGCTTCTCACACAATGGAGGGATTTCCTGCAAAATGGGCTTCTCCGCTGTTAATAGTTTGCCTGGGTTACAGGGCATCATGTCCCTGTGGGGAGGCAGAGAACTTTTGAAGTTCCAAAGCTCTTACTGCACCAGATTCAGAGCTCGTATGTTCTGTTTGTTCAGAGCCTCTAAACAGCCGTTCTGTTTACTCCTGCAGTGATCCTCCCATATGGGTGGGGCCAGGGGCAGGGTGATTTGTGAGAGGTGGCCCAGAGCAATGGCAGCGCCCACCACCACAGCCGGGCCGCTTCCGCAGCTCCCTCCCCTTTTCCGGTACTAGTTGGGCTGCGAATCTGTGTCTGTGATCCACAGTTCTCAAAAAGGCAAATATTCTGTTCTTTTGATCTGACACTGCTACTGTTCTGCTGCTAGCTCCGGGCAAGTGGGGGCTGGGTGAGCTCTCGGAGGGTAGGGAGGGGACGGCTAGTCTCAGTGCCTAAGGCTTCCGTTCTCTGCTCGGCAGTGAGGGCTTAAACTACCGTTTTCAGCCCTCTTCCCTCAGTCTTTGCTCCGAGGTCTCTGCCGTGAGTGTTGGGTTCAGCCGTGTTATATGCTGCCCCCTCAGCCCTGTGGGCCGTAAGCGGAGCCCTAGCAGTCCGAGTTCTTCCCTCTCCCTCAGCTGCGGTAGTTCCGAGATGCAGCAAGCTCGGAGCACTGAGCTAGGTCTGCGTCCTGCGCTCATGCCTCTGTCTCCGGACTTCTCCCTTCCCTCCTCTCCCGCTTGCGTGATTCTACCACCTTGAGGTGAATTCAGTAGTGGGCCTCTTCCTCTTGCCTGTTTGCTGTGCAGGGAGTTCTTTGTGGAGTTATTGTTGTTTGATTAGTTTTAAATTTTAGGAGAGCTTTACAGAGGCTCATCTCATGCCGCCATTTTTATGACGTCTCCAGATTCTTTTTTCTTTTTGCTGTTCTGGTTGGGTGTTTTCTGCTACCTTATTTTCTATAGCGCTGGTTGGATTCTCTGCTTCATCTAATCTACTGTTGATTCCCTTTAATATATTCTTCATTTCCATTATTGTATCCTTTATTTCTGACTGGTTCTTTTTCATGGTTTAGATCTCCATTTTTATGAGATTATTGATTCTTATAACCCGTGTTTGGAACTCTGATAAGCAATCTGAATTGCTTATCTCCGTTTCACTTAGTTCTTTTTCTGGAGCTTTGTCCTGTTCTTTTAGTTGAGTCATGTTTCCTTGTCTCCCCATTTTGGCTGCCTCCCTGTGTTTGTTTCTATCTATTAGGTAGGGCTGTTATGTATTCCTGTCTTAGTAGAGTGGTCTTATGTAGTAGGTGTGCTGTAGGATTCAGTGGCACAGTCTTTCTGGTCACCTGAGCCATATGTTCCAGGTATGTCCCTTGTGTGAGTTGTGTGTGCACTCCTCTTGTAGTTGAGGCTTGGTTGATAATTGCTAATCAGTGGGAGGGACTGACCCTTGGGCTCACTGGTTGTAAGGATTGGCCTTCACTACATTGGAAGAGGCGTTGTGCAGGGGCTGATCCTACAGAGCAGGATCTGCCTCATGAGGACTCTGGTGCCTGCCAAATCCGCCCCTTGGGTGTGTTGTACTTGGAGATGGCTGGATAATGCTTCAGCTTGTTTTAAAGCTGGCCACTGGGGGCGCCAGCCCCAGGACCACCTTGGAGGAGATCTGCTGTATGTCTACTTTAGTGACAGCCTGTGAAACACCCAGAGCCACCTAGTGGGAGCCAGAGAGAAATCCACAGATGTTTGCTACCCATGCTGTGCTTGGAAATGCCTTTGAGAGGCCAAGCCATGAACCAAGGCCAACTGCCACTAGTGCCGACTTAGGGCTGCTTAGCCAGAGATACAGGACATGCTCAAGCCAGATGCTAGTTGTCTAGGTTCTGCAAATCTTTGAGAGACCCTAGGAAAGGTGGTATGCATGAGAAAGACACTGAAAGCAGCCTTGGTGTGCCTAAAAGTCAGGTGGGGCCAGGTCTCAAATCCCCAGGGCAAGGTGAATGAACAGCAGAGACTAAGAAATGGCAGCCATCCTTTACGCACCAGGAGGGGGAATGGCTCAACAAAGAAACAGTGGCCTCTACCAGCTCCCCCGTCTAGGAGAAAACCACTTGTCCAGGCCCTGTCCCAAGCCAGACAACTCAGTTCCCCACCATATGTCCCTGCTGCCTCTCCAGCCACTGCCCCAGTGCTGGAGCTCAAAGTGAGTGATTCTGTTGGTGGGTCATTCTGAGTGCAGTCCCTTTAAGAGGAGCACCTCGGAGTGCAGCTGACCGGTCTCACTCAGTCACAATCTCCACTGGTTTTCACAACGCAAAATTATGGGGACTTCTCTCCCTAGCACTGGGATACTGGGCTAGGGTGTGGCTGGGATCTCTCACTCCTCTAGGGAGTGAGGGGGGATCCCCACAGCCAAAATAACCCTCCCGATCTTTAAAGGTCCGACACAGGTGTGGGACTGGCCCATTCCATGTCTCTGACCTTCCTACCAGTCTGGAGGTGATGTCCTTAGTTGGAAGGCTTCAGTTCAGCTTGATTTTAGGTGATTCTCAATAATGGTTGTTTTGTTAGTTGTGATTTTGATGTGGCTGTGAGAGAAGGTAAGCACAGCATTTACCTACTGCGCCATCTTCGTTGTCTCTACATTTGATTTTTAATGAAAGATCCCTTGGATCCTGGCTTTGATGATGAGGAGGAGGATGACAACAGTAACATTTGAGCATTTTACCACTAATAACAGCCTGTGATACAGCTGCTGATATTATTCCAAGAAGAAACTGAGGTTTAGCGTTATGAACTGATTCTCCCAAGGGCAGGGAGGTAATAAGTGGTATAGCTGGGATTCAAACCCAGGTCCGTGTGATCCCAAAGTCCATTAGTGCTATTTAGTCGCTATGCTACCCTAGAGAGATTGGTTCAGATCAGGAGAGGCTTCTCCCTTTCCATGGCAACTTCTTTGCTTTCTTTTGTCTGTCTCCAAACTCGCTGTTTTGTTCCACTTAAAAAAATTATGTTGGTAGTAGTCCAAAAGGGGTGAAACCCATCAGCATCAATGAAAGTAGAATTAAAATTTTTGTAATAAATGAAAATCAAGCTAAACTTAGCAAATTTGTGTTTTTAAACTTATAAGAGTTTGACTTTATAAGCAGGTGAAGTGTGACTGATGGAAACATTTTCTCTGAAAAATCATTTTTTTCTCATCCTCTTCATCTAAAGGTTGGATAGTTAGTTTGCCATTTAATATTCTTATATGAAAAAGTGAGATTCTTGGAGTAACAAGAGAAGATTCACTGGGCCCTAGCAGATTAGATTCTAATCTTCTATTGCTGACATTTTGATCCTCTGAGGCCTATAAAATGGTTTAGCTGCATAAGCTGTAGAAATCTTCAGTTGTTCTGAGGAATTGTACTGGTTTTTGTTGGTAACTTCTAATTCACTTTCAAAACCAAGGAATGATAGAATTTTAGAGCCAGAGATGGACCGTTGGCATAATTTTGTTCCGTTGTTTTAACAATGGAAATGTGTAAAAATGCATCCCAAAGCATTTAAATTACTAGCTCAAGATGTTACATCAAGCTAGACTAGATTAGACCAGAAGCAAGTATAGTTCTCTTTTCACTATGAATTTACACATGAATAATGACTTGTTTGTATAAAGTATAAATAGTGCTTTTTTTTGTGTAAACATTTCTTAGTCCTAGGAAATAATCCTAAAATGACTAGCTCAAAATTTTCTAGCCAGCTAGACTCTATGAAAGCATCGTGCTTAGAGACTTTCTACAATTAGGCTGCTACAATTAAACCAGTACAATTGTGGGTCAGGAATTTTATCATAAATTTCAGTCTGTTTGCATTTATACATTATGTGGTACTTACATATACAAATCATTTGTATTATGGGATTGTTTGTTTTATTGTTATGGAATTAGTCCTAAGAAATAATTCTAAAATGGTAAAAGGGGCCTATGTATGTACATTTGAAAGCAAAAAATGGAAAATAAAACAGTGCTTAGTTATGAAACTAGAGAATCAGAGGTTACTTGACTTTAGAAACGCGTGAAAAATAGTACAAAAGTCTGACCGTCTGTGTATGTATATATGTGTAGTCAGCAAGAAGACTCATGTACTCCAACTAGGCTATGTGACATGCCGTAGAGATATGCAATGAGGCCAACATATTTCCTGAAAACTTGTCTTGCAAAAGGTTGCCCTGTTTACAGTATTTCTCTGCACACTGAGGTATTGCTCTGGCACATTCAGTGTGGACAAAGGGCCTGTTGTTAGAGCAAAAAGCCCCCCTCCCCTTTTCATGTTATTTGATACCTCACGGCCACAAGTGATCTAAAGATGACTGGGTGCCGAAGCAAAGAAATGGAATGAGGCTGTTAGAACGTTTGTACTCAGGCTCTTGGGTGGGAGGTTAGCAAGCTCTGTTTTCTTGCAGCTTTATAGAGACGAGGATCTGTGGTGTGTTCGTTTTTCCTTGGCCCCATTCCCACATCCCAATCCAGATCTTGCCGGTAGGTGTAGGTATGCATTTCCTTGGCTCCTGAGACCTGCACTTGGGTGGGAGCTCATTTGTGGGTGTTAGATACAGAGTCTTTGTTTTTGTTGTATGGAAATGGGAGCTGTGGCGCATCATGGTAACCCTGGAGTTGCTTAGACCAAAATAAGGGGCCGATATTTAAAGGTACTCAGCTGGCACAAAAGAGGAACGCATGGAATAACTGTCTACAAAGACAGTCACAAACAATTTCTCCTATTCCTGTTCATGCACGCAGCTCTTTCCATCAGGCAGTGAGGTGAATGTCCCACTCTTTGAACCGAGGCTAGCCTTGTGATTTACTTTGATCAACAGAATGTGGCAGAAGGGATGCTCTCAACTTTTGAGCCTTAAGAGACCTTGTAGGTTCCCCTTTTGCTATCTTGGAAACAGGCTGCCATTTAAAGAAGTCTGTGCCGAGAGGATGAGAGACTCCAAAGGGAGGGGAAGAAGCCCAGATGGCCCCCATCTGTTTAAGTTGCCTCAAGTGAGGCCGTAGATAAGACTGAGGTCACCTTGGGCTTTCCAGCAGATTCCACGTGCAGCAAGTGGACTGCTCAAAGTTCAAAGCAGCCAACCCTCAGAATCATGAGAAACAATGAACTGTGGTCATTTGAAGCTGCTAATTTTGGGGATACTTTGTTATACAGCAATTGATAACTAAAACAGTTCTACAGTTGGCACAGCAGATAATCTGCCTTCAGCCACTACCCTCAGCGAATCTCTTTTGGGTTTTTTTGTGTCTCTCTACTGTATTTGATACTTCAGATTTTGCCTTCTCCAAACTTTAATTTCGGAGGCACCTCTGTCTCCTGATTCTCTTCTAATCTTAATTCTTTTTCATCTGCATTATCAAGCCCCTTTCTTATCTCCCCATTAAATATGGATGGTTCCAAGGTTTGAATCTTGTCTTCCTTTCCCTTTTGCGGTATATATTCTCTTTTATGCCTCCCTTCATAACTCATGTATTCCTCAACCATCTATTTTCTAAGTCTCCAAAATTTCTAACTCAAACCAGATCCTTTTCGGTCATTTAGACTTTCATCTTCAATTATGTGCTAGAAAACTGTTTAAATATCTAAGTATTTCAAACATGGTCCTAAACTAAGCTTCTAAATGCTTACCCCAAAATTGTGTGTGTGTGTGTGTGTTTTAAAACTTATTATTTCATCTACTTATTTATTTTGTTCTCTGGCTTTCCTGAGCCATACACCTGAGGTGATCTTCCTTTAGCCCCTCTTTCACAGTTGATCAGCTACTTTGTTTTTATAATTCCAAGTGGCAGCTGTCTCTTAGATCTGTCTCTTCCTTTTTTTCTGATTAAACTAAGGCTCTCAATATTGGTGACCTGAAGTGAATCAGTTGTCTCCTAAATTGTTTTCTTGTCTTTATTCCTTACTTCAGTTAAACGGATTTTCCCGAAATGCAGATAAAATGGGACTTCCTACCTTAAATCATTAAATGTCTCCCTTAACTATAGCAGAGCTTTCTGTCTGGTATACTGGGCACAACAACATGTGTGCCCAGCAGCGAGTCTGTAAATGTTTAACAACCTGCTCTTCATGAAGGAAAAAAAATGTGTGTGTGTGTGTGTGTGTGTAATGTACACACATACAGATACATATATGTATGTGCATGTACGCATATCCACATAAGTTTAGTATATTTTACTGATGTAAAGAGTGCAGACCATACAATTTACGAATAATAAAAATGCAATATTCTTTTTTGTAAATCAATACAGCTAACTGATTCTAATAGACTGCTTATGTTGATTTTCGCTGAATAATTGTGTCTGGAGTCAAGCTATGGTTGCAGCTGATAAACAACTATTGTTCTGACATGAACGTTAATGTTATTTCCATTTACAGTAATGATTAAGATGAATGTGAACAATGATGACTTATGTTGGAACTTCACTCACTAGTGACATATGCAACTTCTTTGCCAAATGGGATAGTAGTTTTCTAATACTGGAAGTCTATTTCTTCAATTTTGAGGGGTTTTTTATGGCATACCAGCTATAGCTACAACATACTTTAAGTGTGACCTGCGTTATTAACAGTTCCTCTATTTCCTTCTAAAGCCCAGCCGATCGACACAACAATAAGCGAAAACTTGATTTGTAGTGTTTGCTTATTTTTCCTGGCATAAATACTCCCTCTGTGGCCAATTTCAAGCCACCAACATGATGTCACTCTCCTAGGAGTTGGAAAGAGATGCACAGTAGCACACAATTATTTAATATTTCTGCCATTCAGATACAATAGACATAAATAACCTCAAAAGCACACATACGAATAAGATGTAGTAAAATAATTGGGAAGTTACAAGGCTTGAGAATTTATTACCTTTGTTTTTAATATAACTTGTAAGTTTATAAGATGTGATAGTTAACAGTGGCTATGTTTATCAACCAGCTTGCAAAATCCCCCATAATTAAATGGTGGGCTCTCTTTAATTGGTATGATGAGCGGTTCCAGCACTCAATTTGGTGTGCCCAAGACCTTGATCTGCTTTCTCTAGAGGAGGCTTGTGGGGCTGGGCCTCTGTGACAGTTGAGTTCTTGGCCTTCATCCTCACTTAGCGACCTCCTGCTAATTTTTCACTTCCTGATTGACGTTTGCGTGAAACTATCCCTTGCCCATGCAAACAGAGATGACTTCTTTCACTATGCCCCACTCTTACTACTTCCTTTTCTCTACCTCTTACAACATCTGTCACTTATATTGGGACCATCATTCATCTTACTATGCTAACAGTCTTAAGAGTTTGCAGCAAAGAACTGTGACCCATAATAGGTATCCGATTTATTGTCTAAGAATAGATGTGGGGAGGGTGAGTGGCTGGTAGGGGCTGATGGAAAACAGAACATTGAACATTGCCACCAGGATGGAGGGCTGTCTACCATCCTGGACAAACGGACTGTCACTGACATCATGTAGCAGGAAAAACCCCAAAGCGACTCACTTTTATCAGGGTTAGGGAGATAGCACTGAAGAATAGCAGAGAGCAGTCTGTCAGCACGTTCCTTCGTAAAGGATCAGCAAGCTCCTTAGATGACCTGAAGTACTTCAAAAGATTCTCTTTCAGAGAATCTGGCAAGATACTACACTGTAAACTTTTGGAATATTTCAAAGTAACCAAAGCAGTCAGAGAGAACCAAATCCTTAGCCTTAAGCATATACGCTTCTGGTTAGTATTTCTTTAACAAATGCAGTGCCTCAGGATCCATGAGTATTATCATCACTTCTAAAAAAAGAAAGTAAACTCCTATAGGAAACAGTGTCTGTGACACTCCAAACATTACTCATAACGTGCTTTGAGTTGCAAAGCAAAACAATCAAGAGGCAATCCTGTCTATATGGCCCTCCTCTGATTCCCCGTGGAGCTTGTGTTTGAACGTACTCTGTGTGGGAGAGCTCACTACCTCTCTCGCTTCTCAGGCTGTATTGGGAAAATACAAAGACTAGTAAGGTTAGTGATAGAGGTGTGAAACTAAGCCAGTCTCTTATCATCTTGACTGCATTACTTTTAAACCCACTCTGCTGGGATAGACAAAAGGTGTCAAAAGACGATAGTGTCAACCTGGTCCTGTATGTCCATGGGGAGTCCTTTCCAACAGGGCAGAAGAACCTCCATAAAGACTAAGTTAAAAACCTGAATGTTGCCTCTACTGAGGCCACATAATCACAGAATGACCAGCTGGGTGGGATCACTTTCGGTTCATATAGTGTGAGTTTGAGTTTGCCACAGATCAGTAATAAGAAAAACAAATACAGTGGTTGAACACCCACTGTATTCAGTGCTGATTTTCACTAATTTTGTAACACTGTTAAAACTATTTGCTTGCAGTAAAGGAAGACATTTACCAACAGGTTGAATATTTTCATGTTGTGTCAGGAACTTATAGATAATCTTACATCTAATATCTACAGTTATAGGTAAAATCCAGATGCTCAGTGAGGTGAATTTCCTCAGGTTGGAAATGGCAGAACTCAATTTAAATGGAGGCCTGGTCTAACTCCCAAGTTATGTTCTTTGCCCTATGTCACTAAATAAAGATATGCTTCATGCATTAGGCATTCAAGTTCTAATTCACACTGTTAATCATACTCGTTCTAGGTCAACACCAACATCTTGAAGTACAGAGATTAGTGATCAGAATGTAACTCCTTTCACCATGGGCTGAGATTTAAACATGTAAAATATTTGGATGTCAGTATTCATGTCTACAAATATTCAGGCGTTCCCCAAAATGCAGAACATTATAGAGTTCCTCACTTCTTGTGAAGCATGCTCTTTAGTGGTGGAAGGTTAGCCATTTATTTCATTTAAGGAAGACTACTGACTAAGGACCAGGAAGTATGGTAAGCTCACTGGCACCCCTGTGAACAAGACGAGCAGAATTCCTGCTGCCCAAAGCATTAACATTTCAGTTGAAAAAGGCAGAGAATAGCCACATAAATGAAAAGTAAACACATAAATGACTATGATCATTACAGACTGAAACTTGTTATGAAGGAAATACAGTGGGATGTGGCAGAGAATATTTAGAAGGAGACGATAAAAGCCTCATCACTTGGTGCGGCTTTTTTCTTCAATAGCAGTCACATCAAAAGAGAGCTTATCTGAGGTTTTCTAGGGAGGGGAAAAAAATCGTTGGTAGATGCCTGCCTCCATCTCCCTGCACAATCTGAGTGATCTGAAAAAGAATCCTTCCATTCAGAATTCCGCAGTGATTGATGTGGCAGGTGCTTGGGGAAAAGGAAGCACTGAACAAGCGCTAACCTTTTCTTAAAATCTAAGCGCCTGTCAGCAACTTTTTGTTCCTTATAGGTAGTTAATAAATGAGTTTTTGTTTCTTTTTTGGAGAACTAAACGCCTTTGTCTGCCATGGGGACAGGACAGCAGCTACAGGGATTTGGATCAGTGGGCTCCCAGGAATCACTGGGAAAAATGGTGCGATAGAGGTAAAAGCCAAATGCCCTGGCCTGTCTTGGATCCCAGCTGCTCTGATGGGTCCTTGCACAGGTCATAATGTTTTTTGTTTTTTTTAATCTCTAAGGTGAGAGTATTGCATTGTTCATCAAATGATTGCCGAAATTCATTCCAACTCTAACAATCTCTGATTCTGTGTTCAGATTCAAATTACATGTATAAATATATGAGTTATCTACATCTATTGAGACAGGGAGAGAATGTGAAAGTGGGGAACAGATCTGTCTGCAATATCTTTTCAATTCTGGACATGCGTTCAGAAATTTTAATCACCGGACTCTAAAGTTATTTGGAATAGATACTACCTGACTAGTTAACCATTTTCAGGTCCAATGTCTTCATTTTGAAGGGGAAACTGCAACCCAGAGAAATGAGACGCAGCCGTTGTCCTCGTGGCAATGGCTGAACTGATATCAGGGCTCCCCCCTCCACCCCCCCCGCCCCGCCCAGTCCACCAGTGGCTGCCACAGTTGTCTCTCAGGGTAACCCTGGATCGTGTCCCTTCGCATGTTTTGTAATCTGAATCAGCCATGTTCTGTTTCTGACCTCATTTCTTTCTTTTTTCATTACTGTTCACTATAAATTAGTTAATATTAAAATTTTGGAGATATAATCCAATCACTATCCAATATTACGATTACCTGTTTCTTTTTTTTTTAAGCTTTTGTTTGGGAAGGTAAACAGGACTTTATTGGGGAACACTGTGTACTTCCAGGACTTTTTTCCAAGTCAAGTTGTTGTCCTTTCAATCTTAGTTGTGGAGGGTGCTGTTCAGTTTCAAATTGTTGTCCTTTTCAGTTTTAGTTGTGGAGGGCACAGCTCAGCTCAAGGTCTAGTTGCTGTTTTCTAGTTGCAGGGGCACAGCCCACCATCCCTTGTGGGAGTCGAGGAATCAAACTGGCAACCTTGTGGTTGAGAGCCCGCGCTCCAACCAACTGAGCCATCTGGGAGCTCAGCAGCAGCTCAGCTCAAGGTGCCGTGTTTAATCTTAGTTGCAGGGGGCGGAGCCCACCATTCCTTGCGGGACTCGAGGAGTTGAACCAGCAACCTTGTGGTTAAGAGCCCACTGGCCCATGTGGGAATCGAACCAGCAGCCTTCAGTGTTAGGAGCATGGAGATCTAACCATTTGAGCCACCAGGCCGGCCCATGATGGCCTGTTTCTTACTCCAAAACCTATCTCTAAGTCAGCGTCCATGAAAAAAAGGTAGGGGAATATATTGTAATTTAACTTACCTGCTTTATTCTTTCTTGTATATTTTGAACTCTGCTCCTAACAATGAAAACATATCATTGCATTATCATTGAAATACTGACATTTCTACTATCTACACAGAATTTCAGATTTTATATATGGCAGCTAAATCTAGCCATGTACAGAAAAGAGTCAAATTTCACAGTACTTTTTTGTGAAAATGTTTATATCATTCCCAACAAATAGAGAAGCAAAGTATGAGACATAATCATGAATACTCTTTTAAAATTCTCTGAATAATCTGGTTACCCAAAAGAAATGAAAACATATGTCCAAATAAAAACTTGTACACTAATGTTCACAGCAGCGTTATTCATAATAGTCTAAGAGTGGACACACCCAGATGTCCATCAAAGGATGAATAGATAAACAAATGTGGTATATCCAGACAATGAAATATTATTTGGCAATAAAAAGGAATGAAGTACTGGTATATTCTACACTATAAATGAATCTTGACAACATTATGCTAAGTGAAAAAAAAACAGTCATAAGACACTATATGTTGTATGATTGGTTTATATGAAAAGTCTAGAATGTACAAATACATGGAAACAAAAAGTAGCTTAGTGGTTACCTGGGACTGGGAGGAAAAATGGAAGTGACTGCTTTTGGATACAGGGTTGTTCTTAGAGGCGATGAAAATATTCATAAATTAGATTGGTAATATTTGCATAATTCTGTGAATATACTAAAACCACTAAATTGTATACATTAAGTGGGTAAATTTTATAGTATATGAATTACATCTAAGTAAAGTTATTTTTAAAAATCATCTGTCTACATTAGCCTCTCTCTACTGGAATACCAAGAAGTTGGGCTTACACCAGTTAATCCTTAGAAACTGTGAGAAGCCCAAAGTACTTTTATAGACATGAAGTAAAGTTCCATAGAGCTGGAAGGAACCTTAGAATTTGTAGTATAAAGTAATCAAAAGATTATGTTATAGAGTCAGGTTGCTTAGGTTTAAATCCTGGCCCTGTTAGTTACAAGATGTGTGCTCTTGGACAACATCTACTTTCTTTGATCTTCAGATTTCTAATTTATGAAAGGGAATTATAATAGTACCTAGCTAATAGGTAAGTTAATTACTATTTTGTTAAGTGTTAGCTAACATGATATGGTTCCAATAGTTGAATAATTGATAGTCATATGACAAAACTGTAATCCCTCATTTTACAAATATAGTACTGTTGGTGTTATGTTTTAAAGAAGTTATATAAAGTTGTACAAAATCACATAGTAAAATAAAACAAGATATTTTGTAGCTTAGTACTTTCAACTATAAGAAATCGCATGTCTTTTCTTGCATTTAATAAATAAAATTTGGATATCACTTTTTTCTCTCAAAGAATTACATTTTTTTGTTGACTAAAATATTTTTTACTTTGAAATAATTTAAACAATGTAGTCTTTATAGGTTTAACTGTTTCTAGTGAAAGGAGCATTGGATAAAAGGTAAATGATCCACATTGTATTTTTATGATGATTATTTGAACAGATGGAAACTGAAAATAAATTTTGTATTTAATTCAGTTTATAGTCTACAGATTGCTCCAAAAAAATGTTCATGAACTTGGAAGATACATGCTAGGTGACCTTCGGTTTTAAGGAAATTTGTTAAATTAACCATTTCTATGCAGTAAGTTCTAATGGGAATGATACTAAATAACTGTTAAAATGGTAGATTATCCAAATATATGATTTAGAAATATAATACACATAAATATAAAAATGATTCAATAGTTAAATGAAATACTTTCTGCTAGGTTTTTTGTCTCATGCTTTTGATTCCCAGGTAAAATTTGAATCGATTCAGGAATGTGATCACAATTGTTTTTACTTGATTTTCTGACCTAGGAGACGGAGAACAAGAAGACAAGAAACAAAGAGGTGGGAGAGAGAAAGAAAATGACAAAAGCATAGTAATTACATTCTTGTTGGCAGTTTTGATCTTGATATAACTCCATCCTTCTATCATAGAGCAGATATAAAACAATGCTCTCTGGACTGGAATGCAAAGTATTTTAGCCTAAAAGCAATTTATCTAACTAGTCTTTAAAATTATGAAGCCATTTAGAAATGTAAACCAAAAGGCTTTTTAAACAGCATTTTCCTATGTGGAAATAAAAGGGATGAGAGCAAAATACAAACTTTGACATTTGACTGCATTTATAATCCTGACACATTTGCTAAACATTTTGTTAATGCTGAGTTCAAGTTTAAACAAATGACAAAGATATGTCCAAAACTTGGGTTTCTTAACTTAAACTTTATCTTTACATCTGATTAGTTACATTTCTAACTTTTATAACATGTTTCCAAAAGAAAATATTTAATTAACCCCCAAATTAATAGTTCCAGTGAGCAGAGTTCTACATTTGCAGCTTAAATATAGAATAAGTAAAAGATAGTTAAATGAAATTGATAGTTGAGGTGTGCATTTTATTCATCTTCCTTTTTTTTTTGTGCTCAACAAATTTTAAAGAATATTTAACCAGTTCCTTTCTTTTTTTAAAATGAGACCTTAACTAAGCAATTAATTCCCATCTGTTATTTCAATTCCACCTATATTATTAAAATAGTTTGTGAGACTGTGATATAGAGTTGCTGTTCATACAAAAAAAAATTTAAACAGTCACTGCTGTTTAAAAACCCTATTCAGTAGAAGATAGACTGCCATAAGAAAAAAATGGATTTAAGCTATCTATGAGAAATGCCATCACGAAGGTATCCGGAGAGCACTGTGAAAATATCT
The DNA here is from genome assembly GCF_964194185.1 of Rhinolophus hipposideros. Lineage (NCBI taxonomy): Eukaryota > Metazoa > Chordata > Mammalia > Chiroptera > Rhinolophidae > Rhinolophus > Rhinolophus hipposideros. Next base: position 7,403,192 of record NC_138069.1, read on the forward strand.
GGGAAGGAGAAGTAATTGTTACTTTAGGGAATCTTGTCAGTTTCCTTTAAGGAGATAGTCAGTAGGGTTGAACAAGTAACTATGGGGGATTAAGAAAAAGAGTAGGGCAAAGTTGCAACAAGAATAACTTAAAGGAGGGCACACTCAGAACAAAAAATAGGTTGGTCTGGGGCTCTCTATTCTCCTACAATCCATTTTTCTCTCTCCTTTTCAATAGCACAATTCAGCAGACTGAAGCAGCCACACAACAATTTGCCACACCACTGTCTGTGCTTATGCTTCACAGAAAGAGAGTTGCTGGGGATTGTGTGAACCTGAAGCTCTCGGCATTTTGCCTGCTCTTCAGGATGACAATAAGAACTCGTACTCTTCTAGGTCGCTCTGTTTCTCCTTGATGTTTTCCAGCTTCTCAGTTTGGGCACTGGATGGCTTGCCTCTAAAGAATAGCTTGAAGATGTGGCTCATGCAGTGTGTGACATAGCAAATGTTTTCACAACTCATGCAGTCTTATAGAACCTCTTCTGCAAGCTCCCACATCTCAGTTTTATGAATAAATGCATTGAAAAACATAAATCAGTTCGATAACATTTGTTTTTTAAAATCTGCCAAGAGTAATGGAATCTTTCTTTATTGTAGGGGAGAAACAGAAAAAAGAAGATATTCATGACATGATTTGAATGAAAGATGACTGGTAGGTTAATTAATTTCCTTTCGTTAAGAAATTTGGACTTTGTTGTTGGAATATTGTGTATGGAACATGATTCACGCAAATCACTGTACCATTGATTTGACTATAAAAGTTATTTTAAAATGACTGTTCACTTTTTGCATTGTTGATTCAATATTGTTAGGAAAAAAAGTAAACAAAAAAGTTTACTTGCACTGTGAAGATTGTATAAAAAGAAAGTACACTCTAAAGTACACATATAATGTTAAAAAATAACTCCTACAAATTCTCTTACCCTGTGAAAATTTTCAAAGCATCCCTTGCAGTCAAATCCACATATAAGCATCAATTTTAAATAGTAGTTAAAGTACAGATCATGTTAAATTTGGGATAAATGCATGTTTATTGAGTGTTGATATACATCTCTGAATCAGGTAGTGCTTCCTCCTGAGCTCTATGAGGAAGCAGAATTCACTGCTTTGTTGTGGTTAATTTTTATATTTTTGTTATGTCAGGAGGTCTCATGGCCTTTTTGAGTGCTCAGGAAATGTTGATTGTCTGCTAGCAGCAGTTCTATAACACAAGAAACCTTACAGTAATAGATGAACTTTCAAGAAGTCATTAGAAGCTTATTGCATTGTCTCACAAGCACCAAGTTTGCTGACAAAATTATCATTGCATTATCTTGGGTGATGAATATGTTTCATACTCATTTTCTTTCTGATCTGAAAACAATACAGACATAATGCTTTCAAGAAGTTTCCAAACATTAACTAGTAAAATCTGTTCCATCTTCCCACATACAATGCAATATTGGTCTATGTGATTCCGCACCCAGATATACCTCATTCTTTTAAGTTTATTTTTAATTAAATTTATTGGGGTGACATTGGTTAATAACATGTTTTAAGTATACAATTCTATAATACATAATTTGTACTCATATATTACATTATGTGCTCACCACTCAAAGTCTAGTGTCCTTCCATTATCATATATTTGCCCCCCTTGACTCTCTTCAACCTCCCCTCACCCCCTTTCCCTCTGATAACCATAATACTGTTGTCTGTGTCAGTGAGTTTTTTATTTGTTCATTTGTTGCTTTTTGTTTTATATCCCACATATGAGTAAAATCATATGGTTCTTGTCCTTTCCTGTCTGGCTTATTTTACTCTCAAGAGTCATCCATGTTGTCTTTTCTTATGGCTGACTAATATTCCGTTGTGTATATATACCACACCTTTAGTCAGTCATCCATTGAAAGACACTTAAGTTGTGTCCCCATCTTGGCTATTGTGAATAATACTGCAATGAACATAGGGGTACATATATCTTTATGAATAAATTTTTGCAAAATTTTCAGGTATATACCCAGAAGAGGGATTACAGGGTCATTTTCACATATATACTACAGCTTTAACAATAATCTTCCAAAAGTCTACCAAGTTTTATCTCTAGCCCCACTAATTTCACGACACCTATCACAATTAGTTTTGATAGAAATTACCATTTGCACAGAATATTACTTGTTTTAGCACTGAAAGTTCCAATTTTCAAGAAACTTCTTAGTCCTGGGCAAACCTGTGAGGTGGGCACCATGGATATTCTATCACTTCTGTAAAAATTTAAAAGGATGTATCTCTTAAAGATAAGGAATCTTTAAAAAAAAAAGGCAATATCATTAGCATATGTAAAAATCCTTACTACTATCAAATATCCCTTCAGTATTCACCTTCTCTAACTGTTCTAGATTTTAAACAATTTATTTTCAGTAAAGTGCATAAATTGTGATAGTTGATATGTTTTCATTTTTTTTTGTAGTTTTACTATTTTGTTTTGTTTTTAATATATAGAGTTTTTCTCCCTCTCCTGTCCTTCCTCCCTTTCACCCTCCCTCACTCCCAGTTTTTGTTTTTGAAGAAACAAGTTGTTCATCCTGTACAGTTTTATACAGTGAGTATTTTGCTGATTGCATTCTCACGGTTCAGTTTAATATGTTCCATTGACCCTATTTATCTTGTAAATTTCTAATTAGATGTAGAGTCTTGGCCACATTCATGTTAAAATTTGGTGGGGGAAGGCAAGACTACATGTGGTGTGTACTTCCGTCATCCATCCATATGAACACCCATGTCTGCCTGATGACAACAGCCGCTAGTAATATTGCCTAGACTCATAGGTGATCTTAGGATAGTTGGTCTGGACAATTCAATAGAAAAATATTTTAAGAATACTTAAAAATTGCAGAGGTCCTGCATAGTTAACTGTTCATTTCATCTTGTATCCCCCGTTTCTACCAAAGGTGGAAATTGTCACATTTTGTTTCTAACCACTTTGAACTCGGGTATATTAAAGTAATTCTTTTTCTTAAGTATATTATCACTTTAAAATGGAATTCTTAAGGCTGAAGAAGCTCTGCACTTATATGAAGTTATATTATTGTAGAAGTAGGGGAAAAAAGTATTTCAGAGCCTGGCCTTGCTTTGGTGTCCCTTCTAATAGCACCTCACAAACAGTCATTCAGAGGCTTTCTTATTTATTTGCAGGAATACTTTATTTACTAATGATATTAATCACTTTGGTGTGTTGTATATATTGCAAATATATTTCACAGTGTCTATTATTTTATCTCTTTAAGGTGATTTTGGCCTTTAGAAGTTTTTACTTTTGATATTGCTATCTAGAAGATTCTTTTAAGCTTTCCTGTTTCCCTTTCTTCCTTAATAATGCCTAAGGGTTGGTAATTGCCAAGGGATTGAGGTTTTCTAAAATCATGCTTAGTTTCTGTAAGCAACTTTAATAAAATTTTAAAATGTGCTAGTGTTTGGAATAGTACAGAGCCAATAATTTTAGTTCTTCTGTCCCTGAAGAAATGCTCAAGTACCAGATTCATTAACTTAGTGAGGGTACATTAATCACTTGGTGAAAACAGCCAGCACTAAAGGCAAAAAGTCCAGAGGAAATAGCATGCTGATGGCAAGTAGGTTTAATTGTGAGTGCTGGCTTAGATCTGTTGGTCATGAGACCTGAAATAGAATGCTATGAGTTTATCTGGATTTAGGGTGAAAAACTCTGATTAATTAGTAATACCACCAGTAGGATTAAGAGAAGGGAGTGATGGTACACTTGCCATTTGTTTGCTGATCCTTTCCAAAACCAATTCTTTACCAACTTGAAATCATTTAAGTGAGTTTCCTAAAATTACCGCCATATGCTGGATGTGTTGAAGAATGCAAGACAGTATGGCAGTAGCGTTATTCATCTTGATATGTAAATTAACCTTGGAAAACATATACAAAGTCTGTATGCCAAATATTATTGATGCCTTTTAAAAATTTACATGGGAAGTATTTGGTACATTGTAGTGATACTTTATAGCGAACATAAAGTTGAGAGAATTCTTACTGAGAAAATATCCAGGTTATCTTGAAAAAATTAAGTCCATGTCATTATAGTGAATGCACAAAACTAGCCAACAAGAATCTTAATCACTGGGCTATATCTCATACGAATGTCAAAAAAGCTAACTACGTGTCATTAAAATGATCAAACTAGGTATCATTAAAATTACTGGAGTCAGATTTGTCAGACCTCAGAAAATTTGGGGACTGGCTAGTTTTTCAACATCCTAAGTAATCCTACCAACTGTTTCCTCAGAATTATAAGTTTACCAATCTGCATTCGGTTACTATTCGTTAGCTATGTTTTCCATCTCTTCACCCTGTATATCTTCATCTTAGGCTTATATTCCCCTAACCAAAGCAATAACATGCTCTTTCCCATCAAAGTCTTTGGGGCTTGTGCTTACACATGGGTTCTGTTGACTCCTGTCCACTGCTACTTACTGGTCTCTTTTTTCTCTCTTTCCAGTTCTGATCCCACTACCAAGCAAAGGACCTCTGACTATTTATTTACAGTTACTAAGAGAAAGGAAGTTTCTAATTCTTGTGCAGCTTTTTCCAGGCTATGGATGGACTGCTCTTGAGTTACAGGCCAATTAGAATGTAATCATGTTTAACTGGGGGGTAGCACCCTTATCACGCTGTCATGCCGACTTACACAAAAGGAAATTCTGAGGCTCAGTGTAATGTACACTTATTTTTCAGAATATTGAATTCTATTATGAAATGTGAATAGCTCTGGAGTTTGTAAAACACAGATGAATAAAATTCACATGTTTTAAGCATAAGTGAGTAGGAAACAAAGAGCTTGTTAGGCACAGGCAGAATTCACAGGATGTGTTCAATAAATATGAGTACTTAGTAGCATAGTTATCTTAAACATTGAAAGGAGCAGACAATATTCCGTTGTATGAACATCTGATATTTTCTTTATCCATTCATCTGTCAACAGACATGTGGGTTGTTTCCATAGCTTGGCTATCGTGAATAGTGCTGCCGTGACTATGGGAGTGCAGATCTTTGTTTGGGATCTTGATTTCAATTCCTTCGGATAAATACCCAGAAGTGGGATTGATGGATCAGATGGTAGTTCTATTTTTAACTTTTGAGGAGCCTCCGTACTGTTTTCCATAGTGGCTGTACCATTTTACGTTCCTACCCATAGTACACGAGGCCTCCCCTTCCCCACATCCTCACCAACACATATCTATTTGCAACAACATGGATGAGCTTTGAGGACATTATGTTGAGTGAAATAAGTCAGTCACAGAAGGACAAAGACTGCATGATTCCACATATATGAGGAATCTAAAATGGTCAAACTCACAGAAGCAGAGAATAAAATGGTAGGAAAGTTATTTAATGGGTGCAAAGTTTCCGTTGTACAGGATGAGTATGTTCTAGAGATCTGCCATTACCACAGAGTACCTATACTTAATGACACTGTGCTGGACACTTCAAAGTTTGTTAAGAGTGTACATCTCATGTTAAGTGTTCTTATAACAGTGACAACAAAAGAAATACAAGGAAACTTTTAAAGGTGATGGATATGTCTATTACCTTGATTATGGTGATGGTTTCATGGTGTGTGCAGATGTCCAAACTCATCAATTGTATTCATCAAACATGTACAGTTTTCTACCTCAATTGTACCTCAATAAAGAAAAAGAAAAGGAAAAAAAGAAAGGAATGAAAAAAATCAAAAGTTACCTAATATTCATGAAATATATGAAGCACTCAATATTCACGAATACTTTGATTTGGTCACCCATGGGTGACATTCATTCTGACCTTATATGTCCTCTGCCTAAGAAATATAAGTAATACCCACATATGTTCAGGAAGCTAATTGACAAGCTGCAGCTCTGACCAGGCATGCTTTTGTCCCTGTGACTCTCTAATAAAAGAAGTTGGTGTCTGGATGGCCGGATGGCTCAGCTGGTTAGAGCGCGAGCTCTGAACAATAGGGTTGCAGACTTGATTCCCACATGGGCCAGGGAGCTGCGCCCTCCACCACTAGATTGAAGGACAACAACTTGGAGCTGATGGGCCCTGGAGAAACACACTGTTCCCTAATATTCCCCAATAAAATAAAAAAAAAAGTTTCATCAGTATGACTTAAAAAAAAAAAAAAAGAAATTAGTGTCTTTTTTGTCCGTGGGACCTCTTGCTCAAACTTAAACTTTGATACTAGTAACCACATCATCAGTGAGGAAAGCAGCAGTAGAAGAGAGGATGGCAGGGAGCGTGAACTTGGCATAACTCAGGATTCAGGTAGTGATCCTTTCATTTCAGTTGTACTCTGTCCTACATATGTCAACTTGATCTCTTTCCCCTTGCTCCTCATTATGTGTTCTAAATATGTTCTGAGCATTTGATTTGGTCTGTGAGCCTTTTTGTTCTATGACCTCTGGAATAAGTTCCTTGGTACTGTACTTGGAGGCTATCGTTGCACCAGGATAATTTCCCGTGTGATATTTGACTTGCCCAGGATTTATAAAGAAACATCTTTATTTTAGATTTGTCGCTCTATATTAACTAAATGGAGTAGAATCAGAAGAAATAAAATAGTAGTCTACTCAAAACCAGAAGGAGAGCCTTAGAAAGAAAGACATTTAATGTTGAACTCTTCATATTCTTTTCCGCATGAACTAGGAAAAAAAATCCATACAACTGGTTGTATTTAAGTTGTCTGTTCCATTACTAAGAATGATACAGCTTCTAATCAGGATGTCTTCCTATTAATTGAAATCCATTAGTTTTTGCATTCTCTACGATACTTATATCGCAACTATATTATCACTCTACTCAAATTTGCTTGATAAATCCAATTGTTTTCACCATCCCCATTGTCCATGGAACTATTTTTCCTAAGGTTCCATAGGTAACTATGGAAAAAAAAATGTGGAAGCAGCATATCTCCTGACTCACAGTCTTATTTTTCCTATTATAGACTGAAGTTATCCTTAGAGTTGGAACTAACGTTTTAATTAACTGCCTCTGATTTCTGCATACCCTGTATTAGTTTTCTATTGACTCCTTAACAAATCACCACAAAGTCTGTGGCTTGTAACAATGTGTCTTTATTATTGTAGAGTTATATAGGTTAAAAGTCCTACACCAGGTCTTGCTGGGCCAAAATCAAGGTGTCAGCAGGTCTATGTTCCTTTCTGGAGAAGGAATGGGCTCTGTAGCAGGTCCAAGCTTGGGCCATATGACCCAGAAGACTTTTGTTGTGGTGAGGGATCAACAGTTGGAAAGGAGGCTGGCTAGAGTTTATGGAAAGTCCCACTGGGGGAATCTCAGTAAAGACCTATGTGATTCTGGAACCTAGTCATGCTATCTGCAATGGGCACTATATGTCTTTTGAAAAACAACTACTGGCATGTGTAGTAGGTCTTGGTAGGGAGTAAGCACCTGCCTGTGGGATATTAAGTAAGGATGTGGCCAGAACTGCCTGTCATGAGCTGGATCCTGTGAAACCCAGCAACTCATAAGTTGGGCAGAGTCATTAATAATTACTCATAACTGGAAAAGGAGTTATCTAGAATCAAGCGTGAGCAGTACCAGTAAGCAAAAGCAAGCTGCATGAGAAATAGCTGTAATCCTCATGCCCCCCTGCCCAGACCACAGCTGTGCCAGCATCTCCCCCTCAGATTATGTCTAAGGGTTTTTGGGGAGTGACTTAGTATCTAGGTGCAAAATGGATGGTGGCTGAATTACCACCTAACTCAGGGGTGTCCTGAGACAGTGGAGACAATCGATAGAGTAAACCCTCCTACTTAGCAGAGTTTCAGGTTATGAATCTGGTCATCTATACTGCATTAAAATAGGCCGAGTTAGAATACATGAGGATTAATTGGCAGTGATCAACGCTTTGGATGGTTGACAGGGGCCTAGAAGGAACAGAAAGGAAAAAAACTGGAAAAAAGTACAAAGAGATATGAGGTAGAAGCTTGTGAATGGGCATAGGGGTTGGGCGTGGAGTGTGAATATGGTTGTATCGAATGGTAATGACCACAAGAGAACATCCATCATAGAAAAGGTAAGAATTAAAAATGACCTAGTCTGGGACTTCAGCCAGGCTCTCTCATTGGCCACTCCAGTGCTGCTACAATGGACACATGAATAAAGTGACCTTGGTGACAGAGGAGGAGGCCATCTGTGTGCCCCAAAGCATTTGCTCCTACTAGCTGTTCTACCTAAAGCCAATGTCAACAGTCCGAACAGCCAGCAGGAAAGACCAACCCTGAGCCTCCATTGGGCACCATTCTTGGAGGAGACCAGCTGGTTTGTTGGTGTCATGTTGACTACTTTGACCCCTTTCACTCTGGAAAGACCAGCGATTTGTTCCCCAAAGAGTACATAATTGTTCAGAGCTTGTATTTGCTTTTCCTCCACATAGGGGCTCAGTGAGCACTACTGTATGAATTTTTATAGAGGGATGGATCCACTGGCATGGGGTCTCACATTGTATTGCATCAGACCAAGTGACAAACTTTACAGCAAAGAAAGTATTTGCTTACCTGCAGCATACGCTTTTCCTCCCTGCACCCCAGTAGGGGTTCAAAGGAAAAACTAAGGGAACTCCTGAGAACTTTACCTTGTATTGTCAGCTGGGAGAGAGGAGAGAGGAACTCTAATCCTTGTTGTCATCCTGTCCGAAATCCCAACAGGTCCTATCTCCCTAATCATTCTAATAGAACAAAAACTCAATTTGCAAGGGAAAGAGCAAGAACAACTGTCACCCTTTCTACTAGGAGAAAAGAATAGGGAGGCAAAAAGCTCTACCTTGGAGCAGGGCCAGACAGGAATAGTTGCTAGGCCCAGTGCTACAGGTAGAAGAGAGACACGTGTAATTGTTTTGTTTTATTTTATAATTTTTTTATTTTTCAATTACAGTTAACATACAATATAATATTAATTTCAGGTGTACAACGTAGTGATTAGACATTTATATAACTTATGAAGCAATCACCCTGATAAGTTTAGTACCCACCTGACACCATACAGTTTTTACAATGTTTTTGACTCTATTCCCTTTTGCTGTACAGACAGAGGCATTTGGGAAAGCCACGTTCCACAAATTTGTAGAGGCCACTAAGGCTGACACTTAATCAGAATGTCAGACAATGCCCTTGCTCCACTGCTTCCCACCACTTAGGTCACAAACACTGAGTGAAAATAACTGGACTATAACTGGGATTGCTGCAGGTGACATATTCTCCTTTCGGGTGTGGACATTGAGAGGTACTGTCTGGTAAACTAGCCCACACCTAAACAAGCAGTATCACTGTAAAATATGAAGCCTCTGGGATGCTGAGGATAACCATAGCAACACCAAACTTCAAACCCGGCCCAACATTTGACTAGATTAACACATACCCCCACACTAAAGCTTTGGAAGAAAAAAAAGTAGGTGCATCTTCAAGCATAAGGTAAACTTGCCTCAGACTCTTACAACATGTCTGGCTTTCAACAAAAATTATAAGGCATTTGAAAAGTCAAGAATAAATACAGTCTGAAGATGCAAAATAATTATCAGAACCAGCCTCAGATATGACCCAGATGCGGGAACTGACAGGGAATTTAAAATAACTGTGAATAATATGTTAAAGGCTCTAATAAGTTAGCATGCAAGAACAGATGGGTAATTTTAGCATAAAGAAGGAAACTATAGGAAAGAAAACAAATGGAAATACTAGAAATGAAAAACAGTAACAGAGATGACAAAATTTTCTGCATACTTCATTTTCAGATCTCTGAAAATGAAATTCAGTTGCTGTTTAACTCCTTATTTTACACGTCTGCCAATACAAAAACTCAGACTGATTTGACTTATCAAGGATTTTAAACTTACTTGTATTGCTTTTGGATTGCTTCAGTAATAAAATGAATGAAAACAAGCAAGTCCAATGGAAAGTTATTTTACTGACTCAACTGTGTTTGTGTGTGTATGTGTAAATGTATCTTTAAATTGATTGTATCAAATTTAATCAAAACAGCCAAATTAGTTTCTGCATAAAGTTACTAATTTTCAATGGATGGGTTCAGGTGTAACGATGGAAAAGGGCTTTATGTCTGAAAGGATGCTACTTATTCTAGAAATTTCTGCATATCAGACAAGCATGCAACCTTTCAGGCAGCAACAATTTTCTATTTCAACTTAGACTAAACTTCCCGGGGTATTCCATTAAATTGAATTGTTCTGTGGAAACACAACACTGTGTGTGATGGAAAACAGCCCCCAACAATTTACTAAATTGCTTTTTCATTAAGCTGTATTTTTAAAAGTAGAAACGATCAGTTTAAACATTTCTCCTGAGCATAATACACATTAGACAAGATCAAGAAAATCTTGAATGACAATCCAATTAGTGTTCTGTTGAATAGTGCTATTAAAAAAATAACAATCATACAAATTCTACCCACATGTACTGCTGTTAATAGTACTATTTATTATTTGTTGAGTGCTGACAGTGAGCAGACACAGCCCCTGCCCTGGGGTCTTATAATAGAACCTAGACAGCCAAGAAAATCTGAATAAACTATGCCAGTAGGTGTGAGGCTTTGGGACTTATGTCCATCTATAAATTTCTCTTCCTTTTCTCTTCATTTCTCTTGTAAAACACTGTATATAAAGTAAATACATTACTGCAATGTTTTTCAGATTTCTCATAATTTACATTAAGCAAGTTCCATGTTAATTCGTTATGAAGTCCTTTAATATAATTTAAGTAGAGAATACTGTAAGACCATGACAGCTTTTTACAGAGGATGTAAGATTAAATCCATAAATATTTGTAATCTAATAAAAATGTCTTAATTACTAAAATGGTCTTTTCTCATTTTCAGAGAAAGAGGGCTATTTTAGTTGGATAACAAAAAGAAGAAAAGGAGATAGTAAGACCTGTTAACTACACTCTTTATTCACAGCTGTTTGGTGTCATTATTTTACCGAACAATTTTTCTGTATTGTAGTTGAGCCTTTACAAGTGAATTTTGTTCTGAAGCAAGGTTTCCTTAAGAAATTAAAAAAAAAAAAAGCTTTTGAAGTAATCTCAAATATATATGTATATAATATAATATATACATACACATTTAAGTAAATCTTTTATTTAAGCATATAAATATAGTATAGAATTACACATTGAACATTTGGAAATCATGAGTTTAATGTAATATAAATTAACAGTTTAGATCAACAGAAATACATTGTTGCCTTCATAGAAGAGAACAACACCATTTTTCACAAAGCATTTTAAAACAAAAATCAAGGTCTAGCACATACATGTATGCTTCTGAGATGGAAAACCAGTTTATAATCTATCTTGAATTTTTATAAGAGTTTATTTATCCTGAGATAACATTTGAAAGGCTTTCCAGAAACAGGAAGACATAAGTTTCTGGTTCTAATTTAAATAGTCATATGATATGTGACCTTAATGTAGTAAGAGGTATTCCGGCCAGGGTAGTTTCTTCTATGCATCAAGCGTATTTTTGTTAAATTGTAAAAATTTAAAACAAATGTCTCCCAAGCTGAAAGAAAAAAAAAAAAAAAAACCTCAAGGGCATCATCAGTCATAGGTTTAAAACACATGCCCAAATAATTAACAGCTAAATCATAGTAGGAAAAAAAATAAGAGCTTTTCCTGAGCAATTTGTGGCATTATTTAAAGTCTTCTCTTAGAAGGCAATTGTTCTAGAATGACTGATTTTCTCTGCACTTTTAGTCAATAAACATTAATGAGTCAATTATTTAAAAGTAGAAATAAAGCAAAACAGAGAAACATTGAGCACTTCAAATTGTGAAATTTTTCTTCAAAAATTCTTTAGTTATTTTTTTAAAGTTACAGAAAATTAAATGACATAATAGAAAACATTCTGAAGAGATCCTCCCATTCTGTAGCTCTATTACACCTAACACACATTCACACTCCTTTGATGTATTTTAAGTTTGTTGTGTAGTCTGCCATTCCTTTCTGTATATTCATGCAAATATATTCATTCACCCACTCTAGATCACAGGACATACTATGCACGTTACATTATGACTTACTTTTTAAAAACTTTATAATATAGTGTATACCTTTTTGCATGTTAGTAGAAAAAGTTCAGTGCCTTTAAAAAGTAATTAAGAACTTTCCATAGTAAGGTGTGCTGTAAATTATTCAGTCGTTTTCCTAATGATGGACATTGAGGCTTTCTGAGAGTTTAGTGCCACTAGAAAGAGTGGTGCCATAAACATCCTGGGACAACAGCTTTAGGTGCCTGGGCTTCTCTTTCTCTCCATGATAGATTTCTTCACGTGGGATTGATGGATCAATGGAATGTGTTGTTTTAAATTTTGCTGAAAAGGTCCAGATTCATCTCCAAAGAGGGCGTAGCACACACTCTCAGAAAGAAGGTTAAGATTACTCCCACCTCTCACACCTCTCACACTTCCCCTGTACTGACTCTTATCATTCTTTTTCTTTTTTTTTTTTGGGGGGGGGGGTGGTGGTTAAAAAATCAAAACAGGATGTTATCGTAATAATCTGCATTACCCTAGTGTTTGAGCAATTTTTCATACGATTGTTTCCCATCTCAAAAACTGCATTTCCTCTCCTCTCAATAACTTATTCTGTCCATTACCCATTTTTCTTTCTGACTGCTGGTCTTTTAAAATTAATTTATAGGAGCTCTTTTATATCACGAATATTAACCCTTTGTCTTATGTGTTTTTTGACTCTTTAAAATATATTTTATAGCACACACACTTTTTTTTTAAATGAAGTCAAATGTCTTTCTTTTTCTTTATGACTTTTAGTTCTTTCTATATTTTTCCAAAGGCTTCCTCAACCTAAGATTATTCAAATATTCCCCTTTAAGAGGAATCAGACAGCCTGTTGGTCATTAAATATTCCCCTTTAAGGGGAATATTTGTCGCTGGCATATTAGAGAATCAGCAGTAGCAGAGGACCGAACAACTTTCGTGAAGGAAATGGCCACCAGTGCTTTTTAGTTGTATTCTCACTGATTAATGGTCAACAGGCTGTCTGATGTCGTCAGAGAGGGCTGGTTTGTATAATCCCCCTCTTTCACAGAGGGGGGCTTTGGAGGAGCATTCACATGGGACACAAATGTCTTCCACTCTGGGAAGTTCTCGAACTTCAAGAAGTTCATATATATAATTCGTGTACAGACTTCTTTCTAATTCTTTAATTGGATTCCTTCTTAGTTTCTCACCACCTCGGCAAACCATTAACCACCTTTCATTAACCAGTATAAAAACTTTGTTCATGCTATGCCTCTTTCCAGTGGTGGACAAAAAGGTTGTGGTGCTTGAAATTCAGCCCTCTGCCCTTCAGGACCCTCCACAGTGGGTTGTGACATTGCCACAGCCCACCGGTGGCACCAGCTAATGGCAGAGAAACCTATGAACCAGGGCTGAAGTTACTCCTCTTGAGTTGTCAGTCGGTCTTAGAAAACTTCCCAGGAAAAAATAGGTTGGTAGTTGGGACTTTGGTGAGGTAAGAGAAAGCATGCTCCCATTTGGAAAGAACAGCTTATGAAACCTGGCACCTCAGAACCTGCTTAGAACTAGTCCTGTTGATGCCAATTCTCTTTGGTGAGAGGGTTTCTGGACAAGTATAGCTAGATTCCTTTCTCTTTCTCGCCCTCTCTTCCTTCCTTGTTCCTTCCATCCATCCTTTCTCTTTCCTTTCCTCCATCTATCAGCAAATATTTACTGAACAATGATTAAATACCAGACATTGTTCCAGAATCTGGGGAAGAATGAGGAGAGAGACAGGCCAGTTCCTTCCTTCACGGTATTGATAGTGTAGTAGATTAGAACAGCACTTGATTTGTGACAGGCAGTTCAGTTTACACGGTCGTCTGCTGTTCCCTGGCCAGTTCAGTCTAATAGGGGCCTAGTAGAAAGCCACGAGCTTTTGTAAAGAAGGGAATAGTTATTTGCAGAACAGGGAAGGACAATGCTCCAGAATGTTTAGGGTCTCTGCTTTTTCTAATCATGTTTTGCCACTGTTCCACACACTCGCTGGTGCCCCTCTTAATTCCCGGGTGTACAGGGTAGGCAGGCGGAGCTATGTGCAGCCCAACAAGACCAAATGGAGGCACTTTGTTTGCTCTGAACCTTACTCAATGTGTGTTATACTTCTGATTAACTAGTAAGTAGGTCGGAAAGGCTAATTCAAATTAGGTGTGCATTTTCTCCCAAACTCACAGAATGTTTTTCTTACTGGTAGGGGTGCAAGGCACAACAAAATATTTCTTTACTTTGAAAGGGAGATCCTGACTTGCCCCCAAATCACTAGACCCCCAGAAACTTCACTACGGTGGTCGGCCCTTGGTCTCTCACCCTTCCCTGTGTATGCTTTTCATCAGGACTGGCTCCATCATGCTTTCTGTGTTCTATCCGCATCATTATTAATTTAATAGACAAGCATTACGTCCCTTGGGGAAAGAGAAACTTTAACATTCCTGTGGACTAAATTACGGACAACATTAGAGAGTAGACATCATCCAGGAGGCATTTCTACTTTGATCTTTTTCAGGTAAAAACAAATTGTTTCCATTACTTTCCATTTATAGGGATAGAAGAGAAAAATACTACCAAATCAACAGCTGCCTAGTAATTGTCGGAAACTATATTTATTTGCCCAAATAAAAAGACCACCTCTAGAATAGCAGCTAAAATAGATTAAATATACAATGATCATTTTATTTTCCAGGGCCTGTCACCTGCACAGGTGAGTTAAACAGGAACATTAAAACATGTCACCACCTTTGCCTCTTTTAAGTCTTTGATAGAGGCACTAATTTCTATGGTTTCACAGTAATTCAGGATTACTTTGATTTATAGTTTTGGTTTGGAGGCAGGGTCTAGTAGTTTTCATTTCGAGTCTTATTGTAATAGTTCTTACCTGATGTATTAGTAAATCCATGTGGGAGATCTGCCAGTTCTCAGTATTTCTGTTTTTAGTATATACTCAGCAAGTGGAGAAAAAACACAACATTGTGACAGAGATTGCTAGATTTTTACTAAAATCCGCGTTCCCTTTTCCCTCTATAAAAAGTTAGGCTATATTTTCTGCCATCCTTGCATATAGAGATGATCCTGTAACCAGATTTTGTCAAAAGAGGTTTCTTAGAATCTTGACTGTCTCTTCACGCGCCTCCCTTTCTATAGGCTGGGTGCAAACAAGGCTGTGGGACATGGAAGCGCCCTAAAGAGGAAAGAGCCTGGGTCCTGATGTGTAAGGAACACCTGTCTCGACTGTTAACGTAATTGAGAGATACATTTCTATTGTATTTCAGTCATATATTTGGGAGTATATTTGTTAGTCTGACTAATATAGTATGGATTCAGGGTTTTACTGGGGCTTTCATAAGCAGACTGAAATCCAAATTCATTTGTGACTTTCAGAAGCCCCCACTCCAACATGTAAATTGCAATGGATGTTGGATCTTCAGGTATGAGTGTATTCTGAATTACTGTCCAAAAGTAAGACTCAAAAGATCTGGGCATATTCTAGTCTCCAAAGCAAAATAATCTCAGTAAATAGTTATAGATTCAACCGTGCTTCTGCCATTTTCTTTGACTGTCCTGCCTGTCGTATGGTGATGCTGGCAGGAAAGAAGGAAGATTGGCTTATAGACGATGTAATCAGGTATCTAGTGGTGTCTAGGCTTTCCTTCATTCAAGGGACTGGGGGCTATGTACTGAGGCAGATCTAAGAATCTGATAAGAAGCGTGTGAGTGGATGGATGGTGGTAGTTCTTACTTAACTGGGGAATCCTGGAGTACATATACTCATTGATGTCTAAAATTAAAGCATTGGGGGATATTACGTATTCATTTTAAGTCTTTCCTTAAATAAGTTTATTGAGACATATTTTATATACAATAGATTTCATCAATGGTAAATATGCAATGTGAATGAGTTTTAAAAACTACAGTTATGTATCCAGTACCATAATCATGATATAGAACTTTTTCATCACCCAGGACAGTTCCTTCATGCCCCTTTGTCCTTTGTGCACCGCAGGCCAACTTCTAGCACTGATTTTTCTGTTACTTTAGTTCTGCCTTTTCTAGACATTCATTATAAATTCATTATAAATGGAAACATGCTTTTAAGATTCATCCATGTTGTTGCATGTATTAGTATTTGTTTCCTTTAATTGCTGAATGAAATTCCACTACAAGGATATAGTAAAATTTGTTTATCTATTCACCAATTGATGGACATATGGGTCATTTCCAGTTTGGGGCTAGTACAAGTAAAGCTGGTGTAAAAATTCCAGTAAAATTTTGTATACACATGTATCTATTTCTCTTGGTAAATATATCTAGGAATTTGGTTGCTGGGTTGTACAATAAATGTATACTTAAAGAACTAAGAAGCTGTCATTTTTTATACTCAAAGTGGCTATATTTTGCATTCATATCAGCGAGGCATGAGAGTTCCAGTTGTTCCATATCCTAGCAAACATTTTGTATTCTAGATATTTTAAATTTCCTCCTTTTTAATGGGTGTATTGCATTATCTACTTGTGGTTTTAATTTGCATTTAATGTTTATTTCTCTAGTTACTAATAATGTTGAGTATCCATATATAAAAATATAACCCTTTACTTTGTCTCACTTCATCTACCAAAATTAGGACAAAATGGATCAAAGACTTAAATGTAAGAGGAAAACCTTTAAAACTTCTAGAAGAAAATGTAAGAGAAAAGTATTTGATCTTGAGTTATGCAAACATTTCTTAGATAGCAAACCAAAAGGATAAATCATAGAGGAACAATTAATAAGTTAGACTATCAAAGTCAAAAATGTTTGCTCTTCAAAGAACATTGATTAGTCAATAAAAAGGCAAGCCACAGCCTAGAAGAAAATCTTCTAGTTTCAGAGAGTGTCAAAAAAATGTAGCCATATTTTAAGAAAGGAAAAAAACTGTATTAAAATTGTAATACTCAATATATACCGATAACAGAAGATGAATACAAGTCACATGTGACTTCTGCAATTACAAGAGGTTCTCAAAGTGGTTACGGTCAGTACCCAGACACTTCTGATGACGGTGGACATTGTTTGGTAGAATTCTGTGCTGAGCTGTAAACTGTTCCAACACCACAGCAGAAGAAGTAGACTTGTTGCTGTGCAAGGTCTCCCAGACTTCCCTTGTGCACATTGCACAGCACCATGTGTCGCTAACTTATCACAGATGCGTGCAATCGTTAGGCATGTTGGAGGTTCTCGTGCATACTCACGCCTCCATTATTGTTGTACTTCCACACCATCCTCGAATTTTAAATACTGCTTCAAAATGGGCTTCCGCTCCTTGAACAACAACCGTGCTTCTGCCATTTACTTTGACTGTCCTGCCCGTCTTATGGTGACGCTAGCATTCATTTGGTGAACGCCATCTTTTGAGCAAACATCATACTTCACATTGCTACCGTAATTCAATTCTACTTCAAAAAATAATACATAAATAACATCTCTTAAAATGTGTATACATTTTTTTGGCACCCAAGTATATATCTGCTAAAGGATTCTGTCTCTCTCCCTCTCTGTTTTGATAAGTATTTCACTGTCCTTTTTGTCTTTGTTTCTCTGCATTATGTGTCTTTTTTCCTCTGGCTGCTTTTGAGATTTTCTATTTCTCTTTGATTTTTAGCTGTTTGATTAAGATATATGTTGGCATAATTTTCATTAGGTATGCTCTGCTTGCATGTATATATTTTCATCAAATTTGGACAATTTTCAACGTATTTCTTCAAATAGTTCCTCTTCCATTTCATTTCTCCTTCTAGGACTCTATTTACTCATATGATGGATCATTCATTATTATCCCACAACTCACCAAAGTTCAAGTCACTTGTTCTTGTGTTTTTCTCTCTGTACTTGACATAGTTTCTGTTGCTGCATCTTCAAGTTCACTAATCTTTTTTTTCTTTTTTCTGAAGTGTCTAATCTGCTTTCAGTCCCACCTGATGGGTTTTTCACTTGAAATATTGTATTTTTTTTTATCTAGAATTTCCAATCGGGTTTTTTTAAAGTCCTCTTCATCAGGTTCGTCTTTTCCTCTGTCTTCTTGTAAGGTTATAGCATATCTACAAGAGGCATTTTAATGGTTTTATTGACTCATTCTATTCTGTCATGTCTGGATCTATTTTTATTAATTGACTTTTTCTTCTTTGTTAAGAGTAATATTTTTCTGCTTTTTGCATACCTGGAATTTATTCACTGGATGCCAGATAGTGAGAAATTTACATCCTTGTTGCTTATTATTATTATTCTTTTAAATACAATGGACTGTCCTGATAAGCAATTACATTACTTGGAATCAAATGGATCATTTTATATCTCACATTTAAGCATTGATGGAATGGATTCAAATCAATTTTAGTTATAGGGCTAATTTAGCCCCACCAAGCAGATAATATTCTAAGAGGAATTGTCAAATGCCCCTTGCATTATGAGGTCTTTCCAGTTCAGCTGGTGGGGACACTTGGCACTTAAAGTATTGCTTGGTCTAATGCTTTCTGCCTCCACTCATCCCAACTGTGGGTAGTTTCTTCACATGCATGCACAAATCAGGACACAGACAATTACTTCAAAGTTTGCTCAGCAAATACCCAGAGCTCTCTCTCTCTCTCTCTCATTCTCTCTCTCGTAGTTTTAAGACTATGTCCACAAATTTTTGATTATTCTTCCCACCAAAGGGTGGAATCTTATTGTCTTCCCTTTGACTATGAGTGGGACTCAGTGACCCATGTCTGACAAATAGATTATGGCAGCAGTGATGAGATATCACTTCTGTGGTTAGGTCAAAGAAATATTGTGGCTTCCTTCTTGGGTACACTCTCTTGCTCCTTCTTGGTTAGCTGCTCAGGGTCTGTGAAATATGATTGATTTTTTGATGGTGACCTTGTATCCTGTGATCTTGAGATCTAAGAATTTTTATTACTCTGAGAATTTTTTTTGCATTTATTTTGAGGATTTTCTACATAAACAATCATGTCATTGGCAAGCAGGGACAGTGTTATTTATCCTTTTCTAACTTGTATTACATTTAATTTATTTTTCTTGCTTACACTTCTTAGGATTTCCAATACTGTGCTGAAGATGAGTGGTGAGAGTGCACATCCATGCCTTGATCTTAATTACAGGGGGAAAGCATTCAGTCTTTCACTCTTAGCTGTAGTTTTTTTTTTTTTTTTTTTTAATTCTTTATCTTGTTGAAGAATTTCCCTTCTACTCTTATTATAGATTGCTGAGAGTTTTAATCATGAATGAATGTTGACTTTTGTTAAATACTTCTGCATTAATTGGTATACTCATGCGTTTTTCTTCTTTAGCTTTTTATGGTGCATTACCTTGATTTTGGAATATTGAACTACCCTTGCATTCCTTAAATAAATCTCACTGGTCATATTACATTATTCTTTTTATATGTTGCTAGATTCAATTTGCTAATATTTTGTTGATTTTGCATCTATATTCATGAGATATATTGGTTTGTATTTTCCCTTTTTGTACTGGCTTTGCCTGGTTTTGGTATGAGGTTAATGCTAGCCTCATAAAATTAGTTGCAAAGTGTGATCTTATATTTTCTGGAGAAGATTATGTAGAACTGGTATTACTTTGAAAAACAAAGATTCAGTAGAATGAGCCATTGAAACCATCTGGAACTAGAAATTTCTTTTTTGAATGTTTTTAAACTACAAATTTAATTTTTTTACTACCTTAAAAAAGCTTTTAGTCGAAGCTATATGATCTTTGGTTAGGTTATAGGTGAGGGCTTGTAGGAAAGTGAGGTAAATATTATTGGAAACAAAAGGAAAGGGAATCCTTATTATATGGTGGTATTAATTCACCAACACTGTTGTCTACAGTAGAAAATGGGCCTAGTGAATTGGTTCATCAAGCTAAGGACATTTCAAAAAATTTTTTGGAGGTGCCACCTGGTTTCTTCCTGCTTATGAACATGTGAAAGGAGAGAAGATGAATAGCAAACACTGTAACCAAAAGCAGCCAGGATTTGATGGCTTGGAAATTGTTTAGTCTCTTTTTTCTGGAAAATAATGTTAAAATTAAGAACAAATTGCATCATAACAAATGCATCATAACAAAGATGAAATCCAGGGCATTTTCGGGAAAGCATGGTCTAATGATGAAGCCAAAGGTATGATTATAAAATCATTGTTAGGAAATCATAAAGATCACATGTGGCCATCCAGAGTCTCTTTCAGTCAGAGTGAAGGCCCTCTGAAGTGTTTAAGTGTGTGTCTCCCAGACCCTTTCAATCAAACATTAGGGCTTCTGAGAAGTCTAAGAGCACTGTCCATGCAACATGAAGAAGAGTTTATCTTAAAGAGATTTGAGGGTGTGGCTTTTGTCTAGGGGCTAAACTTTATAAAGATTCACAAAAGACTCACAAAGTTTGAAAAACAGAATTACATATGCAGAAACATTTCTGGACAGAGAGGAGCAGAGACTATATAAAATAATATGGAGTGGTTGGACCCATAAATTCTACTGTCAGGGAGCCAATGGAGAAAACTACTCAGTTGCGAATGCGTACAACCTTTCATGGAAATGGAAGGATGACTTAAAGGGTAGAAACAAGTTCCCAGAGGGCAGAGCCCAGAGCCATGGAGAGTTCTTCTCAGACCCTGAGACATAATCAAGGAACATGAAACATTTTCCCAGTTGGATTTCAGAATTACTGTGGACCAGTGACTCCTTCATGCCTCTTCTTTTCCTCCCTTTTGAACAGAAATGTTTATAGCAGTTATCCCCTACAGCCATATGTTGGGTGTATGGCAGGTAAATAAACTGTTTCTAATTTCACAAGTCTATATAGGGAGAAGGAAATTCAAGGAGCTCTATTTAATGAACTTCAATGAGGACATTGATGCACAACTAGACGTGATTAAGATGTTGATGTTCTGGACTTCGAACTGATGCTTTAATAGGATGGGCCTTTTGAGGGTCTTGGAGGGGATGAGTGTAGTTTGCAAATAGAGGAAACACAAAAAATTTATGGTCACAGGGTATAAATACTCTCGATGGTCCATGCATTTTTTTGATATTTCTCTCTTTGGGTGTGGGCTGGACATAGTGATTTACTTCTGATGAATTGAATATGGTAGAAGTGATGGTATGTCTTTGTCAAGATTAGGTTATAAAAAGACCATAGCTTACAGTTTGGGTGTATTTTCTCCTTTGGATCACTTGTTCTGAGCAGACACATGTAATAAGCAGTCCTATGGGGAGGTCCATGTGGCAAGTTTTCTGTCAACAGCCATGTGGCTATGAAAACATCTCTATCTCCAGTTAAGTCTTTGGAAACTATAGCCCTGGCCAGGAATTTGACTGCAATCTTGTGAGAGCCCCTGAGCCACAAATATCCAGTTTAGCTACTCCGAGGTTTCTGATCCTTAGAACCCATATGAGATAGTGAATATTGGTTGTTTTAGACTGCTAAGTTGGTTATGCAGCAATAGATAAATACTGCACTCTCTCTGTAGCTCCCTCATCTCTGGTATCCTGCCCTATAAATTCCAGTCATCTCACTCTGTCTTCTCAACTCTGCTAGTCTTCAGGGTTCTTTGGATTTCTCCTCCATGTGCTGAAGCTTGGATGTTACCTCCAGATAAAAAGCTGGGTAAATTGTAGTGATCACTTGTTTGCTCCCCTTTTCTCATAGGTCATAATCATAGGCTGCCTGTTTTCCAATGTCTGAAAAACCGTTGTTTTTTACAGTTTGTTGTTTTTTCTAATTGCTTAAAGTGAGAGTTAAATCTGGTTCCTGTTACTCTATCATAGCCAGAATTAGCCTAAGTCTTGGTGTCGATTTAGATGTGAGTATTACTGGGAGCTGGTATCCTTGCACAACTCAGTGAAAGAGGTCTTTGTATTTTCCTAAGATTTTATGGTTTCTTGGAGGGGAAAGGATTTAAGATTAGCTTTAGGTAGTGAGAGGCTTAGGGCCAATGAGTGAAGAGAGTTAGGAAGGGCTGAAAGCATCAAAGTCAACTTTATAGAAAAGCGTGGCTTCTAAAATGCAAAACACGAGCACCTTGTGTATAAAAACAGTTGGTTCCACTTACTCTGATGCTTTGTCACTTACCTCCACCCCACAAAAGCAGTGCTTGGTTGATGCTAGCTACCATCTGGTAACATATGTATTGACCTGTCTTAAGCAGCATATTTTTCCCAGCTGCTCTCCTCTTCCCTCTAAGGTTGGTAATGCACACACATGTCACACTCCTGCTTTTTCTCCTCTGTTTTACCACACAATTCACTCAGTTCAAAATCAGGCTAGTTCTTTCTTTCATATACATACATACATACATACCTATGTGAAATTTACTCAAACCCACTTTAACTGATGCTCTTTTTTGCACAGCTAAGTCTCTTCTAGTTAGAGCACAAAAACTTCCCACAAGTCATTTCTCTCTTAGGCTTGTTCTCTCTGAGGGTCAGATAAATCATGGTGATAGTCACTGATCACCAACTGAGCTAGCGTTGTAATTCCAGATCAAGAAATTGGAGTTGGAATAAAATACCATTCAGATCTCAATTGCCATCATCTTTTTAAGCATCTTGGAGAATTTCCACACCTTTTCAGTGTAAATTGTTGAATTAGAGTGATGTAAATAAATAAATAAATAAATAAATAAATCTTTCCTACCTTTCAAAAATTGATTACTAGGAGAAATATGTACACAATTATAACCCAAATGATTTATAAAAGCTTTTGAAAATATACCAATAAATTATAACAATATTTTAAATGGGAGAAAGAAAAGAGCTTGCTGGGCATTAGGCAAACCTTTCTGTAACAATTAAGATGAACCTCTACTATGAGGAATTGGTAGGGATTATGTGTTAGTGGGGACGGGGAGGGTCGGGGGGTAGGGGAAGGCAGAGATGGGAATATACATAGGCAACTTGTGTTTTTTGAGAAGTATATTTAATCATATAGCTCATCTAGTTTTAAGGAATCGCAAATATGTTCCAATAAATACATATAATTTAATATGCATTACTTCTATAGATTTACACTTTTGTTGTTTTTAAAATTACATAAGAAACATTTAAGACATATCCTAGTGGAGGTATTTCATTGAAACGAGCCTTTTGTTTAATGATTTCCTCTATTTCTTAAAAATAAACTGCCTCTGATTTCTTGCCTAGTTTTAAGTCTGTATAATTAAGTTCTTTAAAAAGACGTGTGTGTGGGTTCCTAATTCAGATATTTCTTATCTGGATTCCCACACCCATCGTAGTAACTCATTTTAGAACTTTTGCAAGACAAGGTTTGGAGACAGGTCATTTTTGACAAACACACCTAGAGTGTCTTCACGTTTGTTTTTAAACTCTGGACGATTTGCAGAAAGTTTTCTAAGACCCAGCTTATTCAAACAGTGGCTTTCCTTTGAAATAAGATAGTCTGCCTCCCTTAAAGGCATAGTAGTCACCTTTGACATGAGGAACAGAAGGTAAAACAACAAAGGATGTAGGGAACCAATCTCAGCGCTGGCATTTTTTAAAAAACGGATTTGCATTAACTCTTATTTCTCGGTGTCTGGCTTAGTCCAGAGGGTGCAAATGGCAAGTTAAAAAAGTCACCCATGAGTCTGATGTGAAAGGTTTGATGTGGCCAAAAAAAAACAACAAACAGGTGTGGAAAAGGGCATAGGTACCATGAAGAGCTGCAAGAAAGGAAGCAATAATATTTAAGGTTGAAATTTCCCCAAAAGACAGAAATAGCAACAAACAAACAAACAAACAAACACACACACACACACAAAATGAAAAAAAAAAGCACACGAAAAAACAAACAAAAAAAACCCACAAAACATTTGTCAATGTACAAACAAAGTAAGAAAAGGCAAATAATCTCACTTGGCCTGAGATCTTTAGAATAAATATTTAACATTGGACCCTTTAATCTCACCCTCATTAGGAGTGTGTGTGTGTGTGTGTGTGTGTGTGTGTGTGTGTGTGTGAACGGAGGGGGAGGAGGAGAGATAGGAGAGAGGGAGAGAAGCGGAGGAGGCGGGAGAAATTGATAGCGCTGATGAATGGGAAGCAAGAAAGATAAGGTGGGATAAGGGGCTCAGAAATGTCAGGGTGTCTACTGTCCTGGAAACCTTTGAAGCACACTCCATGACGAATTACATTATCTCCAGGCTTAGAAAATTCCTAGAGACAAAGATGGGAAGAAAAATCAAAGGTCTTTGGTAAATGGGGCTGCTGCTTTGTACTAATGTCTGCTTTGTGTGATGTGCGATGGGGGTGGAGGGGTGGGGGGCGGGGGACTCGACCAAAGGAGGAGCCTGAGTAAGGGGGTGGCAAGGGGGAGGCACTTCTACCTGCACGCACCTCCGCTGGGGGTGGGTGAGTGGGTGCTGTGTTAGGCTCCCAGAGTAGCCAATCAGGAGTCAGGTGAGGAAATTTAGGTCCCCACCCATCCCAACCAGGAGTGTGAGCACGTGTGTGGGGCTCTGGGACCTTTGTCCCGCAAAGTAACACTTGGCGGGCACCCCTTGGTGGTTTTTCTTATTGGATCTGTTTGCATCTTTCCGCCTCCACACCCCACCTCGCGAGTCGCGTCTCCCCTCATCCTCCCTCACCCCCGCCCCAAATTCCCTCCCACACCCTGCGGGTAAGAGCCTGCAGCAATTTGGTCCCCAGGCGTTTGTGGAGATTGGCACACCCGTTTGCTGGGTCTGCAGCACTAGCCCCTGGCAGTTGGGCGCGGGTGCGGGCGGCTACCCTCGGCCCGGACACCACGGCTCTCCTGCCCGCGCGGGGCAGTACTCCCCGCGTCTTCAGGCAGTGCTGTGCCCGCCTCGCGCCTGCCGGCTCTCGGCTGACTGTGGGTCGGTCCTGTGGGGCTCCGGAAACTTCTGCAACATCCAGAACACAGAAAATAGACTCATCACCTAATTCGCCAGGGAGCCGAGCGCTGCGGTGCCTGCCCCCGCTCCTCCCCCCACCCCACCCCCGCCTGTACTCAGGCAGCCTCTCGGAGTCATACAGCAGCCCCCCGCCCCCCCGGCAGACAAAGGGCCTGGGCAAACTCGCCGCCCGGCCTCCTTGCGCTCCGGGGAGGCGGCGGCGCCCGCGGTGGATCGCGCAGAGAGGCGCGCGCGGGACGGGGAACCGCGGGAGCGCGGGATGGGGAAGAGCTGCGACATGCGCCTGGCTCATCTCTGCTGCTGCTGCCTCCTTTACCAGATAGGGGTCTTGTCGAATGAGACCGTTTCAGGTAAGTTCTGCCGGGTCTTGCGGCTTGCTTTCCAACGTCCCCAGCGGAGAAGGGGAACGCACGGGTCGGTAGGGCTAGTGCAGCCTGTGCGTGGCGAGCAGGGCTCAGTGGGCAGCAATGAAACGAGCGTGTGGGTGCGGAGGAGGGGGTCACGCTTGTGAGCCCAGAACTGTTCTCCAGGCCTCCTTTTAACGATCCCGAAAGGATTAGTTCCCTCTATGAGAGTAATGATGTTTGCAAAGGTGCATTTACAGCACCTGGAGGAAACTGGGAAGCCCGTAAATGGATAGCTCTGCTCTGGCACGTACTTAAGAAAATCATTTAATTGTGCTCGAATCTTTGCACCTTTCCACAACCAAGTACTGTCACCAGACTTGACTGCCTCACTCCCTCGCCCCTCCCCCCACATAATCGTACTTTTATTTTGAAAATGCTGGGGTCTGTAATCTGATCGCCAGGCTTCAGAGGTTGCAGGACTTTCAGGGGCTAGACGGGTGGTCTCCGCCGCCTGAACGCCGGCGCCCTGGGGCTGGACCAGCGTGAGCCTGGGCATGCTTGTGCACTTCAGCCCCGCACTTCTCTGTCTGCCCCGCCCGCAGGGCTGCAGTTCGCCCCCGACCGCGAGGAGTGGGAAGTCGTGTTTCCTGCACTCTGGCGCCGGGAGCCGGTGGACGCGGCTGGCGGCAGCGGGGGCAGCGCCGACTCAGGCTGGGTGCGCGGCGGAGGCGGAGGCGCCCGGGCGCAGGCAGCCGGCAGCTCCCGCGAGGTGCGCTCCGTGGCCCCGGCGCCGCCCGAGGAGCCCGCCGAGGGCCGTTCGGAGCCCTGTCCCCGGCCCCCACCGCCTCCGGGGGGCGAGGAGGACGAGGAGCTCGAGTCCCAGGAGCTGCCGCGGGGCTCCGGCGCGGCTGCCGCCCTGGCCCCAGGCGCTCCGGCTTCGTGGCAGCCTCCGCCGCCCCCACCACCGCCCCCGTCTCCGCCCCCGGCTCAGCAAGCCGAGCCGGAAGGCGACGAGGTGCTGCTGCGGATTCCGGCCTTCTCCCGGGACCTCTACCTGCTGCTCCGGAGAGACGGCCGCTTTCTGGCGCCGCGCTTCGCGGTGGAACAGCGACCGAGCCCCGGCCCCGGCCCCGGCCCCACGCGGGCGGCAGCCGCCCCGCGCCCTCCCGTGCCGCCCGACGCCTCCTGCTTCTACACCGGGGCGGTGCTGCGCCACCCCGGCTCACTGGCCTCTTTCAGCACCTGCGGAGGTGGCCTGGTAAGCGCCCTCCTTCCCACTGCACCCCGCCCCCCAGCCACTCCTCCCGCGCCCCATAGGCCGGGCTGATTTGCATGCACCTCGTCCCCGGCCGAAGGGCTCGCCCTGAACTTCACCCTGGTGCGCGCTACCCAGGAATCGACAGCGCTTACCTCCAGGGAACACATCAGGGCAGTTAGTGAATCTGAAGGCTCGTGGGAAGGGTTAATAGCCTTCTTCCAGATGTTTATACGTTTCTTCCGAATACTGTAGGAAACTGTCTCCTTAGAAGTCTTCCCGCGGGTTTTACTTCTTTCTGTTTTCCAAAGTAAGCCCACCACGTGGTGTCTTTCAAGAGAAGGGGAGACAACCAATCTGCTCACTGCTGAGTCTCTCTCCTCCGTGTGTGCCCCCCACCTCCAGTTCCTCATCTATTTATCTTATAGGTTTTTTTTCACGTCCTACTTCAAAGTTGTCAGAACAGTTCTCTAAATTAGGTTCTGACGACTGTTTAGAATTTAACCACATCCACAGCCTCACCGGTCAGGGACAGGCGCTGAGCTGTACCAATGGAAAGCCTGGGAGCTGTTGGCTCAGGGCTGACATTAGATCCAGTCGGTTTTCAAGAGGTTATGGTTCCATGATTTAACATTTTCTTTTCTAAGGTTTGCATTTTATTTGGCAATAGTTCCTTTTCTTCTCTCCACTCCATGGAGGAAAGTAGCAAGCGCAAGAGACTTGCTAAAAGGCCTGTTGGAACTGGAGATTGAAAAAAAGCCATTTGCTCGGTCTGAACAGTAGAGATCTCATTCGAGTTTTTCCTCGTCGGTCTTGACGCAGGGTTTGGGATAATTGTTACCTCCTGTAAGTTGGCCTTTATTTTGTGGTAAAGTGTACATAGCATAAAAGTTACCGTTTTAACCATTTTATAATGTCTATTTCAGTGGCATTAGGTACATTCACGTTGCTGTGCAGCTATTCTCACCATGATCTTTACTATTGGTTTAAGGCAAAACCTACAAAATATTGAAAACACCCATGTGACTTGTGGCTTTATTTTGTTGTTCCTAGTGAGCTGTTGATGAAATCCACAAGGACTCGTCTGAAAGCAACGTGTCTATTTGGAGAAAAATCTAATAGTAATTATGTAATCCTTTTCAAAGTACTTAATCTTTCTGGACCTCATTTTTCTTATTTATAGCAGAAAATATCAGCACAATCAAAGGTACCCCAAACCATGAAGTGTCAAAAGATGGTTAAAAATCCAAACAAAATGAAACTGGAAATTTTTACCTATGCTCTCCTAAGGTCCCATAGTCAAATGATGTAAATTGCTGGACAGGGCTAGATTTTACCAGATGCTCATAATGATGAATATTCAAATATGGACATTTTTAGCCACGAGTGAGAAGAATTGGCATGGAAAAATCACATGAAAAGCTTTTAAAAATGTTTTTTGTGGAACTGATGTTTGAACACTTCACTGGGAGAAACTTTTTGTGGGGATTTCATTGTCCACCAGTTTTTGGCCGGGAATTAAGTAATTACATATAGAAAGTTCTTAGTGTGGTGGAAGGAAAGGGGATAAAGCATTTCACTGTGTTGAAATGTGGGCTTTTGGTCACATTTTCCAAATGAGCTATGCCTTCTCTCCATACTTAAGGAAGCAAAGTTAGGATTATGACTGGGTTTTTCATAGACTGAATAGGAGTTTGACATACCTTCCTGTTTATCATGTTGGACTTCTACTCACTTTTCCTATTAACCACATATGTATATGTTCTGAACTGGGAAGTCTTTGTTATTGAGGAATGCTGACGTTGCCAGCAATACAGTATGGCAGTCGAACTTTGAGTAAAAAGTTAGGCAAATAGCCAGGAAGGGTGGGTTTGTTACTCCAGACTCTCCCCTGCCAGCCCTTTTCCCTGAGGGTGGGTTAGGAAAGAGTAAGCATAATCTGTTATCTGAATTCCTAGCATTGGCTTGTTCCCCGATGATTGACAAGTCCTTTACTTCTCCGGGCTTCAGTTTTCATAAGTAAAAGGAGAGAATTGGATAATGTAATTAGCAATTGGTTGGTAGAATTAAAATTCTATTGGATGTTAAATGTATTCTTGGTCCTGTGTTAGGGGCTCATAGATTAGGAGAAGGACATCATATACAAGTAGATGAGACATAGGCTGTCATGAAACAGTGACATACTGACATGATGAATCACATGTTACGCTTGAGGTAAAGTCCCGCTTGGGCAGTTGGAAAAGGCTTCCCAAAGCAGACAGAGTTTAATTGGATTTGTAAGCACGGAGAGGCTTTTTCTTGGCAGAAAAGGGCTGAAGAGAGTTTTAGATGGAGGGAAGAGACTGAATGGAGATGTGGAATTGCAGTGTATTAAGGGAATGAAAAATAATTTCCCATGACTAGGCCAGATGGTGCGATAAGGGGAAATGATCCTAAAATACCTGGTGAGATCAGACCTCAAAAGCCTTGGATGCTAGAGCATGGGGTTTTTAGCTGGCTGTTGATTATCACAGGACTACATTTTTGCTCCTCTATATTTCCAGAATTCTGTGATCCTGTAATTCTAATGTGAGGAATCACGGTGTCTTGATATGAAGGTGAATTACTTATAAATGCAAGTGCCTTTAATTTGCAACAGTTTTTTCTTCTCAGGACCAGCTTTCTGATCCTCAGTTATCCTTTCCCTTTTCTCAGTGGTTATGCCTACTGGTGCCTGAACTCAACACCTTTTGGATTGTTACATATTTGAAAGGATCTGAAAGTCTCTTCCAAAGGAAATAGACCATCAGCTATCCAGTATTGCAAAGTGGTGAACATTTATGAGATTGGCCACTTCATTCTTAGATTTCAATCTAACTTGTGCTGTGAAGGGAAAGTCCTAGAATGGAGATTTTGGGCACTCGGTCAGGTGCTGGCTTTTCAAAGTGCGTAATCTTTCTGGGTCTCATTTTCCCTATTTATAACATGTACAAATGGTATTATATATTTAACAATTGATGTATGAAGTGTTCTTGCTATTTCCCCTTATTAGTCTCTAATATTGAATGATAATCTTATTTGAGCCATACAGTCACTATAACAGGCACACAAATATCATAATACTGAGCAATTAAACATTTATTGAACAATTCATTTGAGCAAGGCATTGTGCAGATACACAGAATAAGACGAAGAAGACGAAGAAGCTTTGGTAGGTTTCAAGGAGTTCCCAACCTGGCCCTCCAATCATAAATGTAAACAGGGAAATACAGTAGGTTGAGATATGTACAAATGTAGGTATGCCCTAAGTGCCATGATGGAACTATCTTGTTCATCTCTTTTCATTTCTGCACCATTGTAAGATAACTACTTTTTAATAGGCATTCCATAAAAATCACTGAATAAAATACAACACGTAGCACTTTATTATGCTTGAAGTAATCTCTAAAAAATTAAAATACAAAAAGCAATAAATTAAATTCCATGAAAAAGTGCAGCAATTATGGTTAGTCAAAATTAACATAACGCTTACACCCATACACACACGCACACACACACACTAGGCTAAGGTAAACTAGATCAGCACAGACCTTGCTTATGGTTCTCTTTAGATGGACTGTTGAAATGGCTATCAGTAATATTTAGATTAATTTTCCAGGATGATAAAGAGTGACTCCTAAAACTACTTAAATGTAGAGTTTTATATAGTAGTCATTTTGATTAGCTCTTGATACATAATCTGTAGCTTTGTGTAAATTCATTTTCTTTTTTTTTGCAATTTACTCCCTTACTTGAATTAAAGTATTTGATGCCATGGCAAGTGTTGAACACTTAAATATTTGGCGGTACCCATTTTGGATAAGGTACTTTACCAAGTATCAATACAAAAGCAGGAGGGGAAAGTGTCAGCTCAGGGGCCGGGGGAAGGGTACTGCATAATGAGAAGAGCTGGGGTAAAAGGGACATCAACATCCAAGTGGAAAAAGTAACACAGACTCACCTCGCACATCTACCTTCTCCGTTTGAACCAAATCTTAGGAATGACAGAAAATGTATTCTAAATAAATCTAAAGCAGTATTATGAAAGAATGCCATCAGTGCATCAGACATTTTGAATATCTCCTGAAAGACTGCAAACAGTTTGGATTGGATTAATGGAAAACATATATGGATGTTAGAAAACATCTGTGAATGGTGGGAGTTATGTCAGAGGAGCTGCTGCATACACAGAGAAAGAGGGTGCAGTGGGCAGAGGGGAGGCCAGAACAACAGAGTCATTGGCCTTTTCTGATGTCCAGTTATGCCAGCTAGCGGAGGCCAAATGTGTGTCCCTAGGCAAGAGCAGAGAGAACAGACAGAGCTTTCCGAGGCATATTGGTGACACCAGAGGACAGTTGAATTATTGGCTCCCTGCTTCCAGGAGATGGTCCTGTCTCTCCAAATAACTGGAGGAAAGCTGGGTACCTGAACTAGTCAACAGGTGGGGAAACCAAAAAGAGATGAGCTGACACCCAAGAATATTTTTTAAGAAAATGAACCATATAAAAGAGAGTCATCAAACTCTGGTTAGTCAATACGTGAAGCAACAGAAGTAACAGAATAAATAGAATACTTCAGCAGAGAAATAAGAATGGATATACATGGAAAACAAACAGGAGTAGCTTCTATTCAGAAAAAAATGATTAGGTACACTGGAATTAAAATTTTTTGATCATTAGAATTAAAAACTTTGAAGATGAACTGATGAGTAAATTTGTGACGTAGATCAAACCCAGGAATTATCCCAGAACATAACATAAAGAACAAATGGATGCAAAATATGAAAGAAAAGTTGTTAGCCATAAATCATAGATCTAGATGGTCCAAATTTCTCTAATAGGAGTTAATTTTTAAAATAAGTTATATAGAGTTTTAAAAATACGTGCAATGTATTTAATCATTGGATTCTCATTTAAATCACCAAACTATACATTCATTAGCCAACCTTTGGTTGTAAGGCCAGATATTACTTACTCCATTGACTGTAGGTCAGAGAACTGGTGTTCCGTATGAACCTAACTCAGCATTGCACCCAAACCAATTTCCAATATAGGTTTCTACATTTGGAATAAAAATTAAAGACAATTTATGTGCAGAATCCTAGACTTCTAAAATTTTCAAATCTTTTTTTTCCATTTTTACTTAAATTTATTAGGATAACATTGGTTAATAACATAAATTTCAGATATACGACTTTATAATACAGTATCTGTATTCTGTAATGTGTGCTCACCACTCAGAGCCTGGTTATACTAGTACATTTGAGCGTCTTTACCCTCTTTGTCCTCTCCTCATCCCCTGCCCCTCTGGTAACCCCATTCTCTTGTCTCTATCTATGAGTTTGTTTTTTGTTTGTTTTGTTTGTTTATTTGTTGCTTTTTGTTTTATGTCCGACATGTGAGTGATAGCATATGGTTCTTGTCCTTATCTGTCTGATTTATTGCACGTGGCATAATACTCTCAAGATCCATCCATGTTGTTGCAAATGGCAATATTTCATTGTTTTTATGGCTGAGTAGTAGTCCATTGTATATATGTACCACATCTTCTTTATCCATTCACCCATCAAAGGACATTTAGGTTGTTTCCATGTCTTGGCTATTGTGAATAATGTTGCAGTGAACATAGGGATACATATGTCTTCATGAATAAGTGTTACAATTTTTTTTTGAATTTTTTACAGTTGTTTCATGCCAAATGAATTTAGAGCTTTTTTTAAAAAGTGACTTTCCAAAATAATCATGGGCACAAAGACATCTTTTGTACTCGTAGTTCACTGGCTATAACATTTAGTGTTTGATTAAGTTATGTAATTTCAAAATGTTGTGCCTACATGTGTTCAAACAAATACAGTTGATTGTTGTTAAACATGCCAGCCTACTGGTGGAAATCATTGTTCGCAGTAAGACAAGGGAGGAATCTACTAGCTTTGAGCGTTCAGCATGCAGTGGGTTCTGAATGGCGTGTACTGTTATTTAATTCAATGATATGAGTTGCATTGGCTAATATGACCATTGTTTGTTCGTTAGAGGTTAAGAGAGCTTTCTTTGTATCAGAATCAAATTTGCCAGAGATAAAGGAAGATACCTTCAGACTGAAGGACCGACCTCCAAACTCTGATTGACATAAGAGAGACACATTGTGGCAGAATATTAGAAAATCAAAGATAAAGCGAAAATTCTACAAGTTTAATAAAGGAGAGATTTTCTACAATGGAATGAGTGTCAGGTTGACATTAGAGATTGATTCTCTAAATTGGACACTAGAGGATCATGAGTTGATAGCTTCAGAGTTCTGAGGAAACGTTCTCAGGATTCTCAGGGTTCTCAGGATTTTCAATCCTGAACTCAGCCAAACTATCATTTAAACCTATAGGCAAATTCAAATCATTTTCAAAATTATAAGCACTCAAATCTTACTGCACAGAACAGCCAAAAAGTGTGCAATGAAAAGTCTTCCTCCAACACCTGTTCCCCAGTTATTACTCAGTGTTCCTTCTTAGAGGTTAGTAGTTTCTAGTGTTTGATCTAGAGCTAGCTGATACATAAACAAATAAATATCTATATATAAATTTGTAGCTTTTTAAGCCAACATGATTTACACATACATGTGAATTTATTAAGTCTGAGTACATTAAGAGGTTCCCCTTTCTGTTTCGGTAGTTCCATTTTATTTGCAAGTGTGTGCCATAATCTACCTAATCAGTTTGGAGTTGCTGTACATTTGATTTCAGTATTTTCCTATTATGAACAGTGCTAAATAAATATTAGGTTGGTGCAAAAGTAATTGCAATTTTTGCAGTTTAACCTTTTAAACTGCAATTACTTTTGCACCAACCTAATAGGACTCTTGTAGATATGCCGTTTTGCCTATGTAATGAACATCTGTATCCAAGGTGATATTGCCTGATTCATACCATAAAGTGGTGCTGCTTTACATTCTCAGGCCTGCAGAGTATAAGAATGCGTCTTTCTCCTATGTCGTTATCAATATGGGTGTTACTAAAAATTTGGTCTTTGTGCAATCTAATAGGCAAAAACGTTTTTATCTCAATGTAGTTTTAATATACATCTTTTTGTATTACGATGAGGCTGAAATCTTTTCATATTTTTATGCTTATATCCTCTCCTGTGAACTTTCTGTTCATATCGTCTCATTATTTTATTAGGTTTTTGGCCTTTTTCACTTCTAATTCCAGAGCTTTTTTAATATGAGCATTTTAAAATGATATATGCTAATAACAGGATAATATATGCTGAGTATAGAAAGTTTAGAAAATATGTAAAATAAGGCATCTGTAATCCTACCATCCATAGATAACTGCTGTTAACTTTTTAGTGGATATGCTTCAAAGGAAATACAAGTATCAAATAAACATTCACAGTATTTTTAAAATTTACTGGTAAGCTAGGAAAAGAAAATTTTCTCAAACATCATTTTTGTTCATAATATTGGCACAAATTATGCAGATTGATAATATCCAGTGGGCATGCTTGGGGAACACTTAATGTTATACATTATAGGATAATAAATTGGTAGAGCGTTTTGTATGGTATATATTTAAATTTTAAATGTGCTTACCCTACCTTTCGGCAATCTTGCTTGTAGGTATCAATGTTACAGGAATATTCATATATGTGTAAAAGATTTATGGATGAACCTATTCGTTGCAGCTGTTTTCTAGAGCAGAACACTAAATATTCATCAGTTGTGGGCTAGTTATTCCTATATTGTGCTGAATGTCCAGGGAACAAAAGATACAAGAAATGGTTCTTTGCTTCAAAGTGCTCAACGGTTCTTCTAGGAATCGTTTCTTTGCCTCACCTTCCCATCCTCCCTGTGTTCATCACGGTTCTTGGATTTAGTAAGTGTTCGATGTCTTTTATTAACTTAAGAAGGATCCTGTGGTTTTCTAGTTTAAAACTTAGAATGACACAGGTGATCATGGTCCTGCTGACACTCACACCTGTATTTGAGTGGGACAATATGGAGATATGGCATACTTAAGTCATTCGTCTTATTTAAAAAAGCAATATAGTGAATTCTAATGAAAAGGATCAGCATGCTGGAGGAATAAGTGCCGTTGTACATTAAAAGTTAATAAACTCTTTAATCATGTATTAGTCTATGTCTTAGTGAGCTGAGAGAATTCAGGCATGGGCCAATTTTCTGAGAAAAATTTTTGTTCATTTGAATAATATTTATTAATATTAATATTATATGTTTTTATTTGAAGCGTATTCACTGAGTCATAAGTAGAGTATACTTTTTTAATTCAGGAAATTCTTTATAGGAGTCTTAAAATGTTTTTTATGCAACACTAAAACAGTACGTTTTTATTGAGCTAGTGCATAATTGAATGTTTTTGCTTAATTGCAATGACATTTTTACTCCACATGGTTTTATAGCTTTGTGTTTGCAAAATAAAGAATAATCAGAGGAGTTCCAGGTTTCTGATAGATGGGAAGTGTATTAAGTTAGGGACATAATCTTGCCATATCTTGCGGCAGTGGGAGAACCCGGGGTCCGTCTTGGATTATGACTTGGGGGGTTTACTGAAAGGAAGCTTTAAGATCCCCTTAGCCAAGTGAGGACCATAAGTTGATACAGAGTGCATCTAGGGTGCAGCCATGGTGAACACATCATCTTGTCTCCATCTCATCTTTATTCTAATGCCAAGCCCTAGACTGAGAGAAGTGAGAAAATGGGAACTCAGCCATTTCAATGCTCCCAGATATTTGAACAGAATTATTGCATGGCGGTGCTGGGAAGGCCCTTGGGGATGAGATAGCTTAGGACTCGTCTTTCCAGCAAGAGAGACTTGATGTCATTTCATAATTCATGTGCATATATCTGCAGCAAATTATTAACTCTTCAGGCTTTCACTCAGATGATCCAGGGGCTGGTGCTGCTGAGGCCAGGCCAGTTTTGGCATTATTAAACAGGTTCTGCTTGCCTGTTGTCTTCCATTAAAAAAATAAGATCTAAATATATGTTTTTCTTCACAAGCACGTAAACATATTTTGCCCCAGATGTTTTTCAGCCCTCTTATCTCTGCCTGGCTTCATCTAAAATATATGAGCATTTCTGCAGAGAGCCCACATTGCCAGCTATTTCCTTACGCTTCTTGGTGCCCTGTTTCTTAAAGTCTGGTGTGCAGACACACCTTATCAACGTCATGGTGGTGGGAGTGAGGTAGAGGAAGTTGGGGATTCCCCATGTAACGTGAGAATCCCAGACTGAGCCTCAAACCAAGGAAATATATATATATATATATACATATTTTTTTTTCAAGGAAATATATTTAAAAAGAATCCAAGGTAATCCTTATGCAAGCTAACATTGGAGGGCAGCCACTCTGCTGGCTCTGAAAACTCAAGAACTCATGATCTTTAATAAGTCGATTTGGATCCACCAAACCTTACACCCTAGGTGTTGCGAATGAATTTTAATGCTCTTTTTCAGTTCCAATTATAATAAACTTGGATACCTTCTGTCTGGAACTTTAACATCCTCCCAGGAACCCCCTTAGATCCCATTGAGCTAGAAAGGATTTTATGGATTTCAAATGGTAATTCAATAGGCTATACACATGAACAAGTTGGAAGATCATATCATGGGACGTTAAGGTCAATATGAATGTTTTTCTACTTTTCAGGTGAAAAAATATTCACAAATTGAAAGTCACTTCCCATTCTAGAATTTGGAAGTAAATAGAACAAATTATTTCAAACTATCATGAATAATGGTAATGTAGCCAGGAGACTTACTCCAGATATTTCACAATTGTTATTGTAATAACATAAAATTTATCAGAATTAAAGGAAGAAACATACTTTCAGATTTGAAGGGGCCTACAGTATCCCAAGTTCAGATAGGAGTAGATGAAGACCAAGGCACATTATAGAGGAATATTAGAACATCAGTGAGAAACAAGTTCACTCTTTGTGAGAGATTATCTACGCTGATTGGCAGTGCATTGTGGTCAGGTAAAGAGGATGCTGGAGATGCATGAGAATTAAATGGTAAGCTATCCAAATGACAGAAATAAAATAGCAAGTTTTAGCTACGCATTCACATCCTACGAATTTGGATGTCGTGAGTCCCATAGAACTCATTAGAGTTAACAGTCAAAAACGAAAAAAAAAAAAACATGCTAAGAGGAGTGGCCAGGCAAATAATTATGTTAGCTAATCTGACTAGTGCAAATGGTCTATCTCCATTATAATTTAGATTTAAATGTATGTATTAGCAGCTAAAGTGTGATACATATATCTCTACTCTAAAAGTATCACATGGCCAGCAAATATTTTAGTGTGCCCTGTTCACAAATAGGCAGTTTAATTATTGATAGAGGAACTTATGTATAACTAGCATAGGGTTTTTGTGTGGTCTGAGTCTAGTTGCTGGTAAAATAAATATAACTTCAAAATTTTATTACAGAAAAATAGAAAGTTTGAGTAATTTATCATGGAAATAACAATAATGTATACATATAATTAACAAAGTATTATGTCTGAGTAACTTATTGTGGAAATATGTCTTTTCATAAATTTAATTGTTTAGTGCACCATTTTATCTACTAACATGGATAATTCCTGTGTTTCTATAACTCTTTAATTAGAGGTGGTTGTAATTAGTAATGTTTTGAAAAATATCAAATTGGTTTCTTAAGATGAAAATGCCTATGTAGAAACTTTTCTGAGAAGAACCTAATTATTTCTCATTAGTAAGATAGACTCTTGTATATGTCCACGTATATGATTTGTCAGTGTAACAAATTGAAAAGGATATTGTGAATGCTTTTTTTTTTCCTAATATTTTTTTTCTGGTATGATTTACATACCATGAAATTCACCCAAATGTACAATCTGGTGATTTTCAGTACATTTACAGACTTGTACGACCATCATCACAATTCAGTTTTAAAACATTTCCATCACCCCAAAGAACCCCTCATACCCAGTTGCAGTCACTCTATTCCTACCTCTCCAGCCCTCAGCAACCATTAATCTACTTTCTGTTTCTATAGATTTGCCTTTACATTTTGTATAAATGAAATCATATAAAATTTGGTCTTTTGTGTCTGGTTTCTTAAATTTAGCATAATATTTTTGAGGTTCATCCGTGTGGTAGTATATGTCAGTAGTTTATTCTTTTTCCTTGCTGAGTAATAAACCATTGCTTAGATAGACCACATTGGGTTTACCCATTCGTCAGTTGATGGGCATTTGGATTGTCTCCACTTTTCGGCTTTGGTGAATAATGCTAACATGAACATTTGTGTACAAGTCTTTGTGTAGATACATATTTTCATTTCTCTTGGGTAGATACCTAGGAGTGGAATTACTAGGTCATATGGTAAATTTATGTTTAATATTTAAGAAACTGCCAAATTATTTTCCAAAGGGCTACACCATTTTAAAGGTGTTAGGGTTCCAGTTTCTCCACATCCTCAACAACACTTGATATTGTATCTTTTTTATTATAATTATTCTTGTATCTGGGCAGTGGTATCTCACTGTGGTTTCAATTTGCGTTTCTCTAGTGACTAATTATGTTGAACATCTTTTCATAGCCACTCATATATCATCTTTGGCAGAATGTGCATTCAAATTTTTTGCCTATTTTAAATTTTTTGTCTTTCTACTATGTAGTTTTTAGAGTTCTTTATATACTCTGGGTGTAAATTCTTTGTCAGATATATGATTTGCTAATGTTTTCTTCCAGTCTATGAATTTCTGTTCATTTTCTTAATGATGTCTTTTAAAGCCAATTAAAAAAAAAAAACTTTGAAAAAAATCCAATTTATCTTTTTTTCTTATATGGAATGTGCTTTTGGTGTATCTAAGAACTTTGTGTCTAACTCAAAGTCACTTTTAGGTCTATGATTCATTTTGAATTAATGTTTGTATATGAAGTGAGATAAGGTCTGAATTAATCTCTTTGAGCATATCTATATCTATATCTATGTCTATATCTATATTTATTTATACTGGGGGTGCCAAAAATGTATGACATGACTTGTATTCATCTTTTGTTATCAGTATATATCGAGTATTACAATTTTAATACAGTTATTTTTCCTTTCTTAAAATGTGTATTTGGTTGGTACAAAATAATTGTGGTTTTTGCAATTATTTTTAACCTTTTAAACTGCAATTACTTTTGCACCAACCTAAACACATTTTTTGGCACCCTGTGTGTGTGAGGATATAGATATAGATATAGATATAGATATAGATATAGATATCTGTAGATAGCTCCAATTTTCTCTCAGTACCATTTGTTGAAAAGACCATCCTTTCCTCATCAAATGCCCTAGAACTTTTCTCAGAAGTTAATTCAAAAGTTAATTAACCATAAATATAAATGTACTTTTGAACTATAAATAGTGTTCTTTTGATCTGTATGTTTATCCTGTCAGTACCATACTGTCTTGATTTCTGTCATTTTATAATATGTTTTAAGTGCAGGACATTAAAGTCCTTCAACTTTGATTTCTTTTTTTGAAACTGTTTTAGCTATTCTGGCTCCTTCACATTTCTATGTAAACTTTAGGATCAGATCATCAATATCTCCAAAGAGTCTGCTGGGACTTTGAAAGGGGTTGTGTTTAAAGATCAATTTTGGGAGAGTTTTAATCTTAAACAATACACAAGCTTTTTTTTTTTTTCTTTTTTTGCTATCTGAAAATGATTATCTTTAGAGCAATTATTAGAGGATATTTATGAACACCCCACTGATTAGCTACTGATAACTCATAATGTTTAAAATGGATGAGATTTAAAATTCATAAAGGATTTACGGAAACAAGTAATCAAAGCCATTCGTTTGAGGTTCACAGACAAGGAATACAGATAAGGTATACAGATAAGGTATACAAAAGAGGAAGTTATAGAATTATTTAGTGTCTTTGCAGGATGAGGGCATGAATTCAAGTATCAGATTTAAATATTGTTGCATACATCCCACTGCTGTGAAAAAGACCACAGAATTCCTAAAGTTTATGTAGAAATGCAAAGGATCCGGAATTGTTAGGGTCAGGGTTCAAATCAAGTAAACAAATAAAAGCAAACAAACTAACAAAACCCAAATCAACCTTTTCAAGAAGTAGATTTTAGTTGTAAACATTCAGAGTTATTCTGTAAATATAAACCTGTATCCATATTATTTTGTGTGTTTATTCAAACAGAACCAAGAATTCCAGGACAGTGCCTTTTATTAAAAGCCAAAGCAATATACTCTCTCTGGTAATCTGAGTTTAGGTTATAGGAATCGTGATTGAGGAAACGTTAGGGAAATAAAGGCATTTAGATAGTTATATATTAAGCGTTAATTTAATAATGACATAAAGAAGCCTAGTAAAGGTTAGAAATACTGTATTCCAATAGATAACTTTTCGCATTTTAGCAGCTCTTACATAGGGGAGTTTCATAAAACTTTAGGACGGCATCTTAAAACTGATGATGCCGAAAATTTGATATGAAAGCAAATGTGGACTTGGTGACATTTTAGGAAGTAAGTGTTTATGAAGGTCTAGTTTCAACTGTTGTCCTGGAAAACTTGGCTCCGGAAGTAACGGAATAATCCTGAATGGTTCTATTCAAATCTTTGATTTTGAGTAATAATAATGTATGGAGATATACATAGGAAAGTTTTATAGGTTTTTGTTTTTTTACTGTGCTTAAAAATCATCTGTTTAAAGTTGACTCTAGGTCAAGATTAAACCAAATTTTCACCTCTATAAATTTTATATTAATTCTGAGTTTCAAGGGATAACACGATGGCCCAAGAATTATATCGGGAGAGATACTTTGGATTAGTCAGAGGAAAGTGGACAAGACATATACAAATATCACTTGGAAGTTAGGTCCACATCTTAACTGGTAAAATGGTAAGTTAAAGAAATATATTTGATTATTGTTTAATTCCCATGATTGTTTATTTTGCATTTTTCAGTTTCTAGAGTTCTTTTTCCTTGTGAGGTCCCAAGAGTTGACATAATCTTTATGAATTGACACAACCTTCCTATGAAGGAGGTGGAGTCCTGAGGCAGTCAGTGGGTGGAAAGATAAAAGAGAAGTCAAGTCACTGATGCATATTTAGAGTATGTTTTAAGCTTAAGAATATGGAAACCTCTTATTTTTATTTGAAATGCTTTGGAATAACATACTAAAGAATCCTTGGGGACAGCCCAACACTGCACATTAATATGGTTTCAAAGGTTTCCAAAGCATTTGCCTATAGTTAGCTCAGTTGTAGTATTTTAGTAAGTGTTCTAATAACTTGGCTGCTCTTGCCTTTGGCGGTGGTGTCTTCGCAAGTGCACAGTGTCCAATTTTGGGGTGCTTGGTCACATGGTCTTCCATGTTCTGAACCTATTAATAACTCACCATAGGCTTGTAAGAGAATACCTCAGACTCTATATTAGAACTGCATAATCAACTGTATACTTAATCCTTCTCTCATTTCTTCCATTACCTATTCCTCTAGAAGACACACATGCAGTCTTGTGTTCAGTGCTTCTATCTCCTCCTGTTCCGGTAATTTTGAAATAGATTTCAATTAATTAGTCTTGGAGAGTTAAAAAGTAATACAATATAAGTGAAAGAGAAAACAGTGGACGACCACCGTAATAATAAAAATGGTTATAACCAATTTCACTAACAATTGTCACCCCAATAAATTAAAAATAAATAAATAAGAAAAATAATAATAACATAGATTTTTAAAGTACTTTACAGTTTCTAACCTGCATTTACAAAACCTTTTGGTTATATGATATCTATATGGTCTTAGGAAATAAGTGACCTGCTCAAACAAATGCTTATGTGTAAATCTAGTTTTTATAAACTGAATTATATTTTAAGGGCCCTAAAAGGTGTAGCTATGTAAGGAAAAACTGTTGGAAATTTTTTGGTAAATAAATTGTAACCCCTAATTTAGACTCACTTTTTTAGTGCAAATCTGGTTTGGAAATGCTTTATGTTTTACCTTTTAATTTAGAATACTCTTTATATATTTTGAAAGTGCTCATAAACTTTACATATAAAAAATAAGAATAGCTTTTTACGAGGTGTGACAATTAAGTTTGTGAACTTTGTTGTGACACTGTTGCTAACCTTTTTTGATATCAGAGGGATTATTCATTATGAATTTGTATCAACTGGATAAACAGTTAACCAAATTTACTATTTGGAAGTGCTGAAAAAGCTGCCTGAAAAAGTTAGATGACCTGAACTTTTGGCCAACAATTCATGGCTCTTGCATCACGACAATGCACCAGCTCACATGGCACTGTCTGTTAGGGAGTTTTTAGCCAGTAAACGAATAACTGTATTGGAACACCCTCCCTCCTCACCTGATCTGGCCCCCAATAACTTCATTCTTTACTTGAGTAAAGATCAAGGAAATATTGAAAGGAAGACATTCTGATGACATTTAGGACATCAAGGATAATACGATGACAGCTCTGATGGCCATTCCAGAAAAAGAGTTCCAAAATTGCTTTGAAGGGTGGACTAGGTGCTGGCGTCGTACATAGCTTCCCAAAGGGAGTACTGCAAAGGTGACCTTAGTGATATTCAGCGATGAGGTATATAGCACTTTTTCTTGGGTGAGTTTGTGAACTTAATTGTCTGACCTCGTATGTCATGGCAGTGGTAGGTAGTAAACGACAAGAGACATACCTGTAAGAAATAGAAAAGGTACTCGAGTCTTCCACTCTTCCTACCTGCAAGGACAGGAAGCAAGTGACACCTCCACCTTTTTCTTTATCAAATCAGTGAATGGAAATGCTGCTGTTTCTGTTTACATCAATCTTAAATAAAGAATTGAGGCTGAGAACATACGGTAATAGCTACTATTTATTGAACACTACTGTATGCCATACTCATACTACTATAGGTATGGCTAATTTTCATAGAAACCCACTAAGATCCATGCTCTTACTGGGTCTCATAGATAAGGATGCTGAAGCCCCTGGAGACTGAATCGATCACCCACATCAGGCAAAGCCAGGTAAAAGCTGGAGGTGAAATTCAAAACCGTGTGTGTGTGTGTGTGTGTGTGTCTATATGATGAAAATATTTTGTGGCTTCAGTGTTATCAGAGATGTATAGCACATTCGCATCATTTTAATTCTTTGATCCCAGGTATGGGGTAGAAATTGACATGGAGTAGATACAGAAGTAGAATTTAAAATAGTAGAAATTACTGGTTAAATTTTTTTTTTCAATTACAGTTGACATAAAATATTATATTGGTTTCAGGTGTACAACATAGTGATTAGACATTTGTATACCTTATGAAGTGATCACCCCGACAAGTCTAGTACACACATGGCACCACATAGAGTTATTACAATATTATTGACTATGTTCCCTATGCTGTACTGTACATGCCCATGACTATGGTGTAACTGCCAATTTGTACTTCTTAATCCCCTTCACCTTTCTCACCCTGTTCCCCAACCCCCTCTTCCATCTGGTGATCATCAGTTTGTTCTCTGTGTCTATGAGTTTGTTTCTGTTCTGTTTGTTCATTTATTTTGTTTTTTTAGTTTTCCACGTATAAGTGAAATCATATGGTAAGAAATTACTCAGTTTTAAGATAATCTATCTTCCTTTTCTCCATCGTGTTCCTGTCTTAGCATTCTTACAGTTTTAAAGCAAGAAATTAGCACACAAGAGAGGGATTTTCTTTAAAATATGCCTGACAGAGCCCAATACCATTAACACTTCTAGAAGCAAAGAATTTATTCATTTTTGCCTACAAGTTTTATTGCTGGAAAATTGTCTTGTTGGAAAACCCTGGCATCTTGGAATTAATCTTGGTTTTGGTCTCTAGCTACACAGAATGTTCTTTTGTGGTGAGACAAAGCAATGGCGATGGGAATGACTGCGAACAACAGTGAAAATTTATGAATTAAGTTTTGGGCACCATGCCGTGTGTTTTTTAAAAGTTACGTGGTTAGATTTCATAGTAACTCTGTGAGGAAGGTGTTATCACACCCATTTTGTTGATTGTGAAGTTGAGTACAGTCGTCCCTGAGTATCCATGGGGGATTGGTTCTAGGACTCCCTGTAGACACCAAAATTTGCAATGCTCAAGGTCCATACATAAAATGACATAACATTTACATATTACATCTGCGCATCCTCCCGAATCCTTTAAATCAGGTCTAGATTACTTAAAATACCTAATACAGTGTAAATGCTGTGTAAATAGTTGTTATGTGTATTGTTTAGGAAATAATGACAAGAAAAAAAAAAGTACATGTTTAGTACAGACTCAACCATGGTAGGCCTAACCACATGCACAGTTAGCGATGACGTAAATTTTTTCCCCAAATATTTTTGGTCTGCGGTTGGTTGAATTCACTTTGCTGCAGAACCTCTAGACAGGGAACGCCAACTGTAATTTGCCTAAGGTCACCAAG
Organism: Rhinolophus hipposideros; assembly: GCF_964194185.1. NCBI lineage: Eukaryota > Metazoa > Chordata > Mammalia > Chiroptera > Rhinolophidae > Rhinolophus > Rhinolophus hipposideros. Next base: position 7,447,272 of record NC_138069.1, read on the forward strand.
GAAGCAAGCTGGAAATCAAATCAGGTCTGTCTGATTTCAAAGCTGATTTTCTTCAGAGAAGTGGTTCGAAGACTGGGTTCTACACAGCTACACATTTCTGAAGTATTGTCTCAGGAATTGCCATGTTTCAGGTTTTGGGGTAAAATGAAGTGAAGGGAAGTAGAAGATGACCTCTGGTCTCTTCACCCTGACTTTGGTGTGGTCAGCTCCATTGTTTTCTGTTTAATATGTTATCTTTATATTACATTTGATTAGAAAAAGTATCCAAGAGGAATAAAGTTTAAGAACTCCAAAACTTCCACTTTCAACCATGATGAAACAGGAACTAGAGAAGCAGGTAAAACATATAAATCAGTGATTTTTTAGGTGCTGGACAAAAGGCAGCACATATTGGTAATCCCTGACAGAAAAGAAACAAATGAGGGCTCTGTGCATATGTCCCAGCTTACAACCTGAGAGGTTCTGGGCTGAAGCCCTGAGAACGAACTAGCAGAGAACCCAACATTCTTGTCCAACGGGGTATGGATTTAAGAAAGCACGAGGAAGCTAGGATTTGCAGAGGAAAGACCAAAGAAGAGGGAGCAGTGTACAAAGAGAGCCGTCACCATCTGCAGAGGGTGCCTCTGGAGTATTTGGCTGAATGCTGATCTAATGGGCATTTGTAGAACATTTGACTCTACCACCCAAGCATACACATTATTTTTTCAATGCGCAGAGGATGTATTCTAATATAATACTTTATTCTGGGCTGTAAAATAAGTGTCAGTAAACTTACGGGGAATGAAATAATACAAAGTTAAGTTTCTTACTCTAATAAAATTAAATTACAAATCCATCAGAGAAAGACATCTGGGAAATCCTCAAATATTTGGAAATGAAATAATACATTTCTAGATAATGTATAGGTCAAGGAATAAATAACAAAGAAATTAGAAAATATTGGGAACTGAATGATAATGAAATACATTGTATCATAATTTGTAGAATGCGACTAAAGTGATATATAGAAGAAAATATATAACATTAAATACATATAAAAGAAAAGGAAAAAGAGCTTATTCAATGACCTAAGCTTATGTTTGAAGAAATTAGGAAAAGAAGAGCAAATTAAACCCAAATTAAGCAAAAGGAAAAATAAAAATAAGAGTCTATCTCAATGAAAAAAAGAATAACAATAATAGGAAAAATCACTCAAAAAAAAATTGCTGCTTTGAATAAACATCAAAATAATTAATAATCCTCATATTTGTCAAGAACAAAAGGTAGAAAACACAAATACCCAGTATAAGTAGAGTGAGGACATCATTACAGACAGAGAGATAACGGGAATATAATGGACCACTTTGCAACAAATTCAGCAACGTAGATGAAATGGACAAATGTGAAAAACACAAAAAGGTGTACTGTCCAAATTTTTTATAAATTATTGAGATTTTCTAAATGAATGTTTATGAGAACGTTATCCTTTTAGAAAAATTTCATTCTTATATTTTTAGGATGTATGGGGTCATAGATAAATAACTATGATATTTTCATATACTTAACTTTGCCTAGATATAAATTGAATTACATATTATGGGTCTTCTATAACTTTTTCAGTTGTTTATTGACTTGTAGGAGATCGTTCTACGTTTTGGATACTAATATTTTATTAACTATGTACAAGCATCTCCAAATTCGTAGTCTGGAGAAATCTTCATGCCATTTGTATAAATCTACCTTCTTAAACAGCTGTATATTTCCTGACATGAGAGCACATTTATTTAGGCTGTTAATATAACTTCTTGGTTAAGAGCAAGCAGCTCTGCAATCTATTATCTTTGTTACTTTGGATACCATTTATTCTCTCTGAGGCTCTGTTTCTTCATATGAATAAAATGAGGAAAAAACGTTTCCTACTTCATATGGTTGTAGGAAATTAGAGGAATGGTGCGAGTAAATTACTCCAGAGCTGGGTTTCTCAACCTCAGCACTAATGACATTTTGGTTAGGATAACTGTTGGTCATGGCGGTTGTTCTGTGCATTGCAGGATGTTTAACAGCAGCCTTGGCTTCTGCCCAGTAGATGCTGAGTCCTGACAGCCAAAAATGTGTCCAGACTTTGCCAAATCCTCCCCACCCCCACCCCCATCCTGGAGTTGGGGGTACAATCGCACCCATTTGAGAACAACTGCTCTAGAGAAGAAGAGCCTGGCATGTGGTGTCAGGTCTGCCACATGAAGCTGGACACACGCACAGCAGATGCTTTCTCTTTGATGCTTTTCACATGGCTTATCTTATGGGTGGTTCTGCTGCCATGGAGCCTGCCACTGCTCATTAAGAAAGATTCCCATATTGCAAAGCTTTGACGTTGGTGCCATTTTACATTAACACAAATAACAATAATTCCACAATATACAATCAGGTATATAGCTCTTTGCATCCCTACGTGAGTCCATCTGCAAAAGATATTCCTGGAAATACCTTTGAGTCGGGAGAGAGGGGACACAGCTTATGGTATTGCAATTTTGATATATTCTGCCAAATCATCTCCTAAAAATGCTAGACCAATTTACACTCTCACCAAATATACCTGAGTGCCCTGTTCCTCATATCCTTATCCATAGTGAATATTAATACTCACTTTACATTCAAACATTTTATGAATTTTTAATCCTTCTGTAATTTGCTAATCTTCTGTGGATTATATACTCATAATCTTTGCCCATTTTTCTATTAATCTTTTAGTCATCAAAAGCTACAACTAGATCTTGAATTCTAAAACTATTTAAGTATACAGAAAAGGACAGAGATTAATACAGCTAACATCCAGATTTCACAAATGTTAACATTTTACCATTTTGACTTAAGATCTTTATTTTTAAATTTTGCACAAAATGTTGAAGCTGTCATGATACTCTTCCTCCAACCAATTTCTTTTCTGAGTCCCCAGATATAACCACTATTCTCACATTTGTATACATATTTTCTATACACATATTAATAACTGTGCTAGGTATGTATGCATCCATAAAAATATATATAGCACTGTTTTGTATTTTTAAAATGGAATCAGATTGTACAAATTCTTCTAGAACTTATCTTTTAAAAACTTATGTCGTGTTTTTGAGATTTATCCAAGTTGACTCTTGTGGTTCCAGTTCACCCGTTAAACTACAATATTTATTTGTTTGAATACAATGCAGTTTATCCATTCCCCTACTGATAGATGTTCATCCCCCCTCTTTTTTTTAGTTTTTTCGAATTACAAGCAATATAATGATCTTTTTTCCCTGTAAGTCTCATATGCACACGTGCAAGAGTATCTCTTGAGTGTATATTTATCAGTAAATTTTTGGCTTGTATAGATCTACATCTTCATATTTATAAATATTAAATTGCTCTTCACGGTGATTATAGTACTTTATCGTCTTGTCAACTGTGTATTTTTCCACATCCAGACGAACAAACTCCTGGTATTCTCAGTCTATTATTTTTTCTTCTAATCTTTACTCACATCTCAGTAATTAGTAGAACAAATAGAAAAATAAAAAAGGCACACATATACGGAAAGAACGAACAATACCGTCAACCGACTTGATCTAATCGACACAGAAAATTTTGTATTTAATGCACATGGAAGTCATCAATACGCATCATATACTGGGCTGTTAAATTAGTTTCAACAAATTTAAAATAGTTGAAAACATACTCAGGTGTTTTCTAGCAACAGTGGACTTAATAGAAATCAACAAAAAGATGTCTGAATTTTACAAATGAAACAATACACTACTAAATAACATATGAGTCAAAGAAAAAATCACAACTTAGGAAATATTTTGAAATGAATGAAAATGAGAACACAATATACCAAAAAAGTGGGATGCAGCTAACGCAATACTTATGGGAAAATTTATAGAATTAAATACCTATGTTAGGAAGGAGGGTAACTGAATCCTAAATTAGAATAAGAAGAGAAATTAAATCCAAAATGTATATAACAAAGGAATATGTATAGGGGCAGAAATCAATAAAGTTTAAAAAATATGAGAAAAATAAGATTTCTGAGAAGAGCAATAAAACAGTTTTATCTCTGGATAGATGGATCGAAGAAAAAGAGAAAACACAAATTATCAATACTTGGAATGAAAGAGAGACATCACTGCAGTTTCTTTGGAATTAAATTGTTTAAAAACTCAAGCTATAGTTATTTATAAAAGTATTTCTATTTTATGGCTTTTGAGGTCTGTTTAAATTTAATAAAAATGTGTTTTATAACAAATAGGTATGTACAGTTTATAATAACGTTAGGACAGGTGTGGCTCACCATCTTGCATGGTGTCTTGATCTACTTGTAAATGGTGAGATTTCCATTTATAGATCATAATATATATGAACTATATTAGCATACATACGCTAATTAATATAACTATTTTAAAGTTTTGTGTTTTTCTTCTTTTTGTATATGTAAGATAATAAGTACATCGACCTTTTGTTCTTGACACACTGAATTGCAACTACTGTAACTTTTCTAGATAACTTTTCTCAGTTTGAAATAATTAACCTCATTTTGTTGAAATACTTAATTTCAGTTTGTCAGTAGGGATGGTCTGTGTCCTTACTAATTGATAGTCTAATTCAGGAAAATGTGTCTTCCACTCTTAAAGCAGTTTACTCTGGCACATACTGAATTAGTGAGAACTGTCATTCATATGTAATTCTTTTGGGTAGCTGTTGAATTAAACCCGAAGGGATTCATACCCATATGTGGTTTTGAAATTTACAAGTTGAATTAAGTTGAATAAATAAGTCGCAGATAAATTGGAAGACCAAAAGAAAGCATGAGGTAATGTTGTAACTCTGTATTGTGTGGGTGGCATGATTTTTAGACCTCTGGGTTTACTTATGTTTTGTAAGAGACCCTATTAATAGTCATAGCGGAGGAAAGATACCAGGCTTTTAGGTTGAACTGAAAATTTAGAATAGAATTATCTAGAGATCAAGTACTTAGGACTTTGTCAGATAGAGCACAGGAATGGTTTAATTTCTGTAGAGATTTATAGTTGTGTAAAGTGCTTTCATGTATACCATTTCATTTAATGGACAGGAAACTGTTCTTTGTAAGATAGGAAAGACTTGCTTTAATTTCACTCTTAATGTTGCCTTTGTCCTAAGCTTTACATAGACACTCACTCTCATTTTTATCTGCCCAGCATCAGCCCAGCTCCTTAGGCTGAAAAGTGAACCCAATTTGGTGTGAGTTCCTTTATGCGAGTGAGCGGTATTTAAGGAAATGAATCCAAAGTGGAGAATATTTTAAAATGTTCCAGAGCCTCATGAATCTGTGAAGATCAGGCTTTCAATGTTACAATTGAGCCTGTTTCCCTTTATTTCATAATTTTGGGGTACTCCCCAAGGCAGTAGATAGTAATTCTGATATCCTCAAAGGAAGCACTTACTAAGTGCTCATTATGCAAAGTAAAGTGTGATTTGTACACTTAATGCAAACAGACCGTGGCTCTTCTCATCTTAAAGCTTACTATCAGAAGAAAAAAAAAAGTGATGTGGTAGACCTGAGAGGAAACCGTGCCCATTGAAGGAAAGGGTTGCTTAGAGGTTCTGTTTTCTGTGCTGTTTCTTGTGTTCATCTCTCTGATTTGGAATCTTTTTGGTAACCAAGGTGATCCCATCTCAGTTGCATGTGGTGGCATGCTCAATGAAGTCATTCCAAATAAGCCCATGTTGTACAAAGTCTACTGGCCCATGACTGTTTCAATTTTCATTTAGGACTGCAGGGCACTTAACCTTTCCTTTCTTGATTCTGTGATCTCCAATCTTCAATTTTGTCTTTATGAGAATCTGATTAGGACCTTTGGCTCTTAGTTTTCTGGGTGGATAAACAATTCAGTTATCATTTTCCTGAGATTGCTTGTTTTTGTATTTTCTAGGAAGCATATGTTGTTTTTTTTATGTTGTTGTTTTTATTAGCATATTTTTATTGTTAAGGAAGCATATTTTGAATTACGCTTTGGAATACTTTGGAAGTGCCCATCTTTTGTAGTGAGGGCTCTGGCTCTCTTCTTTAGAATAGTGCGTAGCGTTTGTTTTGCACATGGTAGTTGATGGGAACTTTCTTCAGATTAATCTGCCTATTTCTTGGTAGCCATGATCAATGATCTTAGTATTCCCACACTAACAATGAGAAAATAAAACCCATGAGGCTATATTACTTGCTCCCCTGTGAGGGACGAGACATTGAGTTGGATCTTCCAGGGCCATATACTTTGCCTTTCCTTTATGCTTAAGGTTTCTTCTGGTTAGGTTGAATTACATGAAATTGTCCATGTCCATATGAATATTTGACCTACAATAAAAAGCAATTTTATATGCCACAACTAAAAAAAAGATCCAAACCACAACAAAACTCCATTTAAGAAAAGCTCATTTTACATGCAGCTAAAACTGAATTTTCTTTTGAAAGTTTAACAGTAAGTTTGAGGGGGAAGAAAAACTTAGTCATTAATGTTTGAAAATGAAATGCCAGGGCAAACAAGCTTACTTTTGGCGTACTCTCGGCTCCTTTAAATTAAGAGCATGGACTCTGGAGCCTCAGAGTGTATGGCTTTGAATCCATTCTCTTCTCTACTACCCCAGCTGTGTAACCTTAGACAATTTATTTACCTCTAAGTGCCTCTATCTCTTCACCTTTTAAGATTCAGTAAGTTACTTACATCAGCATCTGGCATTGTTATAAGGACTATAAATGTGTTTTTTAAAAATAAAATGGAGATGAGAAATAGAGACAGAATATGTTCTGATATAATGCATTAAATAATTTTCTAAACCTTTCAAAACACTATTAGATACTTTGAAATTAATTAAATGGATATAGAATATTAAATTAGGTTAACATAAGAAAGAGTTTACCCAAGTACAGTTTGTCCATTAATTTAAATGTACAAATTGTTTAAGTAAGTCTGAGAATAGACATATAAAACTAATTACCATTGGCATTTGGGAAATATCGGTTGGTTGATTAAACAGTTGATTGAAGTTTTCTCACCAATATTCTTTTCCCCAAATTCCTTTCAATTTTTTTGTGCTAAAATGCCATCCAGAAACAGATCTCTAAGAGGACTCTGACACTTTCCCATTCAAGGACAGATAAATGACACAGTGACTTCCCGTGGCCAAGTGATCAAAGTAACTATAAAATGCACGCCCACAGAGATGATGGGTTGATTTGCTTGTTTTCCTGTAGCCTTCAGTTTCCTATCCGGCCTTCACAAATTTCACAAGAATGTGTCGGAAACAGAAGTGAGAAGAAAATGTGCCTTGGTAGCCTGCTAGGGTCTGTGCCTAGTGCTTTACAAGGTAAGAATAAATTCATAGTGTTGTATGAGAGGCAAATGAAGCACTCTAATTCCTATGTTGACTTTACCAAATCAAATTAAAAATCACAATACTTAATTTCAACCTTGCAAAAGATAGAATAAATATTGGTCAAATGGAATCGAAGTCTAGGTAGGTAAGGAGAGAAGAGAACCCCTAATTCTTCAACTAAATCTATGGATTCTGGTGCAGATGTATCATTTTATCTCTGGTGACTGAGAGAATTTGCAGAGTAAACACTGAGCTGCTATTATCTTTTAAGAGCATATATTGTATAACCACCTCATTTCAAATTGAACCACACAGAGGTCATTTAGGTGGCTTCCTTTTCCTTTTTTTAAAAATTATGAGAAACAATTTGCACTGCCAGTCTTGAACTTGCCCTTTTTCTTATGCACATGTGCAAGTATTTCTTTTTGGTGAAACTGCTGAGGCATTGTGTATGCAGAGTTTAGTCTAAGAAATAGTGCAAATTGCTCTATAAACACTCGGAGAGAGTGTTTCTACAGTTATTCTGCAGCCAACACTGTTTTAGAGCACCTGCTAGTCCAATAATCTCTCAACCTTCGATATTCCCTGGTTTTCAATTTTATTTATATGTAGATGACTAAAATAGCATTCCATTATTTCCGTTTTAATTTTCTTGATTGTTGGTCATCCTTTCATGCCATCAGCCATTAAGGTTTCTTTTATTTTGAATCTCCTATTGTGTAATTTGGGAAGTCTTCTACTGGATTACCTTTCTATCTTAGAATTATTTATCTGAAGTAAAATCCTTTGTTATCTATGTTGCAAATGTTTTCTTCCAATCTGCCTGATTTGTTTTTGTAGTGTTTCTACATTTTCATGTGGCCCAATTAGATAATGCTGTCTAATATGTTTGTTGCACTTGGGTGCTTCTTTACGAAGTCCTTTCCTTCTCTAGAGTCATAATCAAATCTCTCTACTATTCTCCTATTTTAATACTTTTGTATTGAATTTAAATAAAAAGCAAGTTGCACAACAATGCAAGATTATGTTGCTATTTATGTTAAAAATAACTTATACTACTATTCAATTTCTTGTGGTTGCCTGTATGTGTGTATATAAAGATGTAAAATGATCTGGAAGGAATGACCTTAAATTGATACTAGTGAATATTTTTGGAGATGTGAAGGTCAGATAATTAAGTTTGCGAACTCATCCTAGGAAAAGTGCTACGTACCTCTTTGCTGAATATCACTACGGTCACTTTTGAAGTCCTCCCCTTAGGAAGCTATGCACTGACACCAGTGCCTAGTCCACCCTTCAAAGCAATTTTGGAACTCTCTTTCTGGAATGGCCATCAGTGCTGTTGTCATATTAGCCTTTATGTCCTGAATGTCATCAAAATGTCTTCCTTTCAGTATTTCCTTTATTTCCAGGTAAAGAAAGAAGTCATTGGGGGCCAGATCAGGTGAGTAGGGAGGGCATTCCCATACAGTTATTTGTTTACTGGCTAAAAACTCCCTCACAGGCAGTGCCGTGTGAGCCGGTGCATTGTCGTGATGCAAGAGCCATGAATTGTTGGTGAAAAGTTCAGGTTGTATAACTTTTCACACAGCCTTTTCAGCACTTCCAAATAGTAAACTTGGTCAGTTGGTACAAATTCATAATGAATAATCCCTCTGATATCAAAAAAAGGTTAGCAACATTATTGCAACAAGTTCGTGAACTTAATTGTCACACCTCGTATGTGGAGGGGTCTAGTATTGAGGATGGTAGTCTAAAATATCTTTAAATTAATTGATAATTTTGAAGCCACTTGACAGAGAGTGCTTATGTATTGGTTGTATAATTAAAGGTCAATGCATGTGTGTACATACATATTTTTAATATACATAACATACATTATGAAAACAGTGTGTAATCACATGATAATTTTTTTACAAATGAAAGACATATATATATTTTCACTATTTATAACCACTGTTACAATTTTGGTATACTGTTTTTACTACCAGTCTGTTCCCCTATGATTGCATTGAGTTTTAAAAGCTCAAATTGAAGTCAACCTACAACTTTTATCATTTAAAAAGAAACTTAACATATCATATGCATTTTACAATACTGTTACAAAGACTGCAGTAACATCACAGTTAAAGACTATATAGCATGTGTTTTCCCTAAATATGACATAATTTAGTTTATTATTTCTTTGATGGTAGACTTTGAGAAGACTTCCATTGTTTTCCATTTTGAAAAGTGAATATTATCCTATGTGGTTGGTACTTTGTGATGTTTCTTTAAGAAGATCTTCCCTACTCCAAAGTCATAATCATTATCCCTTCTACATATTTTTCTTCAATACGTTTTATATTGTTGAATTTAATAAAACAGGGCAAGGAGGTCTTATTTTGTAAGAATCCCCCAAAACAAATGACCAGAACTGCAGTGACTGAGTCCGAAGGTATAAGTAACATGGCTCTACAAGGATTTCCCAGAGAACACTGAGTTATGAGGCCATCAGTGAAGTTTGAGGGGACTAGGTTGACTTTATTTTAGCTAGCTACATGTTCTTATATGCTTATTTTTATATGCTTATTTTTTATATGCTTATTTTTAATTGCTATTTGAAATAGTGAAATTGTGCCTGATTGTTGGAATTTACATTCTTTTAATTATTATCCAGTATGACCATGACTCCATACATATTTCTCTACTTGTGAACTGTACATATCAATTTACTCATTTGGCTCTTAGAATCCTAGTGATTGTCATTTACATAACTGGTGTTATGTAATCATATTTATTCCAAATGTTTTCTCTATCTATTTTGCTTTTTTAGTTAAACTTTGGCTAAAGTTCTCCTTTTGGAGTGTTTTTTTTTTTTTTTTTTTTTTTTGGAGTTTTGAATAACCTTTTTTTCTATTAAGTAGGATGCTTTATAATTACTTGTTTTTTAAAGTAGATCCTTAATCATTTGGGATAAGAATATTTAGGTAGATTTCTAACTATTTAAATGAAAGTATCTTAATACTAATATCAAACAGAAAAGTGGTTTCTAGGAAACGTCATGATTCTCTTTGATTCTGTATGTTCAATAATTTCAGTAAAAAAATAATTTCAATCAGTCTCTTAGATAAGAACAGTAATATGATTATAATTCAATTTGTAAATGCTAAGAATCTCTAAGTAGTTGCTAATATCCAAAAATATTTCTAATATCTTGGTTGCATCTAACAATATCAAACTTACGTGAATAAAGGTGAAATCTACAATTAGTTTAAATAAAACTTTGGATGAAATAAAATGACTTAACTCATTCTGTATTACAACTAAGATAGAAGACAGAAGTGAAAATTACCCATGTATTATCTATTTCACAAGAATCACACCCCAGTTACTTGTCTGTTTTTTCATGGTGGATTGCTCTCAAATATTTTATTTTTCCTAATATTTCATTTTCCTTTCAATCTACAGAGATTCCATGCATTAATATTAAAATTGCAAAGTCCATATGTTGTGTGATGAATTCTGAGGTCAGGCATTTTCCCCATCTTCTATCGAAATTTACGTTGCATTTATCATTAGTGAAATAAGGAATGGTAGTACTATCTAATTTTTTATTTGACTTGTAAACGAATAAGTATCTGTATTTCAGAAGAGTTCATTGCAAAGGATAGAGGATGTGTTGCTGAGCGTGAAGTATTCACTTGGGGCTTCCAGTTTTGAGTGCCCGTCTTACATCACCATCAGCAGCTTTGGGAAGAGCTGATCATGCCTTCCCTCCTTCTTGATGTACATTTTTATCACTTGCCATGCAGGACCCCACAACTCTCTGACTGCTCCCTCTCAGGCTAATTTATTGATTATTCTTCTTCTCTGCACCTTCTTTATACTGGTGTTTCCTAGTATTCTGTCATGGGCCTTCTTTTCTACACTTATTTCATGATTTTATCCAGTCTCATGGCCTAAATGCCAACTATATACCAATGACTCCAAAATATGTAACTCTAGTTCTGACCTCTCTGTTAAGCTCCAAGTTTGTATGTCTAAGTACCTACTTGATATTGCAATAGGAGGTCTAATAGATAGATCAAACTTAATATGTTTCAGGATGAACTCATCATTCCCCCATCCTCCATTCACTTCTCCCCACATGACTCTTCATCTTACTGATGGTCAACTGTATAGTTCCATTTGACAAGCACGAAACCTCACATTGTGGTTGTGAATTCCTCTCTTTCTTTCAAACTGCACTTTTAAACATCAGATGTTCTGTTTTCTGTGCCTTCAAAATTTATCCTGAATCTGACCAGTTCCATTGCCGTTCATACCACCCTGGCCCGAGCCATCAGTCATCTTTCATCTGAACAATTTCACTAGTCTTTCTCCTTCTGTAGTCTGTCCTTAGTATACATCGTGATTTCTTTCGTATAGGTCCACGTGTGTTCGTTGCAAAATTTGTAACAGGGAGACATGATGTAGTGAAAATTCAAAACACGAATGTAAAAGTTACACACATCTTCAATGCAGTAGTTCCCTTTGAGCAGTAAGAACAGGAACTTGCATTTGGGAGGCTGTGCAGGTCCATTTCAACTGAATCAATAAATTGTTATATTTTTAAAAAATGATCTACAGGGAATAAATGTTAACATTTGTTAAATACTGGGAGTGGATTACTAGGCATTCTACTATCGTGTGTATTTCTGAAAGTTTGAAATATTTCTAATACAGAAGGATAAAAAATAATAAATGAAAACACTTTCTGTCTTGTTTTCCTATACCAGTCTATACTGGGTTCTTAGACTGTTACTTTGTTTTCAGCTCATCCTGCGTGCTAAAGACGTTTTCATTCAATAGTCACTTCCATATTGTAAAATCAAAGAAAATCCAAACTTTTGGAATTTTATAAACTTGACATTTATAAACTAGAGCACATCCAAGTAAAATGAAAACAGTGACGAATGATAGGGAACCCATTTCATGTCAGGAATAGTTATAGTAACTGGGCATGTACAGAGAGGCTGTGAGAATATTTGTCATATATTTGAAATGTGAAAAGGTGCTCAGGATACAGAATCAGGACTCATGGTTTAAAGTAGTGGTGAAGAACTTTCTGGACCTTTTATAAGATTTTTTTCTGAGCATTACCACTGTCCAATAGAGTCCTGGATTGCTTCAGCGTGGCGATTGCTCTATTAGGGATTGAGATGTGTAAACAAAATATTAAATATTTATCAGGGATGTTGATGAATGATTTCTCCTCTGGGTGGAATTTGGAACAAACTGACCCCTAATTTCTTTTTTGGATGTGCTCATGTTTCTAAATGTCTTTCTTAAAACGTGACACATGAATGTAATATTCTTGATGTGGTCTGGGATATGCAGAGTGCATAGGGTTCCCTGGTTCCTACCAAATAATTTCAGCTATTTTGGTGTATGACATCCCGAGGTAACCTCTAATAAATCAGCCTGAGGTTACATTAGGTTTTTGAGCCTCGGTGCTTATTGATGGGACATATATGAAAAAGACTAAAGAAAGGTTGGTGTATTCTTTCAAGTGTGTTCTTTCACCTCTCCCTAGTCATACATTTGTATTTGGGGGTTTTGTGGTTAAGAAACAGGCCACGTGAGGAGGAACTTTGTTGGTACAAGATTTATCACTCCCTTTAAGGGGGAGAAACACCAATATAATTTATTAGATATTACTTAATGCCATTGAGAATGGGGGTAGGGAAGAATATTTGAATTATCCAAAGGTCCTAAATGGAAAACAACAAGAACAACAACAACACATTTTGCTGATGTGGGTGCAAAAAGTCTACGACAAGTATATACATAGATGTCTGACCACTACGCTGTACAGCAGAAACTTATATAAAATAATATTGAATGTCAACTGTAATTAAAAAAAAATAGTCATGGGGATGAGTAGTGCAGTTTGGGGGATATAGTCAATCATGTTCTAATAGCTATGTACGGGGTCAGATGGGTGACTTGTTGGGGTGATCACTTGTGAGGGGTGTAAATGTCTGGTCACTATTGTTCTGCATGCCTGAAAATAATTAAAAGAAAACTACAACAAGTAAACTCCTTAATGATTATAAAGGACACTTAAAATTGTTTTAAAAAGACAGTCTGTTTTGTACCCTGGTATAGTTCCCGCATCCATCACATGACATGGTTTGCACTCAGTAAATATTGTTGAATAGATTAATTATTATATTTATTTGACCTTTAATTGAATCCGGAAAATAAGTTGCAGCACATTTTCCAAGTCTCTGAGCACCAGTACTGTGGTCCTTGAGTAGTTTGCTCCACTGATCTTGTTTCCATGGTGAAATGAATTTGCATCTACTCTCTAGGGGTGTGTAGGAGGTTGGCAACATCTCTGTTAATTGTGAGGTCACCAGAAAGACCTGGCAGCTAAGAACCAGATGAGAACTTCCCCAAATCGCAGCTGTGCAGCTTTCTCAGTGGTCTCATTCCCTTCCACGTTAAGCACACAACTGGGCTGGAATAGCATGAGATAAGTGCCGCAAGTGCTCGGCACTGTGGTGAAGGGCTCCGAAAAATCACTGAGTGACTAACCCTCCAACAACTAGACATTCCCCGGAATACACACCAACTCATTCAGTGCTAAGGTGGGGGGCAAGTGGGAAGCCACCTTTAAGAAAGTAGATAGGTCAAACAAAGTTAGTTAACAAGTTTGAATTTTTCTCATGCCTCCACAAAATGGAACAAAAGTGGGCCACGTTGTTGTGACTTTGAGAACCTGATTGATTGAGGCAGGGCAGTGTCCTTTAGCTCAGTTTTTGGTGTTGAATTTCATAGCAGCATAAACCTGTGTTGGGTCATTTTGCAGAGGACTACTAAATTTTTAACCTGAGCAATATGGGTTAGATAGGACAGTAGCTTTTTCAGGGTGAAATGAGATGATTATGGTCTTTTCTTTCAAGCTAATATAGAAAGAGTTAATACCGTGGTTTTTTTCCAATTAACTGTACAAACTCCCACTTTTCCTTAACCTCACCAGCCCTTCCTCATCAGTCTCCTTTGTTGAGTCCTTCTCCACTTCCCAATGTCAGAGTCCTCAGCGTGTGGTCTTAGGCCCGTTGCTGTTCTTTCTCTACATTCTCTAGCTAGATAATATCACTCATCCCCCCTGGATTGAAAAATTGTTATGGCAGCTCCCAGATTTAAGTTCTAGCTCAAACCCCTCCACTGAGCTCCATTCCCCAACTGTCTACTGGTCTGCTCCACTTGGATGTTTTACTTTATATCAAACCGAATAAGGTCCCATCTTGGGAGTGGCCGATTAGCTCAGTTGGTTAGAGTGTGGTGCTAATAAGGTCCCATCAGAAATTTAGATTCTCTGCCCCCAAATCTCTTTCATCCTCAGTGTCTGGCGTTTATATCTAGTCACAAATATCTATCTTCCCTTCTTGAATACTTAAGACAGAAATGCTAGAGTCATCCTTAGTTCTCTGTGTTACTGTCCCTCCATGTCCCAACATCTAAACCATTAACAAATTTGAGTGGTTGCCTTCTGGTGTGTATGAGAATCCAAAATTAATCTGAAATGTACTTACTTTTCTTCACTTCCTCAGTTTAGCCCCCATGTATTGCCACTTCGTCATGCACTTGAACTACTATAATTAAATTCAAACTGATCTCCCTGATTCTACTCTTGTCACCCTATAATCTGCTCTTCAAAATTTGTATCAAATTATGCCATCCACTGACAGTTGCTTCCAATTACACTTCAAATAAAATCTAAATGCCTTATCATGGTCTTCAGAGCTCTGTATGAATATGTCCTGCCAACTCCTCTGTTCTATTTTGTCTGTGACTCGTGCTATTGCTTCAGTTTCCATGTCATTTCTTTAACTCTGTCCTGGCTTATCTACACATCTTCCTCACTGATAGACTTTATACTAATGCCACCATTACTTATTGTTTTAATTACTGCAGTAGCCTTCTAACAAGTCTTGTGTCCCGCTATTTCAACCTCTTTTTAAAATTAAAGTGTAATCTAAGTTATACATGTACACTGTTTGAAAAGTCAGTACTTACTACAAAATTGTAATGGGAAAATAAACTCTCCTGCCCCCTCCTCTCCATCCTAGATTTCTGCCCACTGGGAGCAATTGCATTTCTTTCTTTAAAAAAAAAAACACATAAATATTAAAAATTTATTTACATAACATTTAAATGTTTTTCGTTAAACACATGGCATGTGAAAATATTTATTAAAGAAAAATATTTTTGTATCATATGTGTATAATAAAAATGTGTATAGTACTTTAAACTATGTTCCTTGGCTTCTAACTTTGCAGCAGATTTTGTGAATGAAAACACGCACTATTGAGTTTTACATAATCCAACTGCCCAAGTAGCAGCTGTTTAAACAATACCCAGTATGAAGTTGTCATTCATACTTCAGCAGTGTTAATTGATAAAGTTTTTTTGTATTTTTCCATTAAAAATTTTTTAAATGATTTTTATTAAAATATAGCTAACATACAATATTAATTTAGTTTCAGGAGTACACCATAGTTACTCAACATTTATATACCTAAAGAAGTGACCCCATGATAAGTCCAGCAACCATCTGACATGTACCACACTATCACAATATTATTGACTATATTCCCTGTGCTGTACATTATATCCCATGACTTGTTTGTTTTATACCTGGAAATTTGGGCCTCTTATTCCCCTTTACTTTCTCCCCCCACACTTTTTATTTTTTCAGTTACAGTTGACATTCAATATTGTTTTATATTTCAGGTGTACAGCATAGTGGTTAGACATTTATATAATTTAAGAAGTGATCCCTCTGACTAGGCTAGTACCTAACCATACATAGTTACTGTCATAATATTAATTATATTTCCTATGTTTTACTTTACATCCCAATGACTATTTTATAACTACCAATTTGTATTTCTTAATTGCTTCACCTTTTTCACCTTGCCCCCACCCCCTCCTATCTATTACCCCAATGAATCTAGGACCAATATGACACCATACATAGTTATTACAATGTTATTGACTATATTCCTTATGCTGTACCCTACATCCCCATAACAACTGTGTAACAACCAATTTGTACTTCTTAATCCCACACCCTTTTACACCCACTCCCAACCCCCTTCCATCTGGCAACCATCAAAATGTTCTCAGTATCTATGACTTTGTTTCTGTTTCATTTGTTTATTTTGTGCTTTAGATTCCACTTATAAGTGAAATCATATGATATTTGTCTTTCTTTGTCTGACTTACAATACTCAATGTAATACCCTCTAGGTCCATCCATGTTGTTGCAGATGGCAAGATTTCATTCATTTTTATGGCTGAGTAATATTCCATTTGTGGTATATATGTACCACCTCTTCTTTATCCATTCATCCACACAGGCACAGCAAGATTGCCTTCAGATCTTGGCTATTATAAATAATTCTGCAACGAACATATGGATGCATTCATCCCCTCAAACTAGAATTTTGAGTTTCTTTGGAAAATTCCCAGAAGTGGGATTACTGGGTCTTCCTTTGTCTCTTGGTACAGCCTTTGTTTTAAAGTCTATTTTGTCTTGTATAAGTATTGCTACCCCAGTTTTTTTGTTTGTTTTCCTTTTCATGCAATATCTTTTTCCATCCCTTTACTTTCAGTCTGTGTGTGTCCTTCAAGCTGAAGTGAGTCTCTTGTAGGCAGCATATGTAAGGGTCTTGTTTTCTTACTATTCAGCTATCCTATCTTTTGATAAGAGCATTCAATTCATTTATATTTAAAGTAATTGTTGATGGATATGTAGTTATTTCCATTATTGATATTTTTGGTCTTTATTTCTTTTTTAATCTTAAAGAAGTCTCTCTAAGATTTCTTGTAATACTGGTTTGGTGGTGACGAATTCCTTTAGACTTTTCTCGTCTTGGAAGCTCTTTATCTGCTCTTAGATTCTAAATGATAGCTTTCCTGGGTAGAGTAATCTTGGTTGTATGTTGCTGCTTTTCATCATTTGGAATATTTCCTGCCACTCCCTTCTTGCCTGCAAAGTTTCTGTTGAGAAATCAGCTGATGGTCTTATGGGAGATCCCTTGTAGGTAAGTAACTGCTTTTCTCTTGCTGCTTTTAAGATTCTTTCTTTGTCTTTAACCGTTGGCATTTTAATTATGATGTGTCTTGGTGTGGGCCTGTTTGGGTTCATCTTAGTTGGGACTGTCTGCACTTCCTGGGCTTGTATACCTGTTTTCTTCACCAGGTTAGAGAAATTTTCCATCATTATTCCTTCAAATAAGTTTTCAATTCCTTATTCTCTCTCTTCTCCTTCTGGTATTCCTATAATGTGAATGTTGGTATGCTTGATGTCCCAAAAGCCCCTTAAACTATCCTCATTTTTTTTAATAGATTTTTTTTTGCTTTTGGTTGTTCTGATTGGGTGTTTTCTGTTATCTTATCTTCTAAATTACTGATTCGATCCTCTGCTTCATCTAATCTACTATTCATTTACTCTAATGTAGTCTTCATTTTCAGTTATTGTAGTCTTTATTTTTATTTTATTTTTTTATGTTTTCTATCTCCATTTTTATGTTTCCTATCTCATTGTTAAAGTTCCCCCTGAGGTCACTGAGCATCCTTATAACCAATGTTTTGAACTCTGCATCTGGTGGATTAGTTATCTTTATTTGTTTAGTTCTTTTTCTGGAGCTTTGTTCTGTTCTTTTATTTGGGACATGTTTATTTGTCTCCCTATCGTGGCTGCCTCTCTGTGTTTGTTTCTATGTATTAGGTATGGCTGCCATGTCTCCCAGAGGCACGTGCTCCAGGCGTGTCCCTTGTTTGGATTGTATGTGCCCTCTTATTGTAGTTGAACTTTGGTTGCTCTTTGCACATCAATGGGAGGGACTGACCCTCAGGCTGATTGATTATGAGGACTAGCCCTGACTGCCATGGAGGAGTTTTGGTGCAGGGGCTGACCCTACAGAACAGGATTCTCTATAGCAGGGTCTTGTGCCTGCCTAGTGTGTCCTTTGTGTGTGTCATTCTTGGAGGCAGCTGGGTGATGCTCTGGCTCATTTTGAAGTTGGCCAATGAGTGTGCCGGCCCTGGGGCCTCCTGGGAGGGGACCCACCACAGGTCAATTTCAGCTGCAGTCTTTGCCCTGCCTGGGACCACCTGGCATGAGCTAAAAGTAATCCACAAATGGCTGCTGTTTGTGCTGTGCTTGGAGGTACCTTGAGATGCCATGTCATGAATCATGGCCATCTGTTGCTAATGACAGGCTTAGGGTTGCTCAGCCAGAGGTATGGGACACAGTGACTCCAGATGCTGCTTGTTTGGATTTTGTGAACCTTTGAGAGCCGTAAGGAAAATCTGCAGCATTGGGCTAAGCAGGCAAAAGACACTGGAAGCAGGTTGGTTTTGCCTGAAAGTTGTGTGGGGTGCTGTCTTAGGGAATCACCAGGGTGGGGCGGATGGTGTTAGTCAGGTTGATGGAGACTTAAATATGGTGGTCACACACCCGAAGGTTGGAGGACTCAACAAAAAACAATGGCTTCTGCCAGCTTCTCTGTCAGAGAAAGCTGCCCCTCTAGCCCTCGCCCTGAAGGCAGACAACTCAGTTCCTCCCTGTATATCTCTGTCACTTTTCCAGCTGCTGCCCTAGCACTGGAGCCCAGAGTAATTGAAGCTGTCAGTGAGTAAGTCCATGCATAGGCCCTTTAAGAGGGTTGCCTAGGATTGCAGCTGTCCTAGTCTCACTCAGCCACAACCTCTGCTGGTTTTCACAGCCAAAAGTTATGGGGACTTCTCTCCTTGGCACTGGAACCCAGGGCTAGGACTCCTTGCTCCTCCAGAGGGGTCCTCCACAGCTGAGATATCCCCATTTTTAATGGTCACATGTGGGTGTGGGATCAGCTTGGTTCCACTTCTCTGCCCCTCCTGCCATTCTCCACGTAGTTTCTCTGTATGTCCTTAGTTGTACGGCTTTGGTTCAGCTGGACTTCAGGCAATTCTCAATGATTGTTTTTCTGCAGTTTAGTTGTAATTTTGATGTGGTCATGAGAGGAGGTAAGCATAGCATTTCCCTGCTCCTCCATCTTGACCAGAAATTTCAAAATTGCATTTCTTTAGTACTTGTCTGGCTTCTATATTGCTAAATAACATAGTGTTTATTCTTTTTTTTTTCATTTAAAAAATATATTTAACTGTGACATAAACATACAGAACGCAAACCTATGCTGTTATAAATAATAACTAAAAAGTGTATGCTTGTACAAACACAAAGTTGATATATTGAGTTTCTCCTATATATCTTCCAGGGTTGTAGCCTTGGTTTATATCATCATCTGCCTAATGCAACAGTCTTCTCTCACATATTCTTTTTCATATGACTGGCTTCTTTTTTAGGTCTTTTCTTAAATGCTATCTCCTTAGGTGTTATTGGGCCAGACTCTCTAGTACCTCAACTTCTGTTCTATTTCTCTGAGATCCTTATTTCTTTAATGATTCTTTTCACAATTTATAATTTCTGAAGGACACTTGTCTGAATACCTGATTTTCCCTGTTTTCCCCCTAATGTATAAGGTTTATAAAGAAAGAGTTTAAATCTGTTTTCGTTGTTGAATCCTTAGTGCTTTGCATATTGCCATATAACAGGTATTCAGTGGGCACATTTATAATGAACATTAAACAATCATCAAGAAGATGCAATGGGACATAATAGTTTTTGGGTAGACTGGTTGATGAACTTAGAAGTAGATTTAATACTGACTATGCTTTCTATTTCTCAACTAGCTTTTTGCATATTTAAAGAATCTATAGACATCCCAAGGGATTAATTAAAAAGTCATTATAAGCAACAAGAGATTACAGTAAAGTGAATAGATACAAGAAAATATATATGAAAGTCATAGCTTTTCTTGATATGAGCTAAAATTAATTAGACTGTAAAATGAGAAATGAGGTAACCATCATGATAACAAAGTCAATCATTTTGGATAACTAAATGTTTGGATGGGACATTTGTTTTCCGTTTTATCAGTTTTTATCACTTCCATTTCACTTCTTCAACATAGAGCACTTTCTGTTTATTACCATACTTGTGGTGTTATCTGTAATTCAGCTTAAAGGAAACATATAGAAATTGTTTTTAAATCCGTATCTCTGTCACTTGTTGGAGAAAAGTTAGAAGAGGGCAGTGGTTTTCAAGAAAATGGGAAAGCATAGTTTTTTTCATTTGTAGGAGTAAAATCTATTCCTGTGTAATTATTATGTAGGTAAAATAAGACTGTGTTACAAGAACATAAACCCAGAAGGCCATCATGAAGCATCCCCTAGTAAAATCTGTAACAGTGTCCAAGAAACGTTAGATGATCTAAAAACCAAAGGAGGAGGGGGCCGGCCCAGTGGCTCAGGTGGTTAGAGCTCCATGCTCCTAATTCCGAAGGCTGCTGGTTCGATTCCCGCATGGGGCAGTGGGCTCTCAACCACAAGGTTGCTGGTTCAACTCCTGGAGTCCCGCAAGGGATGGTGGGCTGCGCCCCCTGCAACTAGAAAACGGCAACTGGACCTGGAACTGAGCTGCGCCCTCCACAACTAAGACTGAAAGGACAACAACTTGAAGCTGAACGGCACCCTCCACAACTAAGATTGGAAGGACAACAGCTTGACTTGGAAAAGAGGCCTGGAAGTACACACTGTTCCCCCAATAAAGTCCTGTTCCTCTTGCCCAATAAAATCTTAAAAAAAAAAAATAACCAAAAACCAAAAACCAAAGGAGGACTTCATCAGGGTTTATTTTGAATATGAATCAAATAAGTGACACTGCTATGGAATGCTCCTGTGATCCTTTCTAATAATCATTTCCCAGGTATCACTGTACTAGCCTTGCTTTTCCTTAAACATGCTAAACTTGTTCTTACCTCAGGGTCTTTGTTTCTCCCGCTGCCTAGAATGTTCTTCCCCTCTCCTTGGCCTGGCCATCTCTAATAATCTAGGCTTCTGCTCAGATGTCACCTCACCCAAAAGGCCATCTATACATCAGTCTCTAGCCCCTTCATAGTACTTGGCACCTGAATACATATTATGCATATATAACTTTTCATTGAGTCAGTAGGACTCTAGGGATGTTATAATAAAACAGGTTGTTTTTTGGGGGTAGTGGGGTGTTCTTCTTTCTGGTATTGTTTACTCTTAGGTTGTGAGAATTTCCCTGGTAAATTTAGTCACAGAAAGTCTCTGTTTGCTAATTATAATATTTATTATATAATCATCCAACAATCCAAATTCACATAAAGTTAAAATTTCTCTGGCGCACGCCCTCCTCATCCAGGCTTACTTAGAGCTAATCACACGCAGTGAAGAAGGGGTGATGAGGCCAGAGCCCTCGTTACTTCCCCACCTAGAGCTTTCATTCCTTCTGCTCCGCACACGGGGCTTCCTCTGTCTCCTCTAGGACAGAAGCTGCAGGGGAGGCGAGACGGAGGAGCTTAGGTGACTGGAGGTGACGTGGATGGTGTTGCTGAGTGCTGTGTTTGATAGCTGCTTAAAATGAGCACTCTCCATCTCCCATGGGCCACATTTGTGGGTTCCTGGGAGGCTCTCGTCTTCAGAGGTGCCCCTCAGTCCCTGGGACCTCACACTTGTGCTTGGAAGAGGGTTAACTCATCTTCTCCGATGGCCACTTTCAGCTCCTGCCTTGGCCCCTAGGTGTCGGATGAATGGAATGCTTCCAGGCTATGTTTTAACCTTGCTTTTTCTCATGAAGTAGGACATGGACAAAAGTAAGTGTATAAACCATCAATGTAAAGCTTATTGACCAACGATCATGGAGCAATTATGTGTAACTGTGTAACTTTGACCCAGTTGTATAGGTAACACATTGTCTCTGCTTCGAAAGTGTAAGTTGGTGATGGGTCTTGTCAGCCTTATTGGCTGCTGCATCCTGAGCTCTGGCTGAACAGAGTTGTACTCATAAACATTTTGTGGTCTAGAGGGTTGAATGAATGCCTAGCTAATAAAATTATGCTACATTTAGAAGCTAAGCTATTCAAGAATTAAAAAATTAGAAATAGTATTTAATACTATTAAGAAACAAAATAGCTATGAGGCTATTTCTAAATGGGAACATAATGTAGAATACGAGACTTTAACATATTATGCGTGTGTATAAACAACACACATGCACTGATACACACATATGTACTTAGAGTAGAAAGAAATATATATTCTATGTATTCCACCTGATGGGATTTGGGATGATTATTTTCTTTATGTATTTTAAAGGTTTTGCTATTTAAAGGTTCAGGTTTTATGATCACATTTTAAGAAAGAAAATGAAGAGAATTAAAGGAAAGGAAGAAGGAAAGAAACACGAAAATCTGGAAATATCCTCCCAGATCTGCCATGGGGGAGCTCTGGGGTCTCCGCCATTGGAGGAATCCTGGAGATGAAACCCTCAGCCCACTCAGAAAGCCAGTGTGCTTTTGGCAGCTTATAAGTCTGGTCACATAAAGCAGTCAGCTTCAGATAAAGGTCAGAGTCTAATGCAGTATTTTTGTCTTCTGCTTTGTGAGGGATGGGGCCTGGCCTTGCTCTTGATATCAGATTTTGGATATCTGCCATCTGTGAGGTGTTGTGCTTGACGTCAAATCCTTAGTGCAAAATTTTTTAGAGATGAGAGTTCTTTGGAATAACAGTCTGATGGCAGGCCCAGCCTTTTCCAGATAGCCTCACAAAGCAGCATGCGCCCGAAGCCAGGCCGTCTTTGGTTTGAATCCTGTTTCGCCACTTACCGATTTGTGACCTTAGGACACAAGACGTCTTTTTGGAACTCAGTGTTGTTTTCCAACTCTAAAACTGGTGAAATGAGCTTATGTGTCCTTGCTGTTTGATAAAATGTAATAACTGATGAAATGCATGTACAGTGTCTGGCACACGGGCATATCAATTTCTTATATTATTGTTTCCATATAGTAAATATTTTTGCATAAGTTTGAAAAGGGAAAAGTAAAGGACTATGTATTTTTTTTTTTAGCCTGGAAAACTAGGAAAAAGAGTCATTAACAGGGGTCTGAACTTAGAGCAGAGGTGCTAGTTTGGGGAGAATGATGGTACAACAGCAGTGAGATGAGAAGTGACAGACATGGAAAGTGGTTCTTGATTGGAAGCAGTGGGCTGCGAGGGGGCATTTGGGAAATCATCTCTGTAGAGGGGGTTATAAAACTGTTGGGGGTGATAAATGCAGAGAACAATTGCGGACTAAAGACCTGCCTCCCAGTGAGGAGTACGACCTGTTTAAGGAAACAGAAACAGTTGCTAGAAAAGAAGAGAACATAATATTTGTGGAAGGGACAAGTGGTCCAGGGCCAAATGCATTAGGAGAATAAAGGAAAGGACACTGTGGGTGGCCCAGGACAATTTCTGGAGATCTAGAATATAGGTGAAAATGTAAGTAGAATGTAGGTAGCAAGCAAATGTAGAGTGATGGATTAAAACCCAAAACCACTTTGGAAATTGGAAGGCTTAGGTTGTAGCCCTGACTTTCACACGAACTGTGTGATTTTGAGCAAGTCTGCAACATTTCAAAGCCTTGGTTTTCTTGATTTTTTTTTAAAAATTAAAGTTTATTGGGGTGACAATGGTTAATAAAGTTACATAGGTTTCAAGTGTACAATTCTGTATTACATCATCTATATATCACAGTGTGTGTTCACCACCCAGAGTCAGTTCTCTTTCCATCATCGTATATTTGACCCCGTTTACTCTCATCTACCACCCCCCTCCCCCCTTCCCTTGTGGTAACCACTAAGCTATTGTCTGTGTCTATGAGTTTTTGTTTATTTATTTGTTTGTCTTGTTCCTGTGTTGTTTTCAGTTTTATATCCCACATATCAATGAAATCATATGGTTCTTGACTTTTTCTGTCTGACTTATTTCGCTTAGCTTTTCTTGATTTTTAAAACTCCAGTGATGGCCAGATGATTTCTAAGTTTCCTTCTTCCATTGTAGTTTCATGATTCTTTTCAAAGCCCTTTGTCAGGGAAAGAAAACAGAACGATGTTCATGAGGTGGTCACCCGCTGCTTTTCCTAAAGATAGACCTTGAGCACATGAGGAAAGCAACACTGGAAATGCCAGAAGGAAGAATACACTGAGTTCAAAGCAACATTCCTTGAGCAACTGCTACGTAGCAAACCTTGCATTTGGAAGGCACGGCGTGAAGCCCTGTAGCCAGAGCCTTTCCTTAAGTAGCTTATGGTCTAATCAGAGAGACACAAAAACAACCACCTCGGTGGATTTTAGTACAATAAGGAAAGGTCCTTATTAGTGTAGACGTGGATGGGGGAGGCAGTAGTTCCTTTGGGGAGAGGACAGGGTTGGCTTGATTTTGAAGAAATAACTCTCCACAGTGACTTTCTGGACAGAGAAAACAGCATGTGCAGTTACCAAGATGTGATCATCCAACTAACAGTTATTCTGAAACATGCTAAAATAGAAAGTTTGTTCTCACAATTAAAATTTGTTTGTTATGGTTGCATATGACGTGTAAGTAGTAAAAATAAAGCTGGAGTGGTAGGCAAGAGTTTGTCATGACTCTTGCCTTATCTGTCTTCATTAAGGATTTGGAGTTTATCCCTGTCAGCATAAAGGGAAAACATTGAAAGGATCCAGTCGGGAAGAGTATTTTAGTGTGATAAGACAGTAGGACAGGTGTGGTGTCTGAGTGTATTTTCCTACAGATTTGTGTGTATGTATAGAATACACAAATGCATGAAAAATCATTTACAGTAATATTGAAAAGGACATTTTCTGAATAAAGCATAAAACAAACAGTCTAATTTATGTCAAGCCTATATTGTGCTTACATTTTAAACTATATAATGCTTTATTTACTTAATGAGATATACATTCTCACATTACCATACAAAGAGATACTTAGGAAAATAAAGCCAAACTTATATAGAAGTTCAGATCATGAAGAGCATCAGACATTTGTCTAAAATGTTTTTACAAGCACACACTGATGCCAGATATTTTCTGCAACTTCTATGACTGTTGTTTAGAAATAAAACACTTGTGCTACTTCCAGTATGTCACTAATTCTCTAATATATCTTATAGTCAGGCAATAGCCTAGTTATTCTCAAACCTTCAGGATGTTGACTTTCCTTTTGCTATCAATAACTTTGTCATTCGATGTTTTCGATTATATGTGTTCATTTTGCAGTTTTGGGCTACATTTCCGCAATTCTCTACTCAAGGCAGGCATCTTCCAGAACTGTTTCCCAGACCCAACGTCCTCTCTTCCCTCGCTTCCCATTGCCTCCTCTCACAGGGAGTGTCCTTACCCCAGTCTAGTCCAAATCCTGTTGTCTCTCAAGACGCTTCTCCATTCTGAGATTAGAATGATGTAATGCCTTTCTCATGTCCTTTAGCACTTAGATATTTAGTTCTTGATAATGGCATATCTTTTTAAAAATAAGGTATTATCAAAGACTCTCAGACTACGTAGTCTGAGCCTCAGATAAATACCTTCAGCCAGTCCAGTGAAAGGTTAGCTAGAAAACCAAGGTTCTGGAAAATAAAGAACATTTCCAGAAAGGAACATGGAAGAATGAAGAGCACGCTTGAGGTAACCGGAGCAGTGCTTCAGTTCTGGGAGAGAATTGGAAGTGAGGCAGTGAAAGGGATGGGCTAACCAAGCAGGAGTGGGAATGAGAGTGGAGAATGCCATGTTGCTTTCTAAATTTTTAGTTACTTTTTAGTTATGTTTACGTTAGAGCTTTAGAATCTGTTCGACCATAATTACTTTAAATTTAAACAAATGAAACATTGAGATTTGGTGAATTGAAGCAACAATATATAAAAATTCAT
The DNA here is from genome assembly GCF_964194185.1 of Rhinolophus hipposideros. Taxonomy (NCBI): domain Eukaryota; kingdom Metazoa; phylum Chordata; class Mammalia; order Chiroptera; family Rhinolophidae; genus Rhinolophus; species Rhinolophus hipposideros. The sequence continues at coordinate 7,473,487 of NC_138069.1, forward strand.
GCATTGTCCAAATCAAATTTCATGTTGCGATTAGAAGTTGGTGGCATGTCAGTATACCAGCATGAAGATCAGCGTTAATAGTTGTTTTAAAAAGCACAAAGGCATCTAAGTAGGGAAAAAAAATATCAGAACCAATAAGAAAAGAAATGGCAGGAAACTTATTTTTCACATAAGTGAGGGTCAATTTGCAAAATACTGAAATTCTTGCTAACTTGTCAAATCAAAGAATAACATGCATGAGAAAAAAACACACACAGATGTCACCATATGAGGAAATGTATGTGATGGTGGAAATAAGGTAGGGAACAACTGTCAAAATTTCATTTAGAAATATTTGCATGAAATGTCTCCAAATAGTTAAAATCATTTTGAAAAATCCAAGAAGGGCAATCTGGGAGAAAAACCTTACGTAGTTTGCATTTACTTTAGATAGTGAATTGTGTCATGTTAATTCACATAATCTTTTCTTTCGTTTTAAAATTGAAAGGACAATATTTGCAATAAGTGAATGCTGCCTGGTTGTGGACTGTTGAACACAGGGTCGTTGTGCAGAGGAGTTCGTACAGATTTGTGTTCTTGCGTGGCCTGTAAAATCACAGTGCAGGGAAAACAATTTATTTTGTTACCGGAAAAAGCAAGTCCTTTGTGGAGACATGGAAAACCTCCAGATTTTCTGCATTTCTGCTTTATTTTATTTTATTTTTTTAGGGTGCATATTTCCCTTCCTTTTTTTGATTTGAAAGACATGTATATAACTTACAAAGTGATCCCCCCATAAATCTAGTACCCCCCTGGCACCATACATAGTTATTACAATATTATTGACTGTATTCCTTATGCTGTACTTTACAGCCCTGTGACTATTTTGTTACTACCCATTGTGTTTCTTAATCCTTTCAGCTTTTTCAGTTCTGCTATAATAGAAGTCATTATCTTGAAAAATAGTGACCTCAGCTAGAGCACTTCCTGTGCTGCAGAATAGTATTCTGGTCTCAGACAGAAAACCTTTCCCTTGAGAGAGAACACTGAACACTGGGGGCTGAGTGTGCCCCTGAGTGAACTGAGTCTGGCACACTGCGGCCAGACAGTAAATATATATTAAATGAATGAGTCACCATTTATAATTATTCCAACATTTTTTTCCTTTTTAAAGGTGGCCTCATTTTAAAAAACGTCTGTTGATAACATCCTAACACAACAGATAATTCTATGTTTTGAAGAGGTTTCCAATTCTAACTAAAAGAACCCCATTTATTTCAGACAATATTTAATATGCTAATAAGTGGATACAAAGAGGAATAAACTTTGCTTGTTTGGACTCTCTGAGCTCTTACTCCATACTCAGATTTTTGGGTCTTTATAGTTATTGTGGGTATTCTTATTAATAAAATAAAAATTATGGTGAATATTTATGGAGTGGTTACCCAATATCAGATTCTGTGATAAGAAAAGTACATGTGCTTTTAAAAAAATGAATCTTACAGATAATGGTGCTGTAACTTTCTCATAGTTGGATGGCTAGTAGTAGGTTAAGAACTCAAAATAATCTTAAATCCAGAATCTGTTCTTGTAATCATTAAATTTTATATGATAGTATATTGTATAGGGTTTATTGTTATAAATCTTACCATGCTTATATCCTGTTCAAAGAATGTGTTATGATTATGAGAAACTGAGCACGTTTATCTGAGATGCTCTAAGTATCATAACAATTATTATTTTAATCATCAGCCACACTGTTAGTTTCATTACTGCTCTTGAATACTGACAGAACCTCAGAATCACACTAACATACTATAAGAGTAACATTTCTGTATTTTCACAATCTGAATCCTCAATCCACGTGTAGACATACTACATTTTAAATGATTATTTCCATTTATAAATCTATGTTATTCTCTCCCCCCACCATCAAATTACTCTCTAGGGACAGCTTTTTGGGTTTCATAGAATTACTTTAAAATGCAAGCTAGTTTCATATTCGAGAGAATGAGCAACACGTATGAAAAATGAAAGAACTTATTGGAAGTCGTATTAAAATTACACAAAAGATGGCCCAAAGATATACATATTTTGAAAGAATCATTAGAATAAATCTTTTTTGCATTATCTCCACCCCCAAATGATGTGTGCATGTAAGTATGTGTGTGTGTGTGTGTGTGTGTGTGTGTGTGTGTGTGTGAAAGAGACGGAGAGGGGAAGACTAGGAAAGAGAGAAGGGGACAGACAGGTGGAGGAACTGTTATTCTAGTACTAGAGAATTTTGTTGGTTATGTAAAAAATTTACAAAAATGAAATTGATGAGGATTTTTAGATTTATTCTTAATGTCAATTCTTACAGAATAAAATGAGGTGGCATGTTGGCAATCATCTGGTCTTTCTGTATAGAAGAAGCAACACATTTTAATAGTTAAAACAAAAGAATAAACCCTCTTCTACATTTCTAAGGAAAACATAACTTTTTTTTTTAGTGTAGATTTAGTTTTTCATTCTTTATCTCTTTTAAAAAAATTTATTGCGGTGACATTTGTTAGTAAAATCACATAGATTTCAGGTGTACAATTCTGTATTACATCATCTATAAATCCCATTGTGTGTTCACCACCCAGAGTCAGTTCTCCTTCCATCACCATATATTTGATCCCCCTTACCCTCATCTCCCTCCCCCCACCCCCCTTACACTATGGTAACCACTAAACTATTGTCTGTGTCTATGAATTTTTGTTTCTCATTTGTTTGTCTTGTTCTTTTGTTGTTTTTAGTTTATATACCACATATCAATGAAATCAGAGGGTTCTCTGCTTTTTCTGTCTGACTTATTTCACTTAGCATTAAACTCTCAAGATCCATCCATGTTGTCACAAATGCTCCTATATCATCTTTCCTTAACGCCGAATAGTATTCCATTTTGTATATATACCACAACTTCTTTATCCATTCATCTATCGAAGGACATTTTGGTTGTTTCCATGTCTTGGCCACCGTAAACAAAGCTGCAATGAACATTGGAGCACACGTGTCTTTATGTATAAATGATTTCAAATTCTTTTGGTAGATACCCAGGAGAGGGATTGCTGGGTCATATGGTAATTCTATTCGTAATTTTTTGAGGAACCTCCACACTGACTTCCATAGCAGCTGCACCAGTCTGCATTTCCACCAATAGTGTATGAGGGTTCCTTTTTCTCCACAGACTCTCCAACATTTGTTGCTATTTGTCTTGTTGATGAAAGCCATTCTGACTGGGGTGAGGTGATATCTCATTGTGGTTTTCATTTGCATTTCTCTGATGATTAGAGATGTTGAGCATTTTTTCATGTCTATTTGCCATTTGTAAGTCCTCTTTGGAGAAATGTCTCTTCAAGTACTCTGTCCATTTTTCAATTGGGTTGTTTGTTTTTTTGTTGTTGAGTTTCATGAGTTCCTTGTATATTTTGGATATTAGCCCCTTATCAGAGGCACTGTTTGCAAAAATCTTCTCCCATTCAGTTGGTTGCCTCATTATTTTGTCAATAGTTTCTTTTGCTGTGCAGAAGCTTTTCAGTTTCATATAATCCCATTCGTTTATTTTAGTTTTTACTTCGATTGCCTTTGGAGTCAAATTCATAAAATGCTCTTTGAACCCAAGGTCCATAAGTTTAGTACCTATGTTTTCTTCAATGCAGTTTATTGTGTCAGGTCTTATGCTTAAGTCTTTGATCCATTTTGAATTAATTTTGGTACATGGTGACAGATAGCAGTCCAGTTTCATTCTTTTGCACGTGGCTATCCAATTCTCCCAGCACCATTTATTGAAGAGGCTGTCTTTCCTCCATTGTATGTTTTTAGCTTCTTTGTCAAAAATTATCTGTCCATATTTATGTGGTTTCATTTCTGGGTTCTCAAATCTATTCTATTGGTCTATGTGTCTGTTTTTCTGCCAATACCATGCTGTTTTGATTATTGTAGCCCTGTAGTACAGGCAAAAATCAGGGAGGTGATACTTCCAGTATTGTTCTTTTTTTTAAATATTGCTTTGGCCATTCGGGGTCTTTTGGGGTTCCAAACAAATCTGATGATTTTTTGTTCTATTTCTTTAAATAATGCCATTGGGATTTTGATGGGGAGTGCGTTAAATCTGTATGTAACTTTGGGTAATATGGCCATTTTAACTATGTTGATTCTTCCAATCCATGAGCACGGAATGTCTTTCCATTTCTTTGTGTCTTCTTCAATTTCTTTCAAAAATGTCTTATAGTTTTCAGCATAAAGGTCCTTTACATCCTTGGTTAAGTTTATTCCTAGGTATTTTATTCTTTTTGCTGCAATTGCAAAAGGAATTGTTTTTTCTATTTCTTTTTCTGAGATTTCATTGTTGGTATATAGGAAAGCAATGGACTTTTGTACGTTGATTTTGTAGCAAGCAACTTTACTGTATTCATTGATTGTTTCTAATAGCTTTTTGGTGGAGTCTTTAGGGTTTTCTATATATAGCATCATGTCATCTGCAAAGAGTGACAATGTAACTTCTCATTCCCAATTTGGATGCCTTTTATTTCTTTTTATTGCCTGATTGCTCTGGCAAGGACTTCCAACACTATGTTGAAAAGCAGAGGTGATAGGGGACAACCTTGTCGTGTTCCTGAACATAGAGCAAAGGGCTTCAGCTTTTCACCATTAATTATGAGATTAGCTGAGGGCTTATCGTATATGGCCTTTATTATGTTGAGGTATTTTCCTTCTATACCAATTTTAGTAAGTGTTTTAATCATAAATGGATGTTGTATCTTATCAAATGCTTTTTCTGCATCAATTGATAGAATCATACGATTTTTGTCCTTTATTTTGTTTATGTGATGTATCACATTGATGGATTTGCGAATGTTGAACCATCCTTGTGCCCCGGGGATGAACCCCACTTGGTCGTGATGAATAATCTTTTTAATGCATTGTTGTATTCGATTTGCTAAAATTTTGTTTAGGATTTTCGCATTTGTATTCATCAGAGATATTGGTCTGTAGTTTTCTTTTTTTGTGTTGTCCTTACAAGGTTTTGGCATCAGGGTAATGTTGGCCTCATAAAATGAGTTAGGGAGTACTGACTCTTCTTCAATTTTTTGGAAGAGTTTGAGCAGGATTGGTATTAGATCCTCTTTGAAGGTTTGGTAGAATTCACTAGTGAAGCGATCTGGTCCAGGACTTTTGATTTTGGGAAGGTTTTTGATGACTGATTCAATTTCGTTACTGGTGATCGGCCTGTTTAGATTTTCCAGTTCTTCATGATTCAGCCTTGGAAGGCTATATGTTTCTAAGAACTTGTCCATTTCTTCTAAGTTATTGAATTTGGTGGCATATAGTCCTTCATAGTATTCTTGGATAATCCTTTGTATTTCTGTGGTGTCCGTGATAACTTCCCCTTTTTCATGTCTGATTTTGTTAATTAGTGTCTTCTCTCTTTTTATCTTAGTGAGTCTAGCCAAGGGTTTGTCAATTTTGTTAATCTTTTCAAAGAACCAGCTCTTTGTCACATTATTTTTTCCTATTGTCTTTTTGTTCTCTATTTCATTTAGTTCCGCTCTGATTTCTGTTATCTCCTTTCTTCTGCTGACCTTCGGTTTCGCTTGTTCTTCTTTTTCTAGTTCTTTAAGGTGTAACATGAGGTTATTTATTTGTGATTTTTCTTGTTTCTTGAGATAGGCCTGTAATGATATAAATTTCCCTCTTAAAACTGCTTTCGCGGCATCCCAAAAATTTTGGTAGGATATATTTTCATTGTCATTTGTTTCTGTGTATCTTTTGATCTCTCCTCTAATTTCTTCTTAGACCCAGTCGTTCTTTAAAAGTATGTTGTTTAATCTCCATGTATTTGTGTTTTTTCCTGCTTTCTTTTTGCAGTTGATATCCAATTTCAAAGCCTTGTGATCAGAGAATATGCTTGGTATGATTTCAATGTTCTTAAATTTGCTGAGGCTGATTTTATGTCCCAATATATGGTCTATCCTTGAGAATGTTTCATGTACACTCGAAAAGAATGTATAGTCTGATGTTTTAGGATAAAGTGCTCTATATATGCCAATTATGTCCATTTCATCTAATGTGTCATTTAGGGCTGCTATTTCGTTATTTATCTTCTGTTTGGATGATATATCCATAGCTGTCAATTGTGTTTTGACAATTTCTCCCTTTAGTTCTGTTAGTAGTTGCTTGGTATATTTCGGTGCTCCCTGATTGGGGGCATAAATATTGATGACTGTTATGTCTTCTTGTTGTATAGTCCCCTTTACCATGACAAAATGTCCGTCTTTGTCTCTTGTTATCTTTTTCACCCTGAAGTCTGTTTCATCTGATATCAATATGGCTACACCTGATTTTCTCTGGGTACCTTTTGCTTAGAGTGTCAATTTCCACGCTTTCACTTTGAGTGTATGCTTGTCCTTGTAGCTGAGATGTGTCTCTTGGAGACAGCATACGGTTGGGTTTAGTTTTTTGATCTAATCTGCTACTCTGTGCCTTTTTATTGGTGAGTTCAGTCCATTTTCATTTCGGGTGATTATTGACACGTGAGGATTTCCTGTCATTCTATCTTTAGTTTTCTGGTAAGGCTGTGTCTCCATTGTTTCTTTGCATTTTTGTTGTTGTCTGGTATTTCTGTGTGGTGGTATTCTCTGATGGTTCCCTCTTTTTCTTCTATTATTATAGTACTTATTTCAGTTCTGGATTTTTTTTGAGTGGCTACCATTAAGTTTATGTAAAATAAAGTTTGATATTTAGAGTATTTCATTTTCTTCAGCACGCTTACTTTCTCCATTCCCATATTCCGGTTCAGACCTTTACTCTCCCACTTTTTATGTTTTGGTTGCCACAAATTGTCCCTATTGATGATGGTCGAATAGCCTCCTTTAGTATTTCTTGTAGTGCAGGTCGTGTATTATAAAATTCCCTCAGCTTCTGTATGTCTGGAAAGATCTTTATTCCTCCTTCATATCTAAAGGGTATCTTTGCTGGATATATTATTCTTGGCTCATAATTTCTCTCTTTCAATGGTTTGGATATTTGGTTCCACTCCCTCCTGGCTTGTAGAGTTCCTGCTGAAAAATGTGATGATAATCTAATGGGCTTTCCTTTGTAGGTTACCGTCTTCTTTTCCCTGGCTGCCTTGAGGATTTTTTCTTTGTTGTTGATTTTAGACAGCTTCAATACAATGTGCCTTGGAGAAGGCCTGTTGGGATTGAGGTAGTTACGTGTTCTATTTGCTTCTTGGATTCGAGGATCCAGTTCTGTCCACAAGTTCTTTCATTTCTTTTAAGTCAAGTCTCTTTCTTCTTCCAACTGTGTAATTTCCAGGTTTCTATCTTCGATGTCACTGAGTCTTTCCTCTATCTGGTCAACTCTACTACCTAAGCTGGTTATTTCATTCTTGATTTCTTCTATTGAGTTCTTAATATCCAGAAATTCCTTTTGGTTCTTTTTTAAAATTTCAATCTCTTTCGTAAAATGCTCATGTTGTTCTTTGATTGCGTTTCTGATTTCATTAAATTGCCTTTCTGTGTTTTCTTGCATCTCGTTGAGTTGTTTCAGAACTGCAATGTTGAATTCTCTGTCATTTAAGTCACATATTTCCACATCTTTAAGTTCCTTTTCTGGAGACTTTTCACTTTATTTCTGAGCTGTCTTGTTGCGTTGGTTATTCATGGCAATTACTGATTTTTTATTTCTTCTCCCAGACATCTACAGGAGTGACTTCTGCAACAGATTGATAGGAAGAGGTCTTTCTTTTGCTTTCCAATACTTGTTGGTAGAATGTTTTATTTTCTCTCCGACTGCAGCCTTTTTTACCCTCCATCACGCAGTAGTGCTATGTTTTCTCTGCACTATTCCAGCTTCTCACACAGTGGGGGGATTCCCTGGGAAACGGGCTTCTCCTCTGTTAACAGTTCGCCTGGGTCATAGGGTGCCACGTCCCTGTGGGGATGCAGAGAGCTTTTGAAGTTCCAAAGCTCTTTCTGCACCAGATTCAGATCCCGAATGTTTCAGCAGTTCTGTTTACTCCTGCAGGGATCCGCCCAGATAGGTTGGGGCCAGGGGCGGGGTGAGTTGTGAGAGATGGCCCAGATCAATGGCAGCGACCACCACCACAGCCGGTCCTGCTTCCACAGCTCCCTCCGCTTTGCCGGAACTAGTTGGGCTGTGGTCCGAATATGTGCCTGCGATCCACAGTTCTCAGAACAGCAAATATTCTGTTCTTTTGATCTGACCCTGCCACTGTTCCGCTTCTAGCACCGGGCAGGTGGGGGCAGGGCGAGCTCTGGGAAGGTAGGGAGGGGGCGGCTGGTCTCAGTGCCTAAGGCTTCTGTTCTCCGCTCGGCATTGAGGGCTTATACCACCGTTTTCAGCCTTCTTCCCTCTGTCTTTTCTCCGAGGTCTCTGCCGTGAGTGTTGGGTTCAGCCGTGTTATATGCTGCCCCTTCAGCCCTGTGGGCCGTAAGCGGAGCCCTAGCAGTCCGAGTTCTTCCCTCTCCCACAGCTGCGGTAGCTCCGGGATGCAGTGAGCTCGGAGCACTGAGCTAGGTCTGCGTCCTGCGACCGCGTGTCTCCGTCCCCGCACTTCGCCCTTCCCTCCTCCCCCGCTCACGCAATTCTCCCACCTTTAGGTGAATTCAGTAGTGGGCCTCTTCCTCTTGCCTGTCTGCTGTGCAGGGAGTCCTTTGTGGAGTTATTGTGGTTCGACAGTTGTAAATTCCAGGGGCGCTTTAGAGAGTCTCACCTTACGCCACTATTTTGATGACCTCCTAGTTTTTCTACTATTCAGTTTGGATGCATTACTATGCATGAAGAAGTAATTATGTTATTACTGTGCTAGGTTTAGGTGGATAAAATTAAAATGAACTATAAATTTTACATAATTAAGGCAAACAGAATTAAGAACTTTGATATTAGCAGATTGGATGTGAATAATGCAGGTTATCAGGGATTATTTCTTCAACAGTATTTACTAAAGAGTTAACAGAATAGTCAAATATATATTTATATACATTACAGTCAAGTAAATTAATAAAAATTGAAAAGATTAAGTCATATGTTCTTCCATGTGAAATATTTTCCTAGTTAAAATGCACATTTATATTTTAAAAAAGGAAGGAAGAAATGACTAGGCTTAGCTTTAATATAATAAAAGGATACCTAGTTGTTATAAGTTCTTTTTATCGATCACAACCATATTATACAGTTTTTTGCCCTCTGTCCTCATTTGGCAAACGTTAAAAACATGTCACTGTATGAAATGAAGCTTGTTTATGTAAGTGATGCTTTATTTTTTCTGTAATTTATTATTCAAAGGTTTTCCAAATGTTTAGTAGAAGGCTTTAAGAATATTTTTATAATAACTTCAATGCTATGTCTCCTACGTTTGCTTTGATATGTTACATGACTTATTTTATTAAATAATGATTGTCAAAAAGTTGGACTGTGTATTGTATGCAATTAAAAACTGTATTGCTCTTCTGTACACGGTGTACATGTAAGTGACCCCATGGGTCTCCCAAAGTGAGCCTTTAACATTCCAGAATTTTTACTGTGCATCTGTTGCTGGCATCTAGCCTCCCACCCACACAGGCTAAGACTAACTAAATGAAGTTTATGCTAGTGCAATAAAGTACATAAAGATGAAGTAATAAAATGGGAAGACAGTTACTTTATTATGCAGTTGCTAAAATAGCTTCACTAGAAGAATGTATGCACATATGTGAACGAAAACGGTGTGTGTGAATAGGGGAACCTAGAAAGTAGTTTATTCAAATGGTATTTCTTATATATCTTTTTGTGTTATATATTCCAGATGGGATTTATACAGCTAAATGAGGACTTCATATTTATTGAACCACTCAATGATACAATGGCCATAACGGGTCACCCACACCGTGTATATAGGCAGAAAAGGTCCATGGAGGAGAAAGTCACAGAGAAGTCACCTCCTCACGGCCATTACTGTGGTGTCATTTCAGGTAATGCTTTCTCCTGAGAGATTTAACTAAATATGCAATGTGAGATGAATCCTTCAAATTTTTCTCTCTCTCCGTCTCTCCCTCCCTTCCTTCCTCCCTGCCTTCCACTCTCCCTCCTCCCCTCCCTCCCTCCCTTCTTATCATCTACCTGGCCATCCATCCACTAGCTTTATCAGTTTTTGTTAGTATGCAATCTCTTTTGGTTAATGGCATTTAAATATATTTATTTTAGACTTGTCTTTTGAGTTTCTGTGAAGTGCTACATTTTAATATAAAGAAATGGAAACTCAAAAGGACTTCAGAGATTAATATATACCATGCCCTATATCTTTCCTGAATTGGGAAGTGTTCCTCATGGGATATGGGTCACCTCACTGGAATAGAAATGACACTGACGGAATTCCAGCTCCCCTGAAACTGATACTGTGAGCTCATGGCCTTATTTTAGTCCTCCCCTGTGAGAACATCACAGCTACCTCCTTCCTTTGACCAGAGGATTCTTCTACTCTTTCTTTTTTTCTCTTTTTATGTGACCCAAGGAAACGTCATCTTCAAGGTTAAAATTATCAGAGGACTAGGAAGGAGAGTAAAAATTTATTTCTTTGAATTGTATTTTCAGTATCAGACTCCCTTAAATCTGGCAGTTTTCAGAAGCACATAAACATTTCCAACCACCAAATCCTTGCCTCTGTTTGTCTGCCAGTTCTTCACAGAAATAAAATTGTGACTATTTTGTACACTTCCTTACTTCATTTGGCAGAGATCTATGGCATTAGCAAGAATGGTAAGGAAAATGAATGATTTCTCTTACTTAAGTAGAACCTGAAAGTAATAGCCATCATTCAGAAAATAACTAGAAGTTCCCTGAGGAAACATTTTTAGACATATAAACCAGACATCTCAGTCACTATCCACTAATATGAGAAATATTTCTAGCTAGAATCTAAGGAAATAGGAATTTATTGAAGAATTTTTGGTGTAAAGACTTTAAAATTTGACTTGCAGATTTAAAAATTAGGTGTGAATGTAATTAGTGCCAGGATATTAATTCTAAAGTTGGTTATGGTGTTTGAGGCTGGTTTAGATGTAGGAATTATGATGATGGTAACATTTACAGAGGCCATAGGTTGTTCATATCATCAGTTGTTTAGGGTATTTGGATTCAGAAAGAATTCCTGTATGTTTCTGTTTAGATATATTCACCACAAATTAACGTGTGATTTCTGTTTTCTTTTGTGAAAGCTCATGAGATCAGTCTGTATGGGGATCATCTTCAAAAGTGGTTAAGTGGTTTGCCTCTGTGTCACACAGTTCAAGGCACATGATCAAGTCAATCTAAGATACACCCCCGTCTTTATTTTTAGAGCTATGAACACAAAAGATATAGCAGCTGAACGAAAGTCATAGCATGATGAACAAGCAAAAGAAAGGCTTTTGCATCCAGAAATGATAAGAGCAACAACTTGGATTTAGTTCATTTAAGTAGATAGCCTTGTATGAGTTATACTAGAAATCTACACTGTGCAACTTTTGAATCATAGTAAGTTCCAGCAGTTCTAATTACTCATGTACACGGGTGACACAAAGCAAGCTTTGTGTGCTGTTGTGCCTGGAGGAAAGGTTTCTAGAAAATTCTTAATTTTAATAGGTTTATAAAGCATAAATACATGGTTCATATTTGGCAAGCATTTCTCATAAAGTTTTAATTATTTTTTTGTTAGGCATAACTGTTATATAATAATTGACCCATTTGGTTGAAGCACTTGTGTGCCAGAAGTGCCAAGCTGTCATTAGTTGGATGATTTACTGAGCTTATCTATTTTCAGTTGCTTTTTAAGAGGCTAGAATTTAAAAATTCATTTTAAAATTGACAATCTGTGAAATAAAATACTAATTTACGATACGTCTAATTGTAGCTCTTTCCTTCTTACTACGGGATGACGTATTAACCTATTAGATGCATGATTCAAATTTGAATAACCTGGAAGCATTTGCCTTTGTACAATGGAATTGACAAGTTTACTTGTATTCAACTTGGTCTTCGCACTATTTCCCTTCCTCATTGTAATGCCTTAGGTATATTAGTTTATATGTATTTATTACATGATATTTTTTTGAAACAGGGACCTTCATACTTTCGGATGATTTTGTCCTGTTCTTTTATTAGAAGACAACATAAAGGTGGGGAGGGCACAGGAGGTTGAGGGTCAGAAACCCCGGGCTCAAGGCATACATTAGTCTCACTCCAGCAAGGTACTCTTACTCAGTTCCCTTAAACTTTTGACCTTTGCTTCATTATTTGCAACATAAACACGACTAGTCACCTGACAGGAATGTAGAGCTAAATGACACAACTCTTTTCTCAAGAGGCCACCAATGTATTAATTTAGGCAAACTGTAAATGAGGAACTATACTGTAATGTGATAAGAAGTGTGAGAGACTCAGTACACAAGATCCCAAGCTTCTGATATTGGGGGGCTGAGCCTAAAAGACAAAGTAAAACTCATCCATAGCACAGGCAGAAAAGCAGACAGCACGTGCAGTTCCAGATAATGGACTCTGGGGCCAGACGCCTGTGTTCACATTATTGTGCTACCACTTACTAGCTGTGTGACTTTGGAAAACTTACTTTCTCTCTCAAAAGCTCCATTTACACTACACCAAAGGGGGATAGTGATACCCGAAGCTCAGAGCTGTTGTCAGCATTAAGTGAGATTATATGTGCAAATGAAAAACGTATGTGAAATTTTTAGTGCATGTTGTTAGTCAAGGAAAGAGCATTTCGGGCAGAAGGAACCATGCATGCAGAAGTATAAAGGCAGGAGAAAGCATCGACCAGGGGAGCAGAAGCCAAATGTCTGCAATATGGTCATGAACTAACCCCGGGGAGGTAGTCATCGACTAGATATGAAGGGACTTGTGTGTCCTGGGAAGTGCTTTATCTGGAAGGCAAAATGTGGTCTTTGAAGATTTTAAGCAGGCAAGTGACATTATTGATATATATTCCTTAACAGTTTGGTATAAACTTATGTGTATGTGTGGGACTCAGAACAGTACTGAAATCATTTCCATACGCCGTCCGTGACAGTTGTGGAGATTATTGTCATTATGTGGAGGATATGATGGACATCATACACTGAGCACTGGTGAACACGCATATTAAAATCTCTTCTCCAACTGCAAGTGTGCGGTATCAATTACGTTGTTTTTCTACATGCATATGGGTAGAAAATGGTCTCAAGATTTATGAGATGAAGAATGAGCTCAGCATAGTTGATGTAGACAATGAAAACTTCAAAGGAAGCGACTTAATAAAAAGATTACTTCAATATGATTTTCACACACAGTGGCTAACTTGTATGATGGCATCTACCATGAAGTTCAGATTCTTCAGAAACCTAGAATGTTCCAAGTAGCCTATTTAAATATAACATGCAAATGTGGGCGCCACACACTGACAGTTTGCGGCAACAAAGCCATCACAATATGGGGCAAGAAAGGAAACAAACTTCTCTCTCTTACATGGTCTATTTACCACTCTTGGTACAGTTCAGAAGCCCCTCATTTTATAACTTGTTATCCCCTTGGTTTCATTTTAGCTCTCCTTCAATTTTTCTTACCTCAGTCTCTTCCATGGTGTGTCTTCTTCCACATACACACTGTCTAAATATAGGCATTTCCTAGAACTTCCTCCTTTTTACTTTTTATTACATATGCTTTCCCAGGGTGATAGAATCCAAATTGATGGGTTCAGCTTCACTTACACATTGATTAGTTCCAAACTCTGTTTCCATTTAAATCTCTCTTCTGACTGTCAAGTGTGTAGTAACTTCTACTCAGATGTCTCTCAGACGCCTCTGACTTAATAAATCTAAATAAAGCTGAACCCATCATCTTTCCTCCCAAACTCCTTGCGCATAGCTCCCAACATCTACCCAGTGACTCAAACATCAGAACTAAACAACTCCCAACCCCATGCATTAACCCAAACAAACAACAGCAACAAGAAAGAGTAATTCTAACCTAACTACTTCCCTTTTTATTCCCCTAAGTTTGATCAGTTTTGCTTATGATGATGTCTGCTTTCTAATATTTTGCCAATCATCTTATCCTCTCTTTTCCTAGCACTGCATGGATTTCACTCACATCGGTCTATCTATCTATCTATCTATCTATCTATCTATCTATCTATCTATCTATCTGTCATCTAATTTTTCCCATAATCAGTTCATGAGGTGTTTACCCTGCCAAGATGAGTCTTTTCACATGCTTGTAGGAACATCCCCTCCTAAATATTGTATGTTTATGTAACTGTATACTAATACATAACTGTAGGTAGGGTTGAGATTACAATTAGAAAAACTAAAAAATTCATTCTTCACTGCCATAGATCTTAGATACTAATAAAACCACTTTCTTATGTTGTCCTTCATCAAGGTCGTTGATATTAACTTCTGGTACTGCATATAAATCCCTAAAATTTACTTTTAATTATAGTGATTCTGTTGCAGAAGGTTATTGTTTTTTCTTATATTATCTTGTTTCATGATATAAAGCTTAGTTTCATAAGTAAGGAGTCTTTGTATTTATTTTCATAACACTTTGGTTAACTTAATTAACTGACTATTGATATTTGTGTAAAACTTTATTTGTTAAATAGATTTTTAATCTGTGTCGCTGTGAGAAAAAGTGAGAAACTGTAAATTATGGAGATCTCTGAGACCAATGAAGTTTTCAGTAATGGTGGTGAGATCCGGTTCATGTTAGCGCTCAGAGCTAACTGAGTTGGCTGTAGAAGTCAGTAACAGAAGGGTTCAAGAATTTAAGAGACTGATTCTGGCACATGAAAAGGTGTTAGAGGGCAATGCAAGTGGAATAGGGAACAGAACAGAACAGAACAGAACAGAACAGAACAGAACAGAACAGGCAATCCAAAGCCAAAGCACCTGGAACAAGACTCAAGAAAAGGAATTTATCAGGAATCAAGATGATGGACTAGAATGTGAGAATACTTATCTCCAAATTCAAAACAAAGTTAGAGACATCCAAGGAAATATGAATAATGAAATACACATGTTTACTTCCAGGGACTCCACAAAAATTATAGGAAGGAAATACAAGTCCAACAAGTTTGGGAAAGGCGTTGACAGCAGTTTAGTGATATCAACAGAATTTTGGTAAATGGCAAGGAGAGGAACAGGTGATACCTGATTTAACAATGGATTGTGGAGATGGTTGCATAACTGCAGAAATTTATTAAAACTAATTGAATTGTACACTTAAATGGCTACATGTTATGGCATGTAAATTATACCTTAATACAGCTGTTAAAGTCATAAGTTCATTATTGAAGAACCACATGCATACAGGAAGTTACATAAATGATGTATAACTGCTGGATTTTCCCAAAATGAACAGAACCATGCAAATACCACTCAGATCAGAAATAGAAAATTTCAGTACCACAGATGCCCTCCTCATGCCCACTCATAGGTACAATCTTTTGCCCTAAGATTTCCTATCCTGATGTTTAACATCATGTCTTCCTAGTTTTTGATGTTTCTATAAATGGAATCCTACCTTGCCTCGTCTGTTGTAACTGGCTTCTTGTTGTGCCAACCTTCTGTTTGGCTATGAGGTTCATCCATATTTTCACACAATGCAGTAGTTGATTTATTTTCATTGCTATATAGCATTTCATTGTATGAATAGCCCCAAATGTCTTTATCCTTTATACTAGTGATGATTATTTGAACTGTGTTCAAATATAGTACTGCTCTGAATAATTTGTGTATATGATTTGCATGCATTTCTGGTGAGCATATATTTTAGACCCTGGATCACTGGGTATACAAACGTTCCACTTTAGTGCATACTGCCAATCAGGTTTTCAGTGTTTGTCCTAATTTAAACCCATAGCATGTATGGTACTTGCAGCTGTCCCCACATTCTTGTCAACACTTGATATAATCATCTCTTTATTTTAGCCATTCTTGAGATTTTAATTAATTTAATTTATTGTGGTTTTAATTTGTATTTCCCTGAAGACCAATGAGACTGAGAACCTTCTCATATGCTTCTCATTAGCTATTTGGATATCTTTCTTGTGAGAAATGGTTGTTCAAGTCCTTTGCCAATTTTTCAATTGGGTTATCTGTCATTGATTTAGAGTAGCTTTTATTTCTTTATTATGGGAAAGCATTGTAAATATCTTCTCCCAGTTGGTGGCATGCTTTTCATTATGATAGTGGCATGTTTTAATAAACAGAAATTTTACATTTTTATGTAGTTAAATTTATAAATATGTGTATTTGTGGTTACTACTTTTATTTGGCCCTGTTTGAGGAATCTTTATTACCCTAAGGTCATAACTTGTATATGATGCTGATGGAAGGCAGAACCAAATCCTTTGTAACCCATGCATAATGTTTTAGTAATTAGGGGCACCTGCCTGAAATTAGGATGTGTGGGGAAATCATTTCAGGCACTTTTTGCAAGTAGGCCTTTATTTTATCACTGGTTTCAAAATAAAAATAGTGTTATCTTTTATTTAGTGAGCTATTTTATTTATATGAATCTCTATGCTAGAATTTTACTAATGGGACTTATAATAAGTCCTCAACAACTCTAAAACGTAGGTGTTAGTATTTTTCATTTCACAAATGGGGAAACTAGGGCTGACTTAGTGATGTTAGTTTCCCACATGGCAGAGCTAATAAATGTAGAAGTCCATTGGGTCTGTTTCCAAAGTCATACTCCAAAGCCAAATGTCGTTTTCGGTTCCAGGTGTGAAGGGAACTTAACTTGGTTTTGCTCGGCATTGTGTCATCGTTACATGTTGGTATTCAATACACATGTTTATAGCTATTAAGCAATTGTTTTGTTCACCTTGCCAAGATGGAGGCACATTTAAAAATTCATTTCTCTGTTACAGATAAAGGAAGGTCTAGATCTAAAAAAATAACAGAAAGTGGAAGAGGGAAACGCTATTCATACAAATTACCTCAAGAATACAACATAGAGACTGTAGTGGTCGCAGACCCAGCAATGGTTTCCTATCATGGAGCAGATGCAGCCAGGAGATTCATTCTAACCATCTTAAATATGGTAGGCAAACTTTAAAGTGCGCTTGGAATTTTTTCAAGAAAACTCTAAGGAAGAAATGTGTGAGTATAATGAAGTTCTTTAAAAATTAACTCATTGCTATTCCTTTCTTTTATTGACATCAGTAAGAAGATTCTTGAGGTTTACCAAATTGATCCATCTCAAAAGAGATATCAGAGTAATAATTCACATCATGTAGTTAAAAGAAAAACAACAAACCCTTATCGTCCATTTTGATGTGGCAAAACTTTCTCTCCTCTTTCCTCTCTTTTTTGGTGCCCTTCTTTTCATTCTCATTTATAAAGGGTCATTTGTTGACATTAGCAGAAATGTTGTAATATTTGTTTATCTGCACGGCCCTACCCACAGTACTATGGATTATGAGGTGGAAGAAAAATGGAGGTTGGTAATCCATTGAGCTCTTATATAGGTATGTAAGAGTGATGTCAGTAATAACATTAGTTGATGAATAAGAGCTAATAGCTAAAATTTTAACCAGTGGAATCACATGTAGCTAACTTCAGCTGACAATTTCTGGACTGGAGAAATCTAATTTGTACCTACCATCTTATGGATGCTTACTACCCAATGAATCCTTTTATCTAATTGCATACCGTGTTGAGTAAACCGTCTTCAAGGCGGAATCGGAAGGTCGTAGTGAAGAGTGGTTCTTAGAGGACAATAAATATAAATAGAAGCCAAAGGCAAATGTCCATTTATAATTCCAGTTACCATATATAAGGGAGGGTAAGCACCACTGATTCAAGGATAAATATGTTATGTTTTTGTAAAATCGCCCCCTTTTTTAAACATTTTTTTTGGCTATCATTTGGCTTGTGTTTCCAGTGAACAGGTTTTCTCACACTTCAGTCATTTCTGTGTACATTCAGCGACCTCCTGCACACACTCCTCCAGCTGTCTGTATAGGGTACTCTAACAACTGACCGATGTCAGTCTCTTCTAAATAGTGCTATGTTAGAAAGCATGGGTTTTCTGTGCCACTTTTATATTTTCTATTACAAATTAAATCAATGCTAAATTTTATAGAAACTCAGGGTACCACGCAAAACACTCACCTTGCTTTCCAGCATTCCTGCACATACTCTGTTTTGAGAAAACCTGTTATAATGATGATCTGAAACCACTAAACAACAATGGCCCACGAGCTGGTCTTCAGTGGGCGCTATTGGAGGGGGAGCTTTGAAAACCCCGTTTCTGTTTGGCCGCTAGCCTGGGAGAGAAACAAAGACTCTAAGGAATGAATTGGAAGGTGACATAAAGCAGGCTGGGTTTTCAGGACTGTTTCTCAGAAGGAAAGAGGACACTTGCATTTTGTGAATTAAGAATTAAGAAAAATTCTTGGGTTTAGTTACTAAAATCCTTCTCTTCAGTACTGTGAAAACACCCCACTGAAATAAATACTTAGACTATCCAGGCTGCAGTAAGTATCTCACGATGCTAGGTCTAAATTTCTTGGTGTCTAAAATGCATTAACTACATTGTTATTGCTTATTAAGCTAATTTTTAAATAAGTGAAAAGATTTAAAATCTATACGATTTCTCAACTGAATTGACACTTCTCCCATTTCTGGGCTTTAAGGAAAATTAAGATGTTTCTCAGTTTTATTTTAGGATTTTTATTTTTATTTGTTTTTAGGTTTTTAACCTTTTCCAACACAAGAGTCTTGGTGTGCAAGTCAATCTTCGTGTGATAAAGCTTGTTCTGCTCCATGAAACTCCAGTAAGAAAGTCTTGAGTTTTTTGTTCAATTATGTGGGTGAGAAGTTGTGTTCAGGTTCTTTTAAGTGAAGGGAATGTTACAGATGTTCTTTTTTACTGACTTAAAATCCAGAAATGTCCACGGAGTCACTTAGCATATACATAAACTGGTCTTTAGTTTTGGTTAATGCCTCCATTTTATTCCAAAAATGCAATGTTCTGAGTTTCCAAGGATCCTGGCCACAAACCTTAACTTTCTAAAAGTAATTTTAAGAAGTCATATTTAATGACAGTTTTGTTTTCTTTTGTAAACATGATGTGCTTCTAAAGCCTTTTCTTATTTGTAATTCATTTGAAGTGAAGAATATTCTGTGACATCATTCTAGCATGCTGCTTAAATGGCACTTTGTAAAACCTTTGTTCATAAATTATAGAACTAATGAGTTAAGTCTAAAAGTTCCACATTCTCAATATTCCATTGCACCTCTCTCCTTTTCCTGAGTAACATTGAACAAATTTTGTAATTATTGTACCTTCACAAAGTTTTCGGGTTTTTAGCTCAGGCTAAATTAATCCTGAATATCTTCCAGGTTCTAATTCATGTCATGGCCAGCATTGGGTTTAGTAATTCAGGAAGTTCCCTCAGGTTTTAGTGTTTTTGTATATCTGAGAATAATTGGCCTTGAAATGAAATATCTTCTTTTGTAGGCAGATCTATATATTGGGCACCATGGAGAGAAAATGCTAGAAAGCTTTTGTAAGTGGCAACATGAAGAATTTGGCAAAAAGAATGATATACATTTAGAAATGTCGACAAGCTGGGGAGAGGACATGACTTTTGTGGATGCAGCTATACTTATAACAAGGTAAATTTTCCAAAGCCAATTAAATGGCCATGCTGTTAATCCTCTTAATCCCTCTTACAGTGCTTTTATTCCAGAAGTCCAGATTTTGTGTTCCAGAAAACTTTTGGCATAATGATGTTAGTCATTTGCCTCAATTCATAATAACCAATTTTTGAACTGCCATTTATTGGATGGCATATGGACAAAACAGTTGATTAGTTATTGTTTAAAAGAATAATTTACCCTCAATTTTTAATGTAAAGATATAGCCATTGATGATGATAAGTGAAAACTATGGTGAATTTTGGTGGAACTTCGAAATTATGAACCCACAGTGTTATCTTTTTCAGTCATCACCATATAAAGTAACCCAATTCAGGACCTGACAAACGTTCTGGTTCCATCTGAGAAAAACGTTTCAAGTGAATGAAGTTTGAGCTGCATTATGAATGTCTGTATTATCACAAGCATTTGTAATAAAGTGTTATGTGTATATATATATATATATATATATAAGAAAATGAGATAATGAGCAACAATATACTGCATATGAGCACTCTTTTAGTAATTATTGATAAATGTATCTTGTAGAGCTAGTAAAAATGAATGATAATTAATTGTTCACTAGCAATTTAATTTTAGTACCAATGGTGTTGACATTTCACATCCCATAACACACAGTAACATTTAAACATGATTTTCTGTAATGAGTGTATTGAATACATTACAGCATCTTGTTGCTGAATTACATAAAAGCTATCCTAATTATAAATCATCAAGGTGAAAACATCTCTATGTAAGAACACAGTTGGACTTATACAGTCAGGTGTACCTGGTATTGGACTTTTTGTAATAAACAACCGTAAAACTGGAAAATACTTATTTGGCTAATGGTTTCAGTCATTGGAGAATGAGCAATGCAAGACTGCAACTCTGAAAGAAGGAAGAATGATTAATGGAGCCCCTCAGTCAAGCAGTGTGTTTCCTGAGGGCAATGTTTGGTCGGCAAGCGGAATCTCGGTGGAGTATGGTGGTCCTGCTGAGGGCCCCAGAGGTGAGGGCTCGATGCAGGCAGGGAAAGGTGCCAGAAGCCCATGTGCACATCATCTGGGAGAACTTTGAAAGGCTGGTCTGAATACACATAGATGTAAACTGCCGAGAATTAACAGGTGCTGTTGCTATGGAGTTTAGATGTTAAAAAGATACTAGGAAGTGAGCAGATTCAGGCCACAGGAGTGGAGCAACCTTGTGAATACCTGATTATTACTCCTGACTTTTAGCTGAGAAAACAGACAGGTCGTGCCTTCATACTAGGGATCATGATCCAGGGAAATGCCTGCCCTTGATCTTCCCTAACAAATCCTGAAACCTCGTCCCCATAGGATCTTTAGGGGGGACAGCGTTTGGAGGCTGAGTCCCACCAATTTACAAAGCTGTGGGAATAATCTTGAGCTTCTGATAGATTCTCCCAACCAAAGAATAAACTCAAACTGAGCCATCAGCCAGTAACTGAGCTGCCTCCCAAAACAAGAGTTTGTACTCTTCAGACGAAGGTAACAGAAGCGTACTAATCTCCATAATATATTATCCACAATGTTTAAACCATAATAAAAATTAGCCAAGCAGAGAAACCTGAAATTGTGAAGCATCGTCAAGGAAAAGTAGTCAATAGAAACCAACCCTGAGATAGCTTTGATGTTAGATTGTAATTGGATTCTCTAAGGAGAGAATGAGAATGGGTAAGACCAATTATTTGAATGGTGTAAGACCAATTATTTTGAATGTAATGGCAAAAATTTCAACAACTTATAGACCTAGATATATCCTAGAAAAAGTGATAAAAATTAAAGATACAGAAAAGAAATTTTGAATTGGCTGGAGAAAAGAGATACATTACAAACAGGGGAAACAATGTTAAGATCAATGACTCACTATCCGTCAGAAAAAAAGTGAGTCCAAAGACCATTGTCTTTTTATTAAATGATATTTTCATTTTCATTAGGTGATATATCTTATGTATGGGGAAAAAAGCCCTATCAACAAAAATTCTTAATGAATTCTTAAGCGTACTTTATTAATCTATGAAAGGGTATTTACATGCACATAATCTATAGCCAATATCACACTTAATAGCTTTATAAAAAATGTCAGTGTTTTGTAAGATAATAGGCAAAATAAAGATGGGAGTCCATTTCAAGTTTTTTAGCAAGTAACTAAGATTTAATTCCTTTATCTCATAATTTTCTCAATCCTCTGCTAAATTTTCACAGATTTATTTAAAATATGTTTAATTCTTTTAAAATTATATTGTTAGGATTGTTAAAATATATTTCGAAAACATGTATCTTTTCTATGGTAGAGGTCTTTAATATTTCAGAGTGACAGGGTAGATTTGGAAAGATCATGTAATTAAATGTACAGGCCATTGTCAGTCTCTTAATTTTGGGCTTCCTCTAAGAAATTGACTTATACTAAAATTTATCTGGTGTATGACTTTAAGCACTTTCTTGTTTGAATAAGTTTAGCAAATGTTAAAGTTTACTTAACCAAACATTTTTTAAAGAATTTCTTCTGTAAAAATAATAGAGCAGCAAATATTGCTTTTAATGAAGATGATTAGGATTACTAGGGAATGTATAGACCTTATTTTTTTATTTTTTATATGAAGTTATATTTTGTAATAATTTTGCATGACAAGATTCTTAAATCTATTATGGTATAGTATAATACTATGTAGTATTATATAGCTGCTAACATATATAGTATAATATATTTCTAAATATATTTCTGAAAAAAGTTTATAATGCTGTATACAATCCATAGTATTACTTACGATCACATAAGTTATTGCATATGGTTAATTTGTACTTCTAACCTGCATTGACCACCACTCTGATACAGAGAAATTAGATTTCCTGCATGCTTTAATCATGAATTGTTTTTATATATTTATTTCTCGATTGACAAAATCTGTCTTCCTTCTCCTCATAGTAGTAGGTTATTGCTTCTGAGACTAAAGAGGTTGATAATCATAATTTAACTACTAATTTATATTTTTCTTATATTAAAAATGTAATCCATTTATTATAAAAATTTGAGAAAGGCAAGAATAAAGATAAAATATTAGTTTGTGATTCTACTACCTAGAAATAATTATAGGTAACTATTTTAAGTGTATTTCTACAGTTTTATATCTTATGTGTTTGTGGAACTAAATACATATATTTATAATATTGGGGTCATACTCCATATGCAAGTTTTGTCTTGCTCCACCAGTATTTCCACATTAATTCTGTTCCTTAATTCCAATACCATTTTTCTCTTTAAAACTGAAAAAAGAATCTCCTGCATCCAATATTTTCTCTTCTATTATAAAGCTTTAAAAGCAATGCTTTTAACTAACTATTCATCATTAGTTCTCTTGTTGCTAGCCTTCAATAGCAGTGTAAAAGGTATTCTCTTTAAAAAGAGTTGTGTGATGTATTTCATATAAAGAAAATATAAGGAATAATAAAATTAACAACTATCTGTTCACCCTTCTATGTAGAAAACAGAATATTATCCATGAAGTTGAAGTCCCCATTTTATATGCTGTTTTATAATACATATTTTCCCTTAAAAATCTATTTTAAATACAACCTTAGGAAATAGTTCTTTAGGAAACACTGTAGCATAATTCTCTCCCCCGCCACCCCCAAATAATGCATGAACATGTTCTCATGGTACAAGTTGCCCAAAGGTAACCACTGTTCAGTTGGTATGCATTGTAGAGGACATCATGTCATGTGATACACTGTTTGCTCTATTTGTTTTTTGTTTTTTCCACTTTACACTATGTCTTGCAAATCTTTTCATGTCATTCATTGTGGCAAGCAAGATAATGTGCCCCAAAGATGTCCACACCTGAATCCCTAGACCCTGGGAATATGTTCCCTTATATGGTAAAAGGGACTTTGAAGATATGATTAAGGATGTTGAGATGGGGAGATTATACCAGGTTATCTGGATGGGACCAGTATAATCAAAGGAATCCTAAAAGATGGAAAAGGGAGTGGAAGGTCAGAGTCAGAGACAATGGATGATGCTAATGCTGCTGGTTTGGAAGATGGAGGAAGGGGCCACAAGCCAAAGAATGCAGGCAGTCTGGAAGCTGGAGAAAACAGATTCTACCTTTGAGCCTTTTGGGAGAATGCAGCCCTGATGACCCTGAATTCATCCCAGGAAGAACTATAGCATTTGGCTTCAGATCTCTGGAACTATAAGATAATACATTTCTCTTGCTTTAAGTCACTAAGTTTTGTGGTAATTTGTTACAGCAGCAATAGGAAACTGATAGACTTATTGGTCTATATCATTTGGAGGGAGGAGCAGATATTATTTTAATGCATATAAGTATCCTTATTCATATAACTACTTGATATTTGTTGAACTTTCTGATTTTTCACATTTAGAGAAAAACATATCAACATCTTTATCTATATATGGTTATAAACATGCTAGTATTTATTTAGGGTCTTTAAGTAGTACTTGCTCTTGTGTTTAGAAATGTCTTCTTCCTTATTGTCAAATGCTCATAAAATGTAATTAAACTGCATGTTTAGTTGTAAGCTAGGGTAATATATTAAAAGAATGAACTGAAGGTGATACTATCTGGGATTTGTGAGACTATTCTAGATAATATTCTCCAGCAAAACACATAATAATCGGTATTTTATAGTCTCAAACTGCTGGATTAGATCAATTGATAAAATAATTATTCATCCTCAGAGTTTCAAAACTTGAACTACTACCACAGAACTAAATATGTACTTTGTATGCTCAAATTATACTTTTCAAAGATAAGATAAACTAAGGCATTGTTATTTCGAATATATCTTTTAGTTTTGGATAAAAAAACCAAAGCTTCACTATCTGAACAGCACTTCTGCTCAAAACCAATGGAAAAGCCTTTCTTTGAGGGTAAAACTTACTACAGTTTTGCTAAACCACTTCATGTTTACTGGGAAAAAAAAATCTTTGTACACTTCCTCAATCCTTTAGCAGAAATGTTGACTTCAATTTTTTTCAGCCTCATGTGTAGGACTTAACAGATTGCTTCTGTATTTTTGGAAAGCAATGGAAATAAAAATCTGTGGCTGAAAATAGAAAAAAAAATCTGTCAAAGGCTATACACATATAAATTTGATAGATTCTGACAAATAATTCTCCCTTCACTCACCTGTGGAGCTAAGGTTTGTGGGGATGGTCGCTGTTTCTCCATATCATTGTTTTCATTGCAGTGAAAATCAGCCCACAAAGGAAATGTTTTATTGTTAAGTGGCTTAGCACCATTTGATCAGAAAAGTCTAAATGAGTGATTTGAGTAATTAAAGAAGAATAAGGTTTTTGTGTTAGTATAAACATAAATAAAGGTGATCAGATCTTCAGCCTTGCAAGGAAGTTCTGAAAAATAAAATAAAGATTTTAATCTCCATGGATTTCTTATTCTTATCCATATTTGACAAGCTAAACTTGTAGTAAGCCTAGTTTCTAATGAACGTTCATCTTACAACATACAACATACAACATTGAATGTTGTATGTTAAGTGAGCACATTAGAAGGAGGGAATTTTAGCTCGGCTAATTTTGGTTTCAACTAAAATGAATAACGTTTGTATAAATCCAAACCTATCTGCAGTAATATATTTGTTAAATTGTTTGGTGTGATACAATGAAGCAAATAGTTTCAAGCTGACCTAGTGCTTGTGGGCTCATAGTAACAAAAAACACAACACATATTATCCCAACCATCAACTCTATGATTTCTCGGTGTAATTTTCACATTTCTGTTTGAAATTGTGGAGAACACTCTTTGAAATTATGAAAACACTCTTTAATTTAGAATTTCATTTCATTAGTGATAGTTTCGCCTTTCCTATTTACTGAAATGCTTTTGGTTTATGTACAGTACTTCTGAAAATTAGTTTCAAAGTAATGCTTTGGCAAGTAAGACAGAAAATTTAATAAAATATAGAAATGTCAGGAATATATTAATTTAATACAAATCATAGAATAATATTTGAATGAGTCATTTATAGGTATATCCCAGGACACTATAAAACTCTACAATGAGACTTATTCTCAGATGCATCTTCATTCTTGGAAATTAAAGGCTACATTTCATTTTTTTCAATATAAATCAGAACTTAAGCAGAATTTATTGGCCTTCCCCCCTGCCAAAGTCTAACAGTATTATTTCCATAAACTCACATAATGAAACTCTGTGATGTAGACTTCAGGCTCACTGAGCCCACATGAGCCAAAAATGAGAGAATTTGAATCCACATGATCACAGGTCGAGGCAAACAAACCGTCCAGCCCCCTAATAAATCTCTGAATACTATGAAATTAAGAATATATTATTTTGGTCCTCTGGAAAGAAGGTGAAGATTTAGAATTCTAGTCTGATCTGAGGTTTTGAAATGCTGCTGACAATTTATTCTTCAGTTGCACTGAGAGGTTCTTCTAATGCTTTTGGATAAAAGACCTCGTGTTTTTTGAAATAATGTGCTTTATTCATTTGTTTGCTAAGTGAACAGAAATTGGCTGTGTGAAGGACTCTAAGTGCCCTTGACAATAAGCAGTGCATTTGTCATAGTTTTACCATGTTGTTTAGTTACAGATGAAGTCCCTTGTTTCACATTATGTAAATCAAATAGTCATGTTGCAGCCTTATGCACTATGATATGATGTATTTTACGTTTAGAAAAGGCACATAAAATCCCTTTCCCCTTACATCTGAATATACTTTACACTCAGTGATTCTTGGCCCTAAGGTGAAGATTTGATTTTATGTGGTTCTTTAATTTTTTGCATTACGAGATTATTCAATATCATCTGTTTTGAGTGTTTCTTTCTCCATTGGTGGCAAAGGTGATTGCAAAATAGAACTACCCATTATTTAATACAATTCCCCAGGCTTCTTCCTGGGGTCCTTATCACTTTATAGAGGTGATGGTGTTCATCCTGTTCTTTGCCTTCAGAGGAGAAGCCTGTTTTATTTACCTTGGTATCCTTCCCCTTATGCAGTGCTTAGTGTATTAGAGACGCTTAATGAATCCTACCTCATCCAATTGGATAGGTAGGTTGTATGTGACACAACAGTAGAGGGGGCCCTTTACGTCATTGTATATGTAAATGTACCCCTAGAATTAAGCAGTATACAACCTGTACAACTAGGCATGGTGTTCCATCATGTATTTGATTTCTGTTATCTTGTGAGGCAGAGAAAGGCTAAATGTGTCTAGCCATTTACTTGTGAAAAAAATGTCAGCAAACCTTTTCCATTCTTCTTTACCTCTAATTACGTGTATAGTCAGATTATGATTATGTTACTTATTCATAGCGGGGTATATTTTCCTGTATCATTGGTGTTTTGAGACACAGAGATCAACTTTGCCCAAGTTGAGCACCAGAAGAGTTATCTTTTGGATTTTTTTTTTTTTGATAGCTGAAGAAGATTTTGTGTAGTACCGAGAATCAAAGGAAGAATTGAAGAACCAGGCATCAAGAAAAACAATGTAGGGATGGGGGGGGGGGTCGAAAAGCAAAAAAGAAAGACAGTGAAGAAGGAAACTCTAGAAATCTTAATCACTGGGTTTGGATGATCCAGGGACATTTACATTCTCTTCCTATATCATCCAATTAAGATCTCTGAAAAGTGGAGTTGAGTTGATGCTGGGTGGGGGGAGGCAAATTCTGGGATTAGGAGCTGGTGGCCAGAATATATGATGTATTTGAAGGTGGTTTCCCAGAGGAAAGATACGAGGGATTGGTGATAGTTAGAATTTGCCTTAGTGGCTGTCAAGGAATCCCTCAGCCTTTTGAAAACCCTTGATTACAACTGTGGGAGCAAGTATTCCAGTTAAGAGCCGTCTTGTTTTGCCCATATTTATAAGGGTTTCAGTTTTGTATCTTGAATATTGAAGGGGATGTCGTCCCCTAGTTTAACTTAGGAGTTTAGGGTAGGGGAGCTTGAGTGGTTACCTTTTATGGGATACAATTTCAGTGTGTCTTCCTTCACTTATCTAGACTTTTCTTTCTAATTTTGACATGAACTTTCAGAAAAATGATTTTTTTTACAGCAAAAGACATAAATATTAAGACCCCCCCAAATGCTGATGGACAATCTGATTATGTAGTTCATTAAAGTTTCCAGAACATTTCCTTTTTAAAAGAAACTGAAGGAAGAAATTGGATTTCAAGAATTTGATGTGCTCAAATTTTTCAGGAGAAGACTGAAGACAAGTTTTAACTTGAGCCATTTCAAATGAATGTGGTCAGCAGACTAATGTCCATGTTCTGATCTGCAGAACCCGTGGCTGTGTTATCTTCTGTGGCAAAGGGACTTTGCAGATGTGATTATGTTAAGGTTTCCAGAGCAGGCGGCCTAATGTAATCCCAGGGTAGAGGGAAAGAGGGAAGCAAGACAGTCAGAAAAGGAGATGTGACGATGGCAGCAGAGGTCAAAGCTATGCAGTTGCCAACTTGGATGGAAAGGTACCATGAGTCAAGAAATCCAGGCAGCCTCGAGAAAATGGAAAAGGCAAGGAAATGGATTCCCACCTAGAGTTTCCAGTAGGAACACAATAGTGATGACGCCTTCATTTTATCCCAGGGAACTCCATTTCAGACTTCTGACTTTGAGACTGTAAGATAATGAATTCGTATTAAGACACTAACAGTGTGGAATTTCTTACAGCAGCCATAGGGAACTTAACTCAGTGTGCTTTAAAATGTAAAAGTAACCATAAATTGAACATGGTCTCGTGTTACTTTTCAAAACAGTACCAGAAAAAAGAGAAAGGAAAATAAAACTAGGTGGGAAGAATGAGAAAAATAAAGAAGAAAAAAGTAGATAATTAACTTGGTAAATAAAATCAGAGATAACAGAAAAATCCAAATACGTGTATATCCATAATAAAGTATTAAATTCACTTATAGATATTATATAATGAGGTTTTACTGTTTAACCATCTGATAGGTGTAAGAAACTTAGAAAAATGAAAGTTGAAAGTAAAACAAAGGAAAAAAGATATGCCAAGCAAATATTAATGTATTACTAATAATATTTGTTAACATCAGACAATTGACTAACAAAGAAAACATTAAAAGGGATAAGTGGGGTGTTTACACAATAATAAAAAACAATAATTCAAAATGAATTATAAAAATTTAGAGATAACTAATCTTCAACATAAACAAAGCAAAAATTAGCAGAATTATAAGGAATCATCAACATATTATAACCATATAGAATTTTAACAACTCTTCCTCAGTAACAGATGTAAAAACAAGTTACAAAATTCTCATTCTATTGAGCAATTGTATATCAGAGCTTGTTATAGTTAGGTCTAATGGATGTGTGTAGAGCTGCTCTAAACAATTAGAGAATATACATTTAAACATGCATGGAACATTTACTGGACTATGCATTGATATTAAATCACAAATGCTGCTGATGAGCGAAGCAAAACATAATTGAAAACCATTGTAATTATCAGTGTTGGTGTCATTGGTGACCTTGACAGGAGTGTAGCACTTAATTTTTAAAGTTAGTTTTCATTTAGAAATGATATTCAGATGGCTATAACAGAGAATTTTTTTTCAAAAAAGAATTTTCTTTTTCATTTCTCCCTCTCACACACAAAAAGACTAATTGTGGCATTGTATGTAACAATAAATTTCTGTAAAACCTAAATGCTCATCGATAGGAAACTGCTTCAGTTATGGTGCAGGAGCAGCAGCAGCAGCAGCAACAAACAATGAAAACATCAGCTAACTTTTGAGAGCTTACTATGTGCCTGGCTTTGTTTTAAATGTCTTGTATGTGCTAACACATTCAACCACATACAAAACATATTTTAAATGTTTTATATGTTTTAAATTATGTACCCTGTACAATACATCTCTGTGCTAGACAGGTGTCATTATTCTATTTTGTAGGTGAGATGACTGAGGTACAAGAAGGTTAAGTTGCCTAAGGTTACCTCGCAAGGAAAATGTAGATAAAAAGTTTTGCTTTCATACAGTTTGCCTCTAAAGTTCGTAATTTGTCAGGGAACACTTTCCCCAAGATATAGTAGTCAAATAAGAAATTATAGAATATTATTCATGACTAGATCCCACCTAGGTAAACATACTAATTTCTGCATGCCCTAATGAAAGTGATTATTGTCAGTCTTTTAAAATTTTTGCCAGTCTTCTAATAGAAAATGTTGTTTTAGATTGTATTTCTTACATTTAAATCTTCAATCTGGAACTCATTTGTGTGTCATGTGAAGTAGAGATCTTACAATATTTTTCAAACAGAAAGACATGTCTCAACACATGACTGTTTTTTTGGTAATTAAAAAATGAAATACTATAAAATTCAAAACAAGATGGAATTTTATTTTTGAAATACTCTGTGAAATAGGACAACATGCAGGATTATATCAGGGGAAAATGTATCAAAATTTTAAATATTCTACATTTTCTTAGAACTATAAATTAGTCTGATCTTCAGTTTTATTAAATTCTTGGAGATAAAGGTTGTGGTTCAGTTATTCATATAACTATTAAAAATGAGTCACAAAATGTTTATTGTTTGTGGAAAAGTTTATTTGTACTTTAATTTTCTATTTTTCTTTCTAGGAAAGATTTCTGTGTACACAAAGATGAACCATGTGATACTGTTGGTAAGTGTATATAAAATTTTTACACTTCTGAGGAGTTCTGGGGATCTTGCACACATTATCTGTTTAAATATAGGAAATTATGTAGAGTGCTGCTTTTAATGGAATGTTTCTAGAATATCAGAGATATATATTTTCAACCTATATGTTTAATCATTTGCCGATACTTCAGTTATTAATGAAATGACGTAAAGACATGTATACACTATATATTGGAGAAAATTTTAAACAATGATTTAAGACTATCATGAGTTCCTTTTGTTATTCTCCCAGAGATATACACGAATTCAATACAATTCTATTATTATTGGTAAAACAAAAAAAATGTATTAATAACAGTATGATTGACCTATTTTAGGCTAACAGATTTGTTTTTAAATTATATATGCTTGAAGTTCTTTGCAGTCAAAGAAAGCCCATCTAACTTGCATAACTAATGATGATTTTCTGTACATAAAGTAGCAAATTTTCTATATTTTGTCCTGGATATCTAAAATCCCTAAGGCATAACCATATAGCCAACAGAATCCACGAAACCACAGTTCTTAATTACAAAAGAATGACCAATATATGCTAATAAAAATGCTCCTATATAAATTTACCTATCCAAATATACTGGGGGTACCAAAAACATGTACACTTTTTAAGAGATGTTATCTATGTATTACTTTTTGAAGTTGAATTACAGTAGCAATTTGTAGTAGGACGTTCCCTCAAAAGATGACGTTAATCAAATGAATGCTAGCGTCATTTGTTGTATTACAATTTTAATAGTTTTTTCCTTTCTTAAAATGTGCATACTTTTTTTGGCACCCTTTGTATATATATATAGCTATATAGTTTATATAGTTTATATCTATATACAGTTATATATGTAGTTTTAAATCATATAATGGTAGATTATGAGGTACTATTGGTAAGGCATATTTAAGAGTCATAATCTGGTTTTTGACATATATAAAGTTCATTTGTTCTTTGTAAGATGAACAATAAAAAGGGGTAAAAACAGAATAAAGGGTTATAGGTATTTTTTTTAAAAATTCCAGCAGGTTCCGTTAACTTAAGTTCTCATCAGCCTCCTCAGACGATTAAAATCTGAGGTACATAAGTGGAAAATAGAATAAAGCTGAGGATGTTTGGTTGAGAAGAGATTTTAAACATAAGAAGAGTTGGACCCCTAAGGAAAAAATGACTGGGTTTAGGGATGATCTTCGTAATGTTAATGCACTTTCCTGCTGCCTGCAGTTTTCTTCTCTTCTTGCCTCAATCTCCAGAAATTAAATCTTGCTGTAGTTTTAATCTAACCAGGGAAGCTTGTGATTACCAATAAAGCTTGTCTTGAAATAATGACC
Source organism: Rhinolophus hipposideros (assembly GCF_964194185.1). Classification (NCBI taxonomy): domain Eukaryota; kingdom Metazoa; phylum Chordata; class Mammalia; order Chiroptera; family Rhinolophidae; genus Rhinolophus; species Rhinolophus hipposideros. The sequence goes on from NC_138069.1 coordinate 7,505,203, forward strand.
TTTTCCTCCACTTAAACATCTCTGTTGCCCCCCAAACCTCTTTAAATAGACAGATCAATTCGCCTCATTGGAGCATGTCAGAGAAATCCGCCGGTAGGCAATGTCTTCCTTAATTAGGCCTCTTTCTAATATGGACTCACCACGAAGGAAGCAAGTCCTATCGTGAGGGGAATCAGTGTCTTTTTGATGATGACTATTTCACATCTTGCTAAATCTGCTGGTTGAAAATAGCATTATATTTGTGATATATATTATCTGTGAAACTTGTTTTCTGGTTTAAAGCACATTGGAATCATGAAGGATCTTGGTGTGTTTGGAGGATCAGAGTATGTCCGGTTTGGCAGGGAAGTCGTGTAGTCAGTCCCCAGCTCTGTCAGTCCTGCCCATTACGAGCTTACTAGAGTGCAGGATGTGGAAAGTGCAAAGCCCTGCCTGAGATCTCTCTGGATTTCTGAGCGCCTAGATTTTCAGGCTCACTGTCGGTATCACTAAACCCTAGTTTTCCCCTCTGTATCTTATGGCAGTTCTTTTTCTCAGCCCAAATATGAGACAAGCATCTTTCTCCTGTTGAGTCTAGAGCAGAATAAAAATCTGAAATATTTCTTCAGGAGGGAGAAAATGAAAGCCTATAACAACCAAATCAGAAGAGTAATCTCTTCATCCCAATCCCTGCCCCCACAAAAAATCTTGTTACGCTAAACATTCTTATGCCTAGAGATGTATACACTGATAGGATTTATAAAAACATCTGTGAGAAAAAGGCATGGCAGTTGCTACCCCACTTTCCGTGCTTCCACATGGTGTAGCCGCAATGCCATGTAGGAAAGGACACTCCTCTAGCGATGGGGCTTGATTGGTCTAGGCCTGTTCAGGGGATCATTTCTAGACCTCAGGTCTCAGCCAGTCAGCAAATGGCACTGCATGTTTGGGACATGTGACCTGTCACCTGTTTGCCTCATTAAGCTAAAGAAAGGAACATCTTTCATGGCGGAAGCTTGTTCGTATATGTCCCCACTGGACGTAAACAAGGAAGGCTGCAACTCTGATTGCTATAATCACAAAGGAAACCAACCTTCAGATGAATCTGAACTCAAACACAGCAGGATGGAGAGATGAAAGATGCCTTTCTCTTTATGACTTTGTTGAATCACTGGTCCTCCAACCTTGAGCCTAGTCTAACATCTGGGCTTCTGAATGAGTGAGCCAATAAATATCCTTATTACTTAAGCCAATTTAAGGTGTTTATTTCTGTCACTTGCAGACTAAGGCATAGATCTTCCCTGCCACTCATATATGCATTTATAAGTAAAAAAGGGTATGGGGCAATGTTAATAGTTTCCACTATTATTAAGAGAGTGCTGGTATCCTGCTCTGTGACTCGTTCCAAAATTAAATAAGCATGTATAGCTTAATGGCCATCTTAACAACTCTCAATCTCTAGTATAATAAACCAAAAGAGATTAAGGGCTTATATCAATAAAATGTTTATGGACACACATTTTTTAATCTCCTCATGAAATACTATGGATTATATTTTTGTTAGATGCTTTTCTTAAGTCAGTGTGTACCTTCTTTCCTCTTTTATCTATTGCTGACGTGAAGTCAGCCCATTTCATTTTGGATACTATAATGAAAATACTGAAAGAGGAAGGAAAAAGGAAAGAAGTGAATTTAGCATTTATTAGTTTGGATAACATGGTCCTGAATGGTAAGTTTAACATGATCATTTTCCATACTCTCCTGGGTATAGTGAGAGAAGAAGGACAGCAGTTAAAAACTTTGAATATAAATTATTAACTTGAATTATAAATGGAGAGGAATGCCTGTGTTTTATTTATTTTTATACTGTTTTTATTAAGAAGAGAATTTTTCATTGGATAAATTTGACAAATAACATTGTGTAAATTTAAGGTGCACAGTGTTTTACTTTGATACATTTATACATCCTTATTAGTACAATATTATTATCTATATTCAATATACCGTACATTAGATCTCCATGGCTTATTTAGTGATCATTATAAGTTTGTACCCTGAAATCATCAATCTTATCCCCTTGCACCCCCATCCTCTAGTAATTACCATTTTATTCTTGCTCTCCTTTTTCTTTTAACATGTTTGATATTTTTTTTTTTGGATTCTATATATAAATGATATCATATAGTACTTGTCTTTCTCTCTCTGACTTGTATTACTTAGCATAATGTGCTCAAGATCCATCTATGTTGTTGCAAATGACAGGATATCCTTCTTTCTCATGGCTAAATAATGTTCCATTGTGTATATATATTATGTCTTGAAAAATTTTTTTTATTTTTCAATTATAGTTGGCATACAATATTATATTAGTTTCAGATGTACAACATAGTGATTAGACATTTATATACCTTACAAAGTGATTAGTCTAGTACCCATCTGGCACCAGATATAGTTATTACAATATTATTGTCTATGTTCCCTATAGGAATACCTGTATTTTAAAAGCAATGGTAAGATTTATGCGTTGTAATTTGAGCCACACTTTCATGGATATTATCTCATTTAATTCCTTGAAATTCTGAACTCTCAAATTTTATTATCATTACTTTTATAGATCAAGAAAACTCTGAAATAGAACAGAACATGGATTGTCAAGTCAGACACCTAGATTTAAATCGGAGCTCTGCTGTTACCTATGTGAATATGGGCACATTATTTAACACCTTGGAAGTTTAGATTTCTCACACTTAAAATAGAGGCTATAGTATCAAGTTCAAAGAATGTTGTGAAACTCTGACACTTGCAAGGCAGCTAGTTTTTAATTGACACTCAGTATGCACTAGTTTTTAATCACATCCTGTTATTTCCTGCAGAGAGGTTACAAATTTGCCTACCATCACTGTTAGTAAATGGTGGTGCTGGCCTCTGCCTCAGGTCTTCTGACTGCAATTAATGAGACTCAGCTTTCCTTTATAACATGATGCATTTGTATAATATAGGACAATATAATTAGAATACTGAAGGTGAGAAAAATATCTTTGAATGAAGTTGCAGAATAAAATTATATAAATTAAAATGCGAACAAATGGCAAATATAAACTTGGAGATTCTTTTATTTGCCACCTTTTTAACTTTGAAACAATAAGATATTTTGCTCATTTCCTGATGTAAAAGATAAGTGAATTTTATTTATTTATTTATTTATTTATTTATTTATTTATTTATTTATTATTAGTTTCAGGTGTACAAAGCAACATAATAGTTAGACGTTTACACCCCTCATAAAGTAATAACCTCCCTCCCCCAAGCTACTACTTCTCTGACATCTTATATAACTGTTACAATACCATTGACTATCCTCCTTATGCTATATTCCACCTACCGTGACCATATACATATATATCACTCACTGGTCATGCATCTACAGTCTAAGAAGTGATCCCCTTGATAAGGCTAGTGCCCATCTGACACCTTACATAATCTTTACATTATTGATTATATTCCTCATACTGTATTTCATATCCCCATGACTATATTGTGTCTACCAGTTTGCTCTTTCTAATCCCTTCACCTTCTCCCCCACCCCTTTCTCCATCCCATCTAGCAACCAAAAGTTTTTTTTCTATATCTCTAAGTCTATTTCTGTTTTGTTTGCTCATTTATTCTGTTCTTTAGATTCCACATATACGTGAGATCATATGGTATTCGACTTTCTCAGTCTGACTTATTTCACTTAGCATAATATTCTCAAGGTCCATCCATGTTGTTGGAAATGGTAAGATTTCATTCTTTTTTATATCCGAGTAATACTCCATTGTATAAAGGTACCATAGTTTCTTTATCTAATCATCTATCTATGGGCAGTTTGGTTGTTTCCATATCTTGGCTATTATGAATAGTATTGCAATAAACGTAGAGGTGCATATAGTTTTTTGAATTAGTGTTTTGGATTTCTTTGGATAGATACCCAGGAGTGGAATTGCTGGGTCATGAGGTAGTTCCATTTTTAATTTTTTGAGGTACTTCCATATTATTTTCCATAGTGGCTGCATCCATCTGCAATCCCACCAACAGTGCACGAGGGTTCCCTTTTCTCCACATCATTGCTAATACTTGTTGTTTGTTGATTTATTGATGATTGCCATTCTGACTTTCATCACTTTTATTCAACATAGTACTGGAACTTCTAGCCACAGTAGTCAGGCAAGAAAAAGAAATGAAAGGCATCCACATTGGAAAAGAGGAAGAAATATTGTCATTATATGCAGATGAAAGATAAGTGCATTTTAAAAGAGTTGGGCTACAGCAATGTTATTGGATATTATAAATAAATGCTTCAATTGATGTTATATGAGATGTGATCAAACAATACAGTGAATGTTTAAATTAAAATAATTAATTATAGTAAAGGACACATTGTCATTAATCCCCCTCAAAATACTCCCCCTCACTTTGAACACACTTATCCCATCGTTCTTGCCACTTTTTGAAGCAGTTCTAGAAGTCCTCTTTTGTGAGTGTCTTTAGTTGCACTGTTGTGGCTGCCTTGATGTCCCGAATCATTTTGACTTTAGGGAAGAGCAAGAAGTTGCATGGTTCCAGATCCAGTAAATAAGGTGGATGAAGACACACCGTAATGTTTTTATTTAACAGAAATTGCCATGTACCAGAAGCGATGTGTGACACGGAGCATTGTCATGATGGAGGATGATTTATAGCACACTTTAAAACACACCTTCTCTCAACCATAGCTCACACCTGACTGACTATACTGAATAAGCTGAAACTTGTCACACTGTTACTAAGGTTGGATGTGCTGCTTCCCATATTGAAGATCCCTGCCTTTCCTTTAGATGGCACTCGGCAGCAGCATTCATCATATTATGTGAACACAACAGAAAGGCTCCGTGTCACACATTGCTTCTGGTATGGTAATTTCTGTCGAATGAAAACATCATGGTGTGTGCTCATCCGCCTTATTCACCGGATCTAGCACCATGCAACATTTGGCTTTTCCCCAAAGTCAAAACAACCATGAAAGGTAAATGTTTTGAATTGATTCGGGACATTGAGGCAGCCACGACAGTGCAACTAAAGACGCTCACTAAAGAGGACTTACAAAACTGCTTCAGAAAGTGGCAAGAATGATAGGATAAGTGTGTTCAAAGCGAGGGGGAGTATTTTGAGGGACAATGTGTCTTTTACTATGTAATGACGAGTGGAGAAAAGAAAGAGGAGAACATGCCTGAGAGGGGCTAATTGATTAAATTAGCAATATCTAATCAATTTATTTAGCAATATGTAATAACAAAAGACAAAGGCACTTAAAAGAATGTGCTAATGACAGAAAGTAAAGGTGGCTCAGATTAAACTATATACATTGATAACAATGTCATGTCAAAGAAGTATACATGCATATAAGTTTAAGAGGTCTTAACATATTTTTACTATTGATTAAAGAATCACTTGGCTAAATATACAAATAAAATCAATAAGGAGTATCTAAAAGCGGTAATAAACTCTATGGGATAGCAACTATTACAGTAGGTGCTGAAAGTTCACCAAACCATAGGAATAACACTAGAACAGTAAGGAATTAAAACTTTGCCAGGTCTTCAGCTGAGAGAAACTCAGGCATCTCCCACTGCTGCTTGCTAGTTCCCCAGAATGTTGCTGCTATTGCTGTTGCTGTTGCTGTTGTTGTAAGTTAGGAAGTCTTTTGATGCTGCAAGCTGCATACAAGATACTAGAATGATGACAACTTGCCAACAAAAGAAGTCTTTACTGTCCATTGAGGCAAGTTCCAATCTCTTACTCTGAAACAATCCAATCCTGAAAAGCAGTCCTGAAACAGCAAATGTTCTGAATAGCAATCTCTTGAAACAGCAATCAATCAATCCATATACCACCTGAGGTCTGTCTTATATATTTCTTTAGATGCACCCCAGAGCCAAGTTTTGTGTTCCAGCCTCCCCTCTCAAGGAATAGCCAGTTCCGGGAGGGTTCGGCAGTTAATGATAAGAACGTTGCCTTAACTGTCTGGTGAAAACAATACCTACTGTTCTCGCCTGGGACCATCGGCCCAAGGTCTTCCAGAACGTGGCAATGTGCCTGTCACTTCATCCTGATATAACTTAGCTACTTCTTCACTTCATCTGCTGAAACAGAGGCGAAACAGACAGAGAGCAACATCATCTCATATCTCCCCTGCCAGGAAGGGGAGACAGAAGGAGGAATTCTCTCAAACCCAACCCAAGAATTTTCTTAACCCTAAGCTAGTGATCACCTCACATGCAGTAACAGAAAAAAGCTAATAGACAAAAGTTAACACCAGCCAATGAAGGCAAATTTTCTTAACATCTTCCTCACATACTGTGATAAATTTTTATTTAAACATTCACCGTATTTATTGATCATACCTCATGCATATTTATTAAGGTTATGTTTGAAAAGCGATTTAGAGGGTAAAATGTAAAAGTTGTTTTAACACCCCCAAATCACACATTTTCGTGTTGTTTTAGTTAGGTATATAGTTTGGTAGATTGGTTGGTAGGTATATAAATACTGGAATTTAAAAAATGCTATTAAATCATAGGGTTCTTGATTACAGAATTGTACACTTGAAACCTATGTAACTTTACTAACCATTGTAACCCCAATAAACTTTAATTTAAAAATGCCATTAAATGTTTTCATCAACAAAATATTAATTTTAAAACATATGTGTTCACCTTTTAACATTCCTGAAATTGAGATTTATTTTGTAATCAATAGCCTACTAGAATTGTGTCATAGTTTCATTCGAAGCTTTTAAAATCTTTGTTGAATGAACCAGGATATATGATAGTAACCTTATATTTCAGGAGAAATAAACTATAATTCTGGATATAGGTGGCAACTATTTACTGGTATTGCTAGTGAAGTTGCCTTACTTCCTTATAGCAGGTGGAATAATGGTTCCCAAAGGTGTCCTTGTCCTAATCCCTGGAGCCTGGGAATATGATTATATAGGTTACATAGCACAGGGGAATGAAGATTGCAGATGAAATTAAAGTTCCCAATCAACTGATCTTAAACTAGGGAGATTATCTGGGCCGTCCTTTTATGCACAATGTAATCATAGGGTCCTTAAAAGTGGACGAGCTGAGAGTCAGGTGAGATGTGATTGCTGAAAAGGCACAGAGGGATATGATGCAAGAAGGATTCAACTTGTGACTACTAGTTTTGAAGATGGAGGAAGGGGTCCCCAAGTAACATTGGCTTTAGAACCTGGAAAAGGCAAGGAAAAGGATTCTCCCTTAGAGCGTTCAGACATGGACGCTCCCTTCTGAACGCGCTAAGGGAGCGATGTAACTGACACCTTGAGTTTAGCCAGTGAGCTCTGGTCAAACTTCTAATGTAGAGAATTGGAAGATAATAAATTTGGTGTTTCAAGCCACTAAATTTGTGATAATTTATTACAGTAGCCATACAAAAACAGATACTTTCTAATACCTAATTACTCCTCTAATTACTTACATAGAAGAGATAAAGAAACATGGTGTTCTCAAATCTTCCGATTGTGGCGTCATCAATTCTGGCTCTATAGTTGTAAGAACTGGTGAAGTGTTTGGGATTAGATTAAAAAATATAAAATTGAATTATGATATATAAATATATATAAAGAACAACAAACTGGAGCTATGCTAATAAACACTATTAATTATAGTTGGCCATTTCTAGCTGAGAGACTAGACCAAAAAATAGTCTGTATTATCCACTAACAATTTAAAAAATTGAATCAATTTTCAAAAATCTTTCTAAGAAAATACCAAGCCTGATGATTTACAGATGATTTCTACTAAAATTACATATAACAGATCATTCTGATATTGTACAAACTATTTTTTTTTTTTTTTTTTTTTTTTTTTTTTTTTTGTGTACACATTTAGTTTTATTGTAACAAAGCAACTTGTACACTTTTAACGTTTAAAACTGAGCATCATCTTTCCTTTCCAGTGAAACAAAAAGAAAATTTAAAAATAAAGAGGAACAAAATTACAATAGAGGATGTCAATTCCGAATAAGATCCTACAGCTTCTGCTGATTCTCCCATCGAGTGGCAGGGCTCAAGTCATCATTAGGAGAGAATTTTATTTTAAAAGTGTCATCTTAAACTGCAAGGATGTCCGTTAAACATCACAATTAAACATGCCAAAGGAGAAGCCATGTTGTCAAAATGCCCACTTAACCCACCCAAACATCTCAAACCCACCCTTTGCTGACCTTCTATAACCCCATTTTTTTTTGTTTTTTTTCTTTTTTTAAACAAGAGAAAGTAGACAGGTACATGTTGGTAAATGCTAACTGTCCATATTCACATAGAGACACAGTGTAATCTCTGAGCCCAATATACAGAGAAAGGAGGAAAAAAGCTAGAATTCTATGCACTACTACACAGGGGCCTAGCACCCTCCAGCTTCCAGCAGAGCTAAGGGAGCAGAAGGTTTTTCTTTTTTCCCACAGAGCACGGTGGTGTTGATTCCATAAAGTTTTTGTTGCGACAGGAAGGGATAAAAATGAATTTGGAACAGAAAGGGGCAGAGATTCTTTTCCCAATGTATTCTGCTGAAATTATTTCCCCCCAAATAAGGTGAGAACCATGGTGTAAAGGAGAGAAAAGAGACCTCAAAAACAGGGCGACTGAGCACAAGAGGAAAAAAAAAAAGACTGCAACTTGCTCCCAGGGACTGGAGAAAATTAAAAAAGGTTGGAATCCATCAATGTTCCATTAGTCATCTTCTCCTTCATCTTCCTCTCCTTCCTCCCCCTCATCATCATCTTCATCTTCTTCACCTTCATCCTCATCCCCTTCTTCATCAATATCTTCCAACCCTTCTTCTTCTTCATCATCATCATCATCTTCTTCTCCTTCCCCTTCTTCATCGTCCATGTCAGGAACCAAGTAGTACTGTAGCGGATTTGGCCAAATATCATCTTTGATGACTTCTCCTAACTCATCTGCGCCTGCATCAGAATGGTCAGTAAACCAGGTAAAGAAGCTCTCTGGTTCCTCATGCTGTCTCTTCCTGCTGGCTTTATTCTGTGTTTGACTTGAACGTTTCGTCAAATCCTTTCCAGATTTCCATTTGATTTCAGTGGACTTTGAAGATGGATCACCACTCTCATTCAGATGAAATTCTTTGGAGAGAACTTTATTTTCGAAGTAAGGATTTTCATCAAAATAAAAATCTATTCTGTAACCTGATTTTATATCTTCAAATTCTGTCACTTCAACTCTTGTCAAATAATGCAGCGCTTCTTCGTCTTCTTCCCCAAGCAGTGCAGACACTTGTGGATGGTTGACAAATGTTGTTACCCAAAAATTTGGGATTTTGGCGATCAATTCGGACCTCTTCTGAAAAAATGGTTGGCGGAGTTTGTTATATTTCTGTTCTACTTTCAAAATCTCCTCACTGGCTTGTTCATTAAGTCTGTCTATTTCATTTTGTACTTCATCAATATGTTCAATTGCTTCTTGCTGTTCTTTTTCTGAGGTCTCGTCGGCCCCGTCGTGGTTGGAGTTGAGCTCCTTTTTACTGACTTTGGCCGCCGGCGCCGACATGGTGCTGCTCCGCGGTTGGGGGGGGAGCGGGGAGGGGGAGAGAAGGGAAGGCGAAGGGGGCGGGCAGCGGCTTCCCCTCACGCCACACGCGCGGGCGCTCGCTCGGTCCGGCCGCCTCCTCCCGGCGCCCGCTCGCTCTCCCTCCCCCTAGCTCGCGCGCGCTGCCCTCGCGGCCTGACGACGAGGGAGGGGCTGGGGCAGCGTGCCGGGCCCCGGCCCGGGCTCCTGCTTGCGGAGGGGAGGCGGCGGCGGGCGGGCGGGCAGGCGGCTGGGCTCCCTCACTCACGCTCCGCGCTCCAGCTCGCTGCTCGTTCTCCCCCTGTACAAACTATTTTAAAGAATAGAAAAGGGTGGATAAAAGCCAATACATTTCTTACCAAATCTTAAAGAAGACAGTGTAAGAAAGAAAAATAATAAGATATTTCACTCAGGAACAAAAAGAAAGAATTCTAAATCAAACATTAGTAGATATTATCTCTCAATGTATTTTTAAAATAACCAAGTAGGGTTATCTTATTTGAGATTTATTCCAGAAATGCAGGGGTAGTTTAACATTAGAAAATCTTAACATGTAACTATGTAACCTAATTAAAGATAAAAACCATATGATTATCACAACAGATAAAGAAAATGTGTTTCATATAATTCAAAAACACATTCATGATAAAAGCTCATGACAAATAGGACTATGTAGGGATGAACTGGGTTAATTAAAGAGATTTACAAAAAAAACAAACAAAAATAAGTATCTTTTTAAAAAATAGCAAAGCATTAAGAGCATCCCTTTTAAAATCAGAAACAAGAAGTGGATTCTATTATCACTATTTCCAATCAACAATGCATTGGAAATTTTAGGCCTTAACATGAAGTGGATGTTTTGATTGTCTACATTTTAAAAAACAGAGACTATGCAATTAAATTATTAAAATTTACAGGAGAATCAGGGGGTTAGGTATCAAATCATATTCAATAACCAATTACATTTTATATACCAGCAATTAGCAGTGAGACATTTAATTCAAAAATTATATTAAATATGTGGAAAAATACAATTCTAATAACATACATAAGACACATGGAGAAAATTATCGAGCCATCTGCCATTCAATAAAAAAGACATAACTCAATGAAATTCTAATGGAAGTTAGGGAGGAAAATTGACAGGCTGATTCTAAATGTTGTATGGAAGAGCATAGGCCTTAGAATTGGCCGGACATTAATGAAGAATGTGGAGAGGGAATCTGCCCTATCAGATATTAAGATATCATATATAATAAAAAATAAGTAAGATATTGTATATAATAAATAAATAAGCCATTGTACATATTTGGGAAATTGATAAATGAGGCAGAACACTGGGAGAGGAGGCACATGATATTAAGATAATTAATTATTCACATGGAGTTGAATCACAATGGTTTAAAAATTTTTTTAATTTAGAAAATAAAATATGGAAAAATAATTTTATATTTTTGAGGTAGAGACAGATTTCTTAAAAAACACACAAAAGTGCTAACCATAAAGGAAATGCTTGATGAGTTTAACTATATTAATACTTAAAATTTCTGTGTATCAGAAGATGATAATGACAATGGAGAATAAAACCAATCTTCTATCACAGAGAACATACCATATTTCATGGATTTTAAGGTGCCTTCATTGTCACTGATTTTAAGACTATTATTTTACTTACCACTAAAGAGAAAAAAAATGTGGTAAATTCCAATTGTAAGACATTATTGATTTTAAGACATAGGTGATATACACAGATAAACTGTATGTATACATTTGCAACACAGATAACCAACAAAGTATTAGAACCTCGAGTATAAAGACAACTTTTATAAATCCTTGAGTAAGAAACAAAAAAAGCAAGTAGACATGCTAAATAGGGCAAAAGACTCTAATAGCCATTTTTTAGAAGAAAATACATCGAGTGAATTAAAAACTAGGGAAAAGTGTCAACCTCATTAGTAATAAGAGAAATGCATGTTCATATGACAAGGAGATTTCTACCATTGAGGGTGATAAAATTACAAAGAAATGTCTGACATTGTCAAGTGATGGGAAAAACGGGACTCTTACACTTCAGAAGAGAATGTAAATTTGCTGTAAGCATGTTAGAGAACTTTGGGAAGTATCCACTAAAACTGGCATAAGTATAATCCGTGACCATTTTTAATCCCATTCTTAGGCATATACCTAACAGAATCCTATGTACACTGAAGACATGTACTAGAACATTAATAGTCATCAATCAACAGTAAGTTAATTGATCAATATTTGATGAATCAAGAAACCACAGTGTCTGCGTGGTGTGTAACTGGAAAATATCACGTGGTGGGAGAGTTGTAGAGATGATACAGTAAAAAGCCTCAAGCTAAGAAGAATTTCAACATTTCCACTTTCGATTAGAGGATGAGAACTCAGCAAGTGAGGCTGGGGACATACATGTACCCTAGAAATTTAAACATGAATATATAACATATCAAAGTCTAAAGTTAATCTTTTTTTCTTCTCTCAGGATTATATGGTCCTTAAAACACTTCATGTACCCTGACCTGATTGTAGGCTATCACCATTTTTAAAAAAATTATTTTATTTTTAAAACTCATAGATATTATGGTTTTTTGTAGTCAATGCTTATTTACATTTATACACATATTTACAATTTTATTAGTTCTTCATTCTTTCTTAAAACCCAGATCTTTCCGATCAGACTCTCCTCTTAACTGAAGTCATATTTATTAGAATTTCCTTTAGTAAAGTCCGCTGGTGGAAGACTTTTAAGTTTTTGTTAGTCTGAAAATGGTTTTATTTCACTCTCATTTGTGAAAGGTATTTTAAGTGAATACAGAATCCCAGGATTCTAGATACATCATTGTTTTGTTTCAGTACATCGTAGATCTAGTTTATGTGTCTTCTGGCATCCATTGTTGCTCTTGAGAATTCAGCTATCAGTCTGAACTCTTTTTAATGTAATCCATCTGGATTTAAGATCTTTTTTAAACTCCTTGTTCTGTGCACCCACTATGATCAATGTCCTTCCCCCCTCCCGCCTTCCCTTCTTTCTTACGTGCCTGCCTGTCATCACCTTCCCTTCTTTCCTTCCTTCCTTCCTCTCTCCCTCCCTCCCTTCCTTCCTCCCTCCTTCCTCCTTTCCTTCCTTCTGTCATTCTTTCCTTCCTTTCATCCATCCAAAATGCCTAGTTCTTGAGTTCTTTTCATCCTTCTTTGTGTATTTGTCATACTTCCCGAATCTAAAGTTTCATGTTTGTTATTTATTCTGGAGAATTCTTTTTACAATATCACTTCAAATATGGTGTTTACCCTATTCTTTCTACCATTTTTTTTCTGGAAATCTTAATAAACTTATGTTGCAGCTTCTTGTTCTGATTTCCATTATCTCTTATTCATTCTTCATATCCATTTCTATCTTTCCATATTGTGCTCCAGATAACTTTTTAAGCTGTATTTCTTGGTTTATACTACTTTTCTATTTTTTTAATATGCTATTTTATCTGTTTAACACATTTATCAAGAATTTTGTTTTATTGCAATAACTCTTTACTTCTAGACATTCTGTTTGATCTTTTCCCTGTATCTGCTAAGGTGTTCTGAAAATGTATTGGGCCTTCCTCATGTTTTCAATCTCTTCTTTTTAGGTCTAAATCACTTAAAGTATATTTTTGAATAGTCACTAACTAATAATTCTAATATTGAAGTTCTTGTGGTTCGAGAGTCCAAATTGTTGATTTTCTTGAATTCCGTTAATGGTGACTTGTCATTCGTAGGTTATATAATTTTGTATTTGAGCTCTTATTTCTTAAGATATTTTTTTCTTTTTTAATCTGTGGAAATCCTGTGTGGCCTAGAGAAGAATGTGCCTCTCTCAATAAATAATTTTTATTCACAAATACCTTAGTGGTATTTAAATTAAGTTCTTTGGTTAGTTTTCCTGGGACCATGTAGGTAATGTAAATTAGACGTTCCAACTGTATGAATGTTCTCAGGGAAGGCTTTTTAAAACATAGAGTCTGTGTCAAAGTAGACAAGTTTTTATGCTTTGAGCTTTTGTCAGGGCACAGTTTGTTTTTCTCACCTACCCTTTGCTTGGGTGTAGCAGTTTGTGTTGAGGGAGAAGGACGTGGTCTCCCACTCCCCTCACTTTATGTAGTAGTTTGAGCTCCAAGGCCATACTCGAGAAGTCTCGCAAGGCTCTTTGTCTCAATGTGGTGACCAGAGCTGAACGCTTTGAGGTGTGAGTTTCACAAATGCCCACAGGCAGCCTGTACATCCGTGCCAGCTCAGAATTGCATTTCCCCTTCTTTTCTCTGTGCCCATTGCAGGGTTTCCCTGACGCGGATCCCAAGCCTTGTAGTTAAGAGGACTTTTGTGATTTTCATTCCAGCGTTTGTTTGTATGTATAGAGTTGCAAACACAATCGTCTTGCTGCCAGACATGGAATGCCAAGAAAAACTTTAAAAGCATTATTGTCCCTATTGTTACATACTCTGCAGCACTTAGTAACACAACCCACTTTCTCAATATTCACCTGTGCTCTGGCACTGATTTGGAGAATTGGTGTTATAGGTATGACAACTGCACGCACAGGTTTTTAAAAGGTGATTTTAGAAGCTGCTCTGTAGATGCCTGAATTGGCTCTATGCTATCTGCCAGTGATGCACAAACCTTTTGGTCTCAGCGTCCTTTTGTATTCTTAAAAATTATGGAAGATCCTGGCATGCTTTGTTTCATGTAGGTAATATTTATTCGTTGTCACCATATGAAAAATTAAAACAGAAATTCTAAAAATTATTTATTCAAAATGAACAATAATAAACACCAGATATTAGCATAGAGAACATGCTTTTTATAAAATTAACTATATTATTCAAAACAAAACTCATAGACACAGACAATAGTTTAGTGGTTACCAGAGGGGAAAGGGGGTGGGGGGAGGGAGATGAGGGTAAGGGGGATCAAATATATGGTGATGGAAGGAGAACTGACTCTGGGTGGTGAACACACAATGGGATTTATAGATGATGTAATACAGAATTGTACACCTGAAATCTATGTAACTTTACTAACAATTGTCACCCCAATAAATTAAAAAAAAATAGTGAGAAGACATGGCTTTGTTTCAGATTTTTGCAAATCTCTTTATATCTGGCTGTAGAAGACAGCTAGCATCTTATATCTACTTATGCTTTTCAGTTGTTGCCATTTGTTATTTTGATTGAAGTGTATGAGGAAAATCTGGCCTCAAAGATTTGTAATTAGAAAATCGGTGAGTATTTTCAGATTATTGTGGATATTCTTTTTTGAACGTGTCTTAATGGTTAGATGGTTGTGATGTGGAATGTGAAATCACATCAATAAACTTTTATACTTTGTTGCATTAATATCTGTTGGTATATTTTACACTTTAAGTGGATGTTTTAACTAAGCATGGATTTTTAGCATCATTCGTTGGTCACTTAGAAAATATTGGTTCACTGAGTTAGGCAGATTTTCTAAATATTGACACATTTCACCATACAATATATATTTAAAAACCTAATTTCTCAACATCACTATCGATCTCATCAGAAAAGTCCTTAAGTGTTGGGAGACTGTCAAGCTCAAAGTGGCAGATAAAATTTTCTAGTATTCTAATTTCACTTGAAAGTTCAAATTTTATCACTGGGGAAAAAATACCATCAGTTGGTTTCCCTGGAGTGACAGATTCCCTTTTTTCATTTTGGGGTAAATGTCAGCCAAATTCCCAACTTTGAGTAACTATGTTTGTTCATCAGACATTGTTTCAAGTACAAATGGTAGTCAATAAAACACAGTTATTTTAGCTCATAACTCACACAATCTCATAATACTTTCCCCAGAGACAACATCATCTTTTAGTCTGCAGCAGAAATGCTTTATCTATACTTCCTTTTTGTTACACAGAATGTTAAAGAATGGGGCTACTCTTCCTTGCCCTCTGGTAACCACTAATATGGTGATGGAAGGAAAATTGACTCTGGGTGGTGAAAACAAAATGCAAATTATAGGTGATGTATTATAAAATTGTGCACTTGAAACCTATATAATTTTAGTAACCCATGTTATCCCATGTATTTAATAACCCATGTATTTAGTAACCCATGTATTTAATAAGATTAATACATTTTACTGCTTCCTTTAGGACATTTTAAAGTAGAATTGGCATGTTTTCCTTGAGGGTGGGTGCAGTGAAAAATAAAATGAGTGAGTGAATTTTGGTGTCACTGCCCTGATTTGTGCTAGAAAATTTTACGTACCATTGCTTTTGCACTATCAGTGCAAACATTGACAGTTTTGACCTTGTGGACCTCTCGAAAAGATCTTAGGGTACTGATTGAAAAGATACGATGGAAGCCCAGGATTCTGCAGAACACTCGGAAAATTTTGCCATAACCCAGGAATGAGGGATAATCAGTAGCGACAGTCAGTGATTATGTGTGTGTGTGTGTGTGTGTGTGTGTGTGTGTGTGTGTGTGTGTGTGACGAAAACTTTTAAGGACTTTAAAGTATAGAAAATTAGCAAATACTTAGAGCTGGCAAAGATATATGTTGATCAATATGAGTTTGCAGCTGTGAATATTTTACTAATCCTTACTGATGAGAGAGGCTGTGTAACCTTTACCACCAGATTTCTGGTTGTGGGGTGCTTTGATTCTCCTTGCATTCTATTGCCAACTTTGATGCTATAGTATTATTAATAAACTTTTTTCTCCTGCCTTTCAGTAGGTTGAAATGATAGTTTATTCTTCTGTACAATCCTGAATAATTCTGATTTTATGTACTTGCTGATTGTCAAAGAAGCATACAGACCACCTGGGAAACAACTGACAAAAAGAAACATAGTCAGAGACTAAAATATACTTAAATCACCCTTTTATGTTGATGCTGTGCATGTGAGAATCTCCAGACACTTCCCTTTCCAAACACCAGCATGTTCTCCAAATTCTCCAAACCACATTTCAGCAAAAGAAATCATTTTTATTGGGTGAGAAGAAGAGGTCAAGCCAATTTTTTAAAGTAGCTTAATTTTCATTAAATAACAGTTGTGACATTTTTTTTCTAGCATCGTGACACTTAAAGCACAGAGGATTTCAGAGAGTGAAAGTACTTAAAGAAATTACTGAGATCATCTCTCCACTTTAATACCCTTCTGGTTAGAAGTGTATTTTTTTCTACTGAAAAACTGTATTAGTTTAATATTCAGTATTTTCAAATTTGTAATCCTTTGAACTAGGCAAGGAATAAAGTGAACTTTTTTTCTATATAAATCTTTCGTAAGTGAATTAGTAGGGTAATTCAGTCTTCAAGGGAGTTCAAATACACTTATTGGGTGTTTAACATATGCAAAGTTCCATGGCAAGCTTTGTGATGGATTCAAGAATGACAGTGGGACATACGTTTTACCAAAAGAGATCATCAAACATATTAGAAGCATGTATCAGCCTTAAATGTGGATGATTTTTATATAAACTAGGGTCAGGTTTGAAATACCCAAAAGTCATTGCATTTGTGTGAGATATGTTGTTATGAAGTGCTGCTCAGGGTTTGATGTGCACGTTTTCAGAAATGCAAATGGAATCTAGTCAGTGCGGTAGACAGAATTCGGAAGGTGACACTCCTAAAATTTCTCTCCTGTAGTCGTTCAGTCTAACACTAATCTAGGTTCTGCTATGAAGGGATTTTGCAGATGTAATTATAATTCTTCAGTTAATCTTAAAATACTGAGATCTAACCCCATTTGCACTTTAAAGCAGAAGCAAGGAACTGAATTGTGCCAACAACCTAGATGAATTTGGAAGCTGATGCTTCCCCAGAGCATTAAGATAAGAGCCTAGCCTGGATGACACCTTGATTTTGGCCTTGGGAGATCATGAACAGTTAAGTTGTCCCAGACTTTGACCTATAGAACCATACGTTAATAAATGAGTGTTGCTTCTCCAACTCCCCCCGCCCAAAATGAGTGTTACTTTAAGCCACTACATTTATAGTAATTTGTTATGCAGCAATTGAAAACTAACACATTCAGATTAAAGGATGCATATTATTATACATCGATTTGGGGTTTAAATACTGGAGGAAATTAGGCCATCTTGGATGAAAGTACAGTTTATGACCCTCTGTGAAAGCACAGTCAGAAAAAATAAAATTGTTTGGTAAAGAATAAAAGTTCAGGGAGAAATTCAAAGAGATTTCCACTCATCGCACCTAATGGGACAGCACAACAATGAGAGGATTTTAAGAGGATTTTCCAGGGTTCACTACAATCCTTCAATCTTTGCAATTTCTCCATATTTAATATTTCTTTTCTCTTGTCTCATCAGTGATGAACAAAAACACGCTAAACTGAAAAGGGTCTAAACAGTTGCCCTGTGGGGCAGAAAGGAAAGAGGTGTGAAAACTGGGTGTTGATGGAGGAAATTGGGTGGCACCAACTCAGAATATAGGAAAATGTATAACTCTATGGGCTTGTCAACCTTCCACACCCCTCCCCCCTTACTCTCTGGTAGCCCCTAAACTATTGTCTATGTCTATGAGTTTTTGTTTCTCCATTTGTTTGTCTTGTTCTTTTGTTGTTTTCAGTTTTATATAACACATATCAGTGAAATCATAGGGTTCTCTACTTTTTCTGTATGACTTATTTTGCTTAGCATTATAATCTCAAGATCCATCCATATTGTCGCAAATGGTACTATTTCATCTTTTCTTACGGCAGAATAGTATTCCATTGTGTATATATACCACAATTTCTTTATCCAATCATCTATCGAAGGACACTTTAGTTGTTTTCATGTCTTGACCACTGTAAATAAAGCTTTGATAAATATTGGAGCACATATGTCTTTATGGATAAATGTTTCCAGATTTTTTTGGTAGATATACCCAGACCATATTACCCACAGCAATATACAGATTTAATGCAATCCCCATCAAAATCCCAATGGCATTTTTTAAAGAAATGGAACAGAAAATCATCAGATCTGTATGGAACCACAAAAGACCCCGAATAGTCAAAGCAATCCTAAGAAAAAAGAACAATGCTGGAGGTATCACACTCCCTGACTTCACTTTGTACTACAGGGCAACAATAATCAAAACAGCATGGTATTGGCAGAAAAACAGACACACAGACCAATGGAATAGAATTGAGAACCCAGAAATAAAGCCACATAAATATGGACAGATAATTTTTACACAGAAGCAAAAAACATACAATGGAGAAAAGACAGCCTCTTCAATAAATGGTACTGGGAGAATTGGATAGCCACACACAAAAGAATGAAACTAGACTGTTATCTGTCACCATGTACCAAAATTAATTCAAAATGGATCAAAGACCTAAACATAAGACCGGAAACAATAAACTACACAGAAGAAAACATAGGTACTAAACTTATGGACCTTGGGTTCAAAGAGCATTTTATGAGTTTGACTCCAAAGGCAAGGGAAGTAAAAGCTGAAATAAATGAATGTGACTATACCAAACTAAAAAGCTTCTGTACAGAAAAAGAAACCATCGACAAAATAAAGAGGCAGCCAACGAATGGGGAAGATTTTTGCAAACAAGGAAGACATTTTGATGACATTCAGGACATCAAGGTTAATATGACAACACCTCTGATGGCCATTCCAGAAAAAGAGTTCCAAAATTGCTTTGAAGACACTGGCGTCAATGCATAGCTTCCCAAGGGGAGTACTTCGAAGTTGACGGTAGTGATATTCAGCAATGAAATATGTAGCTCTTTTTCTAGGATGAGTTTTCAAACTTCATTGTCAGAACTTCATATATTAAGAGTACTTATTTCAGAAATATTAAGCTATAAAATTATTTTTGTAATATAGATAGTTCATTACTTAATCCCCCAATAATAACAATAATTAAACTCACTAGGAATCAATGTATGAGCATATTTGCTGCATGTTTTGGAGACTTTTTTTCCACCCCATTTCTCTCAACCTTGCTTTCCTTCAATCCAGAGGGCCCCAGAGCATTGGCTATTGTACATTATAATGGTCTGAGTCTCAGGTATTTCAGATAGAAAAAGGGTATAATCCTTATCATGTTCTTAATTCTGGTATTTGAAAGGCCTAGAAACATACTTAGGAGGTCATAGGAACTGTGCTTCTTTGTTTGTCTTTCTTCATCAATTTTTATTAGTTCTTTCATTTCAGATGATCTTCTTTTCACTTTTCTGGATCTTTATCTCTCGATTTTTGTTTATTTACTTGATATTTTCAAATACTTTGGATACCTGCTCTGTGCCTGAAAGCATATTAGGTGCTAGAGATAGAGTGGTGACAAAAATGAATCTCTTGGCACAGTCTTTTAAATCATTTTCTTTTTGCTATGCTTTTGTTACTCTTGCCTTGGTAACTAAAATTTTTTCGTATTTATCTTTCTTTTACTGTGAGCCAACTTTCACTCCATAATTAAACTATCATGACTTCCATGCATACGTAGATTGATACACATCTCTTAAGTATGGAGAAACCTTAGTATTTTTTTAAATCTGTATATTTCCTGTCATCAAATTTTAGTAATTGTGTCATGATTGGAAGACCGTGTCTTGACACATGAAAATTTTTTCTATATCATTTATTTAAGTGTATTGGAGAAAACTGACAGTTTATAAATTATTTTTACTTTCTATCTAATTATTAGTATGTAATAACATTAATACAACTGTTTGGTAGGTCAGTTCTATTATGGTTTATAGAATATTATCAATTAGTACAAGGCAAAAATGCAGAAACTGTGTAAGCCCGTAGAGAAGGAAACGCTTTTTTAGATATTGCAGTGATTTGTGTCTCTAATGTCTAATAATCCAGTGTTGTGTTGTGTTTGCCTTCGTCTTCCCAGTTGTAGTCCTTAAGTAGTTGGGAAATGGTAATGACTCTAGAGAATATTGAGATTATTGAGATGCTTCATTTGCATTGTAGAAACAATAAAATTTCATAGGTAATTTTCTTTAAATTACAAGTGCTAGTTTTTATTGTCTTTTTGTAGAAAGACATGTGCCTTTCTACAAAAAGCAATCTGTGCCTAGTTTAAGGTAAACTGGAGTCAGCACACTCCACCCTTTTCTTTCATTGAATGCAGCTATAAGATGTGGGAGAATGGAACAACTGCTAGAGGATTTTAAAAGGCAAATAGTAGCATGCAAATTGGGAAGAAAATAAGAATTTGCAATGCCACAAAACCAGCAGTGATTTTAGTATTTTTCTCTCTCCTGGATTTAACACAGCCCAAACTTAGGGCATGTACAGAGAGAGCTCTAGGGATCCCTGTAGTTTGGATCAAGGATTAGGAAGATCCCTTTAAGGTTCAGAGAAAGTGAGGATAATCCCCGCTTAAAACAATTGTCTGCATTCTCTCCTGCTGTGTCCGCCAAGAACTCCTGTGATACGGGCAGTGAGGACAGTGACCATGCCAGCATTTAATGGTCACAAAACTCTGAGATGAGCCTTCACTCTGATCTGCAGAACTTTTATTCTAGGAGGACAGAGACAAAAAACAAAGGGGTGAACCCATTGCTTTTTGTCTCTGTCCTCCGTTTGCTCAGACCTAGAAGTAGACAGAGTAATGAAAAGTGCACAGCAGAGTGAGGTAACGAAAACCCAACATTTCTGGAAGCAGGACTGAAATGAGAACCACAGGGAGATGGAAGGTACCAGGGAGATAATGGAGACACAGAAGCTAGGGAAAATAACCCCATTAAGTTGTTTGTCAACTCCTTTGCTCTCCTCCAAGCTTTGCATGTGTGAATATGACCCTAAAATTTCTTTGGGAAATGAGCTGCTAAGCTACTATGCCACTCAGGTTCCAGATTGGTTATTAGGTAACAAACTAGGACAGATTTGAATAACAATGAAAAGGCTTTGAAAATTTGACAAACCAAAGCCCACAGAAGACTTGGAAGTTTGAAACTTACATCCTGAACCCAACTAGGTGATTTTATGCTAAAAAATTTAAAAGTATCAGCATTCTTCATAGGGTTTCATTAAGACTGAGGGTCTCAATATAAATTCAGAATTCCAGGATACAGTCCAAAATTACACTGCCTATAAAGAAATGCAAGAATCTCAATTTACATGGGAGAAGACACTCAACAGACGGCAACTCCTAAATAGCACATTTTTGGAATTACCTGACCAAGATTAAAATATCTATTATAAAGGTGTTGCAAACAAGGGCAAACATTCTTGAAATGAATGGAAAGATAGAAAGTTTCAGCACATAACTATTCTTATATAAAGAGAAACCAAGTGGAAATAATTAGAAATAAGAAAAGAATAACAAAATAAAAATCTCTTATGTAATGAATAATAGACTGTAGATCACAGAGAAAAGAGTCCGTGAACTTAAGGACAGATCACAAGAAGTTATCCAATCTGAGCACTAGAGAGAAAGGAAGATTGGGAATAAATATAAACAGTCAAGGATCTGTGGGAAATATCACAAGTCATCATCATGAGGCTCAGAAGGACACAGAAAGAGAGAAGAAATATGACTGAAGGCTTCTCAAATTTAGCAAAATTTAAATAATCAGATTCAAGAAGCTACGTAAACTCCAGACTAGCAATACCTAAAGAAATGCACAGCCAGAAATATAATCCAACTCTGAAAGGTAAAGATAAAAGAAAAAAATGATACAAATAAACCTTGTTATTTTTAGGGGACAGCGATACTAATGACAGCAGATTTCTCATGAGAAACCGTGAAGACCAGAAGGGTGGCTCAACGTTTTTAAAATACCTAAAGAAAGGATTGTCAGTATAGGTGAAGGTGAAAGAAGGGCATTCTCAGATAAAGGAAAACTAAGAAAATTAATAACCAAAAGAGCTACTTTAAAAGAATCGGCAAAGTAAGTAATTCTGCCAGACGGAAAATTATACTTAAAGGAAACTTGGAACATTAGGAATGAAAAAAGAGAGAGAGAGAGAAAAAAAAGCAAATATCTGGGTAAATACAATATGTAGACTTTTTCTCATCTTGAGTATTTTAAATATGTTAGATAGTTGAAATCCAAAATTATAACATTGTCTGATGAAATTTATAATGTATGTGGATGTAATACATTAGAGAACTACAGCGTGCATGGAGAAGGGTAAAGGAAACTACATGGTATTAAACTTTCTACATGTCACTTGAAGTGGCAAATACTGATTCTAAGTAGACTTTGAAAGCTGAATAGGTATAAAGGTAAATCTATAGTGAGCAACCACTAAACGAGTATAAAGGAAGATATAGTTAAAAATATAATAAATAAATTAAAATTGAATTCTAAAAAATTTGAAACCTTTCCTGTTTTCAAAGGTTTTTGTTTAAGTGAGTAAAAGGGAGGCAGGAAAGGGAAACAGAAGAAAGGAAAACAGAGGGTACAAACAACATCAACAACAAATAACAAAGTGGTAGCCCTAAGTCCCAACATACCAGTAATTACATTAAATATCAATAGTCTAAAACATACCATTAAAAGAAAGACATGGCCACAATGGATTAAAGAAACAAAGACACAAGTCTTTGCTGTCTGTAAGAAACTTCACATATAATAGGTAGGCTAAGAGTAAAGATCTGAAAAATATATGCCATGAAAAAAACTAATAAAAATTAAAAGTACCCAAATGGCTATATTAATGTCAAACAACTTAGATTTCAGAAGAAAGAAAATTGCCCAGAACTTAGAGGGACATTATATAATAATAAAGAAGCTTAATTCATTAAGAAGATAATAATTATCTTAAATGTTTCAGCACTTAACAGTAGTGCTTCAAAATTCATGAAACAAAAAATGAAGAAATAAAAGGAAAAGAAGACAAATGCACAATTATATTTGGAAAATGTCAACACCCCTCTTAGTAATTGACAGAACTAGTCAACAGAAAATCAGCAAGCATATAAAAGAACTGAATTATACTATTACAGATTCTGTGTGCTAAAATACAAAATGCTGATCAGAGCAATGAAAGATCTAAATAAATGGAGAGACATACTGTGTTCATAGATTGGAAGACAGCATAGCACACATGCAAAGTCTTCTCAAATTTATCTATATTTAACACAATTTCAATCAAAGTTTGAACACTTTTTTTGTACACATAGACAAGATAATTCTAAAATTGATATGAAAAGGCAAATAACAATAGCCAAAACAATTTTGAAAAGAAAAATAGTTTCGGAGGGATCATACTACTCAATTTTAAGACTTACAACGAAACTTTAGTAATCAGACAGTGTGGTGTTGGTTAAGGAATCGGTACATAGGTCAGAGGATCAAAATAGTTTCCAGAAAGAGATCCATATGAATATGGCCAATTGTTTTTCTGCAAAGCTACAAACTCTGTTCAGTGAAGAAAAATAGTCTTTCAACAATGGTCTTGAAAAGATTAGACATCAATATGCCAAATAATGAACTTTATATAAAATGTAATACAAAATGGATTATTGATCTAATGTAATATGTAAATGTAATATGTAAAACTATGTAATGTAATCTAAATGTAATATGTAAAACTATAAAAACTTAGAAGAAAGCATAAGAGAAATCCTTTGTGATGTGGAATTAGGTAAAGATTTCTTAGCTATGACACCAAAGGCATAAACTATGAAAGGAAAAATGAGTAAACTGGATTTCATTGCAACAACAAGAAAAATACTTTGCTGTTAAGGGATTAAAAATACAAGTTACGGACCAGGAGAAATATGTATCACATATCCAGATACAAGGGCTTATATACAGAATACATAAAAAAGTCTCAAAGCTTGATACTAGAAAACAAACAATTTAAAAATATGCAAAAGACTTGAAGTGACAGTTCACAAAAAGGATATGTGGGTGGTAAAGAAACACATGGAAAGATGCTCCATGTCATTTGTCATTAAAGATATGCAAATTAAAACCACAATGAGATATCACTATATATCTCTTATATGAGTAAAATAAAAATACTGACAATACCAAGAGCTGACAAGAACATACGTCAACTTTAACGCTCATACCTGGCTTCTGGGAATACAAAATTGTGCAGCCATTTGGGAAAACAGTTTGGTAGTTTCTTATAAAGACGAACATTCACGTACCACATGACCCAGTATTCCCGTTGCTAAGTATATGAAGTGTGACAATTAAGTTTGCCAACATGTTGCAACAATGTTGCTAACCTTTTTTGATTTCAGAGGGATTATTCACTGTGAATTCTGTACCAACTGTACAAACAGTTAATCAAGTTCGCTATTTGGAAGTGCTGAAAAGGCTGCGTGAAAAATTTAGACAACCCGAACTTTTCGCCAACAATTCATGGCTCTTGCAGCACAACAATGCACCAGCTCACACAGCACTATCTGTGAGGGAGTTTTTAGCCAGTAAACAAATAACTGTATTGGAACACTCTTCCCACTCAGCTGATCTGGCCCCCAATGTCTTCTTTCTTTACGTAAAGAACGGAAATACTGAAAGGAAGATATTTTGATGACATTCCAGGTCATCAAGGGTAATACGACAACAGCTCTGATGGCCATTCCAGAAAAAGAGTTCCAAAATTGCTTTGAAGGGTGAACTAGGTGCTGGCATCAGTGCATAGCTTTTCAAGGGGAGTACTTTGAAAGCGACCGTAGTGATATTCAGCAATGAGGTAGCACTTTTTCTACGACGAGTTTGCGAACTTAATTGTCATACTTCAGAAAAAGGAGCCTGCGTTCACCCAAAACCTACTCATGAATGTTTATATCTGCTTTATTCATAATTGCCCCAAACTGGAAATGTTTCACATGTTCTTCAGCGGGTGAATGGATAAACAATCTGTGGTACAGTCATACAATGCAATGTTATTTGGATAGGGACGGGAATGAGCTATCGCCCATCTACCAGTTTGGAAGAATGTTGAAGAATTATGCTGAATGAAAGAAGCTAATTTGAAAAGGTTCTATACTGTATGAGTACTTTTTCTGACACTTTCCAGAAGTCAAACCTACAACGATCACTGTTGGTTAGGGTTGGGGATGGTGTAACTATAAAGGGGTAGCACAAGGCAGTCTGGGGGAATGATGGACTCTTCTGGCACTTGTGGTTACTCACCTCAATACGCATGTTCAAATTCATAGAGCTGTACAATAAAAAGTAAATGTTACTGCACAGGAATTTAAAAAGTAAGTGAATACAACAGGGAAAGAAATGATATGGTCATGAGGTTTTCTTTTAGCATTACAACTAAGGATTCCACGAAGGTTTGCAGAGGCTGTGTCCTGCACAAGGGTGTCTGGTCTACGCAGGGTTTACGAGGGAGGAGGGACTGAAATTCTGCCCAGACTTCTACGAAACTCTTTCTAATCCTTCCATTTGCTTGGGAAAACTTTTAAAAAGATTGTCTGCCTCCCCAAGGGTGTGCCTCTTTTAAGACAAATTTTGTTACATTTATTGGGGTGACTTTGGTTAATAAGATTATATGTTTCCGGTGTACAGTTCTGTAATACGTGATCCGTATATTGCACTGTGTGCTCACCACCCAAAGTCTACTCCCTTTCCGTCACCAGGTATCTCTTTACTCTCTTCTACCCTCACCCCTGCATCTCTTTCCCTCTGGTAACCACCATACTGTTGTCTGTTTCTGTGAGTTTTTTGTTTGTTTGTTGCTTTCTGTGCCTCTTTTTAATTCACACGAATGCATTCTTCTATCTGAGGCCCTACTAAGAACCAATAATTTTTATAGATTTTAGTGTGTGTTTAAATGTATTGTTTTAGAATTTCCAAATGGAAGGCTATTTCTTGGTTGTTCTTTTCCCCTTTTATCTTTGTTTATATCCAACCCATTCTTCAGAATTCTGATTAATTTCCACTTTTGGACTTCCTGGATTGTCTCTCACTCTACCACCCATAAACTCGGTGGACATCTGTATTCTTTTCGGTACCTTGCCTTCCATTCACTCCTTCTCCTTCTAATCTCTTTGTGATCAAGGGCCTTGTTCAATGCTCTGTGTCCTCAGCACGTAGTACAGTGATTGAGCATTCCAGATGCTCAGTCTATGTATTTCTGAATAGAAATGAATTCCTGATAAGACAATTACATTTTTTCTGTGGTTTACAATAAAAGCAAGGCTGAACTTATCTCGTTTAATTCTTGGCGGCTGGTGTCTGTCTATTAGGCACTGGCCAGAACATTAATCGGACACTTTATATTTCTATTTTGGCAAGATGTTGCTGCGATAAGACTTGGATACATGATTCTTAAGGAATTACTATGAAAAGAGGTTGTTCTCTTCTCAAGATATTTCTCTTCTCAAGAGCCTTTATTGTTAAAAATTGATTTTAATTATAGAATATTCTTTTGTTAGAAAATGTTTTAATGGTGTCAGTAAACACCATATGAATATTAAAACATGCTGAGTTTACCCTTGGGAAACAAAAACCATCTTAATTAGAATGCTCCCTGAGGTCTTGTAGTTTTTAGAGTTGTTATTATAAGTGTCTGGAAGTATAGCTTTGTGTTTCACATACACACACAATATTGTCAGTGAACAGTGACACTTGTTAAGTATCTACTATGTGTTTTTAAATATATCACCTCTTTTAACCCTTCAAAAGTTCTCTGTCATAAGGGATTGTTACCTCATTTTACAAATAAGAAAATTACATTTAGTATTTAATGGCTACCATGTTTCAGCTATGCCAGCATATGCTTGCAATATGTTATCTAAATATAATAGCATTCCCAAGACAAATTATTGATTTCCCAGTTGTACTGTTTGGAAAACTGAGGCTCGGAAGACAGAACTAACTTTTCTACGTACACAAAGCTAAAAATTGAGCTGGGACTCAAACCCTAGAGTTTTCGACACAAAATCATCAATATTTAAAACTTTCTTTACATTTGGCTTTTTTTTTTTTTACACTGAATTAGAAAACAGGTCACGAAAAATTATTATTGAATTCCAATCAGAATTTTAGAAAGTGTCCAATTATTTTGGAGAAAAATGGTAACCAATTTACTATTAACTGCCTCTGTGTACAGAGCTAAAAAACATCTAGAGTTGGAATCATTTGTTCTTAAGTAAACATACATTTTACTTAACAAGTTATGTCAAACTTAATATTTTAAATATGAGTAGTTGAGATTAAAGAACATCAAATATTTGTAACCATAACTGTATTGCAATTATAATTGTATTTTTTAGCTTTTTCTCAGGTTATAGAAGTATTTCTTTACTTGAATAAAAACACTGACCATACTAAATAGAAAGCAAGTTATGAATAAAAAATGATTAAAAACTGGCATGTGTAAAAAGAATGTTTTGTCAAACTGTTTTGAAGATTGAGTGGGTTTGTAGTTATGTTGCATGCTGTCAATGTTTTTACTAG
The DNA here is from genome assembly GCF_964194185.1 of Rhinolophus hipposideros. Lineage (NCBI taxonomy): Eukaryota > Metazoa > Chordata > Mammalia > Chiroptera > Rhinolophidae > Rhinolophus > Rhinolophus hipposideros. Next base: position 7,533,181 of record NC_138069.1, read on the forward strand.
CATACTAAAAAAGCAATTTAAACAGCTTTTTAGTAGCATGATATTTTTAGTTTTAATTGTCCCTGTTTAATGCCTTCAGGGTATGATTACATTATAACATTATTAAAATGCGTTAGCTGTAATTCCTGATTTATATACAATCAGAAAACTTTAAATGTTTTCCAGTTGTATACCAAAAGTTACCTCACGAAAATCTTTAACTGTGATTCATCCTACCTATTTTTTTTTTTAAAGTCATGACAGGTTTTTAATCTCCAAGGCAGATGAAATCATTAAACTTAATTGGTCTTTTTTTTCTTTTCTTTTTTTGCTTGCGAGCAAAGTCATAGAGCCAGCCTAAGAACTCTGATTTATCTTCTTTTACATTAACATAACAATGAGAACACCACTTTCCAGCCATGTTTGTGGTATACTGCACAGTAAAGTTCTCGTTACTGATTTACAAGAGTTAGATATGTAATCTACCACATATGGCTTTTTCAGTGTGGCACAAGAATTATGTTTTTCAGAGTTGCACTGAAATCTAAATTAAGAATTTCAAGTGGTATGTAGTATTAATAGTGTATTAATGATATATGAAAACCACAATAATGTACATTGGAGTCTGGCTTAATTTAAATTCTCCAGGGATTTGAAAGTTTAACTTTTAAATCCATCCAGTAACCTGCCCTTAAATTTTCTGATGAGAGGTAAGAAGTGAATGTGAAGTAGAATTAATCTAGAATGCAATAGCAGGAGCACAAAACTATCCTGCAGACATAAATTTTCTTAATTATTCTCCCTTCTGTACAAAAGCAACCCTTTTTATTAGCTTAATGTGGGGAAGAGGTGGGTGAACTTAATGGTGTGGTTTATTCTAAAGCTTAAAGGAAGCATGAAAACAACAAAAGCAACAACAAAACCTATTTTGGAACTGCCCTCTATGGTGACATCCTCTCCATCTCTCAGAACAGAATTTAGGAATTGGCCACCTGTACTTATCCTATATTTCACTCTCCCTCTGGACTCCCTTTCTTTCACTAAGTTTCCTAAACACTTACTTGAACAATCTTTCACCTTCTTCTTCCTGCATGATATTAATATTCCACATAAAAGCTTGCCAAAGATTTACAAGTGGTGTCTATATGTTCTTTAGTAGTTCACTGATTTTAGATACCCCCATCAGACCTTATGACAATAAAATAAAATGACTGGTTTTTCACTGTTTTATTTTCCTTTAGAAACCCATTATGAATCACACATTTCTTAAATGTGTGTATCCCCATCTGTAGTTACTTTTGTCTCAATACACATACCAAGGTCAAAAATTATACTATATTAGGTAAAGAAAATGTCTCTAGCTTTCTACAGTGTATTAAATCTTTCTCTCACAAATCCTTACCTCACTTGATTCCAAGAAAGTGATAACTTAAACTTGTCAATTAATGTTATTTTTCTTCTAGTTTAAATGACTTTATTCATATACCTTGTATTTGTTTTTGCCTTGTTTTAGCTTATACTCATTTTTTTCCCACATAGTCCCCCTAAACTCTCATTTGATCCTTTCAAGTCGCTGGGGTGATGGGCTACAAACAGCAATCAATGCTTTGACAGCCTTCAGAGATGTTAGGTCTTTGTATCTTTGCAATGAATTCCTTAGTCTGCATGACATCAGAGCTCACTTCTGGACTTGGCTGCCAGGATGCAGGTTGGGTTCAAGACAAGAATGTTGGCTTGGTCAAGGCCCTGTGACCTTCCTCTTCAACTCGTACTGCTGCTGAGGACACTGCTAATTTCAGCCATATCATCCCTGCATCGCCCACCCCTCTAGCCTCCTGTTCAGTGAGAGTCAAAGGCGGTTCAGAAATAACAGCTCTGCCTAGTCATGGTGGTATGTTCAGTAATTCTCTACTTGAGCCATCCTGTATTGGCCTGGGGTTTCCAATCCACTGTCTCCCAGAATGCCAAAAGTCTATCACTAATTTTTATCCCTTCCCACCTGCTGTCAGAGAGAAGCCTTTAGGTAACTGGGAAGACATCACCAACATGGCAATGCAAAGGAGAAATGCAAGTTAATGCACTTCAAAATTTATTATGACTGTTCTGTGCAAACCATGGTTCTACACATTGGCAATGAACAGATTGATTTCTCCATACTTTCTTTCTCTGGTGGTGCTTACATTCTGATAGGGAGATGGTCACTACCCATAATAAATAATCAGATTAATTGGTATAGTAAAAAATTAAACTGGCATAGAAAAAAATAGATCTAAATAAGAGATAACCTGGGAGTTCCAGGGTGGGGAGAAGGGTATTTAGAATTTTAAATCTGGTGATCAAGAAATGACTTAGGGAAAAAAAGTGATATTTTAAAAATATTTGAAGAAGGTCTGGGAAGAGATATCTAGGAAGAGAATGTTCCAGATAGAGTGAAAAGCCACTGAAGAGGTCTTGAGGTGAAAACATGCTCGTCACATTTGAGAAAGGACACACAAATACACACACACGCACACACACACGTCAATGTAGCTGGAGTAGAAATAACAAAGGGGATAGTTATAGGAAATTTCAGATTTTGTATTTCTTCTTTTGACCACTTTGGTAAATTGTAAAATTTATTGGCATAGTTTCTTTTATATTACCTTGATGTATTTAGGAATTGTTGAGATATTTCCAAATTCATTTTGATACTGGTAATTTGTGTTCTCTCTCTCTTATTCATGATCAGTTTACTAGGGAATTATCAATTTTTAACAATTATCTTTTACATTCACTTTATTGTTCGACAATCAATGAACAGATAAACAGTGAACAAATAATCTTTATCATTTCCTTTCTTCTATTCTCTTTTTTTAAAATTAAAGTTTATTGGGGTGACAATTGTTAGTAGGGTTTCCAGGTGGGAGTTCCTGTCCGTTCTCAGGAATTTTTTTCACTTTACCCTTCCCGAATCCTGAGAAAAGTTGGTCAGGAAATCAGGAAAATCGGCTCCTTGAACCCAGTAATACCCACAATGGGAAATAAACGTACTACTTACAATGTATCTCTTTGACATATTTCCTTTTTAATGCTAGGATTTCTGGGCGGGAATTCCCTCCTGTTCTCGGGAATTTTTTTGCTTTCCTGTTCCTGAATCTCGAGAAAAGTTGGTCGGGAAATCTGGAAAATCAGTTCCTTGAACCCAGGTGGTTGGTAGTATCGGCCGTCACTTTGTGGAAACGATTCATCATGGAGAACAGAAAACAGTTTATATCTCGGGATTCGAACAGGAAAGTGAAAAAAATTCCTGAAAACAGGTGGGAATTCCTGCCTGAAAACCCTAATTGTTAGTAAAATTACTAGATTTCAGGTGTATAATTCTGTAATACATTATCTATGTCTCACATTGTGTGTTCATCACCCAGAGTCAGTTCTCTTTCCATCACCGTATGTTAGACCCTCTTTAACCTCTTCTAGAGCCCCTCTACCCCCTTACCCTCTGAGAATCCTTAAACCATTGTCTATGTCTATAGGTTCTTGTTCCTTTATTTGTTTGTTTTGTTCTTTTGTTGTTTTCAGTTTTATATACCACATATCAGTGAAATCATATGGTTCTCTAATTTTTCTGTCTGACTTATTTCACTTAGCATTATTATCTCAAGATCCATCCATGTTGTCACAAATGGTACTATTTCATTTTTTCTTACCACTGAATAGTATTCCATTGTGTATATATACCACAACTTCTTTATCCATTCATCTATCGAAGGACATTTTGGTTGTTTCCATGTGTGGCCACCGTAAATAAAGCTGCAATGAACATTGGAGCACACATGTCTTTATGGATAACTGTTTTCAGATTTTTTGGGTAGATACCCAGGAGAGGGATTGCTAGGTCATACGGTAATTCTATTTCTTATTTTTTGAGGAAAATCTTTGATGCTCTCTTGTTTTCCGATTTCCGGGAAGGAAGTTTAACCACTGATTTTCAGTGTTGTTAAAGTTTTTCTAATATATGCTATGAATTTCCCTAAGCACTGTTGTTTCAGCCCACACATTTTTGATATGTTCTATTTTTATTATGATTATGTTTAAAATATTTTCTAATTTCCATTATGATTTATTTTTTCACTTGTGGACTATTTAGACATGCATCCTCCCATGTTTAGGTTGTTTTGGTTTTTCTAGTTATCTTTTTAGTTCTTGATTTCTTAATTATTTCTACTGTGGCTAGTGAACACACTTTGGATGATTTCCACTTTTGAAATTTGTTGAAGTTTTTTTTTTCACTTCTCAGTAGATGGTCAATTTTTATAAATGTATCATGTATACTTAAAAAGAAAACAGTGTAGAGATTCCTCAAAAAATTACAAATAGAACTACCATATGATCCAGCCATTCCCATTCTGTGTATTTGTCCAAAGCAGACAAGAACACTAGTTCTAAAAAGATACGTGCACCACTATGTTCATTGCGACGTTATTTACAATAGGCAAGATACAGAAGCAACCTAAGTATCCCTCAATGGATGAATGGATAAAGAAGATGTGATGTCTCTCTCTCTCTCTCTCACACACACACACACACACAATAGAATAGTACACAAAATGGAAGCCATAAATAAGAATGAAATCTTGCCATTTGTAATCACTTAAAGATATTATGCTAAGTGAAATAAGTCATACAGAGAAAGACAGTGATTTCACTTATATGTGGAATCCAAAACAACAAAACTAAGGAACAATCAAGAGAACAACAAACTCATAGATACAGGAACAGACTGGTGGTTACCACAGGGTAAGAGGGTTGGAGGGTGGGCTAAATGGGTGAAGGGATCAATTGTATGGTGATGGATGGTAACTAGACTTTTGGTGGTGATCACTTTGTAGCATATATAGACGTCAAGTTACAATGTGCAATTGAAATGTATATAATGTTATATATCAATTTTACCTTAATAAAAAAAAGAATGAATTTTGTTATTGGGTGAAGTGTTCTATTATGTCAATTAAGACATACTTGCTAGATTTTGTTAAAATATATAGGTCCTTAGTGAATTTTTTTTATGGTTGTTCTATGTGCTATTAAAAGAGACATGTTAGGGATGGCCGGTTAGCTCAGCTGTTTGGAGCGTGGTGCTAATAACACCAAAGTTGCCAGTTCGATCCCCTCGTTGGCTACTGTGAGCTGCGCCCTCCTTAAAAAAAGAGACATGTTAAAGTCTTCCAGTTTAGTTGTGGATTTGTCTATTTCTCTTAATTCTATTTATTTTTTGAGGATTACTTATTGTATAAATACCAATAGAGAATTTTGATGTCTTCTTGATGGAGTGTGATCCTTTTTTTTTTTTTAATTAATTTTATTGGGGTGACAATTGTTAGTAAATTTACATAGATTTCAGGTGTACAATTCTGTATTACATCGTCTATAAATCCCATTGTGTGTTCACCACCCAGAGTCAGTTCTCCTTCCATCACCATATATTTGATACCCTTTACCCTCATCACCCACCCCCCACCCCCTTACCCTCTGGTAACCACTAAATTATTGTCTGTGTCTATGAGTTTTTGTTTCTCATTTGTTTGTCTTGTTCTTTTTGGTTTATATACCACATATCAGTGAAATCATAGGGTTCTATGCTTTTTCTGTCTGACTTATTTCACTTAGCATTATTCTCTCGAGATCCATCCATGTTGTCACAAATGCTCCTATATCATGTTTCCTTAACGCCGAATAGTATTCCATTGTGTATATGTACCACAACTTCTTTATCCATTCATCTATCGAAGGACATTTTGGTTGTTTCCATGTCTTGGCCACCGTAAACAAAGCTGCAATGAACATTGGCGTACACGTGTCTCTATAGAGAAATGCTTTTATATTTTTGGGTAGATACCCAGGAGAGCGATTGCTGGGTCATATGGTAATTCTATTCGTAATTTCTTGAGGAACCTCCACACTGCCTTCCATAGTGGTTGCACCAGTCTGCATTCCCACCAACAGTGTATGAGGGTTCCTTTTTCTCCACAGCCTCTCCAACACTTGTTACTATTTGTTTTGTTGATGAAAGCCATTCTGACTGGGGTGAGGTGATATCTCATTGTGGTTTTCATTTGCATTTCTCTGATGATTAGCGATGTTGAGCATTTTTTCATATGTCTATTTGCCATTTGTATATCCTCTTTGGAGAAATGTCTCTTCAGGTCCTCTGTCCATTTTTCAATTGGGTTGTTTGTTTTTTTGTTGTTGAGTTTCATGAGTTCCTTGTATATTTTGGATATTAGCCCCTTATCAGAGGAACTGTTTGCGAAAATCTTCTCCCATTCAGTTGGTTGCCTCATTATTTTGTCAATAGTTTCTTTTGCTGTGCAGAAGCTTTTCAGTTTCATATAATCCCATTTGTTTATTTTAGTTTTTACTTCCATTGCCTTTGGAGTGGAGTGTGATCCTTTTATCACAAGAATATCCCTCATTATCTCTCCTTATCCTTGTGGCTTAAATTCAATGTGTCTTATTTTGTGTGTTTATAATATTTATATTGTCACCCTTGCTCTGTTTTGGTTAATGTTTGAATATTATATCTTTTTCTGTTCTTTTGCTTTTAACCTACCTATGACCTTATATTTAAAGTATATTACTTCTAAGCAGAATAGAATTGGGGTTTATGTTTTTTTTACCCAGTTTTATAATCTTAGTTTTGACTTAGCGTAGTCTTTTTTATTTAATGAAATTTTTAGCATGAAATGCTATCTTTCTGTTTGTTTCCTATTTGATGTTATTTCATGTTTTTTTATCCTTACTTGCATTTTAAAATAGACAAATCCAATATTTGTATGCCATTTTCTATATACAATTATTGGTTATGTATTAGTTTACTATACTTTTGCATTTATCTTATATATATGACATGTATCCCTTTATCACTCTCCTGACATTGCTAGAACTTTTGAACACTTGAACTCTATTTGGTCACATATATTTTGGGTCCCTATATTTTATTTTATTTTTTCTCTTTTTTTATTTTTTGTTTTTTAAAATTTATTAGTTTCAGGTGTACAAGACAAGGTAATACTTAGACATTCATCATTTATATCCCTCACACTGTGAACCCCCTACCCCCATCCACAATACCTCCGACCTCACACCGAGCCATTGAAGACATTAAAATTAGTGTTTTGTGTATTTAACATTTGTTTATAGTTACCCATCTACTTACTCTTTCTAGTGTTCTCGGTCTCCTCCTTCATTTCCACGTTTTCGTCTGGGATCTTTTCTTCTGCTTGAAGAAATTTCTTTAACATTTCTTTATACTGGTATTTTGATATCATGATCATTGGTTTCTTTCTTTAATTTGGGAAAACATGCCTTTGGATTGTGGTGGTCCAGTGAATGTGAATTTCAAGCTCCCAATCTTTATGTTAAAAATGTCTTTATTTCGTTATAACTTTTCTCTGTAGTTCTTATGTTGGTGGCCTCCCTCTCACAGTATACTACTTTTTCCATTTGTTTTTAGTTTTTATTTGTGAGCTCATCATCAGTGGGAATTTACTGCTTGCTGAGATGCTAAAGTGTTTTATCATAGTGAAAATTTGTTTGTTTTTACTGAACTGAAATGGATTTCCCCAGTGTAGGACCAATTTGTACATTATTTTCATGGATTAGTATTTGTGTTTGAATCTTAGTTCCTTATTCACTAATACCTGTCCCTGAGATATTTTGAAACACACCCATTATTTAATAAGACTGATATCTTATCTGATACCCAGGTTGTGACATCAGTAACTCATGACCTTATCATTCCAGATCTGAATTTTTTAAAAGCTTTATTCTTGTACTTGGGAATTCTTTTTCCTTCAAGCTTAACTATACATTAAAATTTATGTACATTACATGTTATTTGGCATGTCTATATATTTTTTTCAAAAGGAGGCTCTGTCTACCATGATGCAGGAACACATAAACAACATTTTAGTGCCTATACAATATTCTGCCTTATCTGACTCTAGAGATTCACTATACATTTATTAAACTAATATCTTTTCTTTTTGTTACAAGTCACTTTTTCCTTAATGTTCATAAAAACTGTACTGTTAAGAATGCTATAGGTTATGTAAACATTTAAGAGAATCGGGAAGCCTGTTTTAAAAACACATTTATAACTATACTGATATTAAACTCATAACTTGTCTAGTTGTACTTTTATATTACTGGATCATCATCTTGCCTTTTAATGGAACATAGACAGATAAGTAGCAAACTAGTAAGGCAAATTATTGTTTTCAATTTGAATGTAATCATGTAAATGGGTTTCATATTATCTGGGCACAATCATTAATCATCCTACATATTTTTGTCTAGTTAGTGGATAAAATACATTTTGATTTCTCAAAATTATATTTTTATTTAAGGCCCTGCATTGAATCACATTTTATATTAATATTTGTTTCAGGGAATTTCTCTATGTAATTTCTTTAACACACCCCTTCTTGAGGATGTACTAAGTACGGCGTTGATGCAGACATGTGCTAACTACATGGCTTGCACCTTTAAAGAACCCAAACTACCATCTAAGAGTAACATCAGCTCTCGCAACCATCTCCTTACCCTTTTTCCTGCTTAGTCCTTTGTTCAGGAGTCCCCACACCCTCCCAATTTCCACTCAGTGGAAACCTCTGGCTGACCTCTGCCCACTCAATGATACTGCCAAACTGTTTCCTTCTCTAAAACCCTTTCCAGCTTTGATTTTTCCCTGTCTGTCTCTTCTTTTATTCTCACATAATATCCTATGTACATCTTTAAGTCTTAATGATCACATTTTAAAATGAGTATTTGTGGCTCACGCTTCTGAAGGCGTGATCAGCATGTATTCATCTTTGGACCTTTGGTACTTATCACATATAACATTACTTGTTCCATGAGGCCCCCAAGTAATAGTGGCAATCATAGGTAAATAACACATATGGTACAATCATAGCATAAATAAGTGAACTAAGACTGTGCCAGGATTTTGTGTTAGGAGAACAAGTATTTTGAACTCAGGTAGTCTAGCCAGTGGTGAAAAACAACAGTTCTGGGGCTGAATCACTTACTTTTGTTAGGATACATCCATCTGAATACATAAAAACTCTGATTTGCCAGTTAGTCCATTGTTGTAACATGCATTTTAGGGGTCTCTAATCATCTTAATAAGGTATATCATATCACATCCAACTATACGATGTGTGTTTTGTTTTCTTTGTGTGTGTGTGTGTGTGTGTTTTGTTTTCAATGAGAGATTCTGTTGACTCCCAGTGTGTGCTTTGATTCATTTGTAGGTGAAAAATTATAGGTTATTTTGATTTCCTTTGTATTTCCAGAATTTTTTATATTAAAAGAGTGCTTTAAAAAGGGTCTGTACTACATCCATCTTTAAATAACAGCTGTATTAAATCCTTTTTCCTCCTAACCTCTACCCCTTATTATAATAAGAAACATGTGAGCTTTGGAAGGGAACTGAAAAGCATGGTCTTTTAAGCAGAATAATGCAAGTCATTTAAATTAGTCATGGTTACAATCATTCTCCATAACTTTCAAGTCAAAGAAAATCTTCTTGGTGTGCCAAATGAAAGAACAATGAAATTCAAATTTATCAAAGTCTTAGTCAAAGATTCAGGCCTTACACTTAAATAAAAGGAGATTAGGAATAGAGGGTCATTTTTGGTTGTCAAATTACACCCTGGTCTGTAAGAGATTCTATTAATTACTATTTAAATTTCATAGACATGATTATCATTTTTACAACTTTAATTTTCTCATTATAAACACTTACATGAATTTGAAAAATGGGAAAAGAGGGAAAAAATTACCTACAATCTCTCCACATAATACAATTGCTATTAGCTAGTTAACATATTTATGTAGTAGTTTTGTTCTGCTATGAAAATGTGGTTGTATAGATTTTTTTAATAGTTGTAATCATATGTCTATGTCAATATGTCTATGTCAATAATTCTTGAATTATATTTATAATATATATCTTATATATTATTAATTAATATTTATCACCATGATTTTTTACATGACTACACAATATTCACTGATTTCCCATAACCTTGTTGAGAAATCGAGTGCTCCCAGAGAGGTGTTCATTCTTTCATTCTGTTCATTCTTTCCCTTCCCCTATAGCACACGCTGGTGCCAGGCAGATACCAAAATTGCATTTCTCTTGCTTCTCGCTGCTGCTTCTAAATGAAATCTCTCCTGCCTCATATAAAAACTCTTCATTTGAAGCTGAAGCTCCTGAGCTTTACAGTCTTATCCCTCATTGTCACTGTGATTGATTTATCTCCTTGATTCTCACTCACATGTCCTGTGAATATTGGCCACCTTTCCTGAGTTAATTGTGATTACGTGCAGTTTAATGCTTGTATAATCAGCCCACCAACACTACTTAATAATTCTTTGACCTCATTCTTGATGATTTCTATCTCTTCCCTTTTCTACTCTTGTGGCAATACCTAATCATGTCATGAAACTTGACTTCTGAAATATATGAGGGGTTCCTCAATCCCAACCTCTTACCACAATTTCTAATACTTTTTTGAGAAGTGTCTACTCTTTTTCTTCATTTGATGACTCCATTCTCCTGATCACTGTATTCTGTTTTCCAAATTATCAGGTTCCCTTTGACCCTACTTTTTCACTTATCTAGCATAGAGCCCTACAAGTTCTGTTCCTTCTTTTCACTCTCAGTTTGATTGACAACTCTTATACCCTTTGATTCTTCCTTTATACCTGATCTACAAAACCTCAACCCAAATTTAATTCAAATATCACTTTTCTCTGCTTCAGCCATTAGGTTGACTATCACTCAACTGGGTGTATTAATGCTCCTCCAGGCTCATGCTCTCCATCCTCAGCTGAACCATGTGTTTCTGACCCATGTACATTAAGTATTTCACTAGTACTTAATCAGCTGTCTTTTCCTTTTCTCTCAGCTTCTCTATTCTAACCTTTCATTTCTTTTCCAAAAAATATTATCTAACTCCCATCCACCTTTGACCCATGCATCAGATAACGTTGCCTTCTTTTTCACTTAGAAGCACAAGAATATCAGAAAGTAATTCCTTAACTTAACAGGCTATAACTATGAAAGTCCTACAGCAAACATTCTATTGTGAGACTGTAAACAATATAGAAATATAGAAGAGAAAGAATAATATAGAAGGGATAAGAACTGGAAACAAGTGACATTATTGGGGGGTCATATATGAAGGGGTATAGTAGAAGAAATGTAAAACTTATTAAAGTGAGTAAATTTGATATGTACTGGCCCATGGAGCAAAGTGATATACGAAATGGTGAGAAGCCACATTAACTGAATTTAAAATCTCTATATGGTGATGGATTATTTTAGTTGTGCTGAAAGAAGTGAAATAGATGGGTGTCCTAAGGGAAATTTTGTACCAAACAATGGTCATTGGCATGCTGAGCTTAATTTATTATTAATTTAGTATTTTTGTGGGACATTTAATCCCAAATTATATCTTTAAAAATTTTTTAAGTGCTCAAGAGAATTTTAATACTCTATTAATAGGAGATACATTTCTTTCACCTTCCTTCCCTCCCTTCTTTCTGTCTTCTTCCTGTTTTCAATTATGACACAAGTTAAATTAACTCCCAAGTCTTTCTTTTCCGTTTTTGATTGTATTGATAAGTACGTGACTTAGCTCTCTTAAAATTCTTGTTATGTTTAAGAATTTTAAGTTTTTATTTCATTTGTTGTTTAAGAGAACAAGATAAAGAATGTTTTCTCTTTCTTCTCTTCTCTCTTCCCCAACCCCTCTGTTTATCACTACCTCAGTTTTTCCTTCTTATTTTATTTTGATTTAACCCTGAAGTAAGTTCAGTTGCCTTAATAAGCCAAAGTAGGGCTTGTAATGTCTATTCATCCATTATCCGTCCATCCACCTATCCATTCATAAAGAAGTCATTTCATCTTTTTGTAGATTTCATCTGTTTGTAGATTTAAGTTCTATAAAATCTTAATTTCTAAATATATAGAGAAAATAACGTCTATATGTATATTTCCTCTCTTAGCTGTTTTATCCTATAATTCTGTTTTTAAAATAATATGTTTATACTACATTTTGCTTAAAGAATATAGCTCATTTCCTTGGTAGGCCAGTGAATACCAGGCATTGACATTCTGCATGAAGGTTTGAATGTGTAGTTGAGGAATTCGGATATACTTTCAGCTAATTTTCATTTTCAACCTTCCTGCAAGGCCTCTCCTTAAACCTTGTATGCCTTTGTCTTAAACCCCTCCCTGGGGGTTCTACCACTCTCATAAAATCCTTCTCTCCTGTCACTTTGGCTGTGGCTTCACTGAATCAATTACTATCCTTCATCAATCTTCTATGTTTCCCAAACATTGGCAAAGTGATTTATTCTTTTGTTTAAACTTAATGATTCCCTACCATTTCCTTTTTAAGTTTTTGGAGACAGGAGAAAACTCATAGGCAGTCAGGTAACCAGCAACTTTGCACTAAATTGTTATCAGAAGCAAAATAAATGTTGGCTGGTAAATGGATTCAAAGTTGAGTTCAAATCCCCATTCTATCATATTTAGTAGTCATGTGGTTTTTGGCAAATCATTTTGCCCATCAAGACCTTAATATTTTAATAAAATAAGATTAAATTTATTTTATAAGGATATGAGAATTAGAGAATATACAATGAATTCAATAAATACTAGATATTATTTTAATGACTTCTTATTAGAAATGCATTAAAACTCTTAGAAGATTACAATCCCTTTTGTTAAATGATATCTTCAGGGATTTATCTCAATTGGTAAATAGTACATAAGTCTTTAACTAAACAGTATCAATGATTTCAGATATTATCATCTTTACTGATAATTTAAACCAAAAGATCAAATATCTTGCTGAAAGTTTTATCTTAAACAATATTTCAATATCATATGCTCTGCAGTCGGGCCATGTTATTAGCCTACAAATTTTCAGAGGAAACATTTTCAATTTTTCAAGTATTACAGTTTTTATGTCCTATTAGTTAAAATAATGTTTTACAAAATTAAACTTCAAAATTTTATTAACTGAAAATAGAAATGTATGTTCAAGGATGTTCTATATGTACTTTATTTTATTTTAAGCTTTTTCTTTGAAACTAGGTTCTTCACAAGAATTGAAAAATATCTTAACATAATCATTGCTTTTTAAATTTACATTTCTAAGTTGTAACTATTCATTTATCTTCAATGACAATGAAAAGTAGTATTTATAAAGTGCATTCTTATAGTATGCCCTTTGAGAATTGGATAACTGATAAAATAATTTCAGCTAACATATAAAATTGAAAAGAATATTAACGCTTTATTGAGTGACTTACCCATATGCATTTTCCCCTAAAATTCCATTTACAAGGGTTAGATACCAAATTTAACATTGACATATTTTTTATTTCTTAACTTTTTGTTTGTTCTATTAACACCTAGCATAAATATTTACATTTTAATTCTGACACATCACAATTAGTGTTTGTATTTTTCTAGGTATCGCTTACTTGAGTGGAATGTGTAGTGAAAAGAGAAAATGTATTATTGCTGAAGACAATGGCCTGAATCTGGCATTTACAATTGCTCATGAAATGGGTCACAAGTAAGTAACAATTCTGGCTATTCTGGCATATTAGCATATAACCTTATAATTTGAGTTATTGAATTACTTGCTTATTTTTCTTTATTTCTTTGAGCTCAAGTTTTTGAAAACTTAGGGGAACAAAAAGAGGTGGAGAAGATCATCTAAATTTAAAGAGTGTCTTCTGAATGTTGTAACCATTCCTGATAGTTTCAATAACATTTTATTACATTATTAAAATCCTTATCAGGACAATCATTGCATGGCACATGATTGATTTCACTACACATTTTCAAGTGAAAAAAATATTGAAATAATTGTGACACTGCAAAGCTATGTATTATTTAAACATCCAAGGAAAATACTTCATGCAAGTGAAAATACTTGTGTCCTGTAACAGTACGATGCTTGTCACTACCCAACACAGAGTGAAACAATTCATCTGCATGGTTTAGGAGTAATGAAATTGGAAGAAAAGTAAACTGGACACACAATTTATATGTAATGCACATTAACTATATCTCAGGCACAACAACCTAAGCACTTTACATAGATTAGTTCATTTAAAACCTACAAAAAGCAAGGATCTCATTTTAATATTAATAGTGCATCAATAATTAGTAATAATGGGGCCGGCCCGGTGGCTCAGGCGGTTAGAGCTCCGTGCTCCTAACTCTGAAGGCTGCTGGTTCGATTCCCACATGGGCCAGTGGGCTCTCAACCACAAGGTTGCCAGTTCAATTCCTGGAGTCCCGCAAAGGATGGTGGGCTGCGCCCTGTGACTAAGATTGAACACGGCACCTTGAGCAGAGCTGCCGCTGAGCACCTGGCTGGTTCAGTTGGTTGGAGCCGCGTCCTCTCAACCACAAGGTTGCCGGTTTGACTCCCGCAAGGGATGGTGGGCTGCGCCCCCTGCAACTAGCAACGGGCAACTGGACCTGTAGCTGAGCTGCGCCCTCCACAACTAAGACTGAAAGGACAACCACTTGACTTGGGGAAAAAAAGGTCCTGGAAGTACACACTGTTCCCCAATAAAGTCCTGTTCTCCTTCCCCAATAAAATCTTTAACAACAACAAAAAAATTTAGTAATAGTTACACTTATATAGCACCTACTATGTGCCAGGCATATTTCTACATGCTTTATATATCCTTACATTTTTGTGTGGTAGTGCTGTTAGAGTACCCATCTTACATGGGAGAAAACTGGAGTATAGAGAAGTTAATTTACCAACCCCACCACCAAAGTTATAAAAATACTAAGTGTTGGAAGAAAGATATGAACTCAAGTCATCTAACTAGGTCATACTATTTTGAATTTCTTCATTAAGTTTTCTGCTACCTTTGGGCCTTAGATACCTCATCAATAAAATGGGGATAATGCATGTGTTATTAGGTTGGTTCTGGATTCCAATTACATAAGAACTATGCACATATTTACAGGCAGTATATTCTCGTTGAAATACTGTGGGTTAGGGAATCAGACTTAGTGTTGACTGGTTTCTCTACATGGTAGTAGCATCAGCCATACAGATGAGAAGTATTTTAATTGGACTCAGATTTAGTCAGGTTTTTCTCAGGGAGGTGATCTTTATGGAAGCTTCTTTGGTCAAAGACATATTTAGTTTGGCTGGCAGTGTTTTAAAACTTGAATTAGCTGCCAACATTAAAAAGTAGAAATTTGACATAAAAATCAAATTTCCAGACCTAGTAACGCTAGAATCACAGTCCCATACGGCAGTAATTCCTGGGAGCTGAGTAGCATCTATACCCTGGAGACTGGGCCCATCTTTCCCAGCCCATCACAGGCTATAACGTTCTAGTATCATACACTCAGCTCACTTCATTTTCATTATATGCCTGGACTTTGTAGACTATTGAGTAAAGTTAAGTTGGCAGTGAAATTTGATTGGTATCAGAAAGCTTAGAAGATAATTTATCAGAAAGCTTAGGAGACAACAGTGTTTGATTTTAAAAAAAAATCCTTTTTGTTCAAGTAGACTGAAGTACAGGAAAATGATCAAGTCATAATTATACAGCTCAATGAGTTATCAAAAATTGAATATATCCATGTGCCCATAACCTAGTCCAAGAAATAGGACATTATCAACAGTGATTGATTTTTGAGGTCAGTTTTTATATGTGTGGCTAGACTTTCACTTTCTCCTGTGCAGACTTAGAGTCTTTAGTCGAGTTCTCTAGAATACAAGTTTGTTATTCAAAAAAGAAAGCAAAACAATAAATATATAAATAAATACACATTAAAGTCATCATCCTTTAAGGAAAGTATGCAGTGCAATCACCTCATTTAATATTGCACTGCAGAAATGATAGGATTTATAATCTTAATTCCGATACAATTTTTATAGATAATTTTAGTTTAATCATACTAGGAAAAACAACATGCATAATTTGAATGAAGAATGTTGAGAATAATGTTTAAAGGGAAGATAAAGTTACTCCTGTAAAATTTTAAGACAATAAATGCAAATTAATCCTAAACATAATTCTTCTAAAATAAATGTTTCAAATTATAATTTTCACTCTTTAGCTATGTGTTAATAGCTTGATATATAAGCCATCTGAGTACATTTTAATGAAATGGATGTTAAATAATTTTGTTAAATACCCTAAATAGTAGAAAGTTCACTTAGAGAAGTTCATTTACTTTTTAAAAGCAGATAAGTAAAATTACTTTCTTCAATCTGTTGTATTCTAAAATGTAAGAAAAGCACTAATTCAAAGAAGCAACCACAATACATGTTACTTTATGAACATGTAAAGGCTTGGTCAAGAACCTACAACTACTTAAACAAAAAACTAAATGATATGATTTAAGGAAAGGGCACTTCAGCTTTATGTAGTAGAAACATTGGTTTATGATCAGGAACTCAGGTTGGAATGGTGAAAATGGTAGTAAAGTATTATTTTATTTGACTTTTATAGAGCTGTACCCAAAATCAATAGAGATATGCCAAAGGTATGTGTAATGTTTGATGGATTAAGACCAGCAGGACATGTGATATATGTTGAACTACTTTGTTGCTGAAAGTTCTCCTTATTTACAAGCACTATTTGTCTTGAAAGTAGAGACTAGTGTTTTCCTGATGCTAGAGAGGGAGACACCAGAGGGAGAATAACGGTGTCTTTATAAAGAACAAACAGACAGGAGAGAGTTCATCTGTTAAATTAGATCATCATCATCCAGTGTAAGACATAAAGCACAAAGAAAGAAAACTGTAGGAAGAGGAAATTTTAAAAATGTGTATCTATATATAGCCTCTTATATAGGGAAAGTTTTCATAGTTATTAGATAATTACATCTGTGGATCCTGTGTACGTACACAGACACACACACACACACACACATCAATAGAGCTATTTTCTTTTATTTATTTTTATTTTTTTAAATACTTGTTTTAGTTTTTAATTACAGTTGATATACAATAGGACATTAGTTTCAGGTGTATAACAGTGATTAGACATTTGTATAACTTACGAAGTGATCACCCCAATAAATCTAGTACCCATCTGATACCATATATAGTTATTACAATATTACTGACTATATTCCTTATGCTATACCCTTCATCCCCATGACTATTTTGTGACTACCAATTTGCACTTCTTAATCCCTTCACCTTTTTCACCCTGCCCCTAGACCCTCTCCCATCTTTTACCCCAACAAATCTAGTATCCAATAGAGTTATATTTAATTAGAGGTGTAATGAAGAGTCAGCTACTTAAGTAAAACTATTAAATTCTTATTGTTTTTTTTTCTGTTTGGGTTTCTTTCTCTTTTTTCTTTTTTTGGTTATAACTTCTTCCCATATAGGTCCTAATATAGGCAGAAAATGGATCATATAATTCTGCAACCCACAATTTTAGAATGGCAGAATGATCCCATTTAGATTTGTCAATTTAAGAATACCTTTGTAATCACACATGAGATGTTTTTAAACTGATTTGGGGTGAGTATACTTATGTTTGTTGCCTTGAATTTGATTTCTAGAAAATCCCAGAGCAACACCACATATAGCTGGAAAAATCTGTATGGACCACTTGACTCTTGGGATGAGAATTTAAGCAATTGAAGAGAACAAAAAAATTCCGTCTTTGACTATTACAAAGGAATCTTAAATAATGTCAGCAAAAATATATTGAATTTTTCCTTTGGGAAATTGATAATTTAAAAAAATCTTATATATAATTATATACAAAGTGTAGGTTAGAATTCATAGTAAGAAAGGAGCAATAAATGGTTTATACCAATGTTTTATGTTTCCCTTTCAAAATTATTTTTCCTTTTAAACAATAGGTCAGGGGAGTGATTATTTTTCTTATAACCAAAACATTTCAAGAATGGAATTTTTATTGGTATTGTTTTTATGCTTATGAAATATGAATGCGATCTTTATTAATTTACTGTGACAAAGGCTGAAACTTTATTTTTATAAATAAAAGTATTTTAGGTAACTGTTCATGTATTTGACAGGGTTTGTTCAGTGCATACGTATACACATATTTACTACATTTTATATATTTTAGATGATCTTTATGAACAACAACCTGTTTGATTTCAAGCCATAATTTATTATTAATATATTATCTGTGGTTGGGGGCCAGGTTCAGTGATTTGCTAAAGGACTCACAAAGCTCAGCAAAGCTGTTTTACTCACAGTGGTAGTTTATTACAATGAAAGGATATAGATTAAAATCAGCAGAGGAAAAAGGCACATAAGGCAGGGTCCAGGAGACACCTGACACAAGCCTTCCCTTGTCCTCTCCCATTGGAGTTGTGCAGACAGTGCTTAATTTTCTCAGCAATACTGTATGAAAAATACACAGCTTATTGCAACCAGAGAAGCTAACCTGAGTCTTGGTATCCAGGGTTTTTACTGGAGTTTGGTCATGTGGCTGTGTCTGACCACCCATAAGACAGACCTTCAGTCTCCATCCCCTTCAAAGGTCAAGCTCGTCCAAGTCCCCTCACCACCAATCACATTGTATCAACTGTTTGGCATGTCCCAGGGCCCCCAGGTAAACAGAGATATTCTTATCAGGCAGGATATTCCAGAGGCTTAGAAGTTGCCTCCCAGGAGCTGGATGAGGACCAGACCTTTCTTTGGAACAGTGCAGGTTTTGGACCACCCAAACTTGCAGAGTTAACTCTTTACTGCACAATTACACAATATTTTTAAAGTCTTAAAAAATACTTTTATTAGGTTGCTAAAGGCTACCTAGCAAAAAATAATGCCTTCTTTTAACAGCAGGCATTGCACTAAATACTGTGTATTCATGTCTAATCCAATCTCACAAAAATTTTGAATTGAGTATGGCTATTATCATCTTTTTGCAGAGGAGGAAACTGAAGCTAAGAGAGATTAATTTTTCAGGGGTTCTTTTGATATGAAGAGCATACTTTTCCTATCAAATATACTGTTAAGATTTTCTTTCAGTTAACTTAATCTTGTTTTTTAATGTTTTTGATCTACAGATAGTTTTTAGTTGTCAAATCTCATATTGTCTTTTATTATTTATAGTTTTTTTTGCAGTTAGAAGTGCTTCCTCATTCTAAAATTAGGTAAACATATTTTTGTCTAGTTGTTTTACATTTTCTTCTCTCTCTCTCATTTTCTTTCTCTCTAGCCGTTTAACACCAGAAGTCCATCTAGAACGTACTTTAGTGTATGTAATAAAGTTCTCTCCATTAAATTTGATTTTCTCATTAACTGCTCAGTAAATGATCTTACTTTTCTCAAAATGTGGTTTGTGATAAGGAGCAATGCCAGAATATATATAGTACATTTCTTGCTTCATTGAAAAAGTCTTGAAATGAAAAAAAAAAGTTAGCTGAACTAAACTGTGTGCTTAGTGATGTACCTGATTTACCTTCTATGCCAGCTACTTATCTAGATGCAAATCTGTAAAAAGGAATTTGCCTAATGGAGCCCAGGGCATAGACCACACGCTGAGTAGCCCTGCCCCCTAACACTTATTAATGCTGAGTCAGTATTGCATAGGATGTCTAGCCAGCATTCTTTTTATTTTAGCCTGAAAGGTGGTCTGTGCATGGATCATATAGCTCTGTCTTTATATATTTATGAAGTACTTTTAGACATAAATCCTGGATGAAATCCATTGCAAATAGTAAAAGTTGTTCTTTTATACAGGTATTTTGTGGGGTTTTAGATTGTTATATAAATATAAAAGTATATTCACACCATACACACCACATATGGCATATCTATGGTATATATTTATACTTTTTGTTTTATATATGTTATATATTATACATCTCACATCCTTTTTTCTTTAGGACCACAAATAAATTCAGTCATCCGTGAATTCCAACCAAAAGTAAAATAACCCCTTTAATATTGCAGAAGCTTTTGCTAAAATTTAACATCAGGTCTTGGATATTATAAAATATGTAAAATATCAGGGAAATAATAATTTTGAAAGTGATTGTTAATAACATAATCCTGTGAGTATTTTTCTGACCTTTCTAAATCTGGAGATGTATTGGACAGCAAAACTTTCCTGGCTTAGCATTGAGGCCAAAGACTTATGCTCCTACATGAAAAAGGAAGGCAAGAATATTAGCTTTATTTTAGAGATGATGATTGCCAAAGCTCATAGAGCTCATAACCTGAGTGAATGTTCAAATTCAAGTCTATCCAAATCTAAAGTGCATATTATTAATTACTTCAGGAATACCGAAGGGTACTTCTAATTAACCTTACTCAGCGTACTACTGGGCTGGTCTGTATTATCTGCTGCACCTATTTCTTCCACTATACTTCAGACTATGCTTCCTTTCTTTCTCAGCACTAGAATTTTTACAGTGTTTCTAGTGTACCATGGTTCCTCACACTGTAGGATATTGTCACAGGCCACTCCTTCTGTCTAGAATACTCTTACTTTCCAGCTTTGAGTAATTGTCTCCTGCTGCTCATAATTCATATAGCATATCAACCATTTCTTGCAGTATGTGTTCTGTGTAGGTCAGTCACTATATTATATATGGAAGAACATCATTGCTTTATAAATTTACATTATTTATCTATTAGATACATAATTCATAGTCTGTAAGCACTAAGAGGGAGTGAACCATGCCTATGTTTGATTATCATGGGATTTCGAATGCATTTCACAGTGGTTGGTTCATATTAGACATTCAATAAATAGGGATTAAATAAATGAATGCTTTAATATAGTAATTAGTAAAATATTCTTATGCATAGAACATCCATGGAAATTTATTAGAGAAATACATACATTACAAGCATGCTTTTGAAAAACACATAGGTCAAAGAAAGAATCATTAGGGAAGCTAGACTATTCTCAGGTTTAAACAATAACAAATATACTATTTAGCAACTTTATAGCATCCAGATAGAGCAACAGATAGAGGAAAATAAGTAGTTTTAAGTACACGTAAAAATTGATTGAGGAAATAAATAATCTAAATCTTAAAATTAAGAAGTTAGAAAACTAAAAATAAAGGTAAGGAAATTAGAAAGAAATCAGAAAAACTAGGAAATAATAAAAGAGAAAAATGCAATAATAATAATTAGATCTATTAAGTGCAAATAAAGTAGACCAAATTATTGAAGATACTGATACATGGACTACTTTAGTGGCAAAAAAATTAAAAACAGATGAAATAGAAAAATTTGAAGAAAATGTAAGAACATAAAGCTCTATAACCATTTAAAGAAATTGAATCAGCACTTTAAGACCTTCCCCCCAAAAATACCAGGTTCAGGTATAGGAATAGATTCAAACAATAAATAATACTAATATTAATCTAATTTTTCTAGAAAATGAACATTCTCCAAGTCATTTGAGTCTAGTATTATTGTAATATAAAAATCTAAAAAGGGCAAATATGAGGGTGGAAATTACAGTCATTTTTTTTATCTGAGAATGATGCAAAAGTGACAAGGAAGCATTTTCTTTCTTTTATTTTTTTAAATTGGGGGATATTGGGGAACAGTGTGTTTCTCCAGGGCCCATCAGCTCCAAGTTAAGTCACTGTCCTTCAATCTAGTTGTGGAGGGCGCAGCTCAGCTCCAAGTCCAGTCCAAATGAGCCATCCAGTCTCCCCTCCGGGGGCTCAGCGAGCTGGAGGGCACAGCTCACTGGCCCATGTGGGAATTGAACCAGCAACCGTGTCGTTCAGAGTCCATGCTCTAACCAACTGAGCTGTCCAGCTGTCCAGGAAACATTTTCAAAATAAAGCAGTCATGTATAAACAAAGGTAATATACAAGGGAATAGAGTTGACTTTCTATCAGGATGGCAAAGGTCAATTATCATTTAAAAAACTTAATCCCCACATTAACAGATTAAAGATAAAAACTACATTCTCTTAGTAGAAACAGAAAAAAATCCAATAAAATAAAATTTACTCACGTATATTACCAAAACCAATAGGAAACGTTATTCTTAGTGGTGAAATACTAGAAACATCCTCTACAAAATTAAGAAAACAACAAAGATCTCAGTACACCTGCTTCTATATGTGTGATGGGAATACAAACAAGTGCAGCATGTTGGAAAAATAAATAAAAAGTGTAGGGATGAGAATAGAAGACACAAAGCTATTTTAATTTGCAAATATGATTGCCTATATAAAAACATGATAGAATGTACAAGTAAAATATGGAATTAATTGATGAGTTTAGTAAGATTATTGGATATATGACAGATATACAAAAATCAGATGTCAACACAGAAAAAAATAATATTTTTAAAAGGATACTATTTACTATAACAATAGAAAACACAAAGTACTTAGGAATAAATCCAATGAAATAGGGAAAGTATATACCCTTTAAAATTCATTAAATTAAACCTTTATCAACGAAAATATGTCATGTTTGTAAATAAAGACAATAACTTACAGCTGTCAATTCTGTTGTAAATGATTTAGAGGGAGGTTCATGAAAATTCTAATAAATATGCCGTCACAGCTTTTCTTATGGAAATTGGCAAAGTATTTCCAAAATTTGTGTATAAATCCAAATTGCCAAAATAGTCTTGGAGAAAGAATAGATGAAGGTCGAGGCAAAGATAGAGGAAGATGAGGAAGAGAATGATGTGGGAATCTTGCTCTAACAGAAATCAAGACCTATTATGATACTATGGGAACTAAGACATTTTGATATTTATGCAGATATGGTCAGAATAAAAGAATAAAATACAGTCATAAACAGGTCCATGTGTATATGAAAACATGATGTCTGACCATGGATTGTAAATCAGTAGAGAAGAAAGTTGACTATTCAGAAAAATGTGATGGTTTTCTGCATGTATTTAAATGAAATTAAATACCTTCATATGATTTCTAAAAATCAATTCTGGGTAAAATAAAGACTGATAGATCACTGAGAAGACTTTTAAGAGAAAATATGTGCATAACTTTAAAACTTAAGCCTTGAAATGATTTCTGAAACAGCACACTTTTTGTGGGCCTTCTTTTTGAAGGCAGAGGCATGAGGTATGATGGAAAAGTCTGACAGCGATCTTAGAATTGGTCTTTTTCACATTTCTTATTTGTGTGATGTTCCCTGTAATACTTAAGTTATATTAGCCTATGCAATACACATACAGATACACACATATGTATATATGTTATATATAAACACATAGCATTTTTTATGAAAATATTTCATAATTGTAAAATAAAAATAAAACTAGAACGGAATGGCAAAATGAGCATTATATGCGTAATTGGAAAACTCAAGACAATCTAAAAAAAACCTTTTATAACAATAAAAGAATTTTTATTGGCCTGTTGTAAAACTATTTAAAAATTTTGCTTCCCAATGATAAACAACAGCCACTTGCAAACTATTAAGAAAGAAAAAAATCAGTGTATATTGAAGATACCAAAAAAATAAAGTAAAAATTTAAAAGATAAAGTACCTAGGAATATACTTACAATGGAATGTATAAGATTTATAAAAGGAAAAATTTATAACCACACAGAGAGTCATAAAAGTGGTTTAAATAAATGGAAAGACATTTCCTGGTTTGGAATAGGAACAGACGATATTATAAAATGACAATTATCTATATATAAATGTAATGCGATCTGCCCAAAAATACCAATAGAATTTTTTTTCATTTCTTTTTTTTATTGGACATACTGATTATGTAGTCCATATGGAAAAATCAACATAAGAAATTTCTTGTTAAAAAAATGGTGGGGAGGAGAGAGAGAGTGAATGCTATCAGATATTAATACATTTCATAGTAGATAAAGCAGTTTGTGTTGGGGCTTGACTAGGCAGACAAGTCAGTGGAAGAGAGAATAAAAAGAATTCCATTATAAGCAGGAAATGATATGGAAATGTAGCATACACTAAAAGCTGCACCTATAATCAGCGGAAGAAAATGAATCATTCAGTAACGAAAGTAGTAAGAATCTGATTCTGTACCTTAGGAATTACATCAGAACACACCAAAATGATTTTGTACTTTGAGATATTTTGTTTTGTTTTGTTGGCTTTTTTCGTCTTTTAATAGGGGATGTCAATGATTCTAGATATGAAATCTACAAACATCTAGGGAGAATTCACTTAAAAGAAACTACTTGAAATTAAATACCAACTCAAAGAAAGAAATACAACTATCAGATGTACCACAATCAGTGAAAGTATTTGCAACATATATGACAAAGTAATATTTTCCTTAATATAAAAAGAGCTCTTACAAATCAATACACAAAATGAACAAATTTGAAAAATGGCAAAGGATGTAACCACACAGCTCATAGAGATATCTTCATGGCTTATAGAAAATAATTTCAGCATCATTCATAGAATGCGTATTCAGACCATAAAGCAATTCTACTTTTACTGATCAGATGACATAAATCTATACAGATGAATCTGCATTTACTCTCCTTATAAGGTCCATTTGTTTCCCTGGGCAAGAAAACTTCTGCTCTCTTCCTTCATTTTCTCTTTCTCTTCTTTAGATCATTTCTTCAGTGAAGTAGTCCACAAGTAGGTTAAATCCCTTAATATATGCTCTTATAGATTCTATGTAGTTTTCACTTCTAATGTTTTTCACAGTTGCTGGTTTACATTATTTGTATAATTATTTGGTGCTTAATTTGATTGTGCTTCCTGAGTACTGTGTGTTGTTTGTGTGGTGTGTGTGTTATTGTGTGACAGTGTATCTCTAACACCTTTCATATGTGCTCAGTAAATAGCTCTTAAATGATGTTTTGATAACAGTGTGAAGTAAATGTAAAGTGTTAGAATGTGTGGAAAAACATATTCTTAATACATTTTTGAAAGGAGTATAAAGTGGTGCACTATTTTTGGAGACCATATGGCACTATTTATCTAAATTTAAATAGAGGATTGCTTGTGAATACAGTTTCAGCTCATTTTGCCAGCTTGAGTAGAGAACATTTTAAATTATAATTTAATTTGTATTTATGTTTCTTTGTTTACTAAAATGGTTGAACATCTCACCTTTTTCTGGCTTCCTAAATTTAGCTCCATTACATAAAAATACGTAGCCAAGAAAAATAATCATAAGAACTTAAAAACGGTCACTGTTTTACATTAATAAAATAGTATTTATTTTTTGACCATTTAGTATCTGATTGCTTAGCACTGCCCTTTTCTAATTATAAGAAGTGCCCCTTTAAGATATGTTATAGTCTTGAAATAATTCTATGGACATAAAATTGTGCACAAAATCGTTTGTCTTGATGTCAGTATATGAAATCAGTATATGTAATTGGACTTTAGCACATTTATGAGAATTCATACTTTTAATAGTGTCAAGAAAATGAAAAAGCTCTACCAGAGTTCTATATTTTTATAAGTTAAAACAAACTGCATTAAACATATGCAACGTGTTCACTGATTCAGAATCTCATATGGTAATTAGATTGCCTACTTCATAAAGATGTGGAGTGGATATAATTACATAAGTTAGGGAAACTTAGTTATAAATCATATCATTATAAAAACAGAACTTTTTTTACCTTTTTAAATGTAATTTATTTCATTATAAATTTATACAATTTGTCTACTGCATCAGAATCTCTGGGAATCTGTGATTTTAAGATGCCCCTTCATGTGGTTCCTGCACACATGGAAGTGAGAGAACCTTTATTTTTTTTAATTAAAACTTTTTTTCAATTATAGCAAATGCTTGTGTGTTTTTAGTTTTTGTTTTGCCTTTTGAATCAGTGGGGAAAGACTAATATATATCACTAAACTTGGGCATGGAGACATGGTGTTTCCACTAAGCTGGCAATTCAGAAGTTTCTTCAGAACAGAGAGGCTAATGAGGCAATAAATAAATATACAAAGTTAGCTCCTTGAAGGCAATACAGATTTGGGACACCTGCTAAAGTGTTAAGTAATGCCAGAGTACCAAGAATACAGATGCCTGCCTGTGACTAGTGAGCCTTTGAAATCCATGACATTTGCTTATATACTCTGCTGGAAATTGTATCTGGACAGAACCAAGGGTAGGGCCAGGTTAGAAACCCTCTTCCTCAGACATTTGCATTTCTATTATTGCCATTAATATTGTTATCAGTTCTTTAGCGGAGCCATGGGAAACGTCTTTATCTCTTTTTCCCCTTAGTTCTCCACAAATTCTACTCATTCTTCATCTGAAATAGCTATCTTATCTGTCTGTTCTCTGTCGTTACTTCTTCAGGCTTGGACTACTGCAATATCTACCTCAGCGGTCTTCTTGCCTTAGTGCGTTGTCTTTCTAATCTATCTCACACATTAGATTCAACTTCCTGAATCATAGTCCTGATCTTCAGTTTAGGAATTTTTATTGCCCTTTACCACCTAATGAACTCCAAATTCCTCAGCCTTAGATTCATGACTTTTATCGAGTGGTCCCAATCTACATTTCTAACTTTATAATCCATGTCTCTATTTCATGAATGCAAACAAGCCATACTTTTCAAACTTCATGTCTTTATTAATGCCTTTTTCTTATCCCAACTCCCAGGCCTACTGATGTATACCTTTTCCAGTTTTACTTATCCATTAATGGCCAAAACAAATTCTGTCAGTGGGTAAATTAGTCCTGAAATCTGGCTAGAAATGTATTTCCTTTTATAACTCCCTTGCACTGTTCATTGTAAATATTACTTGTCACTTAATTTCTGATATGTACTGATTTATACTGATATTTACTTACACACATACTCTAATGGACAACAATCTCTATGAAAATAGGATTACCTTCTAATACATTTTTTCTCCCAACGCACGATATTGAGTACATTGTACATTATAGACATTTAAACATTGGTCTTATGAATGAATAAGCATTTGTTGTACGAATACTCATCTCTTAAGATCCAGAGTAGAAGGCAATTGAGTTTCACAAGTAGAGAAGAGGAATTCTTTTTGGTTAAAGAATGAATTGTCTTGACTGAGTAATAGAAAATACTGTTTGATGACTATACAAATATAAATATGGCAAAATAGTTTCCTGTTTTGATACATGATATTTTGAATTCCTGTATAAAATAAACTATGTGGAAACACAATAGGTAAATTATGTATCAGTTATGATGAGTCTACCTTGAAGTCTGGTTCCAGGCCTATCCAATTATTTCATGCAAGTCCTGAAGTCATGGACTTGGAAGAGCCAAATCCAGCAGTTTCAGCAATTGAACTATTTAATCTAAAATTCTGCTAATTCAATGAGAAGCTAGCATATACCCCAGCACCCTGTCAAACATAGGCTAGTATCTCTCAGCTTGCTGGAAGAGTCCTTTTTAGACAGGAATAAGTTTTTGCTTTTAATTCTGCATTAATGTGCAAAGTATATCTACTACAAGAGAAGATATATTCTAAAGGGAGAGTAGACACACAGTAAGAAGTAAATAAATGAAAATAAAGGCAATATATCATCAGCTAGTACTTTTATTTAGGATGGGAAATATATGAGCTAATAACAGATTGTTATTAATAGACAAAAATAAGTATACTCTTACCTCTAGAAATCCACTGTTCCATAAAACATTCAAAATTAATTATTCTGTTATTAATTCTCCTTGGCCCACTTAAATTGGTAATAGCTACATGTAGATTTTTTGCCCCCACATTGTACTTTTTAGAATTCCCTATAGTAAAAGTCACAAGTGTCTTCCTCTAACACACACCCCTTGGTTAAGGTTGGAAACTACAGAGTGGGCAGAGGAGAGAAAAAGCACATGAGAAAAATACAGACT
This sequence comes from Rhinolophus hipposideros, assembly GCF_964194185.1. Taxonomy (NCBI): domain Eukaryota; kingdom Metazoa; phylum Chordata; class Mammalia; order Chiroptera; family Rhinolophidae; genus Rhinolophus; species Rhinolophus hipposideros. Next base: position 7,561,021 of record NC_138069.1, read on the forward strand.
TGGACCTCAGTTTTTGTCATGCCAGCTACTCACTGACTGAAATTTAGGCAAGTCAAACTGAACTAATTTTTTTGATCTCTAAAATTTGGATAACTTTTCCTTTTATAGTTCCTTATTAGATTGGTGTTGCCCTAATTGCATGACACAATGGTTGACACATAATACAGAGTGAATTAATAATAATAATAATGCATATTATAATGTTTATGAATACTTTAATTTATAAAGGAAATTTTCAGCCCCCAATGGTCATATATCTCTCAATTCATTCAAGGAGTGATTTCACATCCTTCCGAATTCTTATTGGATTGGCAGGAAGTGTGCTTATTATGGAGAGTCTTGCAGACCACTAACAGAGCTTTTGTATTTGATACTTTATTTAGATGATACCAGTTAGAGTAATAAGGAGTTCGTCCAAGTTAATAATGACAATGGACTTCAGCCAGTATAGATGTGGCAGCATTCCCACACCAGATTCTATCCAAATGTAGGTTTGGATGTCATAGTGAGTAGGTAGAAGAGGGGGATAAAACCACTCAGCTAATGAATGGCCTTACAAGAACTAGTCTTCTCTTTGCATTTCTCTAACATATCTTGGCATACGTATCTTCTAGAGTAAGGCAAGCAGACTTACTTGAGCAGACTACCTACAGACTTTTCAGGCTACAGTTTCTCTAAGTCAGTAAGAGTCCACATGAATTTCAACGTTCCCTCAGATTTACAGAATATTTTAATTGCTTCTATGGTTCTATGTCAGTTGATAAACCTGTTGACATGTATTTAATATGGTATTGAACTAAATAGTTGAAGGAATTAAAAAGAAAAATGTGACAATTTTTGTTCTCTAGACACTTAAATTCTAGGCGATAAGAGTTTATATATATTACTAAAAATTCACCAGAAATAAAAGGTAGTCCTGATATGTTTTACATGCCCTATATCCAGCACAGAAGTTAGGGATCATGAGAAATATATGCTAGAATTTACTGAAGAATCCTTTATACAGGAAGAAGGTTTTACAATTTGAGTTGTATTTATAAATGCAGATGAGCTGGGGAAAGGATTCTGGTAGGACAGGAGTATACGAAAAGGTAGGCTGGAATGAATGTTCTAGTGAAAATTACATTGAAGTCAGTTGGCAGATCATTTGAAAACCAAGATTAAAAGTTTGGAGTTGATCCTGCAGATCATTGATTCTCAGAATTTTGAGTAAGAATTATCTAGAAAATGTGTTAAAATGTAGTTTCTTAGGCCTTATCTCTAAATATTTTCTTTAATTGGTTGAGGTTGGGCCAAGGAATCTGCATTTTTACTAACCTCCCATCATCATGCCCTCTGATTCTGATGCCCCTGGGTCACGTTTTCAGTATTAGTGCTTTCCAAGAGAAATGAACAGACTTTGCCTAGGACACTAGTTTCTTTTAAAAAATATTAATGTATTCATAAGAAACTATGGCATTTAAAGTATTGTACAGTAAGACAAAGAGTTAAGGGGCAGGAAGTCAGCTGGACAGACATTACAACATCCAGAAGTGAAGAGAATCAGTACTCATTTTGCTTGGCAGCAGTTGTAGTCGGGAGGGAGAGATGATGGGTAGAGAGTTTTAAGGAATATAGAACTAACAGGATCTATATGAGGGCAGGGGATAGAGTGTGCCAACCCCAGTAGATAGTAAACTTCTTGAGGGCTGGAACTGGATCTTAATTCATTTTTACAAGTGTTTTTCGAATTGCTAGATAAACTCATTATTTCATATACAGCAAAGTCAAAAAGAATTTTTTGTATCTCAACTTTTTTTAACCTGTGATTTTTTTTTACCTTGTTGAACTGCTTTACGTTGCCTTTTGACTTGCCAATAGAAATACATATTTAATTATTTTGTGCAAGTTGAAATGATTTAAATTATTGAAAATATAAAATGTAATGAAAATATCTTGTATTAATGTCGGGCTTTTTTCCATGAGGACACAGCAGTGGAACCACATCAAAGTAGATACAGCCACTGAATTGTATGAAATTGTCATTTTGTGGAAATATCATCCACTTCCAGTTAGATATCATCCACTTCCAAAATACACATTATTTTCAAATATACATGTCACTAGGGAGAGGGTAAGGTGAAAGCTATATTGATTTTTTTCTTACTTAAATTGATTTTTCTTCATAATACATGGCTTTTAGTGGGAACTATATCCTGATAAAGTGTTTAATATGTTCAGCACAAAAATACTTACTCTTTTAAAGTATCAGTGTTAACAAATCTGATCTTTTCCAAATTATCCAAAAAATGTGAGTGAATTCATAAATGTTCTCTAACTCTTTAAACATCAAAAGGGACCATCTTCAAACTCCAAATGCTTCTCCAGCTTTCCGCAGGATATCACAAAACTTCCTGGCAGGGACTTTTAAACAAGTTGAGAAGTTTTATAAGATAAAAATATTTTCTCAGTTGACTTGACAACCATGTACAATGTTAGTGGAGAGTTTATTTGCCCAAGGCTCTTTGTCAAAATGAATTTAAACTGAGATTATTAAAATGGAGCGCAGTTGCACAGTCTGAGTGAGGTGTTGCTAATGTCTTACTTCAAGAAGTTTTCCATACAATGCATGCGATTTGGGGATGGGACGACATATTAAAGGTGCATTTCTGCTGACTGCGAGGACACATTTAAAATTATTCGGAACACAGTAAACCATTTGCCTAAATGGAGAGTTCCGATCCAGAAAGAGAAGCACTCTAATTTGGTGGTTTTGAGGTCTCTGCTTGACCCTCAGACGGCTTGGTTCCGAATCCCCGGCTCCACAATTAACTCAGCACCTTCCTCAGCTGTACAATGGAAGTCATGATAATAGAAACACGATGGGGATATTGTGAGGAGTAAATGATATCATCATTGTACATGATTAATATAGTGACTGGAACAGATTCACGATTAATTGTTTTATTTCAAATCTGTGGAATCAGGACTAAGCAATGTCTCCTGATGATAGTTCCAGATGTGTGGTAAAAAAAAACCACAAAAAACCTCTGTCCCCATGTAACGATAACCTTTTCTGTTTCAAGTTAAATAGCTTTAGGAAAATTTAACTAATGGTAAACAGTGCTTGAATCACCAGATCTCTCCGTGGCTGTAGCTAATTTCTTACATGAGAATCAGGATCCCAAAAGGAAAATGATCATCTGGATGAGACGTTGTAATCTTCCCAATTTGGAAAAATCACATTACACTACTTTTGGGGAAATGTCCAAATTGCTAAATCTTGGAAGTAGTCCCTCTTCTTCTCTCAAACGGACACATTATTTAAGAAGTTTTTATTATTTCTGAAAATGACCAGTTGCCTTTCAAACATAATAGCATTTGTGTATGGTTTGAAAGACTGCATACCACAGATGGAAGAGTTGAGCGTGTTCCACATGGCAAGTGGCTGCTGTCACAGGGTCACCCAACGACTGTGCTGCAGCCAGAATCTCTGGTGGAGGTGAGACAGTGATGCCGGTAGGGCTGCATCAGAACCGTGCAGTTAGAAATGCATTAGGCATCTTTATTCCTCCGTGGGATTGTGCCATATTTACAATTTCTTATTTTAATTTAACATCCGAACAAAGTGAATTCTTGCCGTTATCATCTACTTGGTTTTCCTTAAGTCCATGACTTTCATCAAAGGCAGTAAATACAGTAAATTACCTTTAATGATGTTTATCTCTTTGTGTGTGTGTGTGTGTGTGTGTGTGTGTGTGTGTGTGTGTGAGTGTATGTGTTTTGACAAATTAGAATATAAGATAAAATTTCTCTGATTTACTGCCCCAATACAAAGAACAGTTATGCATTCCTACTGTAGGCCAGCATTTTGCCAACCTTTTATATCACGCTCGTGTAATATTCACAGTCAGGCAAGTACCGTGTTTCCCTGAAAATAAGACCTAACTGGAAAATAAGCCCTAGCATGATTTTTCAAGATGACATCGCCTGAACATAAGCCCTATGTTTGCGTCTTTTGGAGCAAAACTTGATAGAAGACCTGCTCTTATTTTCGGGGAAACATGGTATTTTAAACAAGTGAGAAAATCAAGGCACATTTTATTATTATTATTATTTAACTTGTATCTGTTCACATAAATAAGGAGATATAGGATTCAAATCTCTAACGCCAACATTTTTCACTCTACCCCCCAGTAACTGAACTGGCCTATACCTCTATCAGCTCTTATTTTTTCTCTTTATCTTCAAAGTATGAAAAACACATATCTTTCTATTCTCTTTGTCAGTCATTCTATTAATGTGTGTTGATACAGACCCTATTTAAAGACATCAATTAGACTAGAAAAGAAAAATACGATTCGTCATATAGCTGAGTTTTTCTAACACCAAAAGCGAAAAATAGTATTCAATAATGTGGTTTTCATTTTATTTAAACCATAATTTTCACAGTCTTGAAAGTTAGGAAACATAGTGAACTTTCACTTCATTACTTTTATTCATAAATTAATTAATTTATTCCATGTATATAATTTCTTCTTTTAAATATATTAAATATAATAATTTGTCTTCAATTTTTAATTTATTTTGGTGAAAATGTAGTTCGATAGTCTTGAGAATTTTTATTTTTCTTTGAGAAAATTTAGTTGTGGTTTTCCTTGGCAAGTTCTATAATAATTCCTTTATTAGTGTTTTAAAGTATGATAGAGGTATTTTGGTTATTCAGAATTTTTTATTATGAAAGACTATTACATAGATCATTGCACAGTGAGAAAAGGAAACGTTTGACTCTCTCCTGCTATCATCTCAAACTAGGATGTACAAGACCAAACTTTCCTTTTTCTGCTTCTTCATTATTAACCCTCACTCACAACCAATTGTTTTAATGGCCTCATTATGAGAATTTACAGGAGGCTGTATGAAATTTTTAGTGAAATAGAAGTGATTCTGAATGATCACTTGGTTCAGCAGCGAGGCATGGTTTATAGAGTATGATTCCAATATGCCAGGATCTCAGAGAGATGAGTAAGTCCCTATCCTCAAGAAATCGCAGTGAAAAACAAAAGTGTATAATGCACTGTAGGAAACGCTGTAACAGTGTTGTTTGCATGGACCCTATGGTGGGAAAAACAGGTCGTACACATACATGAGGTGGGAATTAATAAAAGAAAACCTGCTGAAGGTAATCTACATGAATCTCGAAAATTAAGTAGAATTTATCCAGGTGAAGACATTGAAGGAAAGGCACGTGGGACAGGACAGGGGAGGGAATGGAATTCATAGACGGCAAATGTGCAATGGTTAGTCACATGATTCTAGAGTCAGCCACCTCAGTTCAAACATCACCACTTGCCACTTTTTCACTGAATACTCTTAGGAAAGTTACTTCTCATCAGCAGAGTGGGTGTTATCATAGTTCCTACATCCTAGAATTAACTCAGTCTTATAAATCCCTTTGAATAGTGTCTGATGCATAGAAAAATGCTAAAGAACTATTAATTACAAGAGAATAAGAAATAGCATAATGTTTGAGAAACTAGAAATCATTGGATATTACTGAAAAGAAAATGCAAAAAGTGGGGTGGAAGAAGGTGAAAAGGCTATGTACAGTGTTAAACAGCTGGAAATTACATGTAGGCCATCAGAAAGCAGGGGAATGGCCATCCAATTGCATTTTAAATAGACATCACCAAGGCAGAGTAGGAAGAGTAAAAGGGAGAATGTTGGTAAAGATTAGATGCACAGAACCCAATTAGAATGCCATAGTAATTGCCCAACCTAAATTATTTTATAATCCTCTTTAATAGTAACAAAAGGAATTGAAAAGAGATGACAGTTGAGAGAAATATTTAGACCGTAGAATTGGCAGGGCTTGCTCTTAACATTTATTAAGTAACGTAGCCTGGGTGATAATTTAGGAGAGGAAGGAATAAATTAGGATCTAAAGACTCTTGCTTTGGGAGAGTGGGTGACTAGCAAAGGCACACAAAATAGCAAGAGAAGAAGAGAATACAGGAACAAACAGGTTTGAAAGAGAAAATAATGAGGGCAGTTTTTAGACATATTGAATTTAACATTCTTTTAGCACATGCTAAGTCAGAGTTTTAGAATTGAATTCCACCTTAAGAGAACAGATTCAGGATTCAATAGAAAAGATAAAGATGACCGTAAATGTGAAGGTTTCCCAGAGACAGTTTATTATGTGATGAGTGGAAGAAGATGGTCCGATGAAGCAGATGGGGAAAATAATAGTTTAATGTGGTTTCAGATTTGATAAAAGGTATGAATAAAGGATCTCCAGGAAAGAACAAGAATCTTATGTGGTTGAATAGAAACTTACTATTTTTATGTGTTTCGTACATACTACTATGTGAAACCTATATCTATAGGTTATTTACCAGATTGATTGGGAAAATGTCTTTTACAAAATAAAAATATTTACTTTTAATCTAGAGAGCAAATTTTAAAAATAAATCAATCAGAAATCTATTATTTTAACCTTTAAAACTAACTTTTCTCCCATTATTTTAAGTATGTAGCTGTTATTTGCACTTATAAAAAGCTAAAAAAAAATATCTAACATCATTTTTAAAATTTTAATTATATTCCAAATCAGCATGGGCATTCATCATGACAATGACCACCCATCATGTGCTGATGGTCTTCATATCATGTCTGGTGAATGGATTAAAGGACAAAATCTTGGTGATGTTTCATGGTCCCGATGTAGCAAGGAAGATTTGGAAAGATTTCTAAGGTACTGAGGTCACTTACTATTGTTGTATCATGAATGTTTGCGTGTGCCTGCTTCCTCTCCACCAGGGAAGGTGGTGTGGCAGAGCAGAAAGGACACTAGGTTAGGAATCAAGGTACTTGGTTCCACTTCTGGCTCTTCCATTGACTCATAGTGTGAATTGGGACGTATTATTTAACCCATCTGCTTCTTAATTTCCACATTTTCAAATACAAGGATGGGCAACATGATTTGTAAGGTTGAAAAATTATTATAACGATAAACTCTGTCACTGTATTTAATTACCTCTTCACAATTTCCCAGTGGAAACATTCTCATTGCTTATCATTTGGCACATCTGTTGTTACCACAAAGAACCTCTTTCACAAAAGCTCCACCTTTTCATTGTGATACTTCTCAACTCTGACTCTTTTTTCATTACTACATAATTTTCACCATTATAAATAGTCTTCGATTCTCTTCCACCATCAAGAGCAATAACACTTAGCTTCTGCCTGGTTGGAAAAAGAAATGAAAAATGTTGCTATTGTTCTAATTTTCATTTTCTTTGTTTGAGAGGCAATATGAAGTCACATTTAATTTTTGTTGCTAAACTACCCAAGTTATATGTAATAAACTATACTTTAAAAAATACTTTAAAAATCTGATGAGTTCTTTGAATGCTGTTTTTTAATGACAGTTGAATATTATGAGAAATTACATTAAATCCCAATCTTTGTCTTACCATTCTATATGTAATATGTATATGGTGATGGAAGATCTAATTTTCATTTTAAAGCCCTTGTTCTTTACTTATTCCTTTGGTAATAGAAGGAGCAGCTGAAACAGTAGGTGATATGCACAGTAGTGAGTGAGTGGGTGAGAGTTGCTTAAAGTATCCAAAAGTCAGAAATAGAGGAATACCTAGCTAGCTAATTTCACTGCACAGATCAGTTTCATTCATTTTTCCATACTATTTAAGTTGGCAAGCCTATTTTTTCTGCTAAATGAATATTGAAATATACTAAAACATAATATATTATCATAACTCTGCTCTGAAATATATGCAATATAGTCTATGCATGCTCTTTGTCATGACAGTGTAGACAACGGCGCTCAGAGCATGTAATAGTTTGAACACACCACCTCACTAGAACAGTGGCCCTTCCGTGGGTGCTAATGAGTTCCTTTGTCTGCCTTCACGTGAATCAGAACTATGATAAAATTAAATGTCACCTCATAAATGGAACTTGTATTACAATGTCAAGTACAAACATATTCGTACTGTGAATACTCCCTAGAGAATGCTTTCTGTAGTCTTTCAGTCCCTGAATGCAGTTGATTTCTTACCTTCACACATGACTTTTGGGCAAGTTAATTTCTGAGTCTGAGCTTTTTCAACTTATAAATGTGTAAAACAGTAAACCTCTCCCAATATTATGTAGATTAGCTGAGTTAATCCATATGAAAGACCTTTTATAAACCAAAAAAAATTTTGTTACCTTGAACATTATTATTCTTAGGATTTCTTAAATAATTGTAAATAAATGATTCTCATATTTGAAATAATTTCTATATGCATTGAATAGAAGAGCTTATCAATAATAGTAAGAAAATGTTTTTAATATTATGCAGTGTTTCCTGTTGCATGCTAATGATAACAACTTTTGACATCATTAAATTCAAAATTTTACACCTATCTGCGTATTGCCAGGTCAAAGGCCAGTAACTGCTTGCTACAGACAAATCCCCAGAGTATCAATTCCGTGATGGTTCCCTCCAAGCTGCCAGGGATGACATACACTGCTGATGAGCAATGTCAGATTCTCTTTGGGCCGCTGGCTTCCTTTTGTCAAGAGATGCAGGTAAGGGTTGTGTCCAGGTGGGGTTTACAAAGTGTATGTTCACATTCACTGTTTACAAGTATTGTCTAGAGGAGAGGAGGACGACTTTGTTTTAGAGTTTGTGGCTCAAAATCACCTCAATCTTGGAACGAGGGAATTTTCTAAGAAAAGATTTCTGCAGTTTCTCCCCTTGGCACTTAGGCCGTGATAGAAATAAGGTGTGGGCCTTTAATTAATGAGGAATGACCCAAGAATTTCTACTTTGAAATGGCACTGAAGTCAGGGAAATACTCGCATTATGCCATTTCAGTTATCCTATTTTGAATCTCTTACTTTCTTACATGGTAGGAAACGGGGTGAAAATGTAATAAAAGTGGTATATGAATATGTAATTGTGGACGAAGAGTTATATCTTTTAACCCTGAAAATAACATGTTAAAAATATGTGCTATAGGAACAAAAATTAGAGGGTACATTTTTAAATAGTTCAACTAGAGGAAAAGTGTAAATGTATGATGGCAAACTAAGCAGTGTCTGTATGTGAGTATTCAGTCATTAATTTCTCAGGCGAGTTGTACTAGTCTAGAAATCTGAGGTCTGAAGGAGTGAGCAAAACGACCTTCTTAATTGATGTAAGACTTTTAACTTTATTTACCCTTCTTTCTTTCTTTCCTTCTCTCTTCCTACTGCCCATCCCCTAGCTGCCCACCTCTTCCAAATACACACACACACACACACACACACACACACACACACACACACACTTTGGGTTTCAGGAATAAGCTGATAGCCATATTTAGAGTGAATTGGTAGCTGTATTTCACTCTTCCTAAGTTTCTATGATTGGGTCAAAGGAGTTTGCTTTTGTTGGAGATAGTACTGTTTTGGATTACGGGCAACGTAATTAAAATCCATTATAAGGAAAAGAGTATAAATCTATTATAAAAAAAGGAGCATTATGACATATTTTATGCTCTCACTGCTGTGTAGTTCTTATTAAAGGAGTTGTTCACTAGTTTGTTTCTTATTTTTCTCTTCTTAATTCCCCACACTAGTGTGTAAGCTCCCAGAGGAAGTTTCTTTAGCATCTAGTCCAGTGGCTGGCACATGGTAGGCACTCGGTGAATATTTGACTTGCGATTAAAATGAGTGAATGTATAAAGGAGTTAGAACTGCATTAAATATGATGTATGAAAGCATGTATAGACTGTACTACTCATCTGGCAATAGTGGAGCTCAAAAGGAACTGGTGCGAGTGAGTGATTGTGACCTGATACCCAAGGGCGTACATGCGGCAGGATCATGGATGTGTGGAATATGACGTCAGGCGTGATGATGACAGCAGCAGCCAGGCTGGTTCTGCGATCTGTTCCTGATAGCTCTCTGTTCTCATCTACCAGTCTTCTTGTCCACTCTACTGTCACCTCCAGACCTTTAGATAATCAAAAATTGGGTCACAATCGTCTTTCTTAAATCTTCAAGGTAAAATAAATGTTTTGAGATACATAGGGTTGGTGTTGTGGATAGACACTCCTACACTCTGAGATTATCATTGTTCTAGAAAACAGAGTAGGCTATGCATGGTTACCATTGTAGTGTTGTGTAGGAGATCGTTTCAATTTATGCAGCGTAGAGAATTGATAGAGCTGATGAATGGAAAATGTTCATGTTTTATCAAGTAACCCAAGTGTTAGGAAAACTCAGCAAATATTCAACTACAAACATGATATTGGTAAATTTTAGATTATTTTACATAAACGTTATTTTTAAAAGCTTTTATAATGATATAGTGCAGTTAGTTAAACTTTGCTAGTACCATTCTACAATATTTTGACTCGAAAATATATGCCACAGTGTGTAAATCAATTATGTTTATGATCCATTTTGATTCTTATAACAATTATATGCTGGAGTTAGTATTCAATCCTATTTTACAAATCGACAATTTTATCTGCTATAAGCATCTACACCATCAGGGTTAAGAAATATCTTAATCGATATATTTTTCTAGGCATTTTGCTCTATTTGTTTGATTATTTCTTGCTGACTTAGTGGCATGGATTTTTTTTTTTCCACCTCTCAAAGTATAAACGGTTTTAAGGGATCTAGGTTTCTCAATATCCTCGCAAATAAAATTAGGCTTTAGGTTTTAGTTATCCAGAAGTGTTCTCCTTTTTTCCCCTCAAATTATATGTAGGTGACATTTTTATTTATAGAATTAGTTTTTCTCTAGTCCTATCTGTCAGTATCTTTTTCAAGGACAATTTAAAACATAATGCCAGAAAGAATTGAGTTGTGGGAAGCCAAGGAAAAACAGTGCCTCTGAGTCTGGGTTTGGTTGGAGATCTCTGGCTAGAGAGGCAGGAAGCCTGGGTTCTATCAGTGGTTGTGCCTTTTATTAGGTGTTAAGCTCAAAGCTCTTTTTCTTTCTAAGCCACACTCTGTAGAATGGGAAGTGGGACTACATTATCCTACAGAGGCTCTTAGAGCCTGGACATCTGTGATTCCAAAATACTATTCTGATACTGCCCTTGAAAATCATCATTTCCATCCCAAATTAGTGCAGCGTGCAGTGTGGGAACTAGATAAACTGATCGATCGATTGATCGATAGATAGATAGAGCCATTGAAGAGATTATTTACAAATTCAATCTCTGATTTGGCAAATGTTTATTGAATTCCCAACTACTTTCCAGGCACTGCCATATGCACTAACAATAGAGCAGGAGAAAAGGTCCCACCTTCATGGAGCATACATTTTAGTTTGGGGAAATAGACAATAAGCAAATACATACATAATATATCTATTGGTGGTTAAGTGTTTTGGAGAAACATAAACTCAGATAAGATGGTTAGGGAATACAACCAGGAATGGAAGGGTGGGAATGGTGCTATTTTATATGGGATGATCTGGGAAGGCTTCCTGTAGAAGTTGGTATTTGTTTAGAGATCTGAAGGAAGTGTGATACCAAAACATGCATTTATCTTGGAAGGAAGATAACAAGAGGAAATAGAAAACAAAATACCCTGCAATGGAGTTTTGGTCATATTTTAAGTTTAAAATGCCCATTAGACATCCAAGTAGAGATGAAAGTAGGTCCGGGATTGATAGTATCAGGAGGATAACTTAAAAATATAAGAGGAAATAGTTACAAGTGTAGAAGATTGAATGGTTCTACTTAAGTCACACACATACACCATCAAGTGGATACACGTGGAATCACCACATCTACCAATCTGGCATCTAGACTACACAAAATAAATCTCTTAGAAAGCAAGCTCCATAGCCTCAAAAGAGTTGTCAGTCCTTTTTTTTTTTTTTTTAATTAAATTTATTGGGGTGACAATTGTTAGTAAATTTACATAGATTTCAGGTGTACAATTCTGTATTACATCGTCTATAAATCCCATTGTGTGTTCACCACCCAGAGTCAGTTCTCCTTCCATCACCATATATTTGATCCCCTTTACCCTCATCACCCACCCCCCACCCCCTTACCCTCTGGTAACCACTAAATTATTGTGTCAGTCCTTTTAATCACTGTACCTCTAGCACCTGAAAGAGTGCTCCATAAATATTTGTTAAATTGAATAAGTGAATACATTGAATGATGGAATAGTGATTCTCAAATTTCACCCATATAAATAGTTGATTCTTAGATAGAAATACACATACTCATTTTATTGCAGTTCATGTTATTGAGCTTTGCAAATGTGGGTGTTTTTTTTTTTACAAACTGAAGGTTTGTGGCAATCCTGCATCAGGCAAGCCTACCAGCGCCATGTTACCAAGAGGCTCAGATGACGCTTAGCATTTTTTAGTACTAAAGCACTTTTTAATTAAGGTGTAGGTACATTGGTTTTTAAGCATAATGCTATTACGTGCTTATTAGACAACAACATAGTACAAACACAAGTTTTACATACACTGGGAAACCACAAAAAATTGCAATATTTGCTTTTTTGCAGTGGCCTGGAACTGAACCCACAATATCTTCAAGGTATGCTGGTATAGAACATGTCAAGATAACATGAAGATAACCTTCTAAAAGATTGGTTTAACCAACTTAATTAATCCATTGAATTCAATAATTCATTAATTTCATAAAATACTAATTTATGGCTACATAAAAACCAACCTACAAGGGCAGATAACTTGTTTCACAACTTATAATAAGTTAATCAGGCATCCTTATCACCTGCATTTCCAATCAATTATAAAGAACTATCAGGCTGCATGGAGTGAGGATTCCTAGCAACTTTTCAACATGTGTGTTTCTGGTAGAATCTTAAAGACAAGAGCAGTTGGTCTATAGTATTTGAATTAGCCATTGCTCTCCCATACTTGTAAACAGTTATGAACAAGCACTAGAGACTCCAACCTACCATACATGCTGCTCTAACTTATGATATAAATTTACCCTTAGGATAGCAACCTACATCTGCAAAATGTTGCCAGGCATAGCTGTTAGAAGTGCTTGGGAAACATCTTGGCCCCGTAGTTATAAAACATCTTTAACAGAAAGGTCTTAGTGAGGGGGCGGGTGGGAGAACTTTTAGGAACTAAAATTTTCAGGTTAGAGATCGTTCATTCAAATATAAATGTGTCCCGTCAAAGTACATCAATTGATCAAAGTACATCAAATGATTAACCTCTCTGTTTATTTTGAAGAGTCTAAAATATTGTAGAGAAATAATTTGCTTTAGGCATTTTTAAAAACAAGTTCCTGGGTGAATTTTTAGTAAATGATATGTGCAAATAAAAGCATGCAAGTTAAGCTACATCATATCCATATATGTAAGAATCAGAGATTTTAAAGTTATTGACATGCTTGGTTACATTAATTAAATTCCTAATATTGCGGTAACTTTGTATTCCAAGGAAAAACCCAACTTAGTCATGGTACATTGCATTTTTTGTGCATTGCTGGTCAATAGCTGGTTAAAATTTGTTTAGCATATTTAGATCTAAGTTAATAAATGAGGTAGATCACTATTTTCACTTTCTTTTAAAATTCCTGTCTGGTTTGGGTATCTTAAAGTGTGTTCAAAAGTGTTCTCTCTTTTTCTGTTCTCTAGAGAGTTTGTGTAAATTGAGAATCTAAGTTTCTTGAAAGATTGTTAGTTACACTCTTGTGGTTATAGAATTATGGTTACAAAATACTTAAGCTTTTCTATTCTTGGGTTCATTTTAGTAAGTTTTTAAAAAATATTTTTCCATTTTTTATATTATCAGCTTTATTGGCATAAAGTTCATAAAGCCTTCCTATTTCTGTTTAAACTTTACATTATCTGTTGTTATGCCTTCAGTTTTTATTTCTAACAGTGTTTATTTTTGCCTTCTGTTTTTTCTTGATAATTTTCAATTTGTACTACAAAGAACTAGATTTCAGTTTTTTATTATTTCTTTTGAGTCTTTTTTCCTATTTTTTAATACCTCTCTTTCTTCCTCTCTTCCATTTTTAATAATACTAAGGTGTTCTATGATGGCAAAGAGTGTTTTTGAAAATATTATCCCATACTGAATCACATTTGCAGTCAAATGTTAAGTTATTAAAATTGTGTTTTGGAAGATACTATATGGAAGAACAAAGAGTTACATGTTCAAGATTTAATTGTTACTTCCATCTACTTAAGTTTTTTTATTTTAGCATAAATTTTAGAACATCTTAATGGAACTGTGTACTCTAAAGAAAGACATGGGTACAAGTTTTCTTTGAAGATAAATTTTATTATGTTTATACATGGACAATTAATCTTCCATTTAAATTGTTTAATTTAAAATATATAGTATTTTCATGTAAACACTTTAAAAGCCTACTTGAGATAAGCATCCAGATTCATATTATATGCTTTTAATAGTCTTTTCTTACTATGGAAGAATCAAAAAGGGATATTGTATTATTTTTATTAGTTTGCTAGGAAATGCTGAATTGTACATTTCTGCCCTGGATTCCTAAGCAAAGCATCTTAAGTTTTAAAGTTCTTTTCTTAATTGATATATTAATGGTTTCAGCAATTAAGTTAAAAAAAAAATCGACTCTGGCCTGTCGAGTAACATATGGAAAGTGTTTGGTTCTAACAAAATACCCAGTTCTGCCCCTCATTATCTTAAGAAAGGGTGTGATGTTACGTAGCTCTTGTATCACACATCTGAGAGATTCCACTTCCCATTCCAATTCTTCAACATTTTCTTGCTCTACTTTTGACAGTTTGGTTTGAAATTCTGAATCAGAGTTATTTTTCAGAATGAGGCTATGATTTACTTACCATAAGATCCCTAGACCTGCAGAACACAAAGTGTAAAGAGATCTCCTCTGTGAGAGATTTATTTTACATGACTGTGCTTATCTTGAAAAGCTGCCAAGTTTGCTTTTATGCTCTCAGTGCCTCAAGTGGAAATCAATTAAAGTACCTGCTGTTTTGAATAGCAGATAATGGTGGAAGGTCAGCATTCAGACCACCAACAGTGTTCAACAAGCAAGTATTATTCTAAAACTACAGCCCAGAAGATTGGCTTTTTAGTTCAATATACATTGGTTAACTAACGAACTGGACTAAAGTAATTCATGTTATCACATAACTAAGTTTTATTGAGTTTTAAAGCAAAATTCTTCCTTGGTGGAAAATTCAGCATTTGACCCCATAGTTATAAAACATCTTTAACAGAAAGGTCTTAGCGAGGGGGTGGGTGGGAGAACTTTTAGGAACTAAAATTTTCAGGTTAGAGATCCGTTCATTCAAATATAAATGTGTCCCATCCACAAAGTACATCAAATGATTAACCTCTCTGTTTATTTTCAAGAGTCTAAAATATTGTAGAGAACTAATTTGATTTAGGCATTTTTAAAAACAAGTTCCTGGGTGAATTTTTAATAACTGATATGTGCAAATAAAAGCATGCAAGTTAAGCTACATCATATCCTAAATATTATAAGATGTACTTGTACGAGATATGACAGAAAAGCTATCTGTCACAGCAGATAAAATAATGCAAATAAAATATATCATACTCTTGCATAGACTGTTAAATTTTTAAGAGCTTACAAACATTTCAGAAATCTAAATATTTAAATAAAGAAAGGATAGGAAAATAATATTTTGGGAGTTGTGACAAATCCAGTACTCAAGTTGTAATAGAGCTGTTTAAAACGTTAGTTTAAATATGTCTTTCCCAAAGTATTTAGTAGACTTGGGTCATAAGTTAACTTGAACTTTGCAGTGATTTTTAAGTCTGTTTTAAACACGATTGCCAGAGTAGAATTCCTAAAATACCTTATTTATCTTATCAACCTTCTGGTCAACTGCTAAGTGGCCTCTTATTCCCTCCAAATATGGATCCCTTGTCCTTCCTGGTATTCAAGATCTGGGTCTTCTATCTTTAAAATCTATTCACTACTCCCTTCCTTCTCCCATGACACTGGTCTTCTCACCCTTTCATGACCGTATCTTTCACATTTCCACTTGTTCTGTCTTTACTGACCTGTTCGCTTCCACCCTCTTCTCCAAGTACCTGGATAAGTAGTAAAACAATCATCTTCACTATTGATTGCTCTGATCACCTTTAAATATTCCTCATGGATTTCATACTTCGGTGCAATTTATGAATAGTATGCTTGTCGCTAAAAAACTTAACCATCAAGGAGAACTGACTCTGGGTGGTGAACACACAATGGGCTTTATAGATGATGTATTACAGAATTGTACACCTGAAATCTATGTAACTTTACTAACAATTGTCACCCCAATAAACTTTAATTTAAAAAACAAAAAACAAAACAAAAAAAAACTTAACCATCTTATAGAAAGTCCTTAGGACATGCCAGTTGTGCCTCTTTGTATCTGTCTCTGGGCTGACCACAGTGATAGCTCTGGCATCGATTTCTGATGGTCCTCCCTCTTGAATTTCCCCAGAACTCTTCTTTCATTATGTCTTGCTGCTTTATCCCAGTGCTTGTTTTTATTCCTTTCCACATTTCCTTAGAGAAAGTTCACTGTGTCCTGGAGATCTAGAAGTCATTCATACTGAGGTAAAATGACTGATAATTTCCAGAAACATATGCACTGAGCGTCTCTGTATTGTGTCAAGGGCCAACGCTATGTAATGGAATCAGGAAGCACTAGCCGTGGCATAAGTGACAGTCTTTAGGAAGGAGGCATTGAATTTATACCATAAGCACATCACTTTAATTCTTCCAGCCTGGTTCATATGATGGTACAAATATTGATTTTTTAGTTTGTATTTTTCTGTTGTAGCTACTTAATGTTATGTAATCACATGTGTTTTAGTTAAATTTGAAGAGATTTAAATTTATTGCACAGATTTCCTGTTTTTATGCATCCATTTTCTCATCACTATAAATAAGCTATAAACTGTTCTATCGTAAGTTCAGTATTGAAAGTATCACAACATATTTTTCTTCAATTAATTTCTGTTCTATCAAAGTAGCTTTCTCAAAAATTGTTTATGTCACCTCAAAAATGTGATACCTTCCCCTTATTATTATGCCCTTGTTTTCAGCATGTTATTTGTACAGGGTTGTGGTGCAAGGTAGAAGGTGAGAAAGAATGCAGAACCAAACTTGATCCACCAATGGATGGAACTGATTGTGACGCTGGTAAGGTAAGTCATTTATGTTACCTCAAGTTAATTAGAATATTACATGAAACTTAAGAAACTTGCGTTTTCTCCTGCCAGTCACATGTATCCCTGTTAACACTTGGGATATACTTTCAGTATATAGAAAAGTTGCAGCATTTCGTCTATTTTCAATTTTAACTTGTATATTTTTTCCAATCTGTCGTTTTGTTAATATCAATGCAATTATTTTTTTATCGTTGGTTATGAGAATGTTGAGAGTCGATATATGTATTGCCTTAAGAAAGAACTCATTTTTCTTACTATGCAAATTAAACATAAGTAAAATAATCACAAATAATAGCATATATAGTGAAACTTCTCAGAGATAATGAAAACTTTCAGGTATAAAATATTGTCTCAAGAGAGCCACTGAGTATAATTTTTCCTTGTCACTCCAAGCATCATAAATAAAATACTCTAATTGACATTTTGGGGATCAGTGAATATTTGACTGTCTAAGTTATTTAATCTAATGTGTTTCATAAGGCAGTAAGAGTTTATTAGTTTATATTTCCAGATCAAAATAATTACTTTTGAAATTTTCTTTTGGAGAACATGAAGGAGGGAGATCCATGTAAACTTGTAATTATGGTTAATTTAATCAAAAGGTAACATGTTGTTCAGCACTTTACGTACAATTTTAATTCTTAATCTATGAAGGGGAAGTGGACCAGTTATCAGAAACCTTGCTTCTGAAGAACATAAATTTGTATTACATTTGAAAAGAAACAACAATGTAAAGAATACTTGGGGAAAACACTTAGTGAAAAAATTAAGTTATGTAGAGTGGTAGTTTAGAAACACATTGATTTGAAAAGATGGACAGAATGGAAATCAAGCAATTCCACCTCTAGATTTTGTTCTAGGGAAATACTTACACATGTGCACAAAGATAGGCATGTGTGCATGGACACACACACACACACACACACACACACACACACGTTTACGTAAATGCAATTTGCCATGGCGAGAAATGAGAAACAACAAAAATATGAATCAGGAGAGGAATGGTTACAGTGTAGCTGTTAAAAGAATAATATATATGTACATATATATGTATATGTATATATATACATATATATGTATCCATATATATATACGTATATATATATACATATACATGTGTGTGTATATATATATATAATGAAAAGATCTACAAGACATGGTGGTTACTACATAGGTATATCAGGAAAATTGATACTTTATGACGCCATTTGAATTTTAAGAGAAAAGGTTTGTATTCAAATGTGAATATACATACACATAGTATATATTTTTAAACTCAGAAAATGGTTTGAAAATATAAACTCCAAACTATAATTTGTAGGGAGGGAAGTGGAATTGATGGATGGGAGTAAAGCAACAGGAGGTGGAGGTGAATATAACTTTTCTCCAGACATTTTTGGATTGTTTGACAAAAGCACATAGTCATTGATTACTTCTTTGATATCTTTAATTAAAGAAAGAAACAATGTGAAAATTAAGTCCAAAATATTTTTTAAAAAGACTAGAAATGTTTCATCA
The DNA here is from genome assembly GCF_964194185.1 of Rhinolophus hipposideros. NCBI lineage: Eukaryota > Metazoa > Chordata > Mammalia > Chiroptera > Rhinolophidae > Rhinolophus > Rhinolophus hipposideros. The sequence continues at coordinate 7,579,745 of NC_138069.1, forward strand.
TTAGATACAATCAGTAAGAAAATGGTTTCATGAAAGGGAGCTTCTATGAAGTATCATTCAATTGTTCACATACTGAGCTAAATATTTTTCTATGAGCTTATGTAGTCAGAATTTGGGTTTGTTTTATTTTTTAAATTATGCACAAAGTATAATAGCGTGTGTATATTGAGCAAGCCTTATAGTATTGCACTGAGTAATCCATTGCTTGAATCATAAAACTCTGCATCAGCAATAATTTTTATCATTCCAGCAACACAAAAGCACTAATAAACAGAGATAACCAAATATTGAGCCATATTTTTTCAAACATCACACAACTCATTCGCCTTACTTAGTTCTTCTTTAGCAATATAAAATCTTTTTCTTTTTGTAATCTACTTTGCTGTCTAAGTAGTTTTCTACTATTATTTTTTCTATCGATATTTATGAGAATAATTTGCATTCTTGAGATCTCTAAATTTATTCTTTGAGCAATCAAAACTGTAATTACTCATCAAAAGTAAAATGTTTTATATCCCTGTTATTGTGCTAATGATATTCTTGTAGCGGTTCTGTAATGCTTTGTGTATTAAAGTAACTAATGAACTTCTCAGTTCCTCAGGCCAGTGGGCTTCTTCACCTATCCATCTGTTCCAGCTGTTTTAGGAGCCATCATGAGAATAGCTTCCAGCACTGCAGTTGAGTGCTATATAGTGCTGAAATATTTGAATGCTCTCAAGCTCACACTAAACACTGCTAGCTCGATACGTTGCAAATCAAGAAACAAAGCTGGGAATTTTGTTATGTGTTACACTCTAGTGATGTTAATCTAGCTGTATAACTAGTTTACCTAAGAGTATACAACTAAATCTGAGAAAGTGCCTACAGAATTTTATGATTCAAAATGCCTGGGAAGACAGGGATTAATCTATTTATACATAGCATTTTCCCAAATTCAGAGCAGCCTGTTTTCTTTCTCATTTTCTCTTTGTAATATTATCATCTGTGTTTATATTTATATTGAACAGAGGTGAAGGAATTGATAAATAATTTGATAAAAACCAAGAAATATGTGTTTTTTACTTATAATGTTTGCTAAGAATTGAGGGAGGGGAAAGGAAAGTATGATACCAATTTACTAGCAATTTAGACTATTTTGAAGGACCTTACATAATATACTTTAGTTATTTACTTTCCTTAATTGAGATTCTTGAAGTTACCAGGATCATTCTTTATTGAAAAAATAAAGCCTGTAACATTCTTGCAATCTCACATTTACAAATGTACAGGGTTTGTTACCTTCTTTCTTTTCTCCTCTCCTCTTCCTTCCCCCAACAATGTATGTATGAGAAGATTTGGTTAGAAAACAATGGTTTTTTTTTTTACATCTTCGGGGACCTCTTCCAATGTGGTATTTTTGTGAACTTCCTAGATATATCTGTATAGAAATTTGACAGAATAGAAATATCATCCATTGTTTTAGGTCATGTACTGTCCCAGAAATAGTTTATATTATATACTCTCTTAACATCTTCATAAATCACACTGAATTAGTCAATGTGACAAATTTTGACATTTTTAGACCATGTGTAATACCTTTTTTGAGGCTAAACAATACAAATAAGACAAAACATGCTGCTAGAAAATTTATGAAAATCTCCATTAGGATCATTTTATATGCAAACCTAATAGACAATGTGGTATAATAATTTAAAGAACGCATTTGACATTTGCCCCAGTGTTGAAGCACACCACCACCTAGAAGACACAAAAGCAGTTCTCTATTGTTTCATCCAGAGATCTGCTTATCAGCAAGGTGATGAACTTCAAATATTATATTTTGCTTTCTTTAAATTTCAGCTTATTTGTGTATGCAAATTTGGCTTACATATCTGTTTCCATTTCTCTTCGTCTGCCAGATATGGTCTAGTTCAAATGATGTGCAAGTGTAGGTCCCCGTCTTTTCCAGAATATTTTTAGTCTGATGTGAACTCTAGCCCAGCCTTTTAATGCCAGTTTGCTGCTAAATGGGCAAGGAGCTGTGACATTCACTCTGGGAAAAATAAACACCCTTCAAGTAGGCCAAAACAATTTGACCAACTGAAGTTTGACGGCTTTCACTTTGAATTCTTTTTTTCTATGAATGGCATAGCATTGTGAAATTCTTAAAACCAGTAAGTTGTTTAAAAGTTTTCATAGAGTATGTTTTTTCCCCCTTTTGAAATTTTTAGACTGAATCTTCCTACAAAATCTCAATTTATTTAATGACAGACTTAGCATATCAATACATTCTGAGTTGTTGAGGCTTATTTATTTTTTTTAAGCCTGGATTTAAAACTTCTTGAATCTAAAAGAGGTTGAGTTTAACACGATTAGAGAAAATCTGCAGGCACTAATTATTTTATTGCATAGAAAAGCATTAACTGGGCTCTAACAAAACTATGTGGTATAGTTTTTAAGTTCTCTCTTCTAAAAACAGCATTTAAAAACATTCTCAAAATAAATTTTTAAAGAAATATAGATCGATTAAAAGCAGAATGAATAGAATTTTGATAAGCTTTCTGGAAACTTATTAATAACATTAATATAATCACACAAAATTTATTATTGTTAAGGTTTTTAAAATCCTGAGCAGGGACTATGCATTATGCTTTGTGCTTCATTCAAACTCTTAAAAATGTCTATTAGGTAAATATGATTATCATTCACATTTCGAAATGGGAAAACTGAGGGTCAGAGTGTTTCTGTAATTTCTTCAAATTTCCTTATAAATCAGGTTGCCCCTAGGTGCAGAAAATTGTTTAGCACTTGAAGGATAAGCTTGCTTTACCCTGTCATTATACAATTATTAATCTAAATTTTCCTAATCTTTATGTATTATTCTCAACATGCTTTTGTTCAGTTAATTTTCACCTTGAACATGTGTGCCATGACCATCACATGTCTGATTTTCCAGGAATAAGGAGAAATTATAATAATCTGTCCATCAAGTCCGGGCAGCCATTCCTCGGTAACCCCAGCATTAGCCTCTTTCACTGCTTTTGTTTAATGAAAAAACAAATATAGATAAGAGAAGGAGCATACTCTTTCTCTTCCTTCACAGTTGCCTTTCTCAGTGAATAAATAAATACCAAATAAGCTACAGAATAATTGGAATGAAATGACAGAATTTCATTCAAAGAGTCTAATTACCCAAGTAGTTCCAACCAACAGCTTTCAGAAGAAAACTTGCTATAATGTTAAGGCTTGAATTTGATTGGGAACTCTTTCAGAAAAAAGAAAGAAAAAACATAAAGGGAAGTGCTAAAATTAAATAATACTTATTTTTTAACTATAAGGAGAGTCCCCGGATCACTGACATTTCTAATCAAAGTTGCTAAATTTGCTACAATGCCTGCCTCACCCTACTTATAGAAGCACGATTATGTGTTGTTTTCCATTCTTACATATGAATCTATGCTTTTTTTTTTATTCATCTCTTAAATTGTTTTGTTTCTTAGAGTGCATTAGTTTTCCTTTCCTGGCCAGTGCCAGGAATCCCACATTCCCTCTCCACCCTACCCCTGTCCCCGTCCTGACTTCTCAGGGCTGTCGTACAGGTAACTGTGTGCTATTTTCATGACAAGACTGTATGATCTGACATGAGAACTGGGAAAGCGGGACTGTTGTGTTACCATGACAAAAAGCAAGTGCGGACTTACCGGTGGTCTTTTTCAATTCCATGTGTTTGGGGCTCTGGTAGACCCGATTTAATCGAAATTCCTGTGACTCTATAGGCCAGTGAATGATTTTCCGTTGTGCCCTGATTTGTTCACCTAAGACATAACTTTTGGAATAGTGGTGTAAGGCTGGAGAATGTACCAGCAGGACCTCAGCACCTGGACACGCGGCTGGAGAGTGGAGCGTGTGGAGCCCCTGTAGCCGAACCTGCAGTTCTGGGATCAGCAGTCGAGAGCGCGAGTGTCCTGGGTAAACGCACAGTTCCGGGATTGGGGGAGGGCAGGTTTTTCTTCACGTTTGAAATGCAGAGACTTTACTGATAAGTCATGTTGGAAAGCAAAAGGAGCCCCTCAGACCCGACTCCACATTGGGAACAGAAGTCCCTCAATTTATTTATTTTATATAGGAACTCCCTTTGAGAAAAAAAAAGAGTAAGACCCATCCTTCTAGTAAGAATAAATAAATGCTACAAAGGGTGGTTTCTTGATTCAATCAAATAAAATGCTGGATTTGAATAAGCAGGAGATATGTATTAGATGAAGTAAGTCAAGATTTAAAGGAGCTGTGAGAAGCGCAAGAAGGTGGTAGGACTTCAGAAAAGGAGGGAGGGCATGAGAACAAAGTGAACGTCAAAAGAGGCTGAGAATGATGAGAAATGAAAACATGCTAAGCACATGTACTGACGGGGAGCATGAGAAACATTCTTCAAGAGTGATCCTAGGAGAGTGTGTGAGAAAATCATTTCGGTTTTATGCTTTAGCTCTGGGTGTGGGCTCGGTGGCCCAAATCCTTGTCAAGCGATTTTGAAGAACTTCAATGAAAACATTAGAAGCATCTCCTTAGTAATTCTTAGAACCAGACCCCTTCATGGGAATCGTACGCTTTCTATTTTTGTCCCCAGTCTCTGCCCTTTTCTCTTTGATTTTCATGGCAAGTTGGCTTTTCTTCCTCATGTGTTTTGGAAGTTAAATTGATTGAGGATTGGAAAAAATGTGTAGTCACGTAATGAGTTCGGAATATTACCAATTATTTAGGGAGTCCACATTTTCAAAAGTAGATTTAATGTAAAGGAGTATACCTAAATTTTTTATTTTCACTTTTTAAAAAAATACAATGAGGAGCTAACATAAAAAAAGATAAAATTGATTATTTGTACTATCTTTTCTAGGCTAGGTTCTGAAGCAAGGGATTGTAATGGTCCCAGAAAACAATACAGAATATGTGAGAATCCACCTTGTCCTGCAGGTTTGCCTGGATTCAGAGACTGGCAATGTCAGGCCTATAGTGTTAGAACTTCGTACCCAAAGCATGTGCTTCAGTGGCAAGCTGTCATGGATGAAGGTATGACCCACCAAATCACCACCGTCTTAATGAAGTAGACGTCTAGGTTTGCCAAGTGCTTTATTTACAACAGTAGTGAGTGTGATTTTACAGATTCTATTCTAAGTACTTCAGAGCTCTGTTTTTTCTACCTTTACTGACTTGTAACAATGACAAGCACTGACTCAAAATATATTTAAAAATAGAGAGATATTACTACACACCTATGTGAGCAACTAAAATAAAAAAGAGTCACAACACCAAATGCTGGTGAGGATAAGACACTGGGTCTCTCATACATTGCTGATAGGAAGGTAAAATGGTGTGTACAGCCACTCTGAAAAATCTGGGCAGTTTCTTAAATAACTAAACATATAGGTGTCGTATAATTTAGAAAATGCAGTCCTGGGCATTGATCCCAGAAAAGTGAAAGTTTACCATCATAAAAAATTCTGTTCTTTGTGATCCATGTAGCTTTGAGTTGCTATGAGGTGAGATAATTAAATTTGTAAACTTATCCTAGAAAAAAAAAAAAAAAAAAAAAAAAAATTCTGTATACACATGTTCATGGCAGCTTTGTTTTCAGTAGCCCCAAACTGGAAACAACTGAAAAGGTTCTGAGGAGCTGAATGGTTAAAGAAACTGAGGTACATCCAGACACTGGGATATTATGCAGCAATAAAAGGAACAAACTACTGATATGCACAATGACTTTTTTCATTTCAGAGCATTATGCTGACTGAAAAAAAGCCAGTGTCAAAAGACCACATACTTTGTGATCCCATTTATATAGCATTCTTGAAATGACAACACTATGGAGATGGAAAACAGGTAGATTAGTGGTTGCCAGGAATTAGGGATGGTGGTGGGGAGTGGGATAGCTGTCATTACGAAGGGGTAGCACAAGGTAGAACATTGTGCTGATGAAACAGTTCAGTATATTGATTGTGGTGTTGACTATAAAATCTACACATGTGGTAAAATGGCATAGAACTATTCACATACATGTACCAATGTCAACTTCTTGGGTTGGCTGTTATACTGTAGTTACTGAGGTGTAACCATGGTGGGAAACTGGGTGAAAGGTATATGGAACCTCTCTGTACTATTTTTTGCAACTTCCTGTAAATCTTTAATCAGAATAAAAATACGAAGAAAATTATACGTTGCCTTATTACTTGAGACTGACCATTCTTGCTCATGGTCAGTGGGCTGTGTGTTTGACTTGCAGTGAACAAAAGTGACAATGAATTCTGTCTTAATTGACCATCACACCCCTAGGCTCCCCTTTCATTGTTTCTCCTCTTAGTTTGGACTATGCTTTCCGTAATAAGACTCCTGTTGTTAGCCTAAATTCCATTGTTTATCAGTTCCAGTGCTCCCATCTGATAAAACTCTTCCCTCTGTGTAAGCATCAGAGCATACAAAGCACTAATGGGAAGTGCCAAACGATAGGGCAAATGATTCCACTCCATAATGGGGGAAAAGCAGCCATCAGATGATTACCTCCTCGACTTCTTGCTATCAAACACAGAAGCCTAACTACATCTACAGGCATTCCACCTCCTTTCTAGTATATGGCAAAAATTTTAATTCCTCCTTTCTAAAGCCACTTGCTTCAACTGTACCCTGGATGTCATCCCCATCTTTCCTTTTCAGCTTGCTTATTGATCACCCCTACTTTCTCTTATATACTTAGTCTGCTCTCTGATTTTTCACATTCGATGTTTAAACATATTTAGGGCTCCTCCATGAAAAAATGCAAACCTTCCTTCAAGCTCATAGCGCACCTCCAGCTGGTGAACTTATACTCTTCCGTCCTCATAGACACACTTCTCAAAAGAGCTTCTGTTCTCCAGCCCTCTCTTTCATTACTTTCAGCCTGGATTTCAACAGCACAAATCTCACTAGTGTCATCAAGGACTGTCATGGAAACTCAACCTAATGAATTGTTTCCAGTCCTTTTTATACTTGACCTCTCAGATGCATTCAAATAGTTGGCCACCCCTTGGTTCTTGAAACATTCATGTGTCTTTATTTCTATGACATGACACCATCCTGGCTTTCTTACCCTCTGTCTAGTGTGTTCTTCTGTCTATCCCAGATGCTGTTCTGTTTTGACTCTACATATTCTTCTTAGGCGATCTCATCTATTCTCATGACTTCAAATATGCAAATAACTCATGAATTTCTGTCTTCAGCCAGATTTTTCCTTTGAGCTCCAAACTTGCATGTTCAACTTCCTCCTTGAAATTTCTACTTGACTATCTGCAGGTTTAAGACTGAATTCATGCTTTTAATCCTTCCAATCCACATCCATTCTGATCCTGTTAAGTGTGTCCTATGTCAGTGAAGGTTATACCAGCTCTTCAGCTGCACAAGCCAGAAATGTGTCATTCTTAACATTTCCATTTTCCTCCCCGTGTATCCAGTCCATCACCCTGTCTTACATATTTTACTTCCTGAATATCTGTCCATTCCATCTCCACTCTCACTACTCTAAACTTCAGTTTCCAGAGTCTGTTGCTTGGGGTCCTGTAATGGCTCCAAAGTAGCATTTTTGCTTTCACTGTACTCCTACCTCAGTTCACTCTTCATAGAGCAGCCTAGAGATCTTTCTGTAAAATGCACATCTGATCCTTTCAATCTCCCACTTAAAACGTTTCAGAAGCTTCCCATAACTCTTCAGGTAAAGATCAAATTACACGACATAACCCTCCCACTCTGCTCCCGTCTCTTATCTCCTGCTTCACTTAAAACCTTATCTCCTGCTTCATCTAAAACCGCTAGCTTTCACCCTGTACTCCTGATCCTGGTCTTGTTTCACGGCCTCAAACATGTCATGTTCTCTTCCCCCACACCATCGCCAGACATACTGTTTCCTCAGTTGAGAAGAAGTGATAACACCGTCTTCTGTTTACACAATCCTCTTCACTGGTAGTTCTGTTTTTCCAGATGCTTAGACCAAACACCTTGTAGTCATCTTTTTTTCCCCTTTCTTTTCTTTCTCCTTTACTGTACATTTAAAACATCAGTAAGGTCACATTAGCCCTATCTTTAAAACACCTCCAGAAGCTGATCCTTTTCCCACATCCCCAGAACTGTCTCACCGAGATGACTGAAGGAGCTTGTAACTGGTCTTACACCTGTGTCTTTACCCCACCTTCATTCTCAACGTAACAGCGAGAGTGATACATTTAACATGTCAGTCATATCACAGCATTCTTCCATTCAAAACTTTTCAATATCTTCACCACTCACTAAGAGTTCAAGTCCAAAGGTCTTCTAATAACCTATAAGGACCTCTGCTACCTTCCTGTTACCCTCTAATTTCATCTCTGCTATTCCCTCATCACACCCTTCTGCCTGGCTCCCATGTTCCACCCAGAATAAGTCAGGTGTCTTAGAAGTTGTTTTCCCTCCTGAAGCACTTTGCCCAGATATAAGTATGATCCATTCTCTCACCTCCTTCAGGTCTTTTCTTAAATATTAACTTTGAAGCCTTTCCTTTCCCTTCTTTATTCTTTTTTCACAGAGTTTATCCTCTGCCGTAATGCTTTTATGTTTTATTTATTATCTGCCCCACAATAATGGTTGTAAGGACAGAACTCATTGTCATATTTCTTGCACTGATGTATCTTTAGCACCATAAATAGTACCTGAAACGGCTAGGCACCGAATAAATATTAGGTGAGTGAATGATATATCTAATGGGAATTTTCCAGTGATCTATCTTGGCCCCTCTTGTCTTCTCCCTAGGATAATCTGACTTATTTGGTAGGTTTTGTTTATCATCGGTATTCTGCAGGGACACACATATTCATCTCCAGCCCAGATTGCTCTGTTTTGAGCTCCTTAGCTGCTTACTCATGTGTTGCATGGACATCTCCACCCAATATCCCATTCATCTCTAATCAGCGTGCTTCAAGTTGAACATACCCCTGCTCCTTTCCTCCCTCACACTCCCACCTTTTGCTTCTCTTACTGGGCTCTCTCACAGAGAATGGCATCAGCACTGACCCCATTACCAAGCTAAGCCACAATCCTTCTTCAGTCTCTATTCACCTGGAATCAGTCAGCAAACCCTGTTTGTCCAAACCTTTACACTGCCAGCATCTTTGTTCATAATTGCACCATCTCTCACCTGGATTCCTCACCTTTGTTCTGGCTGCAGCCTCACCCTCCATCCCCTACTCCTTGTTTCAGCAAGGTTGGCCTTTTTAAAGACCAGATCTGTCTATCACTGTGCCAAGCAATACCCTTCCCTGAGTCCTATGGCTCTCAGGACCAATCTCAAACTTTCCTACTTGGTTTATAAGGCCGTTTTTGTGTCCCACCCTTTGGACTTCTCTCATTCCCTCTAGTCTCCAGCACAGGGAGGCCAAATGCTATTCCCTGCCTCATACCACCATGCCCTCTTATTTCTGAGCCTGTAAACATGCTTGTTTCTTAGCATAATACCTTTTCTTTCTCAAGCCTTGATCTCTCTCTCTCCTAATTTATTTACCTTGAAAACTTCTACTGATTTTTTTGGACTCTATTTATTTCAAGGCCTCTAGAAAAAAAGAATCTCCCAGATCTTCCCAGCGGGGTATGTGTCTCTTTCAAGTACCCCATAAGCACCCTGTGACAGCAGATTTTATTATGTCTGTATTCCCTCTGTGTCTGTGCCTAGTGTTCAGTCTGGCAATGAAGCTTTTGATGAATATTTGTTGCATAAATTTGAAATATATAAACAATATATTTTTATTGTAAAAAAATAATCAAGATGACTATTCAGGCCATGAAAATCATCATCTGATATTTTGAGGGTTAATCCTGACTCTGCCTCTAACTGGCTGTGCAGTTTGATCACATTAAATTCGTCTGAAATCTGCTTACTCAGATGTGAGGTAAGAGATAGGAGATAGGTTCCCTTCAGATTAAAAAAAAAATCAGGATTGGATGGGAGTCAATTTAAAATGTTGAAGACATTGGCAATCATAATCAAATAAATTTGTAACGCTTATAAAGCGATCCTTATCACCAGAATAATCCATGATAGATATTTGTATAGTGAACAGGTTAGTGTTTTTGATAATACATTTTTGCAACACAGATCATCAGTCAGTATGATGAACAAGATACACAGTAGTCTTCATGTATTACAGCACTATGGAAGAAATGAAAATATACAACGCCTTTATTTACTTACTTACTTATTTATTTATTTATTTATTTAGGAGGGTGTAGCTCACAGTGGCCCATATGGGGATCGAACTGGCAACCTTGGTGTTAGCACCACGTTCTCCCCAACTGAGCTAACTGGCCACCCACCCAAATATACAATGCTTTTAAAAATTCCAAGTCTTAACAACATATGGCACCTTAAAATGCAAGTGACTATTTTTGTTATATAATGCATGTACATGGATCTATGGCTAAGAGACTTAAATGGAGGATATCAATGCAGTGGTGAACATTTATTTTTAGAGAAAAAAGAGGCATGGCTTTAACATGCAGGTATTTTGCATACTCGTGCTGAAATTTGGCTGAAATCCATGTTTAATGCATATCTTGGAAAGGGTTGGTCTCTTAAATCAAGACAGAGCCTACCTGCCAAGTCCTGGCATGTTAAATGGATCTCTATAATGTCCCGGTCTCGAGGGTGCACTCCAGGAAGGAAGATTGGTATCAAATGTTTATGTCATCTGTAGAGCTAAAGTAAGCACAGCGAATTGACAGTATGTTGTAAAAGGAGAAATACAAAGATTTTTATCTGCAGTCTTGCTTGGAATGTGAGTGGAATTTTCTAGACTAACTCCTGTCAACATTATTCATATATCTGGTTTGCTCTTCTTTTCAATGAAAACCTCAGAAAGAGAACTATACATAAATACATACCACTTTTAAAGTGTTACAATTACAGCAGCTGTTTTTAAGTCCAAAGATATGACATAGTAAGCAGTCATTGAATAAACATAACCTACTTTGAGGTGTTAGAGCACACTGAAATGCTTTATTGCAGCTTCTAATGGCATCTTAAAGGAAAATCTCAAAACCATGCACATTGACGGCCTTGTTCCAACTCCTCAGAATTGTTCAGAGCAGGACTCAGAAGCCACATGTGAAAACTGTTTGAAATGTTCAATTCTGAAGGCTCATTTAACTGTCTGTCTTCTCTTTGCAAAGTGATAGCCAGTTCCCTGCCTCTGGCTGTTATTTGGTATTTATAGAACCCCAGCAGCATACGTGGAACTTAACTGAAGACATAGCGGAGATCAGTGTCAGAGACTGTAAACTATTTTCCATTCTATTTATATGAGCTTAATAAACAGTAAAGGGCCCCACTGGTGTCAAGCCAATAGAGTAGTAATGTAGCATGGAAATTGCTCTGAAGTTTCAGATTTGGATAATCCTACTACTGGTGTTACCAAATACTACAGCTCCTTTTTGGATGCTTAGAAATAGAAACGGCACTTGAGAAATGTTTTGGCATTCTTTGACTGAGCCTAATAGGCAAGTGTTTTAACTCTCACCATCCTACCGTATTGTTTCATGAAGCATTGAAGAAGACGCTCGGGCATTCAAGAATTCTTTACCTAGAACAGTGGTTCTCAACCTCGATACCTTATGTACCAATATGCTTTTTGACTAAGCAGTAAAGGGGGCTGAGTCCTAGCCAGGACCTCAGCCACTATGCATACCAGTGGTTGTTCTCATGGGGTTGTATTGCATTTCTAAACATCCTTGTAATGGAAAATCTTCTGAGAATTGCTCATCTTGGAAGATCTTCTTTCTCCCTTTAGTGACTTTTCAATCAGAAAACACTAAATGCATAGGATTGAAAATTAGTGTTTTGGACTTTAAAAGTGAGTTATAATAACCCTCCAGTATTATCTACTCTAATATAACATTACTCAGTTCACATCAAATTATATTTTTCACTCATCAACTGTTCTGAAAAATAAAGCTTGAGATAAAAATATTTATGGAGTCACTTATGCTTAGTATTTTTTTTATCCACTCTGTATGTAGAAAAACCATGTGCCTTGTTTTGCTCTCCTGTTGGAAAAGAACAGCCTATTCTTCTGTCAGAAAAAGTGATGGATGGAACTTCTTGTGGCTATCAGGGATTGGATATCTGTGCAAATGGCAGGTGTCAGGTAAGACATTCTAAAAGGGAGAATGTGTCTGCTGAGGTAGGACTGGGGACCACCGAGCAGCCACACGGTATGGTGGAGAACTGTGTACCAAGATTCAAAAGATGAGGATGTATTCCTGACTCAACTCTGAACTTGACCAAGTCTGATCTACTTTGTATGATGTAGGGTTTGGACTAGCTAATCTTTAATACCCATTACTATCTGAAAGAATCTGCGATTTTAATTCTGTCATATGCATATAACGGGTCTAAAAGTGTAACACTTCGGGCTTTTTATATCAAAGCATTCCAGACCAAAAATGCAAGCACTCCAGTTCTCCACGTACTGGGTCTAAGACTGAGCCATGTGGTAAAAAGCTATAAAACCAGTTCTACTGTTCACTTAATCTTAAAGCATTTCAACCTACTTGAATCAACTGAGTTTTAAAGGTATATTCAATTATCTTATTATTCTTAACCCTTTCATTTCCCTTTCTCTTCCTTTTAAGAAATAATCTTCATCTACTACATGTATTTGTGTGCGTTTCTTCATTTGTCATTAGAAAGATAGAAATTCTGTTAAAGTGAGGATGAAGAGCATAGTGGAAAGATCAAAGGCTAGGACTTAGAAGTTACTAGTTACGGCTCTGCCACTATCTCAGGTTGGCTTTCCCGGAAGATTAATATGCGGGGAGTTTAATGCCAAGTGTTTTCTTGATCAACATTGGTGTGGGAGGGGAAGGAGGCAGGATTGGGCAGAGGGGGAAGTTGGGCTGCAGTGAAGTCACGAGATCTCAGCCAACCCTCTGCGGAGCATGGAAACTTGGATGGCTCTTCAGAGTTGTCCCCATTTGGGGTGAGATAAACTGCCCTTTTTCCCCCCAGCATCTACAAACATTTGGATGCAAGCTGCCCCAGGAAGGAGATAATGACCTTGGGAAAGGCAGTTGTCTTCAGGCTAGGCAATTTCTGAACAGGGTTGATAGCTGAGAGCCATCCACTGATAAACTTCCCAGGCATGGAAGGGAAATAAATCCTTTAGTTATGAAAATGAGTATCTGAGTGGAGCAGCACTGGATCCATGGCAGCTACTAGGAAATTGTGTTCTTGGGAAGATCACTTAAAATATGTTTGCAAACGTTACCTAATTTGTAAAATGAAGTTGTTGGACCAATGGTCATTAACTTTTTTGTCTAATACACTCCTTTGAGAATTTGATGAAAAATTTGCTCCCCCCCCAGAAAAATGCACACCTGAACACACACACACACACAAACACACACACACACACACACACACACACACACACCAAAATTTGAAAACAATTGTGAGCTATGAATGGATCCTTCTGTAGTCCAAAAGAAGTCTATGGACTTCTGGGTAAAAACTTGAAAACAACATGAAACTTAAATGCTTCACCAGCTCTAAAGTTCTATATTTTCCCAGGATGCTATTAAGTTTACAGCACAGAATCATGTAATACCATTGGCGTAAGAAACAGTCTTATAATTACATATTAATTTCCTTTATTCTTTACCAGAATATGGCAGTAACCCGAAATGTAGTTTTTATTTGTCTGTAAAAACAACAACAACAACAACAAAAACCATTGTAGGTATTTACCTCTCCATTTTTTTTTTTTTAGAAGCAGATGATGGGCAATTAAAGCTTTTAATTTTATTTTGTCATTTTATGTAAATCTGTCAGGTTAGTGTATGTCTTAATTTATTTTTCAAAAAAATTATTTTTCCAACTGCGTATGCAATACACAATAGCCTAAATTGCTATGCTTTCATTTAACAGTATTGTGTAAGCAGGGCCCTAGCTAGACATTAAAATTACAGCAACAAAAGATTATGCATAAGTGCTATGTGAATCTGATTATTATAATTAAAGTTCTGTGAAATGGATTGTGACTTCTGAGAACATTGGAATACTTCAAGATTCTGGCTTTTTAACTAAAATGCTTTATTCAGTCTTTCAATATAATTAAAAACATGCTTCTTTTAAGTACTGACAACCTTCTATATGTTGGGTTTGGCTTGAGTGTTTTGTTTTAGCACAAAGCACATAGTAGCACTGAAGCTGAATGTAGAATTCTAAATTTGGTGAGTGGACTAAGAAGGGCAGTTGAAAACAGCTTTCTCCTAGTGACCCAATTTGGCTCTGTGACGTTTCCATCATGGAAAAGATGGAGAAAGCTCTACTCTGTATTATCACATTATCCTCCCATCTCTATCATGCCAGTGGTACCTCAGGTACCACTAGTTAAACAAAGTTGTCCATCTTCAACTTTTGGAGTTAATGTGAGCATATTTTGATAAGTGTGGATGTTTGAGCCTATCAATTACAAATACAAAATCTTTGATTCTTATATTAAAAATATATGATCTTGGAACCATGGCATTATGTCTGTCCCTGACTTTTATTGTAGGTTTGCAGACTTGTAATATCACAGCTACAAGGGTTAGAAAAACCTGAGACGTTACTAGGTACTAATTTATGTAATTATCTATCTACCATTTATTGAGATTGTTGTATTTGCCAAGAAACAAATGGGACACTAGGAAGAAAGCAAAACATGGTGCTTTTGTTATTTCAAAACCACTTTAGACTCTACTCTAAATTTTTTCTTCATTAGAACATGAAGGAGAGATTTTTTTTTTTCCCCTACCCCAGGACTCCCAGGTCATTTCATGGCTCCTGCTTAGTGAACTCTTCCCATACCTTTGTTGTATTTTGTGGATTTCCTGTGGTGCCCACCTCTTTCATTCGGAGATATTCTCTTTATTTCTTCTCAAATAAGCTTTGATTTGCTGATCAGAATTCTCTGCTAATGCATTGCTTTATCTCTTGATACTGATATACCCTCCCTTGACAAAAGGAAAGGATGCAATATTATGTAGGTTTCATGTGATTTTTGTTCTCTCAGGGTATTTATCCAGCAGCTGCATTTTATCATCGCCTGCTTCCCCCATCACAGCACCAACACCCACAGCAAAAGACCCTGGGTTTTTTTTCTGTTTTATTTAATATTTTAAAAATTTCTCTAAAATAGTTTTAACTTGTTCTAAGTGGGTATATTATCTGTCTCTCTTGCAGCTCCTATTTTGAGGTAATTGTGTCATCCTACCATTTATTTCTGACGATACTGACATTAAATTCTGCTCTTTGAGTATGCACAGCTTGGCAAAATATGATCATATTTACTGAACGTCAGTGGGAGACTAACATTATTCACTAGGAAAGAGTCAGTGATTTAATCTCAGAAGATTTTTACTAACAAAATTCTTCTGGGAGCATATAAAAATTAATTTCCCCACTGTTTATATTTTCTTATAGCAGCCATGGGTTGTGAGCAGTTCTTACTCACATTTGTGTGCTGGATGCCAAAGAAGACGGGCATAGAAGTTTATTCGTGAACTGCAGTGAAAATAAACATTTATGTTTGGTTTTCACAAAGTTAACATTTAATATTCAGCATTGGCTTTGCAACCACTTTAGAAGTGAAGCCATCCATATCATGAATATGTTATCTGTTCTATGTTGAGTAGAATGAATTAGATTAATTGTGCTATATTTAATAAAAATGTGATTTCCTTTGGGCCTTGTGTAAATTGCATTTGTCTCAATATTTTTCCAAATTGCTTTAGTATATCATTTAATTTTAATATACAAAAAATACTCTCATCACTATCGTGCTAGTTGATCACTTGACAGATATTATTTGACATGAGCTTACTGTATTGGTTTGCACCAAAGAATATGACATTTTATTAGTTTGTCAATTAAACACGTCTAGGTTGTAGAGACTAAATTTGTCCTAAATTAGTGGTTAAAACAGAAAAAGAAAAATCTCACTTTATGATGTATTGTTCTCGTTACAGAAAATTGGCTGTGATGGTTTATTAGGGTCTCTTGCAAGGGAAGATCATTGTGGTGTATGCAATGGCAATGGAAAATCGTGCAAAATCATTAAAGGAGATTTTAATCACACCAGAGGAGCAGGTAATTATTTTTTATTTGTTTCAAAATTAATAATCCGAACAATCTTTGGAGACAGAATTTACATAGAACCTTGACTTAACACATCACAGTTTTGATTCCGTTGAAGATTTTTGTAATGGGTATTGAATGATTTGTCTTGATGATATACAATACATGTGATCTGAGCCAGAAATTCTAACAAGCCCATTTCCCAGTAATGAAAATATGAAGTCATCTGTTGTGCATTTAATAAATTGTAGCAGCAAGGGAATAATCTAATTTGCATTGGCAAATGTTATCAGATTTCTACAGACCTTATTCTCCGATGCAAAGCATGATGTCTAAAAGAATAATTGATTTTTAACAGGTTGAAGCAACTATTGAGAGTATTCGTCTTCAGGTTTACAGCTTTCCATTTTCTTTTTTTTTTCTTAATGTTTTACTAACTTTGGAGGGAAAAGAAAACAGAGAGTCTTTAGCAGTGTAGCATGGTGGGAACAATAACAGGGGAGTCAGAAGATGGGATGATGTCCTGGGCATATTAATAGTGGCAAGTCATTCTCTATTCTTTTGTTTCCTCGTCTATAAATATTATTATTCGGGGGATGTGAGGAGGAAATGATTATGAATGATCTCTACAGTGTAAGTTTTAAAGTGATCCCCAACAAAAAGTAATATTATCTGTACTGAAATATAATGACCACAAATATGCTTTATATACAGATAGTGCTTTATACTCAGGTCCTCAAGCTCACTGGGAGGAAGCAGACATTACAGTGTTTACATTAGTTTCTTAGCTAGACATCTACCTATTGAACTGTCTTAATATTTGTGATTATATTTTTATCATCTTTAATATGCTTATATTCCATAAGTCAACTTTTTCCTATTTGAAATTCCTTTCTTGTTCAAATACCAAAAACCCTGAGACTAAACTATGTATTAGTTTAAATATAAAGGACAAGCCATTTATGTTTGAATACTCAAGAAAACAGTTCATTCTAGATAAAAGTCCTTCAGAAAAGAAAATTAGACACAGCCCTCTAAAGTTGAATACAACCTTTTGCTGGGCCCCAGTAGAATAAAAGGTAAGTAAGGTAAAAGGTAAATTCAAAAGGTATATTTTGAAGCCTAAAAGTAACTAAGGCCCAGGGAAAATTGTAGATCAAAATCTCAGTCTCCAAAGCTATGAAAAAGGTGACAGGTCCTACAAGTCAAAATCTGCCAGAACTCAATGAGAAAAGTCATACATGAGTGTAACAGGCTCTCAGACTTTCAACTAAGAAGTATAATTATAATGCAATTATAGTGCAATTATCAGCCTGATTGTGATGGGTAAAGTATTTATGATGCGTAAGTTCAAATAAAGACTGAAAAACTAAAGATTGAAAGACACTAGAATTTTTGAAGCGCGTTCTTGCCCAATTATTTAATATGCATGGAAACAGTTCACCGAAGAATACTGGTGCATATTCAGCACTGATATCTTTATTTCATTGTAATAACACTTGCTTTTCCCACCAAGCATAGAAAACAGAAATAACCGGTTAATACTGGGAGTGCTGCTCGTCATTCCGTCGGCAGTTATGTGGATACATTTTTTCCCCCAGATTCCTACTCAACCTCCTTTGTTTTTATTGCACGTTAATTTATACTTGTGTTCATTTGTTTGTTTGCTATAGGTAAGTTATACTACTGGCATCTGGTATTTGGAAAATGTCTATGACGCCTAAGATATTGGGAGTGTCAGATACTAATAATATTACTTTCTTCCTAAAAGTCCATGCTAGTTTCACGTTGCTCACAGGGTAGAGACAACGATTCTTAACTTTGACCATAAAAAAAATGTCCAATGTGATGCTGTTTCTACTTGTCTGTCTGACATCCTCTCACACCCAGGTCTCTTTCCTCCTCTAAGCTGTGGCTACTAGATTTCTTACAAATGCTCCGACTGTCCATGCGTCCTCCAACACCTTGCTTTTAAAAATATGGTTCTGTTAGCTTCCCCTTAGTTTTGCCTGGTTAATTCCTAGACATCAATCAGATCTCAGTTCATATGTCACTTATTCAATGCAGTGTTCCTGGAACAACCTCCACCTCCTACCACTGACAACTAGTTTGGTGATGCTTACCATGTTTGTATCCATATGGTGTAGCTCCAGGCACATTTGCAATTGAACTAGACTTGAAGAACAATTGAACATTCATTGGTCTTTACTTCCCCACTAGACTCGAAGATCAATGCATTCCGATTTTTGTTCAGCACCATGTTCTCAGTGGTCAGCATAGTGTGTGATCCAGTAATATGTGTAAATTCAATGGATAATGAAACGTTACATTGAGGACTTTCAAAACCAAAGATCTGCTCAAGTCCTTACTTATGTCACGCGCTTCATCTCCTTGTGACTTTCGGAATGTTGTATTCATTTCCCTTGAGACAATTTTATCCTTATAGTTTATGGACTTCCTAAAATATCTTGAAGGAATTGCAGCCTTACATGGTCCAGTTGGCCATGCACGCTGTATATATTGTATGAGTAACACATGTGCAGACACAAGTGGGTGTTTTCCATCCCTGTGCTCTATTTAGGGTTTGCTCAATCACTTTTGTTGGAGCTAGAAAATAAACTTAAGAGGGTTCTTTTTTCTTTTTGTACATTTATCATGTTTTTCATTGTAACTTGCCTAGCCAGGGGATAATTTTTTTTCAAGGAACTTTCAAAGGTAAATTGTGTATTTGGCCAGTGTGGAACTATATAATTATCAGTACGAGGTCTGACAATTAAGTTCGAGAACTTATCCTAGAAAAAGTGTTACATACGTCATTGCTGAATATCACGATGGTCACCTTCGAAGTACTCCCCTTGGGAAGCTATGCACTGATGCCAGCTCCTAGTCCACCCTTCAAAGCAATTTTGGAACTCTTTTTCTGAAATGGCCATCAGAGCTGTCATTGTATTACCCTTGATGTCCTGAATGTCATCAAAATGTCTTCCTTTCAGTATTTCCTGTATGGTCGGGTAAAGAAAGAAGTCGTTGGGGGCCAGATCAGGTGAGTAGGGAGGGTGTTCCAATACAGTTATTTTTTACTGGCTAAAACTCCCTTACAGACAGTGCTGTGTGAGCTGGTGCATTGTCGTGATGCAAGAGCCATGAATTATTGGTGAAAAGTTCAGGTCGTCTAATTTTTTCACGCAGCCTTTCAGCATTTCCAAATAGTAAACTTGGTTAACTGTTCAGTTGATACAAATTCATAATGAATAATCCCTTTGATATCAAAAAAGGTTACCGACATTGGTGCAACAAGTTCACGAACTTAGTTGTCAGACCTTGTCTACACTAAGAAGAAAATGTGCAGAAAATGTATTATTCTTAGTATAAGAACACAGCTCTTAGACTCTGTTTGCCACAGCAGTAGGAGAGTCAGAGTGTCATGTATTCTGTTCTATAAAATAGTAGCAGTGGGTCATAGCTGAAAGCACATAGTAGAATCAGAGAGATCTGAGTTCAAAGCTTGAGTCAGCTTATTACAGACAATACAGTCATGAAAAAGGTTTTTTTTTACTACCTTTATTTTCTCATCTATTAAATAAGAAATGTCATATATACCTTGGATGTCATCATTATGATCAAATGTAATAATTTATGTAAATAATAATAGTGACTAGCTCATAGCAGTTGTTCAAAATGTGGTATTTTTCATTGTAACTACCACGAAAATGATTGTTATCAACATTTTAAGATGGTTGATTAATAATGGGATTTTTGGTTATAAGATAGGCTGTTCCTATGTACAAAGCAAACTGTCATACATGAGGATATAACTTATGATATTGACCTCATAGGGTTTATTGCAACTTCTAAGCTTGGCAGTAGCCACTCTTACATTCACTTCTTTAAAAAATGCACATTCTCAATTGTGCAAAATGGCTCATTTACTGAAAAATATCTAGCCCCCCAGTCATTGGTATCTTTCTTCAAATGTCTGCTTAATATTTTTCTTCCTCTCTTTCTTCTTTAATTAAATTCAGTTTAATTCACCTATCCTCCAAACCATTCCAATTGAATGATAGAAAATTGCTGTTCTGTAACTATAAACTTAGATATAACTATTGTCCTAATGTACACTAATTTACTGCTAAACTCGAAGAGGAGTTTGCAGTTACTTTTCCCTATCTACTCTTCTGTTTCACATCTCCAAACACTTTGCTGAATTCATGTGCTCACAATGAAGTCACCTCTTCATTGTGACATCCGGTCACAATCTCCTTTCTCTTTGATGTCTCTACAGTTTATGACACAGTTGACCAATAACTCTTCTTGAGATATTCTAATCTTTTAATCCCATTGTACCAAAATAGCCAACTTTCCACCTTCTCGGGATTATTCGTTCTCTGTTCTTTCCTGCTTTGTTTTTAATCTCTCTGTTAATGATTGTCACAAGGTGGAATCTCTTTCAGTTTTCTCCACTTACTTTTATGGCTTAAACGACTACCTCTGCAAAGATGCCTCCCAAAGGTACTTCAGTAGCCTGACCTTGCTCTGGAATTCCAGAGATCTTCCTGGATATTTTTACTGGTGTGTTACACCATTTTATTAACTACCAATTCCAAAGCTGTGTTTATTAGACTATTACTACAACTTGACTTCCGCATTCCTGTAAACAATGGCCCTATTCTCACATCATCATCATCATCATCATCATCATCATTATCATCATTATCATCATAAAACATTATGTTCAATGTTTATTTTCCCACTTTCTATTGGTTCTCAAGTTCAGAATATTTTTTTCTTCACAGTGCCTTCTGGATTTTCTACCTTAGCCTCCACGGATTTTTACATTAGACGCCTGACACTGTTATTCACAACTACATTGCTGGGCATCCTGCACCTGCTGCCAGACAAAGCCTCTTAAACCAGTATCTAATCAACAAGTTCATTGCTATAGAATGTCCAGTAGCTCCACATTGATAAATTCAGTGTCCTGGGCATACGTCTAAACTCTTCAGTAGAGCCATCGTCTTACATCTTTTTATTCTGTCAGAATAATTTTATTTTTGTGCTACTAAGAATACCACTTACTTCCTTACTTTTATTTATTATATACAGTGAACACATCATGCATGCGCACACACACACACACACACACACACACACACACACACACCGTATCCATTCTTCAAAGACAGTTCATCTATTTCCTCCTTTGTGAAGCTTTCCTTGTCTCTCCTCTGAATCATAGTGGTTCCGGCTGATGTCAGCGTTTCTCAAACATGAGTAATGTATATAAACATTTACAAGGGAAAAAGGAAAAATAAATCCCACTTCTGTGAGTTAAAAATAGCAGCAAACCTTTTGAGTGGTGATGTGATCAGAGAATGAGGACAGTTTAAACAACGTACTAATATCCTTTAGCAGGGAGGTAACCGTAGCATTCTGCATGTGATCTTTTAAACGTAATTTTTGAAGTTTTATTTAACTCATATATATATATATATTAGGTATTTCTGCTTTGTTTTCCCAATTGATTATAAGCTCATTAAGTGCAGAGACTTTCTTATCTTACTTCTGAGGACAAATAGGCAGTAAGCATTTGTTTCCATTTCCATTGCTGCCTATTTGTTCATGTAACAAAATGATAATGTTTGTATGGCTTGGTATTAGTAAAAATGGTTAAATTGAATAAGCAGTGTTCGCTAATGGAAATTATGATTGGAAAAGCACATTCCTCTAATTCCAGCCACTGCCACCAGGTGGGGTATATGCCACCTTTTGGTATACACCAAATCATTGTGACAGTTTGAGGAATTTGAATAATTAAGCAGACGACTCTAGGATTAGCTATGGTGCCTTTTTAAAAGTATTTTGAAATTAGGTTTTTATCAGATATATGGAACTACAATTATACTAAGAAGAATATTAAATATTATTTCAATATAATTTTAAAGCATAACTATTCAGCCAAAAGTAGGCATCTACTCTATACTATTTTGCACTAAATGAAGTCTTGATTTTAACTTTTTCTGCACATTCTCCTTTCTATCCCACTGTATCTTATTTCACTTCAAGCATTACTTTTCTAAACCTCTGCCGAAAACTCTTGCCTGAGCAACAACGAATTGTGTCTTGTTTCTAGCTGCCTGATACCTTCCTGGGTGACACTAGATTGCTTTGGATGGAGGGAGGGCCTTACACTTAGTTGTCTCCAGCCTATTTCAGAACCCCTACTTAGTCTCCTCAGGGAGAGCGCTGTCTCTCCTGTCCTATGCTCAGCTACTGCAGGGACCTGATCCCTTCTGGCTGTTTCTCTCCAGCTGCCTGTCCTTCTTCCCCACACTTTCTAACTTAAAGGAGTCCCAGGAGCAAAATCTGAGGTTGTTTGCTGTCGTCCAAAATCCACTGTGTTTCTAACCAGCTGGCCCATTGTTTTTTTTCTTGACTCACAGTTCTTAAGATATCAGAGAGCTTTTCACATAAAACTCAGTTACCTGTTTGTCCTTGTTAGTGCTCTGGACTTAACATCTTTCCAAGAAACTTCTCCACTTGAAATGATGACAGTTTTTGTACATAGAATTTGTGTCCCTGTGGGTATTGAAATATCATAGAGAAAAGTGAAACCAAAAGAAGAAATGACAAGTCAATTAAGAAAAGAGATCGTATAAGAACTCAAGATTTATTTCATATTTTATTGACTCTTGCAGGTTATGTGGAAGTGCTGGTGATACCTCCCGGAGCAAGAAGAATCAAAGTCGTGGAGGAAAAGCCAGCGCATAGCTATTTAGGTAATCTGTGTTACAGACACAGAGACCATCCAACCTCGAGCCCAGCTCCCTGCCCTGAGACTTCTGTGGTGACGAGGATGTTAACCCGTTTCTGGTTACCTGTTTGAATTTCCCAGGAAGCACCTCTGTCATATCAAGTAGAAATTTCTTTCCTTCTCTCCCAGGGACTTCCCAGGAGCAAAAGCAATGTGGCTGTCTGTGAGTTTTTGGGGGGGGGTTATGAATTGCTTCCACATGTTAGTGCAAGTTGAAAAAAGCCAACAACATTCATTGGATGATTTGGGTATGCTTTATTTCATATATATGCATTTATATAAAGTACATTTCATAAATATGTTTATATCCTATATATGCGCATAGTTATACATATTATTTATATTTATTGCATATGTTAATGCATATACATAGGTGTGTGTGTATAAAACGATTACTTTAGAATTAGGAAATCTTGTGGAATTCTTAAAAATATTTCTACATACTAAAAAGACTTAATCTTTTAATGGGAAAAAAATGCTCTCTCTTGTCTCACTTCAGGTATACTCCTATGAAGAGAGTATTTTAAATTTTTAATTATTGCTGTGCAAGGAATTGTATCAGCTGCTTTAATTAAGTTAATTAAAGATTTTTAAATATGTGAAAGAAAGTACTAAGTTGTCAAAATACATAGTGCTTTGTCCATTAAAATTTCAAACTAAATCATATGAAATGATCTTTTATTGGTCACAGATAGAGAGATCTAATGTGATTAGGTCTGACAAAACATTTAACATTCTCCCAGAATTTAAATATTGTATGTATATTATTTTTAAAGAAAGCTTTCGTGTCTTTTCTTAACAAAAATAATGTCCTCATTATTCTTTCCCAATAGGGAAATACTTTGTACATAGTAAAATCCAATATTACGTGATTGTTTCTACTCTGCAGTATTTAAGATAGTCTACACTTGGATCGAATTATTTTTCTCATTAGGGTTTGCTTTCTAGGAGTAGGAAAATTTGAGGAAAGGGGAAAGTAAAGAAATTCTTTGTCATGTGGCACACTGATTAATTTGTTATTACTAATATTTAAATTTGTATGCTTTTACCTACTATGGATGGTTTTTAAATGCATTTTAAGTGCAAGTAAATCATCCCAGATGTCCAAATTCAGATTAAAGCTCTAATACCCAGTGTTTGGAGATATTGTGCAAACTCTAGACAATTTCAGTACATTCATTCACTAGCAGATATTTGGCTATTACACTGGGGAATAAGTTTTCTTTTTTTTCCAAGCTGGAAAGGAATATAGATGTCTCAAATGGTTTTCTCAAATTCTTCAAAACTCTCCATTGTACAACGATTTTTAGTAACCTCAAGAATGTGGTTAAATAAACAAGCCAATAGCACAAATGGGAAGTCTCCATGCTCTCTCTAACTCCTTACTTCCCAGGCTCTTTAACCAATCTATTCTCATTTCTGTCTCTTGTCTGCATCAACTGCCTTTGTCAAGGTCAGCATGTGCCTTCCATATTGGACAATTCAATGGTCACATTTTATTTGACCATAAGTGGCATTCAAAACTGTTGACCTTTCCTCAGTTCATTAAATACTTTCTTCTTTTGGCTTCTAACACCTGAGGCCTCATTGGATGCCCCCTACTGGTCACTTTTGTAGGGTTTTCAACCTCTGTGTGGTTTCCATACTGTTGGCTCAAGCTGGTCCCTGCTCTCCTCCCTGCTAACTATTTCCCTAGGGAATTGCAGCTAGCCCCATTGCTTTTCCCTGTTTATTTAATGTAAATTATCCAATGTGTTATTTGCACCTCAGAAATAGTAAGTCTCATTCAAAAATTTTATTCCTTCCCATGCAGAAACCTCGTCCTCCTTTAGTGTCCCCCACTATGGTAAATGTCACTGTATTATTACAGTGTCTTGTGACTGCTGTAAAAATTACCACAGACTTGGTGGTTTAGAAGAGCAGAAGTGTATTCTCTCACAGTTCTGGAGGTCATACTCAGTTTTAATGGAGCCAAAATCAAGATGTGTGCAAAGCCATGCTCTCTCTCTGGAGACTCTAGGGGAATACCCATTCCTTGCCGCTTCCATCTTCTGATGGCTACCAGCCCTCTTTTGCTTGTGACCACACTGTTCCAGTATCTGCTTCCCTGTGTCATTGCCTTCTCCTCTTTTTCTGTGTTCAAACCTCTCTTTTCCCACCCCTTCTAAGGGTACATGTTGACTGCATTTCAGGCCCACCTGGATAATCCCTCTATGTCAAGATCCTTAACTTAATCATGTCTACAAAGTTATTTGTTTGTTGCTTGCCATGTAAGGTAGCATTTTAGGTTCCAGGAATTCAGATATGAATCTCTCTCTCTCTCTCTCTCTCTCTCTCTCTCTCTCTCTCTCTCTCTCTCTCTTCTTTCCTTTCTTTTTTCTTTTTTTTTTTTACTTACTAACACTTTTTTAAAATTGTGGTAAAAATACACATAAAATTTACCATCTCAACTATGTTAGGTGTCCAGTTCAGTGCCATTGAGTACATTAACCTTGTTGTACAACCGCCACCACCATCATCTCCAGAAGTCTTTTCATCTTGCAAAACTGAAAGTCTTTACCCCTTAAACAATAACTCCCTGTTCCCCTCCACCTTTCCGCTGCTAACCACCATTGTGCTTTCTATCTGCATGCATTTGACCATTCTACATACCTCATATACATGGGATCATACAGTAACTATCCTTTTGTCACTGACTTGTATCACTTAGGATAATGTCCTCAAGATTTATCCAGGCTATAGCAGTGTCAGAATTTCCTTTCTTCTTGGCTTAATAATGCTCCATCATTTGTATATATCACTTTTTGCTTATCCATTCCTTCATCCAGGGATACTTGGGGTTGCTTCTATGTTTAGCTCTTGTCACTAATGCGTCTATGAACGTGGGTGTACAAATATTTAAGACCTTGATCTTCATTCTTTTGAGCAAATACCCAGAAGTAGAATTGCTGAATTAGGTGGTAATTCTATTTTTAATTTTTTTGAGACACTGTCACACACCGTTGTCCATTCTCATCAATAGTGTGCAAGGGTTCCAGTTTCTCTATATCCTCCCCAATGTTTATGGGTTTGTTTATTTTAACAGTAGCCATCTTAATGGGTGTGAGGTGATATTTCAGTGTGGTTTTGATTTGCATTTCCCTAATGATTATGATGTTGAGCATCTTTTTGTGTGCTTGTTGGCCATTTATATATCTTCTTTGGATAAATGTCTATTCTAGCACTTTGCCCATTTTTCAATTAGGTTGATTAGGTTGTTTGGTTTTTTGTTGATGAGTTTTAGGAGTTCTGTATATATCTTGGATATTAATTTTTGTTCTGTTAACAGTGTCTTTTGATGCACAAAAATTTATATATATGCAATTATTTTTAATTTTTCATGAAGTTCAATTTGTCTATTTTTATTACCTGTGCCTTTGGTGCCACGTCCAAGAAATCACTGCCAGATTCAGTGTCGTGAAGCTTTTGCCTTATGTTTTCATCTAAGAATTTTATAATTTTAGATTTTACATTTAGATCTTTGATCCATTTTGAGTTAATTTTTGTATATGGTTCAACTTCCTTTTTCTGCATGTGGTTACTCCGTTTTCTTAGCACCACTGGTTGAAAGACTGTCCTTTCTCTACTGAATGATCTCGGCACCCTTGTCAGAAATCATTTGGCCATACATGATAAAGTTTATTTCTGGGATCTGTATTCTATTCCATTGGTCTATGTGTCTGTTTTTATGCCAGTAGCACACTGTTTTGATTACTGTAGCTTTCTAGTAAGTTTTGAAATCAGGAAGTATGAGTCTCCAGCTTTGTTCCTCTTTTACAAGATTATTTTGGCTATTTTGGGTCACTTGAGATTCCATATGAATTTTAAAGTAGGGTTTCTTTATTTCTGCAAAAAATAGGACATTGGGATTTTGATAGGGATTGCATTGAATTTGTAGGTTATTTTTGGATAATGTTGACATCTTAACAATACCAAGTCTTCCAATCCATGAACCTGGAATGTGTTTCCATTTATGTCTTCTTTAATTTCTTTCAACAGTGTTTTTTAATTTTCATTGTATAAGTTTTTTATCTCCTTGGTTAAGTTAATTCCCAAGTATTTTATTCTTTTGGATGCTATAATACTATAAATAGAATTGTTTTCTTAATTTCATTTTCTGATTGTTCATTGTTAATGTATAGAAATGCAACCTCTTTTTGTGTGTTGACCTTATATCCTATTACTTTGCTGAATCCATGTATTAATTCTAACAGAGTTTTTCTTTTTGGTAGACTAGTTAGGGTTTTCTACATATAAGATCATATCTACGAAGAGAAATACTTTTACTTCTTCCTTGCTGATTTGGATGCCTTTTGTCCTCCTGAATTTGGTTTGCTAGTATTTTGTTGAGGAATTTTACATCAATGTTCATAAGGGAAATTGGTCTGTAGTTTTGTTTTTGTTTGTTTGTTTTGTTTTTTGTAGTGTTTTTGTTTAGCTTTGTGTGGGGACAGAGCCAGGAGTGCAGTTTCTAGGTTCTTGGCCTTACGTAGAAAGGTGCTGGCTCAGGTAGTAAACTGCCATTAACTGTGATTGGATGGCCATCAGCTGTGGCTAGTTGGCCGTCAGCTGTAACCAGTGAGCCATTGGCCACTAATATAACTGCCATGGCTACGCTAGCAGCAAATGGGGGCTAGCAAGAAGATGGTGGCTGAGCTAGCAAGAGTGGATTGCAGTTAGCACGGCGGATTGCAGCTAGTAAGTGAGGTTGGTTGGCAGAGATAAGTGGATGGCAGGTTGCGGACAGTGTGGCTCCTGCCTCCTGTGTCTCCAACCCAGTCTCCAGCGAGACTATGGTGGTATGACTCCCCTACCTATGGCTCCGTGGGTGTTCCTTTTTGGCCTCTCCATGTCCTGCATTCTTATGTGGGGAGTGGGACCAGAGACACCGCCTGACACCCAGCACGACACTTTGGTATCGTGAAAATGCTGGCCTCGTAGAATGAATTAAGAAGTCTTCCTTCCACTTCAATTATTTGGTAAATTTGAGGATTGGTGTTGGTTCTTCTTTAAATGTTTGGTAGAATTTATCAACGAAGCCATAAAGTCCAGGGCTTTTTTTGTTAGGATATTTTTGATTACTGATTCTGTCTGCTTACTAGTTATAGGTATATTTAGGAGTTCTGTTTCTTTGTGATTCAGTCTTGGTAGGTTTTCTCTTTTGAGGAATGTGTTCATTTCATTTAGGTTATCCAATTTGTTAGCATGCAATTGTTCATAATACTTTCTTATAATCCTCTGTATTTCTGTAATATCTGTAATGTTCCCACTTTGATTCCTGATTTTCAGTGTGTCTTTTTTCCTTCTTAGTCCATCTAGCTACAGGTTTGTGAATTCTGTTGATCTCATCAAAGAACCAACTTCTGATTTTGTTGATTTTTCTCAAATTTTTTTTGTTGTTTATTTCACTTATCCCTGCTCTAATCTTTATTATTTTGTTCCTTCTGGTAGCTTTGAGTCTAGTTTATTCTTCTAGTGCCTTAAGTTATAAATTTAGGTTGGTTCTTTTTTCATGTAAGTGTTTATAGCTATAAATTTCCTCCATAGGGCTCCTTTCACTGTGTCCCATCAGTTTTGGGATGTTGTATTTTCATCTCCATTTGTCTCAAGATGTTTTCTAATTTCCCTTGTGATTTCTTCTTTGCTCCATTCGTTGTTTGAGTATGTTGTTTCATTTCCACAAATTTGTGATTTTCCAGTGTTCTTTCTGTTATTGATTTCTAGCTTTATCCCATTGTAGTCAGAGAAGAATCTTTGTATGATATGTAACTTTTAGGACATGGATATCTTTTTTTGGGGGGGGGACATTATTTATCCTACCACAGTCACTGATTTCTATCCAGTTGTTTATACTTAAGCGAGGCGTTCCCCTTGATAACTCTCTTTGCCACTCGAATACAAACCACTCCCTATTTCAATGTCCTGCTTTATTTCTTTTATAGCACTTATTACTCTGAATTTTCTTATTTGTTTACGTGCATGCTTTCATATTGTCTATGTCCACTGTTAATTCTTGAAGGCAAGGATCATTTAGTTCAGAGCTATAACTGCAGTAACCGAAACAGGGTCTGGCACACAGGAAATAATGAAGACTTTCTGAGTGAATTTTAATTAGGAAAAGATGGTTCACATATGTATAGTGATTAGTATGAGCCAGTGCAGTAAATATAGCCATTAAATAAATCCTCACAACCTCTCTGTGAAGTATATACTACTAATTTCCCAGTTTTTAAAATCAGACAGTAAAGGAACAGAGAATTTAAGTTTCTTTTCCAAGGTCACATGTAGCCACACAACAGCTTAACCTTTTGTTTTCTTCTATCTGCCCCCATAGAAAGGAGAGTCTATAAGATGATCCTTTGAGGGACTTTGTTAAACCTTTGCGTTTGCACCCTATGCCTCTCTGTTTGGTCCCAAAAAGATGACTGGATAGTCAATGACGAGTAAGATTCCTCACGGAAGGAACAACTCTAGCCAGACCAGTCGTGGGGACCAACAGGAGAACCCACGGGATTCACAGAGGTGGGCACAGCCCCTACCTTCCTCAGGCTAAGAAAAGCCTCAGCCTCTGTGGCTGCATTTTTTCCCAAAACCTGCAAGGGAAGTGACTCAATGAGGTGCTCTCCATCTATTCATATGCATATAGGTTTTGTCCCTTGAGGAAGTTGAGACTTACGGTCCAGCTGTCTGCAGGCAAGGGTGATTGACTCGAATCAGTTTTCTATTAAGATGTATGAGATTCACAGACAGTGGAATAAATAATGCTAATGCCTTATGTGAATATCAATAAAAGCCACCAGTCGGCTTGATTCTGGGCTCCAGTCTTCCAGGCTGTGAGGCCCCTGGACTTCTGAGATTTAACTGCCTCAAGTCTCTGCTTCTTTCTTTTTAAAAAAACTTAACCTTAAGCCGCCCCTTTTTGTTCCCTCACTGCCCGTGTTGCGTTGGACATGACAGTCACACACCTAAAAATCTATGATCCTGGATTTAAACCCAAGCAGTGTGACCATAATATCTGGTTCCTACAGTCTCCCTTTTACTTTTTATTTTTTAATCATTGCCTTCCATGCAACACTTGTGATTTTAAAGTACAGTCATACATAAACAAATTTTCCTTGAACTTTCCCCAAATTCCCTCTTTTCCCCCTTCTCTTAACTAATGTGATCACTTGTTGCATAGAATTAATTCAGTGGAATACAAATCATGAAATGACAGTTTTGTTCTCCAATCACTACCTCTAAGTCTGCCAGATCCTATCCACTTTCCCTCATGCAGATCTCTAAACATAAAACTCCAATCACTTTTTATTGAAAGACCATTCAACTTAAAAATGTAATCACATATCTGTGTTAAGTGTCTGGCCTTATTAAAGTCAGTTTTCCTTGTGCTTAGTTTTAGGCTTAGGCCTAAATTGCCAGGGTCTTTTTCTTGTACAAGGAAATAGCATCATTGCCCTTAAGCATCCCGAGTCTGGAGATTAAATCAAGGTTGAAAATACTAATATGTTACCATGTTTATTTGAGAACCCACTAAGTTTCCTTACTTGCTTAAGTGAGAAAAAAGAAATTATTCTAATGAATAGTGAGTGGGACAGTGCAAGAATGAAGACAGAGATCAGCTGTCTAATCCAATCAAGAGATTAGGAGTAAAGAAAATACAGAGCCTTCTAGAGACATTGGAGAAGTTAAACTGTTAAAACTTGTTGGAAAATGCATGTGAATATTGATAGAAGATGAAGATTTGAAGATGAGTTCTAGGTTTCTGGGTGAAATAACTGGGCAAATAATGATGGCATTTGTTGAGATAGGGCCCATGGATGAGGGGCAAATTTAGAAAAAAGAAAGAAATGACCCAGTATTAAAATCCTAGATTTCAAGTGTAGAATGCTAGATTTCAAGCCTGTGATATGTATTTTCTGCCTAAAGAATGGAAGAGAATACATATCATAAATCACATTTCCTAAAGGCTCCTTTGGGCCTTGGAAGGAAGTCATTGAAAAATCTTCATCTGAAAAAGCATTAGCCAAAAGAAAGGAAAAGAGATCATATCCTGGCAAACTGATCATTCTGTAGCAAATTAACTTGTCTACATCAAACTATATATTATCTCATAGGAGACATTTAATTTCCTCCCAATCCAGTTACTCTTTTTCATTACTCTCTCTTTGAATTGTATTCCCATATGCAATTATCATCTGCTTTTCTGAAGATTGTGACTTTATTATTTGGTTGCTAATTTAATAATTTATCAAAAAGCCTAAAATGGAGAGTAAAGTAGGTCAGATAGATAACATGTAATATCTTTACAAAATCATTATAGCTTATGATTTTAAAAAATCTAAAAAAGATCATATGAGTCAACTTACCTTGCCTGAAGCTTTGCATACAATCCTCTATGGAAAAACTTCTCAGTAAAAACAATTATAAGTGTTGAGGAAAACACAAAAGGAGGAAAAAAACACTTTCTAAATTACCTCTGAACTGGAAAGAAATTAAGGAATCTTCACATGCCAAAAACAAAGTGAGAACAGGAAGCCAGAGTATTTAGCTGCCTGAAGCCCCACTTATGCCTAATCCTGGTGACCAGTTTAGGCTTCCAGGGCCCAGGGATACTGTGGTCAGAAAACAAAGCCTAAGACCTTTGCAAAGTAGTAACTCTAATAGGAGACTCCCTGCGTGAAGCAGGACCCCAAAGGGCTACAAGCTCAGTGCAAAGGAGAGATAGAAATGCAATTGCACCTAAAAGGAGAAAGAAAGGAAATGTGTCTGTATTAACATGGATACTTGGCAGAGGTAGAAAATCAACTTCCCTGAAAATTTGTAACCGAAACCAAATGTTCATACAGATTTGCAGCACTAATTTACCTTAACTATGAAGTCCAAAACCCTCAAGGCGTTTATTTTCATGAGGTTACTACGGTGGCTGGCATATGCAAATGCAAAATTTTTTTAAAGTAATGCACCTTCAAACCAGGCCTCAAAGGGATTCTATAAATTGCAACAAATAAAATCTTATGATTAAAGAAAAAAGAAACTCAGAAAACACAAAAGGAAATGTATAAACAAAACACAGTAAAAATATGGGAGAGCAGAATCAGACATATATATATATTATTCATACACAGAAAATAGAACAATCTACAGAAAATAGAACAATTTTATAGTCAATATGTTTAAATATATACAAGAAGGATTTACCAATAATAAAAATCGACTACACATATTTAGAGAACCAAATATAATTTTTAAAATGAAATTTAAAAAACTCAATCAGCAGAAAACAAGATAGGAGAAAAATAACAGAAATGCATAGTAAGTAGGAAAAAAAAACACAAAGTAAGATGGTATAAACAAACCAAAACATGCTAGCATTCTTAACAAACATTTAAAAATTTAAATCTCTAGTTGAAAGACAAAATTTATAAGACTGGATTTCAAAAATAATTTAAGTATATGGTATTTTTTTAGGAAGTTTTTTTCAGGCATTTTTATTAGAGATTTTTCAAAAAAATATTCATTTATAATTGTGCCCGGAATATATATATTAAAATACAGGGGATATAAAACAAGAAATTATACTGGCCATAGTACAAATCTAGGCCAAAAGGATTTCTCAAAATAGTTAATAGACTTTAAAAGAAATACAGGGAAATATTTCACCTTATAGGCAAAATCATTATTTTTTAAATCAATTTAACATTACCTGAAGTGTATCATATTGTAGATGGTAATAACTATTTGCAAAGTGTTGAGAGTATTCTGTCAACGTATTTCTTTTCAAGTTTAAAATTCAAAGTAAAAATTAATATTTATATATTTTTCATAAATATGAAAATATGTATGCTTAATATTTTATCTTAAACATGCTTTACCCTGATTCCCTGAAAATAAAACCTAGCTCGACAATCAGCTCTAATGCGTCTTTTGGAGCAAAAGCTAATATAAGACCCAGTATTATATTATATTATATTATATTATATTATATTATATTATATTATGTTATGTTACGTTATGTTACATTATGTTACGTTACGTTACATTACATTACATTACATTACATTATATTATATTATACCCAGTCTTATAGTAAAACAAGACTGGGTCTTATATTGATTTTTGCTCCAAAAGACACATTAGAACTTATTGTCCTGCTAGGTCTTATTTTCAGGGAAACACGGTAATGCAGTGCATGATAAAGATATAATTAATAGAAAATTAAGATCGCTGAGATAAAATTTCAATAAATTTATTAATACATTGCTTGTAATAATGTGAATATAAGCACCAGAAAAACCCCTCAGTGGACTGGAAATACCTTACAGATAATGAATAATTTATTTAAAAAATTTAAATAAAAATGCAAATGACAAATAAGCAAATGAAAAATATCTTGAACCTCCATAGCAGTAAAACAGGAGATTGAAAAAACAAAACTTAGATTGTTCAAAATTTAACTCCTGATATTTGTCCTCACCCATTTCTTTTGCTAGACTTTCCCATCTCGTTATTTGCCATCATAACCCACCCGTTTTCTCATCCTAGGAACCTGGCGTCATACCTGACACTTCCTGTCACCCAGGATAACCAAGTCATCATCATATTTTATCAATTTCACTTTTAAATTCCTCTTGATTTTTTTCTCCTTACCCTACTTTGAGACACCGTTATTTTCAGTCGGGTAACTGTGTTAATATCATATCCTGTCTTCCCTATCCAAGTATGTCCTACCTCACCTCAGTCCATTTTCTGCATAATAGCTTTACATTCTTATAGCTTTACATTCTTTTTCCTCAGGGAAAAACCCTCAAAATGTTAACAAGGCCTGTCAGGCCTGGCTGTTCCTTACTTCTCCAGCTTCATCTGTTTGTGGCTCACTGCTGTGCATTTGGCGTCATGCACACTTGTCTCTGATGCTCACTGAGCGGCATTGAGCTTTAAGTCCTTTCCATTGGTTGTTTCCTCAGTCCTGATATTGTGGGAAAGCAGCAAGGACGGAGAGACTCAAGCGGCATGCAGAGATCAGGGAGAACACAGCTTTATTACGCCGGGCCGACATCGTTCCCAAAGACTGAGCATTTACCGGGGTCCAGCGCTTTGTTTTATAGGGTTAGGCCTCCGGGTTGGGGGGAAGTCTGGCCAGGGTGCGGGGAGGTCCATCCCTAACAGCTGTGTTCGCTCAACATTGTTTTGACGGGAAGGCCTCTAACTGTGGTGCCTGCAGGAGACAGCTCCGATAATAAGGTATCAGAGGAGGAGGAGGATGGAGCTCCTAGCAGGGCCCGCAGGAAAAAATGTCCCAACACTGACTGCTCTCTCTCTGCTTCTCTTTTCTTAACATCTTCAGTAAAAGATATCCTCAGGCAAGCCTTTCCTGACTCCTCCCACACAACCTTCAGCATAATTAGGATGTTGGTGACTTACATGTAACTTGTTTAATTTCTCATTCACCAGCTAAATTATAAATTCCATGAAGCCAGAGAATATATTTATATTGTTTACTTTGGGAAGTCCCAGGACTATGACTATTTCCCGATTTCTAGCTGATACTTGATACATATTTATTTAGTCTTGATTAAATATTATACAAGAGGAAGGTGCTTCCGAGAAGGTATTCAGAAATGGGCACGCTAGTCACTGTTATGAAAATATAAATTGATGTAATCTTTACAAAAATCAATTTGAAATTGTTTTCCGAATCTATAAGTGTTCAATTTGTTTGGCTCTGTAATCCCAAATCTGGGACTCTATCCAAGGGAAATATTCAGATATACACATAATTAGTGTACAGTATATTTATCTGAGCATTATGTACAATGTAAAAAACTTGGAAACCCTCAAACATTCAATAAATAGTGATTAGCTAAAATAAAAGTTAGGAAGATTTATTGGCTTACAACATTTTCATAGAATTATGACATAAAAAAGAATGAACGTGTAAATATTTTTTTGGAAGAGAATTCAATCATATGGGAGAGTCTAAAACTTAAATTTTAAAAAATTAAACAATTTGGAAATAAATAAGAAGGAATTTTTAATTTAAATTGGTATCATGACATTACACTTCCATGTCATGAATCTTATTTAAATAGTAGCAGAGATCAGTTCAAAACAGAAATAGAGAAAAAGTATATATAAACATGTTGTTCTGTAAAATCCCATACAAATGGTAGCTGTTTATGAGTGAGCATTAGCATTTATCTTCCATTTTTGTACAGAGCAAATCACAAACTAGGGATGTGAAAAGGTCCTGAGTTCTGTTTTTAAAACTAACAAAATAGTTTTGAAATTTTTCAATGAATATAACCCTGTCATTTTGATCTGTTAACATGCTGTTTAGTGACCTTTCTTTAATGACACACTTTCCTGGGGGGGGCATAGAAGATGCCAGGCATGTAAAAGATGTCAAGCCAGCCCTCACGTTGCTCACAAGATCATTGCCTAGACAGCAGAGACACACAGAGCCTCAAACAAGGATATGTTAAACGGTTAAGGATTAGGGACCAAAAGAAGGGTTACAGACACCAAGTGTCCAAGGGAGGTCGGAGGAGGCCATATTTATGGCCACGTGGTTGTGGACAGTTTCAGGAGGGGAAGGAGAGCTTGTGGCATTTGGTATGATTTCAGGCTTTCCCAGTGAGGACTTGCCTCCTGGGTTAGGTCAGGGCGTTGACCCATTAATTTAGAAATGAATGAATTACTTGTAATGAAGTCACGTGAAGTAGATATTGATTAATGCTGCTTACTTGTTAATACTCATACCATTTTTGAACCTCTTTACAGCTCTCCGAGACACTGGAAAACAGTCTATCAATAGTGACTGGAAGATTGAACACTCTGGAGCATTCAACTTAGCGGGAACTACTGTTCATTACGTAAGACGAGGCCTCTGGGAGAAGATCTCTGCCAAAGGTCCTACTACATCACCTTTACACCTCCTGGTATGAGGGAAAGAGTCGATAACATTGTGTAATCAGCTCCCTGTGGCAAAGGACAGTGCCACTGTGCCTTCTTTAATCTTTGTTCCAAATCTGAATTGTCAGCTAGACGTTTAAAATTCCATGGGTGTTTAGGGATTTTTCAAATGTGTTTTAAATCGCGATATATAAAAATGGAAATTATTACAAGAGGAACAAAATTTTTTAGGGACTCACAGGCTCAAAGTAGAGGTGAATTACAGGCAATAAGGAACCTCTTTTTCTGAAAAGCATACTGGTGCTAACCAGAGTGGATGTCTGTGAAGAGAATGCCATAATATAGTAAATCATAGCATTTTATATATCCACGAAGTGGGCATTGTCTGAATCTATAAAATGCCTTTGATAAAATGGTACTGTTTTTTGGGGAAACGATTTGGTAACTAAATCTAGCAGTGCTTCCATTTACCCTGTTCTGTTTTCTTACTAGGTTAATTGATTCCTGAAAAGAATTATGAAATTTGGGATGTTTGGGATAAGTTTCTTTACTATGTAATAAATGATGAGATATGAGGCAGGACAGAGTTTGGAGTAAAAGAAACAGGACAGTGGCGCTCTGCGCCCAAGCTAATGGGAAGTTCAAATGCCCTTTTTGACCTTGATCATTGCAGTCCATGCTAACAGCTCAGGAGCCAGAGGGCTGACTGCAGAGCTGGCGTGTTTTCCATCCTAGTGACAAAGTCTAAAATTCAGACACTTCAACACCTCTTTAAGTCCACACATAAAAACAACTCTAAAACACGATCAACTGACTCTTTATTTGGAGTGTGGTATGCCACATTATTTAATATCTCCACACAATTTAAGTTGAATTTGTCTTCAATTGGAGACATCTGTGTTGCTGGTCTAGGAGCCAGAGGTTCAAATCACATATTGGCCCATTTGCTTTTCTGACTTTAAAGTGCCTGCAAAGCACCCAGGGTTCTTGTTAAAAGGCATACTCTGATTCCTTTGCTCTGGGGCCGGCCCTGAGATCTGCATTTCTAACCAGCTCCTAGGCGACGCCACCCCTGCTGGTCCATGGACCGTATTTCAAGTAATAATGTTTTTTAGACTGCAATCGATAAATTTTACCAACAGGGATAAGAGGAGCAAGGAGAGTTGCATGGGGACCCTCTGTTCCAAATCTTGATGATGACGACGATGATGGTAATGAGCACCATTCATTAAGCGCTACGAGTCAGACATTGTCCAAAAGTGCTTTATGTTCATTACAGCATTCAATCCTCCCAATAGCCCTGTGTAATATACTCCATTTTACTGATTGAAAAAAACAACTAAGCATGAGGAAGGTTAAGTAATGTGTACAGTAATCCCAATAAGTTATTTAGCTGTGAATAAACCCGGTGTTAATTAATCTTCTATGCTGCCTCTCCCGGTAGAATGCTCTTTATACCAGACAGCCTTGGATCATCAATGTATGTATACTTTGATTAATTATTTGTTCATCTCCCCACAATTCCTTCAGATTCTATTATTTCATTCGAATTGGAAATTCCACTCTGTGCCCCATGCCATCTGGAGAGAGGGGGAAAAAAATGACTAAACAAACATTGTATGACAAATATCTGGCTCATTCCATGATTGGGTCACTTATTTTTTTAAATTTCATTTTCGCTTACAGTTGACGTACGAAATTATATTAGTTTCAGATATACAACACAGTGATTAGACATTTACATACCTTACAAAGTACTCACCTCGGAATAGCAACATTCCCAACAACAAACATTTTTAACGATCGGATTGCAAGAAATCTGAATGTTACCTACGTTTTAATTAATTTATTTTTTTTATGGAATAAGACCGAAGCTCTTTTACTGAGCCTCCAATGCAAAATCTTAAAACAGTTTATGTGAGACCTCAGTGTTGGGCAGGGGGAGTTTCCTTGCTGCAGAATCCTTAATCTGACTAGTAATTACCAAGGTTTTTCCTGGAAGCATGAAACATAATTAAAGTCAGTGAACTATGTCTAAAAGAAGGCATCTGTGTGACCTGGATTTATTCAGTAATCCAAGGGAAACTGCACTTCTAAGATATTTTTCTTTAATGACTATTACAGATCGAAAGCCAGCACTGCATTCGCAAAAGCAATACCTCCCGCTGCCATGCTGCAGTCTGTACCCCTCAGCTGTAACACGGTCACACTTTCCTTCTGGCAAAAGCACACTGCCAACTTTACATGATTTCAGAGAGAGCTAATGGTGTTGTAGTCCATGTCCCTATTTTAAATGGCATTATTTACTCAAGGACAATCTAAAGTTCTATCAATGAAAAGGTAGTTTTTGGGAAAAATAGACACATTTTCATTGAATTAAATAAGTTGGCAAATAACTTATTTATACGTTCATTTCTTCAATTTAAAAACTATGTGGTATTCTGGTTATGTCCATAAATAGGGTAAGTCAATCTCTCTCTCTCTCTCTCTCTCTCTCTCTCTCTCTCTCCTCTCTCTTTCTCTCTCTCACTCTCAGCTAATTTAGCTGAAAATCATTTTTACTGGTAACATCAAATGAGATATTTCAAGTCAAAATTAACGCTGTGATGTACTTAGAATTAGTACCCAGTATGTTATGTACATGTGAATTTAAAAACTATCATTTTTATTCTTGACATAGTTGACTTATAATGCCATCATGCTAATTCCCCAATCCACACACTAAAATATTTCTTAGTATTTCTGTTGATATATTGAACAGAATTTGAAAAAAGAAATAAAGAATATTAACCTTCAGCTCTTTTAAATTTTTTTCCCATGGAGTGTTTACTCTGAATTGCCTATCATTACATCTACCTCGATACAGTTTAAATATTGAATAAAGTTCCCTAATAATTTAACATAATGTAAAGTTTAGATATATACGTTTTTATGTATCACGTTATGTTATATAGATTGCTGTCATAAATCCTCAGATTCATAGACATGCTATATCTCTTGGAGTTGTTTGGTGTATTTTGTGCAAATGTATTTCTAAAGAAACACATACTCTTATTATTTTATTTAAAATGAGTATATTTCAGCTATATTTCTTTCATTTAAAATATGTATGATTGCTCATGATGACCAGTTTTGAGCGTGGCACAGGATACCAGGGGAGAACAAAGTGGACAGGGTCCCTGCTTATGTCCAGTGTAGCCCCAAATTCAGTCATTCTTTTACATCCTTTATGCTTTATTGCACTTTTTACATATGTGTATGTAACTGTACTGTTAATATTTATTAAAAAGTTCATTTTCACATAAATTTCTTTTCGAAGGAAGTGATCTTTGCTACAAATGAAAAAGTAGCAACCTTGCCAAAATTAAAAGTTGACTGTATGCATCATGGAATAAAATTCGTGCCCTCCATTGGCTTAGAAGTTCTCTGCCCTTATGGAGTAAAATGAATCCCAAAGTCTTTTATCCTCTTCCTCTTTTGATCCAGGGACTTTCTATCCATCTTCCTGTTTTAGAAGAACAGGAAAGCTACATTTGACATTAGATTGTAGATTACTCTTAATGTTAGATAGGACACATATTCGTGTCCCCCTACTTATGTCATCTCATATACATGCCATGCTTTGGCAAACTGTCTAGTCCATTGACTTAAAAGAAAATGATCTGGTATCTCTGACCTCATCCATGTGGGTTTTTCTTCAATGATGTCTTTACCTCAGAGGTAAGTGTGGAACTTCAATCTTTTCAGAAGTATGACAGTGTCAGCAGTTGAGCAATAATGTCACATTTCTACAATGTATTAAGGAAGCACACACACCTTGCAATAAGCATTGGAGGGTATCGATAGCCTGAGTTTTATGCTTCACATTGAACATGCTCTATGTGGACCTATAGGCTGTGATCACTTTTGTGTATTATATTGTAGGTTCTGCTGTTTCAAGACCAGAGTTACGGTCTTCACTATGAATACACCATTCCGTCAGACCCTCCTCCAGAGAATCAGAGCTCTAAAGCCCCAGATCCCCTTTTCATGTGGACACACACGGGCTGGGAAGACTGCGATGCCACTTGTGGAGGAGGTAAAGGATTTTCCAATATTCATCTTCCCAAAAGAGTAATTGTCTCCTGATTAACCATGGATAGATAATCAAGACAGATCTGCAAGCCCTTATCTTGAAAGAACAGGAAACTGAACGTTTTTTTGTCATACAATTAGTGGCTAAACTCCTGAACTATTTTGTGGCAAAATCTGATGTGAATTGAAGAAAGGCTATTGAGAGTTGTTACCTATCTCAGTTAATATTACTTTGCGTAAGTATTAATGTATTTGCTTACGGGGGCTGCCCTAGCTACCCTACTGGTTGTTATGTCATATATATGCACTTTTATATTCACTTTTTATATTTTACTTTTTTATTTTTATAAAATCTTAAAAGTTCTACATTCCAAAGTATATCTGCCCACAAGAATTACAGACCTGAAATGAATGCCAAGGTGCTGGGAAAGAGGAAGCTGAGTCTGCTTCTGTGTTGTCTGCATACTTAAGTTAAATATGTATAAAGCACATGAAGAAAATAATTTGATTTCCCCAGTTCCTTTATTTTGATTTGTTTTAGAGTATATCACTACTTTCAATAAATATAGAAGTATCCTGAACGCTCACTCAAAGATTTATTTTTGTTTTCATGTTAGAAGTTGAGGAGGCAAAAAACCAAAATTACTTCAGCGTAAAATGTGAAAGTAGGAAATCACGTAATCTTACTGATGAGACAGCTGAGTACCACAGGTTAAGTCAGTTGCTTGCAGAACCAGTTCACAGTCAGGCCAAGGCAAGAGTCCCAGTCTTGAGACTCCCAACTTCTGTTCGTATCCTACGTGTCGGCAGCACGGTAGTTCAGTTCTCATTTACAAATTCCCCGCTGCTCTGTAGTAACAGATGCTTTCTAGGGCTAAAAGGAAATATTTTGTTAAATTATACGCAAGTATAATATATACATAATTATCTATATAATATGAACTGGTTTGTGCAAAGAAGCAGAACATCAACTTTGTTTCCTAGGCAAAGAAACTATTGTTCCATTAGACTAAATTTGCTGCAGGAGGAGTTGGTAAAGGTGCATGAAGAGATGAGCATGTGAAAGAGAGTGTTTGGGGAAAAGGGAAACAAATTACACATGGACATAAGTAGCACAGTATAGTATGAAATTTTGATAAGTACTCTGGATAAAAATTAAACAAGAGAGGGAAGTAAATAGGGGATGTGAAGATGGGAGGGGTAGGTACAGAATGCAAAAGTCAGACAAGGCCTCAATGAGAAGATTTGGTTTAAAAATCCGAAGTGGAAATGAATGGGCACCAGCTATTAGGGTATCTGGGGACAAAGAGCTCCATGCAAAGGCCCCGAGGCACGATAGAGCTGGCATGCTCAAGGGATAGCAGGAATGCTAGTATGTCCTTTCTTTATTCTGAGTGATGTGAGATGCCTTTGGAGTGTTCGAATAGAGGAGTGACTTATTCTGGCTTATATTTTTAACAGTTGTTTCTGTTTCTGCGTTGAGAGTAGATGGAAGGAAGGAAAGGGTGGAAGCAGAGAGATCAGTCAGGGGGTTACTACAATAATCCAGGAAAGAGATGATAGTAGTTTGACCATGGTGGTGGCAATGCAGGTAGGGGGAAGTGGTCAGGTTCTGTACAAGTACATATTTTGCAGGTGGAAGTAATAAAATATGCTGATAGACTAAACGTGGAGTGTGAGACAAAGAGGGATGACAAGGATGACTTGTGATGGTTTTGGCAATGAGGTTACTACTGACTTCCATAGGAAAGCCTGTGGCCTAGCAGGATTAGGGGAGAGTATGATTTTTAGCATAGATTTGAGATACCTATTGGATTGCTAAGTATGATGTCAAGTAAGCAGTTGGATATATAAATCTGGGGTCAGGAGAAAAGATTAGGCTAGTAATATACAATATATGGGTGATATATTCAACGCTATGAAGTGACATAAGGAGTGAGTTTTTGAAAAGGGAAAGAAGCTGTTGGAGGATTGAGCCTTGGGACACTATATCTTTCTGAGTTCAGAGAGATGAGAAGGAACCAGCAGAGCAGATTGAAATGAGTAGCCAACAACATAGATGAAAAAACAGGCAGATGAGAATGGTTTCCTGTAAGGTAAGTGAGGACGCATTAGAAGAGAATGATGCAATATACAGAAGATGTGTTATAGAAATGTACACTTGAAACCTATATAATTTTATTAACCATGTCACCCCAATACATTTAATAAAAATAAATAAATAAATAGAATTTAATAGGAAAAAAGAAGAGAATGCACATCTATACCCTAGCTGCTGAAAAGTCAAAACTGGAGACTGAGAATTGATTGGCATATCTAAATATATGTGTTCTATTT
The DNA here is from genome assembly GCF_964194185.1 of Rhinolophus hipposideros. Classification (NCBI taxonomy): domain Eukaryota; kingdom Metazoa; phylum Chordata; class Mammalia; order Chiroptera; family Rhinolophidae; genus Rhinolophus; species Rhinolophus hipposideros. Next base: position 7,622,056 of record NC_138069.1, read on the forward strand.
TAAAACACATTTATTATATTTGAAACAAAGTGGTCAGTGATGACCCTGTTGAAATGAACTTTAATGAAGTATTTGGTTCAAAAGACTAAGTGAAGTGGAGGCAAGAGAAAATAGCATGTAACGAATTGGGGAAAGGACTTCAGGTAACTCAGAAAATGTTGCTGAAAGAAGGAAACAGAGAAGTGTGGCAGTAATCGGAGGAGAATATGAAGCAAAGAGTTTGTTGTTTTTAATGGGGGAAACAACACGTGATTATTTACAGTCTTCATTTTCTAGACTAGAACAGAAAACAAGTGATGCAAAGGAGAGACCAAAAAATGGCTGGAGTGATATCCTTGAGTAGACAAGATGCGATGGAATGGAGTAGAAATATGGACAGTCCATCACTAGTAGCAGGAGAAAAGACAGTCTTTGTGAACTCATGCTGGTACTCTTCTGGTTGCCTCATCTCATCAGGAAAGGCCACCTTGCTGAGAAGGAAGGGGAAAAGGAGACATTAGAACTTTGAAAAGACGTCACTTAAGAGAATGAGAGAATGAATGCAACGGGTACATGGATTTTTAATTGTGTGGTAGCAGTGATTGTCCACTTGAAGTTACTGGTCATGAATTTAGTCAGACACCAATCATTATAATGTATGTTACCCTCTGGCTGTGCATACCATGCAGATGTATTTGTGCAGTAAGTTTGGGAATTGCCAGGTGAGTGTAATAAGATGAAAAGAGAACAAGACTGACCCGAGGTTGTTTGTAAGGGGTGCAAAATGGTTGGCCATGGGATTTAGTTGCATAAGGAGGAAAGTTAAGGCATGAGGGACTTGAAAGACAGTGAAAAGGTGGGAGGATTGATGGCTTACAGGGCCTGGTCAAGTCAAAGAACTTTTAGACTCAGGGTATCAGAGAGAAGACTGGAAATACAGGAGATGGTGGCAGAAAATAGAGCTGAGACTATGGAGGGTTCTAGTTATTGGTAATAACAAGACCGGGGAATTGGTGGCCTAAGTAAAGTGAAATGCAAGATCTCTGGGAGGGAGAGGCGTCTGTGGTAGAAGAATCATTGCAATAGACATCGTAATTACAAAAATTGCGCGAGGAGTAGTCATAGAGAATATAACAATAATGCAGCAGCTGAAATCTTAAAGAGAGGGAGTGGCCCTGCAGTTGGTGTCTGAATAGAGTAAGCAGGGAAATGGGTGGCATAGTCGGAACCATAGCTGGAGGTTTAGGAAGAAGAAAGGGAGAAGGGGCTGGAGGTGACAGGGAGGAGCACGGATACCCATGCTGCCTCCAGATCCAAAGGTGCAGGGCACTCAGCAAGTAAATGGCCACGCACTGGAGTCTGTGGGGAAAGCAAGAGAGTGTCTTCAAGGGAGAGAAAAAAGGTACCAGGCACATCTGGGGGTGTGGAGGAGGAGGGAGCAGCTTTTGTCAGAGCTCTGAGCTCAGGGGTTCTCTGACTCCCAGAGCACCTGGCCCTCTGGGGCTACCAGAGCAAAGACAGTTGGTGACAGGAGAAGGAGATGACACAGTTTGCCCCCAAGGACAGAAGAATTACAACCAAGGGATTTCAAGTCATTCTTGCAATTTAAAAACTGTTATTGGTCATGCGTGCCACAATACAATACAATGTTCATTGGCCATGTGTCTCCCAGGGCCTCATAATTGCCATGGACTCAGTATCCTCTAACCTCCTGTCCTGCCAGGTACACCCAGTCCTGTTCCCCTGCTCCAAGTGCTCTTCACTGATGCCAGAGCCCACTTCACTTATGGGGTTCTGCTTCACGTCCTCTATCCAAACAAAAAACAAAAACCTAAGTAGAAGCAAGCACATTTGAAATGAAAATCTGTATGGTTAGACTGTTCTCTGTATGATCATTCAGATAAGAATGACCAGCCCCCATCCAATGGCGGGTTGTTGGGGAGTGGAGTGATGAAAAGGTTGATGGTTTCTGTTAGAGCATTGACAGGCAGTCCTTACTATCTGTTTACATTTGAAATTCTAGACGGGAAAATGTTTCCTCAGTGAATTTTATTATCCTCACTTTTTTTCTTCTATAATCATAGTCTAATAGAAGCTGCATCAGAAATAAGCATTCAGAACTTGTCAGTCTTCAGTTTGAATAAACGGATTATTAGGGTTAAATTTCCCCCCCCAAATCACCTTAATGTTACAACCTAGAATATGTTTTGCCAATTGCCAAACCTTAAGGAATAGAAATTCACTATACAAGTCTTTTAGTTATAGAGTTAGAGGGCTTTTTGATATTAAGCATAGCTTAATTGTTAACAATTAAAAGGCGAATAAAATTGAAAGGCGAAGAGAGTAATTTACCAAGGTCATGTGCCCATTGTGGGTGGAGCCAGGATTAGAACCCAGGATTCCTGAGTTCAAATTTCCTTTCCTCCTCCTCATATACTTTCTTCAAGAGCATCTCAGGAGGCTTAAAGTGGTTCCCACAAAATAGGTCAAATCCCTTAGAGATTATATAGGTTTTCTTTGGATTGGAAGACAGGTTTTATTATAATCTGTTAAAACCAGACTGTAAAGGACAAGAAACATACAATTTCACTCATATGTGGGATATAAAGCAGAAAGAAAGAAACAAACAAGCAAACAAAAACCCTCATGGGCACAGGCAACAGAATGGTGGTTGGGGGGGCGGGGAGGGCAAGGTAGAAGAGGGTAAGCAGGGACAAGTACATGAGGGTGGAAAGAGCCTAGACTTTGGGTGGCGAACACACAGTGCAACATACAGATGGTGTATTACAGAACTGTACATTGGAAACTTGCATAGTCTTATTAACCAATGTCACCCCAATAAATTTAATAAAAAATAACATTAAAATTTTAAAAAGAGTTTAGATGTGTTCTTAGCTTCATTTCAAATGGCTTGTTTTGAAAAATAGCCCTAGTTCTACACAGCCTCTATATGATTTGTGCTTGAGTAGACCTTCCTTCTCAAAGCTGTTCCATTGTGTTCAGTCAACAGTTTTCAATTATCTCTGATATGTTAATAGGGCACATATTCATTTCAGTGCCAAAATATTTCTGGGCTTTTGGATATTATTTTCCTTTGCAGCTCATAAATAAAGTGGATGGACAGGATTTCAGACTCTCATCATTTCTGACTTAGCACTGTCGATTTTATAGCCAGAAAGAGCTCTGTAATCTTTCAGCATATTCATGAATTAAATGAGAGTAAGTTCAAAGCACAGAACATTGGAAACAGATTTATGCAAAATTTATCTTCAACAGAAAAGAGGAATAATAGCACTATTCTACTTCACAGGAAAATATTAAGCAAGAGCAAATAAAGTATCACAAGGCCGTATAAAATTTCATTGTTTGACATAAGTTGTTTTTTGAATTCTATTGTAAGACATTAGATTGCCAGCAATAAGTGGGAAAAATAAATTTTAAAAAAATGCCTAGTATCATGTAGCTAAATTTGTATTATAATGATCTTTTACATTAGTTTCTCCAACTAAATTCAAGTTAATTTATTATGCATTTCTGTTAATTTGTTAATACTACGTAGTTATTACAAGATATTAAAATCCTAAGATGTAAAAATCCCTTCTTTTAGAAGAAATATTATTTTAACATACGTAATGGATGCTGGTGGTCTCAAGTAAATGTTTCCAAAGTTTAACATACATACACTTCTTATCACCATCTCTTCAAATTCTAATGATAATTCTAGAAAAATTTGAATAGATACATCATTGTTTCAATTTTAGCATTAGCCATTGAAATCAGTCCTTTTCAAACAGCTGAAAATGTATTTGTGAAAGAAATGTTTACTTTGCCTTGGTGTTCTAAAACATCTAAAAAATCCCTGAAGGAATGTTTCAAGCTTATTTTGGCACCTCTGAAGTGTGGGTCAGTGGATAAAGTTCTTTTTGACCTAAAAGACCTGTTTTAAGTGATCTTGGTCTTCAGAAGTATTAGAGATGTGATCATCCCATAATACCTGAGGGTTATACGTGGAATCAGCATTCCATACACACTGCATGTAGTAACTGCATTCGCTAAGATTTATTATAATCCTGTGGATGAATTAGTGAACTAACACTTGAAATGAGGACCCCAAAATGCAGTAACCTCTTTTGAAATAAGAGGTGAACATACGTTTAAGAAGTCTAAGGAGCTACAATTTAAAGGGGAAAAAAATAAGCCAACATTCCACATTCTTCAGATTGGTCCAAATCCTGCCAGCTACCACTCTCGTGCTATTTAGCCTTGTATCGTGATATCCTTGTTTATGGACAGATTCCAGGGAGACCTCCTAGCCTTTGCGATCAAGTTCAGGTAACCTCTGTATACAAATGCCCGTATCTTTTCAAGGGTGCACTTTGTTTCTGTTTTTCCATTTTAAAGGCACTTTACATGTACCAATATAGATGTTATTAGCCAAAGAAAATACATTTTCTTTGGCTAATTGTACACCTGAAATCTACATAACTTTACATTATTTTACTTCAGTAATATTTAAGACAATTTTGTATCCTACTTTCTTTACTTAAATTAATGGGAACCTGTTTGTATTAATGTAAACTATTCATAAACTTGAATAACTAAATGATAACCCATTAACTGGATTTGCTGTAGGTAACTATTCTTCATAATTATTCATTTAATTTGCAGGTGATTTTTCACCATTTTAGGAAATATTGAGATGAACCTCTTCATACAGAGAGCATTTTGGGCTTGAATTAGTATATGCTTATGTTTCACTCATTGATTCCTTCACCAATACTGACTGTGCATTTATGTTGCTGGGTGGTCCAAAGATGAGTGCTTTCTGCTTTTAGAGAATTCATTGTCCGTCTCATAGTGGTCAGATAATTAAAAAAAGTCACTATACAGAGTGATATGGGGAGATGTAGAAAGACTTCCAGCGATATGCATAGGGGCAAAGGTACTGGGATTAGTGAGAATGTTTATTATCAGGGTACAAAATATGAGAATCAAGCTGTGGGAAATGATTTGACCAGAAAAATAGAAGGAAGCTAGTTCATGAAGGTCCTTTTGTGTTATGCTGGCACTCATATTACATTTAACTTGAAAGTGATGAGATCCCATTAAAATATTTGTGCATGGAAATGACAAGATCAGTTCGGATTATATATTGGGTGTTGGGAATAATACAAAATTAAAACTTTCTCACTGAGATAAACAAAATAGTCATTTTAATATTAAACCAAAACCCTGAGGGAAAAAAAAAATCATAGAAATAAAACAGAATGGCTAAGAAGTAAATGGCATGACATGATTTTGGAAGTTGTTCAAGTTGAAACAATGTATATGCTTACAAAATAACCAGCATATTATGTATCTCTAAGAAATGCTCAGAGGAAAGTCCTTCATCCTCATTAAAGTATATTAGCTTTGGTTCGCTTGCCTGCTGTCTGTTGTTAATTCAATAAAAATAAATTAATTAAAAATATATTTAATATAATAAATAAAAAGAAAATTATGAAAACGAGTATGTGGAGTCTCTGTCTTAGAGTTCCACAATTTTATTTAAAAGTTTGAAATGTCTAGGAATGTATAGAGAATTTCAATTATGCCTATCGAAACTCTAAACCCACTCTCAAGAATGTGTTTCTACATTTATGATTCAAGTTGTAGAAATATGATCTACCTGGATAGAATATAGTTTTCTTAAAAATATCCATTTCAGGGGTAAAATACAAAGCATAGTATAAAGTATCAGTTTATCTCTGAGCCCGCTAAAGAGGAGCACAATGTAATATCTAGTCTTCGTCAAATGTCTTCAGAGAACAAAGAACGAGTCAGTAAATAAAAATTACCTTACATTTTCAGATTTTGCCCCAATTCAGTAAGGAGACAAATGCATAGTGATAATTTTATTTTTTTCATAATTGTATTCAAAACATCAAAACAGATTTTCCCAGTACTGATTTAATGGGAATGACCCAGAGGTGAAGTTAATTGCCATAAAACAAATAATACACTGTCAACAGCCTGCAGCTACTGATGGTTGAGGCAGGAGGCCAGTTACTTCATCACTTTCTGTTCGTCCCGAGGTTCCATGGTACTGGATGCATTATAAATACTGCTATTAAACGCTAGAATGGAAATTTCCTGTGTTGGCGGGGACATAAAAATATATAAAAGAAAAAAATCAAACAATAACATTCCCATATGGCTTTATGATCTTAGTTGTATTTTCATAGGCATGAAGTGTCTGAAGCTCAGCAATAGATTTTTCCCCCGATTCTATTGTTTTTGTTCAATAATAAAAAAATATAAAAATAAGAGGGCTAAGCTTCTCCTATCTGCCAAAAAAACTTACGATACGAGCTTCCTTGCTATATTGTAGAAATGTCCCAACTCACACACCTTTAAGCTTTATACAGCACCATGTCGGCGCTCCCTGAAATGGTGCTGATAGCTTTATCCCTTTTGATGTATCAATACTTAAAAGAGTTTTTTTCAATAGTTCAATATGTTAGCTCTGAGCTAACATAACTAAGGTTAGATATTTTCTGAGGAAAAAAAAAAGAGCAGTCTAATTAGCCCTGCATTGTTTATTCCGTGACTACATATATGTTTAGCAAAAGCCTTCCGGATAATGTCTGTCTGCCATCTTTTTGTGTTGTCGTTGGCAAAATGCCATTATTTGAATTAGTTTAGACAACGACATCTCATATTATACAAAAGAGTATCTTATGACTGTGAAGGCTTTAAATTAGATTTTTAAATTAACAGTTATATTCCATGGAAGTAACATTTTTTCTTTGTTAATTAAAGTTTATTGGGGTGACAATTGTTAGTAACTAAGTTACATAGATTTCAGGTGTACAATTCTGTAATACATCTTCTATAAATCCCATTGTGTGTTCACCACCCAGAGTCAGTTCTTCTCCATGGAAGTAACATTTTAATCCTACTTTTAGGTTGGCACCATTGTAATGTAGAAATAATCCTTGCATATACTAACATTATACAAAATTGGCATAATGTCTAATATCTGTATCAGGTCATAAAGCAGCACCTGAAGCATTGAAAACTAGGAGGAACTTGACCACAAATGTGTCCCAAATTCTCATATTTAGATAACCTCTATCTTGTAGGGCCTCTACCTTGTTTTCTCTGTGAAAAAAAAAATGAACATAGTAAGTCATTTCTGCTTCTCTAGCAGTTTATTTGAAAATTATGTGAAGTTAGTAGGTATTGAACGCTAGTATGATGAGGTCTAATGTCGTACTCTACCCTTCTTGACCTCTCAAAGAATAAATAGCTTGGACAGAGTTTGCCTGGGGCATGAAAAGTTCCCTTTTCTCTACAAGTTAGCATCAGATTGCCTGGCTGTGTGAGCCATTCAGGTCAGGCTGGAGGACTTCTGAGGCACAGCCGTGGCCCGCCATTAAGTCCTGGGCCCATGGACTGCAGTCCAGCCTATGCTCCACTTGCCAGGCTGTGCACCCTGTTACAGGACAGCTTCTGTGTGGAGAAGGAAGCACTGTTTTCTAAGTCACCTGCCAGAGTGGTGACTTTTTCCTAATTTCTATGCCCTGAGAGGCACCTTTTACTAATCTGTGGTTGGATGTCCCTCGCGAAGACTTCCCCATTGTGGGCGCCTTAGTGTCCTAGGGCCCGAGAGTTCCCTGGGGTCCTAGCTGGAGGCACTCCTTCTCCACCCAAGGGAAAGGACCTGGTACTCTCCTGGCACACTGTGGTCTGTACTGAGCTCCCAGTGAGTAATTGCCTTGCTCCAGAACCCTTGGGTTCTCCAGATAGGGAATAATTTGGCTAACATTGTGCTGCCTATGCTAGAAGATACGACTGAAGATTTAAATGGTTTCAATCACATGATATGCAGTAACCACAGATATTGTTAGTTAATCCACACACATATGCAGATGTAGTCATGTTTTTAAACTGCAAATTGCCATGGACTCAGCTCAGTGTGGCTGGGTGGGAAATCAAGGGACGATCCTGAGCCTACTCTTACTCTTTTGCTTTTGACTTGTCTCCCCCATCCCCCATTCAAGTCAAAGTAAAAGATACTCAAAAACTGATGAAGTACCTCTCTCTCTCTGTCTCTCTCTCTCTCTTCTCCTTTCCCCCATCCCTTCTCTTCTCCTTCCTTAATGCCAGCCTTTCCTTTCTGTGAATTCAATGACAGAGTGACCTCTGTGCCACCAGCCCAGGCTGACCTACTTGGCGTGACCAGCAGGAACATTCTGAGCTTCCTAATTATCATTGCAAAGCAGTCATAGGACCCTAACGAGTGGGCCTTCAATAGTGCCCCAAGAGACCTATGATTTTTTTCTTATTCCTTCATGATCCATCTGGTTTTAAAATTGTTGGCTGATTTAATTATTTTACAATGTCAAACAATAAGTTAAATTAGATTACAAAGTCTTATCTAGACATTTAGACTTTTGAAGAGAAATCGAATTAGTACCTATTAGATAGGCTTTTTAAGTACAAGATGAAACAATAAAAGGTGGTCAATAAGCACGCGTATAGGGTTCGATGAAAAATGAATACAACATACAAATGGTTGTTTTTACCTCCGATAACCAGACTTCATCATACCAGAGAAAGTATAGAAAAGCCAGTAGTGGTAAGAGTCCTATGGCTTTTCTTAGAGAACATGATAATCATTAGGGAGTGAGGATTTTTAGAATTCTTGGAGTCTTTATCAGAGGCAATAATAAAGGTCTGAGTCATATTCAGAGTAAGCTTGCTTTTCATAGCTTACCGCAGAGCACTGATGGTGTGTGACCGAATGAAAAAGGGAAAGGCATGTCTGTTTATGTGCCTTCATGGAGGCACATAGGTGTTATGCAAATACATTTCCCCACCACTTAATGCTAAAAGATAGGCTAGCCCTTTACAACAAATCTTTAATATCAACTTATGCTGCCACAATCCCTTTGTACTATAAAACTTGCCATTTAATTTCTTACAAGGAAAAATATTACCAGTCATCTTGTTAAGCCTAGGGATACATTTTGTTATGTAAATAATATCATCTTCATTGATCTAACCTAAACTTTGTTTAAAATATCTACGAAAATTACAGCAAGCCTGTGAACACCTCCCAAATCTGTTAGATAAAGGCCTATGATAACATTTCTTTGTATCTTCATTTGCTCTTCTCAGGAGAAAGGAAGACAACAGTGTCTTGCACAAAAATCATGAACAAAAATATCAGTATTGTGGACAACAAGAAATGCAAATACTTAACCAAACCAGAGCCACAAATTCGCAAGTGCAACGAGCAACCCTGCCAAACCAGGTAAGGCTGACCCACCACTCCTTAAGGCATTAAGGAGTGTTTCGCCATTGTTTCGCCATTACATTACTGGTCTTTAAAACACACTTAAAATATTAAGGAAATCACATTTTCTTAAAAACAATGCAAGGGATCTGTACCAAAATGCAAAGTTTTAAATTAGCAAGGTCTAACAAAGACAAATAATTGATGGAATGAATACTGGAGCATCAAGTTTGGGGGTTACGTTGACTTTAACTGAGCTCTCCACAGTGTAAAAACAACCACTACCTGGGATGGAGGGGAAGAACTCATTAAAATTACTTGGTAACCCGTTGGTCATCTCTTCCAAAATCTGGTTATTGGGTTGAATGCAGCTATTGATTCCTGAATTCTTTGAAATGGCATGTTAGCACTTGCCAAGGGTGATATAAAGCAAAACAGGACTGGCCGGGACCCAGACCCCTGCTCAGCCATTGGGGGCCAGTGTGGCTCTCCTGGTTCCCAGCTGGACCCTCACTTGCTCTCCCAAAGCAAAGGGCCCGAAACATGATCTCTGATCACCAGTCTCCTGACCTGGGTTCTATTTACTGGACAGTTAGTTGCTTTGGTCCCCTGTGACTTCCCCAGTGAGTATTAGGCAACACAGCAGGCAAGAATGTCATAAGTTAGGGGACAAAACGGCAATGCTGAGCAGCTGGAAGTGACTTCGAAAGAAGCCACGTCTTACTCACCTGAAGAGACAAATGAGTGGAGCCTTAGTATAATTTAGGAGCAGGCTAGCAGCAAGGCTATTTGGAATGGACCCCATCACTTGGCTTCTGAAAATCCACATGCTTTCATGTAAAACTTGATGATGGACTTGAGGGGGACTCAAGTCCCAGTGTCAAAACTCCTGAAAAGTTTTAGGGATGGCATGACACAAAGAATGTGAGGCTGAATTGATTCTTCTAGAATATGGAGACAGGGACATTTCCATCTTGACCCTCAGAGGTTTGTAGAAACTCAGTGAGTTAGGGTAGTAGTGAGTTCTTGGGGCATCCAACAGAGAATTGAGCTCCCTTCACAATAGTTTCTGCACTGGAGTCAGTGAATTTATACATCCTGCAGCTCAGATATGCAAAGAACTCGTTGCTGTGTAGCGATCTATAATGAACATCATCTTCACTACTCTCCGCCTCCCTGGAATAAGTACCGCCGCAATAGGGGGAGGAGGAACACAGTGGCCAATGAACTCTCTAGGCTTTTCTGTCCTCAGTAATCTCTTTGGGGATTAGTGTCATGCAGGCTGGTGCACAGCTCCTCTGGTTTCCTTGTTTCCCACCATACCCCCTTTCTTCTGGAGTAGCGCTGCCTCCTGAGTGCCTGTGATTCTTGCTTATTGCAAAACTCAGTGATGGGACTCTCCAGATCCCGCTCATGCTGTGTTAATGAGAGAGAGAGAGCTTAAAAGCACTGGGAAAATCCTTTCTTTCTCTACAGAGCTGAAATTTTGAGACTTGCTTCTCTGTAGATTCAATGTATTTTGGATGTCACAAGCTGATTACCAACCTTTCCTTCCCTGTACATTCCTGCTCTACCAATCCTGCCCCTCCCACAGGCAAAAATGTGCTTCTGGGGAATAGGACAAAAGAATGATGTGTATACAAATGTGAGAAAGATACATGTACACTGCCATACTTTCAGTAATTTATGTTCGTGCCTGGCTATATGCTTTTGAGCCTAACTCCATGAGTAGGTCAACTAATTAAGCTTTTTTATAAGGCAGTGTAGTAATCAACAGGAAGGGTGACCTAAGGAATTATTATCACCTATGGTCAGGTCCTTGAGCCCTTTGCATTCGGTGCTGGACAGATAAACAAATTTTTTGGCCTTTGTCCTGTCAGCTAAAGAAACTTGACCCTTTTTGTTATTATTATTTTTAAGAATTCTCCTTTCTTTCTCCATTTTTAAAATACGTATTAAAAGGCGAATTTGTCTTATGTTTAGTAATTTGCTAAAATAGTTGAAAACACCATTTATATACCATATAACTTTTGCATATGGATGAAAGAGCAATGGCTTTTTCTGATATATCAGGAATCTTGAATGAGCTGGACTGGAGTGTATTTGTCACTTCCAAACGTGGTCAGTGAAGGATCCAAAGGTACGGTGCCCGCCATTTGCTGTCCTCAGCTATCTTGGGGGCAATACCTCGATAATGATTTGGTAAAATGAATAGTTTTAAAGGGCCAGTACATTTCTGAGTGCGGAATTAGTTTTGCAGCTGGAGACTGGAAGTCTTTTTGTTAGAGATGAGTATTTTCCTTCTCTTGGAAAAGGAGACTCTATTTTGTCAACCAAGAAACCATGTTGGTGAGGTTAACCAAAACACTGGCAAGTAAGAAATGGACACAAGCAATTATTTGGGGTCATCACAGAAAAGCTTTCTAAGGCTTTGTGTAACTGGAATCGCACAACTGTTATTTCTCCTGCTTCTTCTTTGCCCCACCCTAGTAAGACTTGTTGTAATTTCAGTTCACATTTGATGGAACCCAATGTGCCAAATATAAAATATAGTGATGCACTAGTAAATAGCTTTGCAAAAAGGAATCTTGAAGATAAGGAAATAGATAATTCCAAATTAGATGAATTCTAAAATACAGAATGTTTTCTCTCATTGTGAGTTTAGTTTACATGTTCTTATTTTTGAGTTTTCTCAAGGAATGGAAAAAGTAACTTTTTAATCATCACACGAAGGATCTCTAAAATAAATTTTATTTAAAAAACATGAGGTTCGATGAAATTGCAACTACTTCTCTTTTCAATAATGTCTTCTGGACTCCATAGTTGGGGAAAAGGTACTAAGATGTATTTAAAGTATTGTGCTCGTAGCCTGGGTATCCTTGTGCAGAGAGAAGCAGCAGAAACTAAACAAAATTGGAAGATAAATATTTACTTTAGGATACACCCACTAGGGGCCTCCAAAGCAAGATGGTAGGACCTCATCATACTTGACAGGCCAGCAGACAAGGACCTCGCTACAGGCACTACTGGAGTGCAAATGTTATCATGATTTTTTTTTTTTTTTTCAGAAACAGAAGCATAGAATCATTTAGACTTAAACCATCATACAGACGAGGAAACTAGGCTGGAAGAAGATGTAACATATCAAACTTCGATTTATTGCCAAGAACATAGGGGCTCAAGTAAATTCAGAAGCATTGAGGCTATCTCTAGAAAACAGATAGAAACATAAATTCCATCTCAAGAAATGTTTAATGCAAAGCTATTGTATGAAAAGTGGTATGGGTGCAAAGCAGAATAAGGCATTGATTTTTGCCTTTGAAGAGCTTCTATATCAGGAAGGGAAGGTCAAATTCTGTAGGTAGCCTTTGAGCCTCTCCGCTTCCCTAGAGAATGTCTATTATAATAAGTGTCATGTGAGTGCCACAAGCCAGGTGGCAGAGGGCGGAGGAGAACACAATCCCTGTGGGTTGGATGGAGAAGACCTTTCTAGGAGGAAGGAACTGAGATCTGACTCTCAAGCATCTCCACAGTGGACTCTCTAGAAGCGAGTGCCATGAGATGAAAACAGAAAGTGTTTCGGGAGCAAGCTGAGCATATGGTTTATTTTCCAAACAAGTGGGTGATGAGGCTAGAGAAATCTATGAATAAGTATAAAATATTTATAAATATACTGTAATACATATGGTATATATTATATACTGGGTACCTATTGTATGTCGGATAATATACTAATAAACACTTTTACACGTGAGAAAGTGGGAACTGAACAGCTGCTAAGAATAGTTTTAAGAATGTGCCCCTAGTAAGGAACCCAGAATTAAGCTCCGGCTTCTGACCGCCTGCTCTGTGCTAAACTAGGATTGTGCAGGTATTTTAGTGGGGTATTCAGATCCCCCATAAGGTTGTCCAAATAATAGCAAATGCAGAGAGGGTTTTATTGACAGGAATCACCGGAATCCAAATTTCATAAATCACTTTACAGGCATAGGCGTGGCTTTCTTCCTGACGTAAATTCAGAGGGGGGTTGAACTCCTGGTCCGTCAGGGAGATTCCCACTCCTTAGAAATGGTCGCTGTCTTCAAACTTGTTTCAGTGCCTCTTGCATTGCTTTTAGGTGGATGATGACGGAATGGACCCCGTGTTCACGCACTTGTGGAAAGGGGATGCAGAACAGACAAGTGGCGTGTACCCAACAACTGAGCAACGGCACCCTGATCAGGGCCCGGGAGAGGGACTGCACGGGGCCCAAGCCGGCCTCTGCCCAACGCTGCGAGGGCCAGGACTGCATGACGGTGTGGGAGGCGGGGGTGTGGTCAGAGGTGCGGACACGCCCCCTCTCTTTTCCTTTTCCTTTTCCTTTTGGTTTTTTTGACGCTTAGCTTGTATAAGGTCCTGTCATGTTATGTTCAGAATCTCTCTGCATGGCAGTCGATATTTTTCAATACCGTCTGCTGATTTTGCTGATTTTATATATATATATATATATATATATATATATATATGCTCATTATAAATAATATATATATATATGTCATTATAAATAATTTCAAAAACAGGACAGAAAAAGAGATTTACTCTTTATTCTGTAAATATTGTAACACGCTTAAGAGTATATTTTATATGCATTTAGAATCCTGCTTTTTTATTTATATGTCATGAGTATACTCTTAAGTGGGCACATATTAAAATACACATTTGATTCATTATATGTCCCTGAACATTTAAAAGGGGAAGGACAAAGGGATTAACATTAACAATCATTTTCTGTGAGCAAGGACTGTGTTTTGACTTCATATATAGTATATTGTTTATATTTAATCGCTAATGCAAGAAAGGTAACAGTTTTACTATTTTATAATATAGCTCAGAGAAATGAAATAGTTTACCCAAAGTCCTACCTGAGTGGTAGAGCTGCGATTTGAACCTACTGCTGTCTAACTCACTGCGCCACACACCCACTAATTTGTAGCTTATAGCATAGGGGTGTGTTCCATGCCAAAGTGTAGGCTTTATTTTCTGTTTTCATGACATATCTTCTTATGTAATAATAAATACCAGTCATTATATTTTCTCGCTGCTCTGAAGCATATCAGGTGAGTATGTGGGTGCACACACACACACACACACACACACACACTCACATTTATATACCCATTCACATGTGCAAAGACCAGTGCATACACATATCCAGAGCAAAATCACCCATGCGCTTAATTTCAGAATATTAAATAGGATATAAAAATGACAAATAGAAAATGCTAGGTTGCAGTAAGAAGCCATTCTTATGAAAATGAGTATAAAGTAGCTTAGATAATAACATTTGTGAAATTATTTAATAAACCCACTCCCCCTAAAAGCACATTAGCAAATCACGTGACTTTCTGTTGTCTTACTTTCCTGATCTGTACCTTGCTATTTAATAGATTCCTCTTCATGTGTAATGTGTGCTTTTGAGAATGAGTGCAATATCCAATTTGACATCAATATGAATTAGGAATCAGTTCAATCTGAAGAGAAGAATCACATGAACATCAGAGAAACAAAAATACCCCACCTCCAGCCTAACCATAACGCTTTAGCAAACTTCAAGAAGCAATAGGTCAGCAAGAGTCTACTATACAGATTTTGGCACCGGCCGGAAGAAATGATATGTCTCAATGCAATATGCCAATGAAAAAATGGCTCTATTGTTTTGATTTCATTTAAAATTGATTTTTATGGATCAAGGTTAGTTTTAGTTGCAAGAAATAAAAATATAAATATTAATATACCAAATCGCACATATAGTCTCAAGCTCAACACAAACACAAGGCATAGATTATGAGATAATTACTTATTTGTGCAAAATTTAGTATATTGAAAATGTCATTCATTCCATGCTCAAGTTTTCAGGAACACAACTGTTGGAATCCACATGGTTATTCTGGTGCTACATCATTACTAAATGTTTATCTGCACCTCTTTCTTTAGACCTTTTGGAGACACAAATATAGATTGGATTTTTAAGTTTTGCCATAGCTCTCCTTCTCCTACCCTCCCCTGTCCCACCCAATGCCATTTTGGTCTCCGTGTCCAGATAGTCAGTGATGCATACCTTTGTAAAACTGGGAGCTTTATACATATTCCATAATCGGAGGCATAAAGGTAAATGACAGGGGAAGTTTCACTTAAAAGATTGGTGGAATATACATGTGTGCTTCATATCTGTATGTCATCATTGTCAATCAAGCATCAATTATTTATGAAGTGAACTGAACTATTTTGAACCGAATTATATTTCAATCCATACAACCATTCAGAATGATGATTTCTATATACAATGTTTCCCTGAAAATAAGACCTAGCCGGACAATCAGCTGTAATGCGTCGTTTGGAGCAAAAATTAATATAAGACATGGCATTATATTATGTGTTATGTTATATTATGTTATGTTATATTATGTTATGTTATGTTATGTTATGTTATGTTATCTTATACCCGGTCTTATAGTATAGTAAAATAAGACCGGGTCTTATATGAATTTTTGCTATAAAAAGACACATTAGAGCTGATTGTCCGGCTAGGTCTTATTTTCGGGGAAACACAGTAATTATGTAAAGAAATTCTTTGGTTTATTTTTGTTAAGATTTTCTCTGTTTCAGCTTTAAGAATGGTTTGTGAAAAATGACATTCTGTAAGAAATTGTCACTTTTCACAAACATTTCTTCAGGCTAAAACAGTGAATCTTAGCAAAAATAAAATAATGAATGTTCTTACATAATTTCATGTAAAAATTTGATGTCAATCAAATGTAGTATTTACATTTGATCGTTGTGTATTTGTCTTTCATCAATAATCCATATGGCATATTATGCTCTGTAATAATGGACCTGTGTTGCTGAAGCCCTTTCACCTCCAGCATTGTGCTCTAAGCTCCATCTGGCCTCTGGTCCTGGTGCATAGCCTGTTCTCCTTATTCTTTATTTCTTTATTCTTTTATTAGGTTGGTGCAAAAATAATTACAGTTTAAAAGGTTAAAAGTAATTGCAAACACCGCAATTACTTTTGCACCCGCCTAATACCTGGACATTATGTGAGTTATAGGCTTATGAGATGATTAGAACCAATGCTTAACATAATTTCATCATTCAGCTGTACCTCCTAATGATTGACTTTATCCAGACTCTCTGATGTTATCTTCCAGTGCTCAGTAAAGTGTGGCAAAGGCGTCCGACACCGGACCGTGAGGTGTACTAACCCGAGAAAGAAATGTGTCCTCTCCACCAGGCCCAGGGAGGCTGAAGACTGTGAGGATTACTCGAAATGCTACGTGTGGCGAATGGGTGACTGGTCTAAGGTAAGAATCATGCTGTACATCCTCACTATTAGGTTTCAATAATGTCAGCATTGCCACGGGTACCACATCCATACAGTATGAAGTTTAGGAGGGATGGAGGGTAGACGTAAAGATCATGGGATATGGACTGTTATATCCTCAGGTTCAAATCCTGCTTGTCTGTCCGTTATCATGATCTGTATAAAACTGTTTTAAAGATTAAGTAAGATAAACTGTATAAAGCACTTAACACCATTTTTGACGCAAAGAAAGTTCTCAGAAATATTATTATTGTTGTTTTGTGGCTGGTTTTTGTGATATAGTTCTTTGTCAGAATATTTTTGCATAAAACTTACCTAATAAATAGAATATTATCAGGTAAGTCCATTCAAAATATAATTAAGGAAAGTATTGGTAGAATCAAACAAAGGAATTACCATCATAATGGGTAGTAGACATTTTTTTCCCACCAACATTTGGGGTTGTGTATGGAAGAGATGGGAAGGAACAGAATTCTTGAAGCCGTTTGGTCAAATCAAGGGGACACACTCATGTGGCAGTTGAACAGTATGCTTAATACGATAATAGTAATGCCTCACATATAAATGAGGTGTAGAAAATAGGTCACAAATTCACTTTACAAAGTATTAATAAATCCCATGGTTTAATATAAAATTCCGATCATATCTAGGTGAAAACAGCTCTCAAATACTAGTTTTCAGAAATGTGTTTATCAAATGGTCCCCTGTGCCTCGCCACATTTAGCTGTGATACTATTTACCTATTGTCATGGGATCATAAAATTCTAGGGCTTAGAAGAGCCATAATAAATCCTTTCTTCTTCCCTTTTATTGTATAAATAAAAAAAAGTAAAAGTGGTGGCTGCCGGGGCATGGTGGGGAGTGTAGCAGCTATTCATAAATAACACTGAGGAACATTCTGGAAGAAATCTTGTCATTGTATAATGCACTGTGTCTAACCAGTTTGCCCAACGTTGCCCCCCAAAAACCCATGACATTTAAAATCTATTTTCTTGTGATTATTCATGTCTTTCCCCCTTAACAAAAGTTTGCATGTAAACATCGCATTTAAGTTTTCAGTAAACTGCTCTCTCTTTCCACTACATACAACATTCAGAGTTCATCTTAGGACTCTTAAGAGATGCATTTGTAAACTATGTAACTTAATCTCTGACTACAGAAATAGGAAATATTCATCCCAAAACAGGCAGCTTTTAACTGGTGAAGCACATAAAGAAGCTTCCTCCTTTAGAGTGAAAGAGAATTCCCGATTAACCACAAATAATTTTGTTTTATGTTCAGGATTATGTTTCCCTAATTCTAAGAGAGAGAAATAGAGTACGATGAGAAGAAAAGACAATGGTTTGGAAGTCAAGAGACTTGCTGGGAACAGTTTGGACTCCCTCATTGTGTAGATGGCCACATTGGTTAAGCCACTGATTACGTTTGTGTCTTTATTTCCATATGAGTGAAATAAGGAAAATTGACATCACTATTGTTTTCAAGCTACATGTATATAGTAACTTTTCATTTAGCACTGAAGGTATAAGATAGGATGAGAAAATACAGTACCAGCTGGAAGGGTATAGGGGACATCGCCTGTTGCTCACTTTCAATTATTTGGCTAGTGAAATTCTGAATGTTTTCCTTAAATGAAATGATTCTGCTGTAAGGAAAGGTTAAAAACCACTAGAATAGACGAGCTATATTTTTCCAACTTCATTAATTAATAGAAATATGTTAAGGGATAAATATTGTTAACATCCAGTTAACTATAAAAAACAAACATTGTGATTGCAAAAACAGAAGATCCAGGTTTTATTGTAATTTATGACAGAACTGTAAGCTCCTACGTTGCAGCATATAGAAATATGGCTAGAGAATTCTATTTGCATGATAAATACTATTAATTGATTAAAATGTACCTATTATGTAGCCTCTGGTTAAATCTTAAGCAAAATCAAAATTACCTGGGGAGATCATAGAAAATGTTAATTTTGGTTTTTCACGTAAGCCTTAAAAAAACATATTTAAGCATTTTACGACAATTATATATATATTCGTATGATGTCATTTTAAATCTACTTGGAATGAATTACTTTAAATTGATTTTGTTGTGCTACTATATTGCTCCCCAGCTAGAACATAACCGTTATGAGTAAGGAAAGAAACAGATAGGCACAATGAATATTCATCTTTTTTCCATGACTTTTTACCTTTGTTTGTTGGACGGTTTGTTTCTTTGTTTCCTTATTTAGAAGATTCAGCATGTGGCTTTTTTTTTCTTCCTCTTTATATGAATATAAGTCTCTCTTTCCTTAAAGCCGTTTTGTCATTCTTCATTCCTAACTGAGGTCTCGGCATGGCAGATTCACACAGTGTGTACAAATTAAAGCCCAGTGGTTCCACATGAACTTTTTGTACTTTACCTCTCCTTTTGTAATTCTAAGATGTCACTTTCATGTTAAAATGAAGACCATCCCAAAATAATTACATAATAAAAAAATAATACTGTGATTTTTAAGTTTCAGTGGTTAAAATGTTAATGGACAGAGGAAACACACAGATCGTTTATTCTTATCAGCTCTGACGGTGGAACAAGACTAGCAGTTAGATGTGTACAGTCGTGGGTGGATTTCTGTGCTCCTCTGAGGTCAATTAATCTGTTAGTTTCTACTCAAATTCTGCTAATATTTTTTAACTATTGATAAATCGAAGAGGAATTAAATTAGACCTTGGATTCTTTAGTCTGGAATATTCAATGGACTTTCCATAAAGTCTAGCTCTGAAACCCTGCTTCTCCCTTGATAATATGGATGAATTACTATGGAATCAGTTAAACGAAAAATACACTCTCAGGTTCTCCCACTGTCTAAAAGTTATTGAGCACTGTTGGGACAAGGTCGTGTTGGCTAAACGGAGGTTTATTAAGAATATGGCTTATGCCTCAAACTGTGTTCAGGGTATTTGGATCAGTCTGTGTGATTTTTAGCACGTATGTTTTGGTGGTAAACAGTGGAAAAATTGCTCTCAGCAGGAGAGGGGGAAAACATAGATCCAGGTATATTCAAAGAGAAAGATGTCCTGACATAAAATTATTACCTCTGATTTCTAAGTAGATATAATGCAACCTTTGCTGAACAATGCTCATGTTTATTTCATTGAGCCTGGAAAGTTGGTAAAAATGGAACACAAACAAAGTTGCTTTACTCTGGGGGGGGTTAACCATCAACACAATTATATGCCACATTCTGGCTGTATCTCTGATACAGATATGGCTGTAGAGTCTTTCCTGGGAGAGCACAACACAACCCATATGTTTCCTGGCCATATAAACCCGTATTTCTATGTTAAAGATATCCTAAGTATAGAACACTGACTTTAAAAATAACATAGTCCCTTATGTTTAATGAAATGCCATATTTTCTGCCTGAATTTGGCCTGTCTGCCTTTATTTGAACTTCTGCAACTTCTTGTTTTCATTATTAGAGGCCAGTAGAGGAGCCAATAAAAGAGTATTGTTTTATACACTTACCTGTTAAACAGAATTTGGTCCTTCATGAAACTCTTATAGAGTTAATTTTTCTGTGTAGTGTTAGCAAGTAGTCTATGCGTACTGAGGTAAATTATAATGAAACAAAACACCTTGGAATTGCACCTAATTATTCTTGGTTTATTATTAGAATCAATTCATCTCTACAATTTGAATTTAATTTTATCCTTTAAAAGTCTGGAAAATGAATAGTTTTGGCTACATATCAAATTATGACATGATTAATAGAGTTTTGAATGAGAGATTGAGTCTTCTTGTGATGATGTAATTCAAAATAATGCTGGAAGCACAGTAAATCATTTTGGATAATTTAATTATACAGATAGTGTGGGATATCTTTATTTAGAAGTGGTAAATATAAAGTTTGCAGTAAAACAAGGCATTTTAAATTTTTCTGCAAAAGGAAATCCCAATTATGTTTAGTATATTTAGTTGAATAGCAGAGGAATTAGACAGAAGAGGAATCCAAAAATTAAGGTAATTTTTCCTAATGAAAAAGGGAAATCTATAAAACTAAATACATGCTTTCTAACTGTAAAAATTGCATTTAAGACATTAGGAATTCTACTTGTTCTGAGATCATTTTTATTCTCACAGAGAAGATTTTCTATTCATGTCATTACAAATCTCAAGATGGTGTTTTACAAAATTTTTTTGCGTTTTCTCTGAAAACTGTTGTTGCAGAAACTCAAAACATATTGATTGCTTAATAATTTATTTTTATAACTATTAAAGACCTGCATATATCTGGATTATTTCTAATAAAACTAATTTTCTTACCATACATATTACAGATATTATTGAAATCCACCTAGTCTGTTGTCCTAGAACTCTGTAACAACTATGGGAAAAGAACTACTTTTCCTGAGTCATTAACACTCTAATTTCTTTAAAGAAGCTCCAAAGTAGAATTTCAAATTAATCAAGTAGCTTATGCCAGATCATTCTTTAAGGTAGCTTTGCAAAATCAAGCGTTATAACCTTAAATGTTCTCATTTTGCATAATTAGTAAATTAAAACAATTCAACAGGAAAGTGCAAGATCAACAAAACAATAATTCCTTGAACAATTTCTTACCGACGTTCTCAAAACAAGTCTAGAGAAACAAACAGGATTTATTACCCTGTCATACCTTTATCCAGATTGGCCAGCAGTCAATGTAAGTGGCTTTGTTTGTACCTTTTCTCATATCCCTGAAAAAAAAAAATTCTTTTATTTCTTACTCTTTGGATTCTTAGAGAGACAGACAGATCGTGTGATTTTAAACCTCTGCCCCCAATTCTCATGGGGCCCTTGGCCTGATGATCTGCCTTCTGTTTGCTATGCAGAAGCTTGTCACTCCTTAAAATTAACATTGACAGTGGTACTTGTGACTTATCACAGTTGGTAGGCAATTACGAATAATTCCTGGTAAATTTCTTTCCTCTGGAGGAAAACTCAGTGACTCACAAAGAAACCTAAAGAAACAAATCTTAATCAATGCAATCAAGAATATCTTAAATTAAATGACTAGATAACACCATGCTTTTAATCACGCATCTCTGCAGCCTAGTGTTTTTGCATTAAGTCAAAAGGGTCAAAAGGGTCAAAAAGAACCAGATCCAAAAATCCCAAAGGAGGACTTTCTTGTTGCTTATGACCAGGCGAGGGTCTTAGGACTCTACATTCCTACATGTCCGGACTGACCCAATGCTGGCATATACATAGAGATAGAGATGAGATAGATAGATAGAGATAGAGATAGAGATAGAGATAGAGATAGAGATAGAGATAGATAGATAGATAGAGAGAGAGAGAGAGAGAGAGAGAGAGAGAGAGAGAGAGAGAGATATCCCACCCCAATTGAAGTCAACTTACAGGAGGTCCCAGAATCCAACTGAAGCTATATATACCTGATGATTTTAATACAAATAAAACTAGCGGGATTGTTACAGGTTAGGAAAGGGGAGCTCAATCAGTTGTTAAAGGGATTTCTCATTAAAATTTAAAGAAATAATTAGTAGCAACAGCAAATGACCAAATTAAATACCCTAGTAGAATGTAAAAATAGAAAATGTTAAATATCGGCTAAAACTAGAGAATAAAAGAATGAATAAAATGAGAATTGCCATTATATAATGAGTTAATATTCTGTGATGTAGATACTTTAGTAAAATTGGTATTTACTGAAGTCCTGAATGTCATCATTTTTATAAGACTAAATTCATAATAATTTACGAATTCTTGAAACTTACATTTCCAAAATTATATTCCAGGGAAAACGCATTCCCTGGAATGTGGTTGCCATGTATGAGAAATTCTGTAGTTAAACCATGATAAGCAAATACCTTTTGCTGTAGGACTTTTCAGATCCTTTACCATTCTTCTGTACTTGGTAAATCCCAAAGAGAGACTAGAGTATTCTTTTTTTCCCCTTTATTAAAGATCACTTTTGCAGAGCTAGCTTTTTAGTGTAATATACACTGGGGAAGCTTACATTAGATGATTCCAATTTCAAAGTTTTGTAGATATAGTTTTTTTCAAATGAGAGAAAATTGTAGACTGAAGCCAAACTGAAGTTATCTATAAACTAAAAAACTGTTCTTGAGATGCGTTATCATTTCTATTCAGAATTGTGTTCTGATTATGTGTACCAATCTTGATATTAGGCAAAAAGTAACTGCTTATCATTTTTATGACTATAAATAATTTCATAAGAGGAAAGTATGAGCAGCTACTTCATAAACAAATAGGAATGTATCACACTGAAGTTCCATCATAGTTTGATCAATGAATTATATAAATCAAAGATTGTGGGCATGGTTTTAAACATTTGGACATTGAAGAAACCTATCCCAAGTTGTCCTATATAAGAGATCATTTACATTATAGGGACATTTTTTTGAAAACTCACTTGCCCATGAATAAGCTGTTCACACTAAAGAAATTACTCAATGATATATAGGATCATTTTCCTCAAGAAAAACTTTTTACTATTTTTTTAAATACATCCACTGAACATTTACAGAATGTGCTATTCACATTCTGTCTGGCGAATATAGCTCTCCTAAATCACACACAAAATCCCCAACCTGTTGACTATCAAATTTTTTCTTGCCTTTGTCTCTTTGCACTTCCAGAGAATGGAACTTTTTTTTTTTGCATTGCTATCATTTTTGCTTTTAAAGACCTCCTGAGAGTCATATTATTGCCCCAGATATATTTTAAAAATTGAATTTTCTCAATGTTCAAATTACTCAGTGTAGTCAAATACATTTAGCTGGCATGATTGAACATAAAAGAAATATATTAGCTTCAAAAGAATGAAGCATGCATACTATGTTTTCTATCTAGAAAAAAATATACAATTTAGAAAGATCGCAGTAGTCTTTCTCTCTCTCTCTCTCTCTCTCTCTCTCTCTCTCTCTCTCTCTCTCTCTCTCTCTCTCTGTCTTTCCATATGTGTGTATATGGGTATGTATATGTGTATATGTATATATAATATATATATCATATGTGCATATACATGTAGAATTATATTATAAATGCAGATGTAAGAACATGTGTTTAACATTCTTTGGATTGTAAAAAGCAAGAGAAATTTTTTTGAAAAAATCCACAGGGCTTAATAATGCTGTCTTCTTAATAGATCCTTGAAGAATCAGTAGACTCTTAAAGTAATACTATCAGTGATCTTATGCTGCACACCAGGATAACTACAATTTCATCTTGTATATAAAACCTGCAAGTAATTCAGTAAATAAGTGTGATTGAGTTAAATATTACTCTTGATGTTATTTATAGGGGGTGGAGTATGTCAAAACTCACTTTGAGGACATTGGACATCATAGAGGAGGGAGATTTTTTCATATTAAAAGTGTCGTGAAATTTGATACAAATGTTATCAAATTAGAATCAGTAGTCTTAGCATTGAGTGCTTTTTACTGAGATACAGTGAAGTGTATGTTCATCAAATACCAGAGGATATTCAGAGAGAGACAGTACCAGATCACCAGGACACCCAGAGAAAGTCGTGCTTAAAATGCAAAGAAAATGTGCAATGACCAGCCAGTTACAAAGGTATCATACAGGTCTTTGGATGCAAATGTCATGAAAGGGAAAATTGTGTCAACAAACACATCCCAGCTGCTTCTGCTTGACTGGGGGGCACTCCAGCTTTTGCACAGTCAGGGTGCACAACCAGTATCAATCTTGGATGCAGAGGACCCGTTCTTAGCCCCCAAGTCTCCATCCCCACATTTGTAAAGTGTGCCAAAGCAACGATAGGTCTGTAAACTTCAAAATGCTCTGTGCAAGTAAAAGTAATGTTCCAATGTCAGTGGTGTGCATAGTTCAAGGAAAAGTATTTTGAGCTACTTCAAATGAAGCATCTGCCTTAGGAGACAAAACACAAATAGCAGAATGGATTAGAAAAATATAAATCTATAACCTTGTGCACTCTATACAGATTATGTACAAGTCCATATAGCATAATAAATAAAACTAACAAACATGTTTAGAAACACACACACACACACACACACACACACACACACACACACACACACACACGACTTCAGGGCTCAGAGGCGCAATGAGAAGTGGGTTGCAGGATGCAGTGGAGCAACCAGAAAGCGCCACATAAAGAGAGTAGTTTCTGCTCAGTTCTGTCCAATTGCTTCCACGTATCTGTTTCCCCATAGTACTTCTAAGGTTAGATGTTATCAAACTTTTTTACCAATTTGATAAGTAAAAACAAATGATATCTCATTTTGAAACACATGCATTCTTGAACTCAACAATTCTATTGCCAAAGATTTCCCTTACAGATATTCTTACTTCATTTGCTAACCTTACTTATGAAAATGCTCGTTGCAGCCTTGTTCGGAACAACAAAAATTTGGAAGCAATCCATATATCCATTGACTAGTTATGTAAATCATAATGAGAAATTCAAACAGTGGAATGCTCTAGTTTTTAAAATATATTTGTAAATGCATGCTGATGAGAAAATTTCACCAAGACCTACTATTGAGTAACTAAATGTTAAGCAGAAGAGTTATATGGTGGGATTACAGTTATTTACATACATTCTTTGTATACACACTAAAAATTTTCTGCACAGATATACAAAGACCAGTTTATTTGAATTAACATTGGACGGAAGGACCTTCTGTGCTCATAATACTGTCGTATCCATATATTACTTTTAATTTTATAAACTGGTTAACAGCTTCTGTATGAAATTAAAGTCTGAGAAAACTCAGACTTTCTTAATACAATTTTTTTAGGCCGTAATTTCAAAAATAATTGATGCTGTGGATATAGAGAGGTGGTGAGAGCATCTTAGAGAATTAGGGAAGGGAGAGGATTTGGGACTTTAAGAGGTAAGATAGCTTGGTGTGTGGAGTCAGATTGCATTGGGTTTGAATTCTGGCTATTCTATTCAAATAAGTAAATGAATCCAAAGGAAATAATTAGCATAGTGTCAGATATGTAGTAACTACATAAATGCTGACTATTCATATTGTCTTGTCAGTAGAGATGGGGAGAAAAGGCTTTGAGGAATTGTTATGAGGTTAAAATGAACAGAACTGGGGTTGATTATCTTTGGGGGAGGTGAGAAAGAAGGAGGTGTTGACGTGTTCAACAGGACTCCCAGGTTAGCTTTCTGGTCTGAACAACTTGTATGGATGCTGATTCTGTGATACGAGATAGGAAACCCTAAACAAGAATCAAGTTAGCGGAGAAAGATGACAAATTCTGTTTGGGCCATGTTTTCATGTGCCCATAAGAGTTACACACGTGTGTCTACTTGGTAGCTCAGAGGAGAGGACTGGGATGAAAATAGAAATTTTGGAGCCATGGAACACCAAATGTTGATGTTTAAATTTTTAAAGTGTACATGTGCCTGCGGAGGCAGTGGAGGTAGCGAAGAAAAGAGGCATCCTTAAAGAACTCCCTTTTCAGGATGTGAGACAAAAAGCAACTGCTAGCAATTCGACTGGGAAAGAGGTATTCAAAGGAACAGGAGGGAAATTGTGAAAAACAGGAGAAGAAAGTATTTTTAAGAAAGTTCGATGAAATGGGGCTGAGCAGGAGGGAGTTGAGGGGGGCCTGCATCTTTATTCTCAACTTAAATTTCAGCTGCCCTAGGACTCTGCCATATGTATTCCACCAGTTCCTCAAATTTTGTATGTTTCAAAGAAAATTCCTCATTTTATTTCCTTAATCCATGTCCTACTCCCAATTTCCTTTTTCTGGAAAAATGTCAATATCATCTTCCCTTTGACCCAGGCTAGAAGCTATCCTTGGCCCTCCTTCTACACACGAAAAGTAGGGTTTTGCCTCAGTTGCTCTTTATTCCCAATGTAATACTGTCATCCTTCTTATGTTTTCACAAGGAGTAGCGTAACAATTTCTAATGTGCTCTCTGACCCCCTTTTCCTCCTATTTCAGATCATCCATTCATAGGGATGACTGCAAATACTTCCAGAGAGTTCCCCATGGCTGTGATGTCACCTACCAGATACTCTGGAATTCCCAGCTTTCCATATTCTGGTCCTAACCTACCTATTGAGAAATGTCTCGTTATTCCCATTAAGTTAGTGTCTCTATTGGGCTCAGGCCTGAGCAGTTTGTGCTTCTACACTCTTCGTGTCTGTGTTTATACAGTTCTCTTTGCCTGGAATGTGCTTCTTCCAATTATCCAAGTCCTTTAAAGACCAGCTCACGTGACTTAATTTTTCAAAGGGATTCCCCAATAAATGGCAGAATTTGTTTTCACTTACTGACTATATTACTTTTTCTTAATTATGTATTGCCTTATATTGTTGCTGTTTCATTACGAATGGCTTAACCCCTTCACCCTTCTCATAAATCTAAGTGACCAGAACATTGCACTACATGTAGTGATGTTTATTAAATAAATGACGGCTAACGTTTTTCATCAAGTAAACAAAAAAATGTGTGATACATCTAAGCACTGTATTTCCTTTCTTCTGATCCATTTCATTTTTCTGAATCTATTCTATAACAACTACAATGTTTCATACATTTTACTACAAAAGAATTAGTAACTACATGGCTTGTTTTCCTCTGGGAAAATTAAACTAACCAATATAATTTTATGTAAACACATGACTCCCCTGACATTTTTCTGTATGGTAAATCAAACTATTATACTTAAAAATGTGATTTTTTAAAAAATAAAGTAAATCCATCCTTATTTGAATAACATGCTATTGAAGCCAAAAACGTGCTCCAAGGAAGCTGGCAGCCCTCCTTTGCATTCTCGTGAATCCTTTAGCTGGAATCAGATTAACCTGATTCAGGCTAACCTGCCATCAGGTTAGATAGCAATTATCTAACATAGAAATAAAGCAGTGGGTAGGAGCAAAGCATACTTACCAATTTTTCTCTGCGAACTGGCAAATACGTTCTTCATTTCGGGTTGGAATAAGCTAAAGGTAGCTACATAATGTTCTCTGTGCTATTTTAAATCAAGACTTTATGTATTAAAACAAAACAAAACGCACACTTCTCCAACATGGCCACAGAAGGATCTGATCCATCTTGACACAGAATTGTTGGACTGACCTGGAAAGTATTTTATTTGAAAAGGAAATTCAATCACTCTCATTCCCAACAGTTGTCCATGGTGAGAAGATGTTTCCCAGGAAGGATGGTGATAAAACAGAAATGTCTTGATAGTCCTTCTTTCACCTCTGCAGCACCCCATGATTTGTAGGCTGAGTACTGGCGGAATTGCACATGTACCCAAGACTTTGTGTTTATTAATTGCTTCTTAATGCAAAACATCTCTTGTTTTCTTCCATCATTGTGGTAATCAATGTGTACTTTGATATAAAAATGATTTTTCGGTTATTTTGACAGCCCTTTCATGACATATTCAGTTTCTGCTAAATCATTCATAAGCAATCTGCTTGATTTTGCCACACACATTTTCTTGATTTGTTATAACTATATGCAAATGTTTTCATTAAAGAAACAAAAATAGTTTGTAGAAACAAACGATGAATTAATTAAACACATATGCAAAAAAAAAAAATCCTCAAATGTCTGACCTCCAGAAATAGGTTCAATTCCAAATACCCACGTGTTAAATAAAGCAGATGAACTACTTTTAAAAGACGCCGAAACACAGACCCAAATAAATAGCAAATCTTAAAAAATAAACCTAACTTTTGTTCCTTAGTATGTTTGTTTCACACTCACTTTATTAAAAAGTTGAAAGATGGAACTGCCAAACATACACATAAATGAATAGGAATGTTGCGCTAATAATTTCCAGTAGAAGTCATCATTTAGTTTCCTTATGAGGTCCAGTCTCCACTGTGAGTGCTACCTCACTCTTGTTAAAACCACTTTGGAATAATCCATTTATTCCCAAAGACAAATTATTCAACTTGTGCTGTCAACCTTGTTATAGATTGACACTGATCATTACAGATTATATCAGGTTCTGCATGATTGTCTATTATGTTGGTCAAAAAATTTTTTGAACTATGTTTGCCAGTGACAATTTTCTCTTAATTTAGGAATTCCTATTTCTTACAGAGGCCAGCTGGAAATGAGTAAAGCATTACCGAGCCTTTCTTAGCTGTTGGCCTGGAGAATACACATTCTCTCCAAAATATATATCTTTGGCACAGTCTGGAAGGAAGGAATCTCGGGTAATATCTGTGCTGGCCAAGTGTGAGAATTATTATTTTTAACCCTTAAGTACACTGAAATTTGTGGGTTTTTTTTTTTCAGGAATTCAAAAGCAGACCAGTATTAGTTTAGTTATGTTTGTGAACCCACAAAATTCCAAATAAATACCTTATAGTAGTATGTATTTTTACTATTGGATTTTCTGCCTCTTTAGTTTGTAATGTTTAAGAGGACATTTTACAAGACTTAGAGCTTAAAGAGTTTTACAGTTTAACATGCACAGATTAATAGTTCCATAAACTCACTGGCAAACTAGTTGATTATTTAACCTAAACCTACAAATGTATTATACCTTAATGTCCTAGTTGTTTCCCAAAACTAAATTATCTCGATATTCAGAGTAATAAACAACTAACTAGCACCAAAATTTTAATTTATGTGACTATTCTGAAGTCCTGAAAAGAAAGGTAGAAATTAACATTTAACCACTAATTTTAAAGTTTACCATTTTACCATAGAATCCCAATACCTAAGAGTAGATGCAGAAATCTCTTTTTTTACCTCCATGTTCAAGATCACGTATGTGGAATGAGTCTGCTTGATATCAGCACCCATAGAGCACAGAAGCTAAATATGAGCACCCATAGAGCACCCATAGAGCACCCATAGAGCACTAAAATAATCAGAAATAAATGGAAAGAATGAGTGTCTCCTCTCTAAATAGGAGAATAGAGATATTTATGGATATTCCACTTATAAAGGGTTCTTAAGTGAAATTAAGTTGTCCACAAGCATGTACCGGTAGGTTACTTCTTCGACAAGAAGGCAAAGAACACTCGCTGAATTTGATAGACATGGGATTAGGTAGATTACACCATGAGCCATTATGGAAATTTCTACGTGATTCATGAATTTCCAGTGACAGAAAGATAACTTTATACTTTGCAAAAGTAGAGTTAAGTGGTACTATGGACAAGCCTTGAGACCCTCCTAAAATTTTGGTGGCTATTCTCTTCCCTCATTTGGACACTTTGTAAAATTTGTAGATGACTTTTATTGGCCTATGTCACCCTTTTTCTTTGAATTAAACATGTTTTACTCATGTCAATATATTACAGAGCAGGCTTACAATCATCACTAGTACTTACGGTTTTAAGCATACTGGCATTCATAGAAACTTTGGGGAACAATACATGTAGATTTTTTTAAAGATGCAGATTCTTAATAAAATATATACAAATCATAAAAGAAACATTTCTATATAAAATAATGAACATTTAGCAACAGAGTACACTCTTATGTGTAGTATTTGTTCCATTGAAAACTTATTTATGCCGTTGTGCTGATTAAGACCTAATTATCCTCAATGCATCAGTCATATTAAGACTTAAAAACTGAATTTCATCAGGCCACAGTTATTTAACAGCACACATTCACTGCCCTTGAACCTGAAATAGTAACATCAATAAATTGTCTTGGGATATGGCCTTTGCTTGAACACCTTCCATTAAGTCTTTACGCATCTCCCAAAGTATTAAACCAAGATTTTAGCAATGCTGTCTATTAATGCAATAGATAATACTGTCAGGAATGAAATTTTCATGGTCACTTTCTTCCTGCAATTTACTTTTAGGGCAGTGTCTCACTACTCAACCTTTATAATGGAAGAAAGAATTCCTGACCTAGGCTTGTCCATTAGATGGACTTCACAGCCCTTCAGAGTTCATTTCATCTCTTTGTTTCTATGATAATGCCACAGTTAAGAATTTGTTAAGAATTTTGTGGGGGGTTTTTTTCCCTCTGCATTTTTAAAAAATTTTCTCTCATTTGTTTGATGAAGCCAATCCATCAATTTGCCAAATCATTCTGGTATCTTAACCTGTCTTTACCAGCACTGGCAAACCCTGCCCACTCAGTGCTATCATCTAACTTATTCAATAATACTTTCCAAGAGTTCACATCTATATCTATCACCAGAGTCTCCTTGGCTGTTTTTAGAAAAATATAAACATCTGAGTTAATTCTTGTATAGCCTACTGTGCATTTTCACCAACTTGGATATTGCTTATATGTCCCCAGATGGTTCCTTTTCAGTTGGTTTATCTAGATAAAATTTTCTCAGGTCAAATAAAGTCAGTCAGCTCTGATTACCTGGTATTAGAATGACAAAAGGAAAATGAAGTTTTGGACAATGAAAATGATTATAAGGTTCTATAATGTCTATCTCATTTTGAAAGAGGATAAAGCCTTTTTCCTGTTGATTTGCTACCGTTCGTATTCGTGATTCTCATTTACTAAACTTTCTCTAATCATTTTAATAATCCGAACTGTTTGAATTACTGAGAAAATTTCCCTTACTATGTACAATATTTGGCATGCAAGCTACAGCATAGACATAATTTAATACAGTCTTAGAAATTGTCACTAATGTCCTAGGTCAAGGAAGGATTTATTCCATTATAAGAGAAATCTACAGAAATATTATGTAAAAATATTACTCATGTGTGCCCAAGTTCAGGGAAGGTCATGCTTTTCTCGGGGAGGTTGAAATGATGAATATCAGTAAGTCAATAAAACAAATTTTATTTTAATAGATGTAGAGGCTCAACTTTTTTGCGGGGGGAAGCAGGAGCAACATTGTTTTTCCTTGTGCCATGTTATCTCTATCAAAAACCTGTGTTTAACTCCGAAATCGTATGAGCAATTTTCTAAGATGTTTAACTTTGTTCTAAAGATTACTGTTTCCTTTTTACTCTGATGAAGCTGGGGCATTAAAATTGTGTTTGCTGTTTAGAAGTAAAGGCTTCTAGTTCACGGAATTGTTTCATGGGGTCCTTTGTTTCAAAGGTCCTTCAGGGCAATAATAAACTGTTTGCGGAACAGCATATTTGTCAGACAGTACAAATCTCTCTTTTTAAAATACTTTAGTTAGGAAACTTTCCGAACTTATAAAAGAAAGATCATTGGCAAGTTATCTGGTACACCCTGTGTTTGCTTACCAATGGCTGATAAATTGATGTTGACAGTTTAGCATTTTGGCCTTTCATGGAAGTCTATAGTGCTATTTTATATCATTGTTTTGCGATAATGTTTATTGAATAAAATACCAGCTCCACAGAATTAATAATTTCTGTTTTTATTTTCTGCACAGGATCCTGAATATAATGGGTAATCAATAAATATTTGAAAAACCCATAAATGAATATTCTGAGACATTCAAGCAAACTATATTTTGAGACTTCATTTAGTGGAATTTCTGTCATACCATTGTTGAGTGATACAGTGAATAATTTAGATAATGAAATTAGAGTCTTTACTATTACATAGCTTCACCACTTAAAACTTGCCAGACTACAGTAACTTTTAATAATAAGATATTTGGAATTTTTACTTTCTTAGTAACTTTCACCTGAAAGTGTTGCTATGATCCACTCCAGTGCCTTGCTTACCAAAAATGAAAAATAAGTCCCAGGTAAAGTAGTTGCTAGGGACAATAGTAGAGCCCAGGTCTCCTCCTTTCAAGGTCAGAATTATCCTGGCTTGGTCTTTTAATGTCTATCTTTAATCATAATGATGTGATTTGAGAAAATATCTAGTTATTTAGTAGTACCCTCTATAATAAAGAGATAGTTTAGGAGATACCTTGGGATTTCAATTGTTCCATTTCAAATATCTGTTCATTTTTCACACATTTGTAATAAAAGTTTTTCCAAAATACATCTTATAAAGAAAATAATTACTAGTAAGAGCTTGATACTTTCATTATTAATGTGTTCTAATGAAAACCAGATTCTAAAGCTATTGGGTTTTTTAACTCCATATTCCATAATAAAGCTTATTTTATTAGTTTCAAAGTCAGAAATGAGACTGTTTAGTTAAATGAATTCTAGAACTTTCATTATTTCCTGGATACTATTTTTATTTCCAGGTTATTTCCAAATACAAGTGACAAAATTTAACTTGCTTAAGGAACGCAACTGACATTTTTTTCTCTTAAATTTTCCAAATTTGTATGAAAGACTCGATTCAGCCGTTATCTGCTAAAATTATGTATTCTGAGTTATCATATGTCTATAGTTACTTTGCTTAATTTTTCATAGTCCTGGAAAATGATGTGTTACTTTGGTTTGCTCATGTGCTTTGGAGTTAATATAAGATTAATCAAAAGTGTCAAGAATAGTCTGTGACTGATTCCTGGGCTTTATTAACACATGACGAGGACCTTTGCTATTGCATCATAAGGAGTTCATCTATTAAAAAACTTTGGTTAGTCTTTTGGTTTCTCAAATATTGTGATTACTTTCAAGACCTACAGAAATTTTAGGAGTAGATGCCAGAATGATATTTTTCTGTATTAACTTAACCCCTTGAAATTTTTAGTGTAACTATTTTTAATTTTCCTGAAAATGTTTTGGTAAGAAGCACGATGTCTTCATTTATATAATTATATCCATTCTACAGAGTAGTATTAAGATGCTTTCAAGGAAGAAATGCCACGTCAAATACTTACTCCTCCAATAGTTTTAAGTTATAATAAAGCTTAAACTGAACTGTAAACATTCAGATCTTGTAAAGGTTAATGAGAAAAAGAATCAGATTTAAAAGGAGGTAACATTCCAGTTGTTGCTCCTTCATCTGCTATTGGCAGAAAGCTAAGAAGTCATTACATACAAACAGGGTATTGTGCAGAAATATTTACAGAATAAAATGTTAAATGATCAATTATCTGGAAAGTTGATTCATATAATGTCATGCACATAAAATTCCATTATTCTTAGTAAGCTATTTTCTTTTTTTTAAATTCATTGGGGTGACAATTGCTAGTGAAATTACATAGATTTCAGGTGTACAATTTTGTATTACATCATCTATAAATCCCATTGTGTGTTCACCACCCAGAGTCAGTTCTCCTTCCATCACCATATATTTGATCCTCCTTACCCTCATCTCCCTCCCCCTAACCCTCTGGTAACCACTAAACTATTGTCTGTGTCTATGAGTTTTTCTTTCTCATTTGTTTGTCTTGTTCTTTTGTTGTTTTTGGTTTATATACCACATATCAGTGAAATCATATGGTTCTCTGCTTTTTCTGTCTGACTTATTTCGCTTAGCATTATACTCTCAAGATCCATCCATGTTGTCACAAATGTTCCTATATCATCTTTTCTTACCGCCGAATAGTATTCCATTGTGTATATATACCACAACTTCTTTATCCATTTATCTATCAAAGGACATTTTGGTTGTTTCCATGTCTTGGCCACTGTAAACAAAGCTGCAATGAACATTGGAGCACACGTGTCTTTATGGAAAAATGTTTTCAGATTTTTTTGGTAGATACCCAGGAGAGGGATTGCTGAGTCATATGGTAATTCTATTTGTAATTTTTTGAGGAACCTCCACACTGCCTTCCATAGCGGCTGCACCAGTCTGCATTCCCACCAACAGTGTATGAGAGTTCCTTTTTCTCCACAGGCTCTCCAACACTTGTTACTATCTGTCTTGTTGATGATAGCCATTCTGACTGGGGTGAGGTGATATCTCATTGTGCTTTTTATTTGTATTTCTCTGATGATTAGTGATGTTGACCATTTTTTCATATGTCTATTTGCCATTTGTATGTCCTCTTTGGAGAAATGTCTCTTCATGTCCTCTGCCCATTTAACAATTGGGTTGTTTGTTTTTTTGTTGTTGAGTTTCATGAGTTCCTTGTATATGTTGGCTATTAGCCCCTTATCGGAGGCACTGTCTGCGAAAATCTTCTCCCATTCAGTAAGTTGCCTCTTTATTTTGTCAATGGTTTCTTTTGCTGTGCAGAAGCTTTTAAGTTTCATATAGTCCCATTTGTTTATTTTAGCTTTTACTTCCATTGCCTTTGGAGTCAAATTCATAAAATGCTTTTTGAACCCAAGGTCCATAAGTTTAGTACCGATGTTTTTATTCTGTGCAGTTTATTGTGTCAGGTCTTAAGCTTAAGTCTTTGATCCATTTTCAATTAATTTTGGTACATGGTGACAGATAGCAGTCCAGTTTCATTCTTTTGCACGTGGCTATCCAATTCTGCCAGCACACTTTATTGAAGAGGCTGTCTTTCCTCCATTGTATGTTTTTAGCTTCTTTGTCAAAAATTATCTGTCCATATTTATGTGGTTTTATTTCTGGGTTCTCAATTCTATTCCATTGGTCTATGTGTCTGTTTTTCTGCCGATACCATGCTGTTTTGATTATTGTAGCCCTGTAGTACAAGCTAAAGTCAGGGAGTGCGATACCTCCAGTATTGTTCTTTTTTCTTAATATTGCTTTGGCTATTCGGGGTCTTTTGTGGTTCCAAATAAATCTGATGATTTTTTGTTCTATCTCTTTAAAAAATGCCATTGAAATTTTGATGGGGATTGCATTAAATCTGTATATTGCTTTGGGTAATATGGCCATTTTAACAATGTTGATTCTTCCAATCCATGAGCATGGAATGTCTTTCCATTTCTTTGTGTCTTCTTCAATTTCTTTCAAAAATGTCTTATAGTTTTCAGCATATAAATCCTTCACATCCTTGGTTAAGTTTATTCCTAGGTATTTTATTCTTTTTGCTGCAATTGCAAAGGGAATTGCTTTTTGTATTTCTTTTTCTGAGGTTTCATTGTTAGTATATAGGAATGCAATGGACTATGGTATGTTGATTTTGTAGCCGGCCACATTACTGTATTCATTGATTGTTTCTAACAGCTTTTTGGTGGAGTCTTTAGGGTTTTCTATATATAGCATCATGTCATCTGCAAAGAGTGGTAATTTAACTTCTTCATTCCCAATGTAGATGCCTTTTATTTCTTTCTCTTGCCTGATTGCTCTGGCAAGGACTCCCAACACTATGTTGAAAAGCACAGGTGACAGGGAACAGCCCTTTTGTGTTCCTGAACGTAGAGCAAAGGGCTTCAGTTTTTCATCATTAATTATGAGATTAGCTGAGGGCTTGTCATATATGGCCTTTATTATGTTAAGGTATTTTCCTTCTATATCTATTTTATTAAGTGTTTTAATCATAAATGGATGTTGTATTTTGTCAAATGCTTTTTATGCATCAATTGATATAATCATATGATTTTTGTCCTTTATTTTGTTTATGTGATGGATCACATTGATGGATTTGCATATGTTGAACCGTCCTTGCGCCCCTGGGATGAACCCCACTTGGTCGTGATGAATAATCTTTTTAATGCATTGTTGTATTCGATTTGCTAGAATTTTGTTTAGGATTTTTGTATCTGTGTTCATCAGAGATATTGGTCTGTAGTTTTCTTTTTCTGGGTTGTCCTTACCAGGTTTTGGTATCAGGGTAGGGTTGGCCTCATAAAATGAGTTAGGGAGTACTGTTTCTTCTTCAATTTTTTGGAAGAGTTTGAGCAGGATTAGTATTAGATACTCTTTGAAGGTTTGATAAAATTCACTAGTGAAGCCATCTGATCCCGGACTTTTGCTTTTGGGAAGGTTTTGGATGACTGATTCAATTTTATTACTGGTGATCGGTCTGTTTAGATTTTCCAGTTCTTCATGGTTCAGCCTTGGAAGGCTATAAGTTTCTAAGAACTTGTCCATTTCTTCTAGGTTGTTGAATTTGGTGGCATATAGTCCTTCATAGTATTCTTGCATGATCCTTTGTATTTCTGTGGTGTCCGTGATAACTTCCCCTTTTTCATTTCTGATTTTATTAATTAGTGTCTTCTCTCTTCTTATCTTAGTAAGACTAACCAAGGGTTTGTGGATTTTGTTAATCTTTTCAAAGAACCAGCTATTTGTCACAATAATTTTTTCTATTGTCTTTTTGTTCTCTATTTCATTTAGTTCTGCTCTGATTTTTCTTATTTCCTTTCTTCTGCTGACCTTGGGTTTCACTTATTCTTCTTTTTCTAGTTCTTTAAGGTGTAACAGGAGGTTATTTATTTTGGATTTTTCTTGTTTCTTGAGATAGGCTTGTAGTGATATAAATTTCCCTCTTAAAACTGCTTTCGCTGCATCCCAAAAATTTTGGTACGATGTATTTTCATTGTCATTTGTTTCTATGTATCTTTTGATCTCTCCTCTAATTTCTTCTTTGACCCAGTCATTCTTTAAAAGTATGTTGTTTAATCTTCATGTATTTGTGTTTTTTCCTGCTTTCTGTTTGCAGTTGATAGCCAATTTCAAAGCCTTGTGATCAGAGAATATGCTTGGTATGATTTCAATCTTCTCAAATTTGCTGAGGCTGATTTTATGTCCCAACATATGGTCTATCCTTGAGAATGTTCCATGTACACTCGAAAAGAATGTATAGTCTGATGTTTTAGGATGAAGTGCGCTATATATGCCAACTATGTCCATTTCATCTAATGTGTAATTTAGGGCTGCTATTTCGTTTGTTATTTTCTGTTTGGATGATCTATCCATAGCTGTCAATGATGTATTAAATCCCCTAGTATAATTGTGTTTTGATCAATTTCTCCCTTTAGTTCTGTTAGTAGTTGCTTGGTATATTTTGGTGCTCTCTGATTGGAAGCATAAATATTAATGACTGTTTATCTTCTTGTTGTATAGTCCCCTTTACCATTATGAAATGTCCATCTTTGTCTCTTGTTATCTTTTTCACCCTGAAGTCTGTTTCATCTGATATCATTATGGCTACACCTGATTTTCTCTGGGTACCATTTGCTTGGAGTGTCAATTTCCACCCTTTCACTTTGAGTCTATGTTTGTCCTTGTAGCTGAGATGTGTCTCTTGGAGACAGCATATGTTGGGTTTAGTTTTGATCCAATCTGCTACTCTGCGCCTTTTCATTGGTGAGTTCAGCCCATTTACATTTAGGGTGATTATTGATATGTGAGGATTTCCTGTCATTGTATCTTTAGTTTTCTGGTAAGGCTGTGTCTCCATTGTTTCTTTGACTTTTTGTTGTTGTCTATTATTTCTGTGTGGTGGTATTCTATGATGTTTCCCTCTATTTCTTCTTTTATTACAGTACATATTTCAGTTCTGGATTTTTTTTTGAGTGGTTACCCTTAAGTTTATGTAAAAGAAAGCTTGATATTTAGAGTATTCCATTTTCTTCAGCAAGCTTACTTTTTCCATTCCCATATTCCTGTTCAGGCCTTTACTCTCCCCCTTTTTATGTTTCAGTTGCCACAAATTGTCCTTGTTGATGGTGGTCGAATAGCCTTCTTTAGTATTTCTTGTAGTGCAGGTCGTGTATTATAAAATTCCCTCAGCTTCTGTATGTCTGGAAAGGTCTTTATTCTTCCTTCATATCTAAAGGATATCTTTGCTGGATATATTATTCTTGGCTCATAATTTATCTCTTTCAATAGTTTGAATATTTGGTTCCACTCCCTCCTGGCTTGTAGCGTTTCTGCTGAAAAATCTGATGATAACCTAATGGGCTTTCCTTTGTAGGTTACCGTCTTCTTTTCCCTGGCTGCCTTGAGTATTCTTTCTTTGTCGTTGATTTTAGACAGCTTCATTACCATGTGCCTTGGAGAAGGCCTGTTGGGATTGAGGTAACTAGGTGTTCTATTTGCTTCTTGGATTCGAGGATCCAGTTCTGTCCACAAGTTTGGGAAGTTCTCGTTAACAATTTGTTTGAATATATTCTCTGTTCCCTTCTCTCTTTTTTCTCCTTCTGGTATGCCCATTATTCTTATATTGCACTTTCTGATGGAGTTGGAAAGTTCTTGTAGAGTTCTTTCATTTCTTTTAAGTCTCAAGTCTCTTTCTTCTTCCATCTTTGTAATTTCCAGGTTTCTATCTTTGATGTCATTGATTCTTTCCTCCATTTGGTCAACTGTACTACCTAAGCTGGTTATTTCATTCTTGATTTCTTCCATTGAGTTCTTAATCTCCAGAAATTCTGTGTGGTTCTCTTTTAAAATTTCAATCTCTTTCGTAAAATGCTCATGTTGTTCTTTGATTGTGTTTCTGAGTTCATTAAACTGCCTTTCTTTGTTTTCTTGCATCTCGTTGAGTTTTTTCAGAACTGAATCTTGAATTCTCTGTCATTTAAGTCACATATTTCCCTATCTTCAAGTTTCTTTTCTGGAGACTTGTCACTTTCTTTCTGAGCTGTCTTGTTGCCTTGGTTATTTATGGCAATTACTGATTTATTATTTCTCTTGCTAGACATGTATAGGAGTGGCTTCTGCATCAGATTGATAGGAAGAGGTGTTTCTTTTGTTTTCCAGTGCTTGTCGGTAGAATGTTTTATTTTCTCTCTGACTGCAGCCTTTTTTCTCTCTCTCACACAGTAGTGCTATGTTTTCTCTGCACTATTCCAGCTTCTCACACAATGGGGTATTCCCTGGGAGACGGGTTTCTCCTCTGTTAATAGTTCGCCTGGGTCACAGGGCGCAATGTCCGTGTGGGGTTGCGGAGAGCTTTTGAAGTGCTAAAGCTCTTCCTGCACCAGATTCAGAGCCCATATGTTTCAGCAGTTCTGTTTACTCCTGCAGGGATCCACCCAGATTTGTGGGGCCAGGGGTGGGGTGAGTTGTGAGAGGTGGCCCAGGGCAATGTCGGCGACCACCACCACAGCCGGTCCCGCTTTCACAGCTTCCTCCCCTTTGCCAGAACTAGTTGGACTGCGAATCTGTGTCTGCAGTCCACAGTTCTCAGAACAGCAAATATTCTGTTCTTTTGATCTGACACTGTTACTGTTCCGCTTCTAGCACCGGGCAGGTTGGGGTGGGGTGAGCTCTGGGAGGGAAAGGAGGGGGCAGCTAGTCTCAGTGCCTAAGGCTTCCGTTCTCTGCTCGGCAGTGAGGGCTTAAACCACCATTTTCAGCCTTGTTCCCTCAGCCTTTGCTCCGAGGTCTCAGCCGTGAGCGTTGGGTTCAGCCGTGTTATATGCTGTCCTCTCTGCCCTGTGGGCCATAAGCGGAGCCCTAGAAGTTTGAGTTCTTCCCTCTCCCGCAGCTGCAGTAGTTCCCGGATGCAGCGAGCTCCGAGCACTGAGCTAGGTCTGCATCCTGCACCCACGCGGCTCCGTCTCCGCACTTCTCCCTTCCCTCCTCCCTTGCTCGCTCATTTCGCCCACTTTTATGTGAATTCAGTCGTGGGCCTCTTCCTCTTCCCTGTCTGCTGTGCAGGGAGTCCTTTGTGGAGTTATTGTTGTTAGATTAGTTGTAAATTCCGAGGGAGTTTTACAGAGGCTCACCTCACGCCCCCATTTTGATGATGTCTCTTAGTAAGCTATTTTCATACCTGACATGTAGGTTTTATTATTGAAGGTGACGTGACAAGCCTTTTGAGAGATTTACTGTCTACGTGAAGAGAAAGACTAGATGCATTAAAAGATATTAATCAAATGTAGGAAATAATACAAATTGGTCTGTATTAAATACAGAACACATACTATGGACTATTAGTTTCTAACTCAGGCTACGTAACAGATTTACCTTGATATTTTTTTTCAAAAAAACTGCATATTCCCATAACCCACCTGAGTTTATTGACTTGGAAATTCTAGGCCTTAAACTCTATAATTAAAAAACAATGTTTTTCCAAGTGATTCTAAGGTATAGCCTTAGATATATGGATACATGCTTTTAATCCATAAATATACATAAGAAGTTGGGATAATTGTGAAACACTTCATTGAGGGAGTGGATTTGAGATTGTGATTTGAAAAGCAGCCAACCTTTTGGAAAGGAGTAATACTATCTACACAGTTGTAGATGTGAGAATAGCAATTGAATGGGTGTGATTAGTTTATAATAGAGCAAATGATTCCTAAAATGAAAGGTGGAGAATAAGGTTGAGAGGTTAGATAAATGCCAGTCTGGAGATTCTTGGACACTGGGCTTTATCTTGTAGGCAATGGACTCAGTAACCAAAGATTTTTATCCCAGGAGATTATATATGTAAAACAATTTTGAAAGAATACATATTCAGTATTAATACTTGGGGTTGATTGGAAGGCTAGGCACTAAAGACAAATCGAACACTAGTAGACTAGGCTTGACATGACCAGGGTTTGTGTAGAATGTTTCTTGTACAAGTGAAAATAAGAAGAGCTGGGACCCATGATAACAGTAAAGCAAGAATTGATAGTAAAGGGTGCAGTCCTAATTCTGACTTGGTAAAGCACAAAGGGAAAATAAAAACATTACACACCTTATGCCTGTATATCTAAAAGGTGACAATCATAATGTATTTACCAATTTTTGATTAGAATACACTGAGATCATCTTTTTACCAAAGAGCTCTAAAGAATTTAGAAAACAGTCAGGTATGGCTAAATCTTTACCATATAGAAAAGAATATGACACAAATAAGTGATTATTTTCAACAGCACAAGCATCTCTTACGTGCCATTGTGATACCATAAAATCATTGTGTTTTCTCAGTCAAATAAGCACTAGTTTGTGTAAAAGATTAAATAGCAATATGTGTGGACCCAAGAAATTTCTCTTGTAAAAGACTATTGTACATCAAATAGGCTCTTTGCAAAATATGTTACAAATGAAGACAAACTACATTTTGCTGAAATACAAGGAATCCATTAAAAGGGTATTTTATTAGAAAAATCCAGGTTATCAAATTATTTTATTAGCACGATATTAGATGCCATGTAATCTGCCACCAAATAGCATTTATTTTATAGCACATCGGGTTGAGGAGCCATGTTGGTATCATTGATGAACACTTTAAGGCCAAAGCAAATGGAGTGGATGAGTAGATGGCAAGACTCTAACAGGATCCAGCTCCATAAGCTGACTCTTCAGTGTCAATGACTGAATTAAAAAATAGTGAAGTATTTGCGGCAAACTAGATATTAGAACTTTAAAAACTGTCTGCCCCGTGTACTGGTATCAGTCACTGTCTTTCACTCCCACTCATACTCTCCACCTTTCTCTGACCATCTTTACTCACCTATGCCCTTCGTTGCCCCAAGCTCTGCCTTAGGTCAGCCAGAGGACACAGAAAACTTTATGGCTGAGTTACACTTCTCACTTCTCACCCATGTTTTGCATCAACTCTGGATGTTGTGGCTCATGCTCAATTTTAAGAAATATAGGGAGAAGGTGGCTCACAGTCCAGAAAAAAGGAAATGGAAAAAGGACTTTTAACAAGCCTTGTGTCTCTTCCAGTGCTCAATTACCTGTGGCAAAGGAATGCAGTCCCGTGTTATCCAGTGCATGCATAAGATCACAGGAAGACATGGAAATGAATGTTTTTCGTCAGAAAAACCTGCAGCATACAGGCCATGCCACCTTCAGCCCTGCAATGAGAAGATAAACGTAAATACCATAACATCACCCAGGCTGGGTAAGCCGACCATGAAAGGGGATGGTTTTGAGAAATATGGAAATACGCATGGCTTCTTCTATTTTACAGACCACTTTAAAATTTAGTTATAAATGTGTACTCATTCATTTAGTTCTGACTAAATTGATGTTACTTAACTGTGGTGTAGTCCGAATGGCCAGGTGGGTACAAAATCCTAAAGACTAAACTATTTTGATTCCTGAAACTGTCTACTCAGAGCTAGGCCCTGGGTGTATGACCCAAGGTCATCTTATAAAGGACTTAAGGCTATAACCATATTTTGGCTTCTGACCAGTCCCATGGCAGAACTTTCAATTAAGATAACGCATAGTAGAAAGGTGAGGTTATAGTATATACCTCAGATATCTCCATTGTTAATAGCCTTCTTTGTGATCCTGGGTACAAAGTATCCTTTAGAGAGACATAGAGTAACATATGACTTTCAAGAAGAATGGGTGCATGCATCTACACCACCAAACAAGAAGTATCACTTTTTTCATATTTAAGGACATAGTATTAAATACAAATAAATAGTAGTAACATTGATTCGCATCGTTTTTATGTTCTGCAATGCATTCATATATATTCTCAATTCCTGTTATTCAATCTAATCCATCATGAAGAAATAGAATACAAGTATGTATTTTAAGTAAATATAGCCTGCACTTGCATAATAAATATTCATAAGTAAATAAGCCTTTATTTCTATGTAAACAAGTGGCTTTTAACAGCACTGCTATCTGGCTGTTATTGGGTTAATTTATGTTTAACACCTTTAGTTTTAATCTGTGCATATAATCTCCAGGGGAACAATTTAATCATAAATTATTATCATTTTCCAGGCATAAGATTCAATCTTATGGAAAACTTTGGTTCTTCATGCAAATACAGAAATTCTCTTTTTCAAGCCAAATAATGAACATTTCTAAGAAATAATCAGTTCAAGTTAAGTCAAAAAGTTAAGCAATCCTAGAGCAGATACGCTAAATCTATGTATTCAAAACAACATAATCTCTTTCTCCGACAATTACTCAGAGACCTTCCTGAAGTGTGGCAGAAAATAAGGGATTAAAAGAATCTAATTAAAATTACATTTTCTCTGTTTATTTTTTCCTTGAAGGTATATCCCCAAACACAGAAGCACAGTGGTTGAAAAATCTAAGGTTTTTAAAAGTGAAATAATAAATCATATTAGAATAGTGGCAAAGAAAGAATTGTAGCAGGACTGACTTTTATTATATGTGCTAGGGCACACTATTTCTTCAGAAAACCTGAAGCTAAATTTACATGACCAAATCTTTTATATCTAGTTCTCATTCTAAATACTTTATTGCTATAAATTTCAGTCACTTGTAATAATCAGCTTTGATTCAAAAGATGCCTGATATCCCAGTTAGAGGCATCTGCTATCTAGGAAATGAGGGATCTGAAATGTGTGAGCTTATTTTTGTTTTGCTATTTCTTTCTAATTTCATCCATGACAATACTGACAAATTTTTATTCCCATAAAGGCAGATATATCAAGCATATTTACTTTTCTTTGTGATTCTCTCAACTAGAAATCCAAAAGAAGCTTAAATGAAAGCTGTAAAATTGAACCTTAAAAGCCATTAGCAGTACAACTCATTGAGGTTGGGAAATCTATCTTTAATAAGCCTATAAAAGCTCATAAATAAGAACATTCATTCCCTTTACTCCTTTGTTATAGGGCTGTGTGCGTGTTTGTGTCTGTGAATGTATCTCTGTCTTTTAACTTCCAGAAGGTAATACTATGAATGTTTCGAAATGAGTGTACACATCCCCCATTTCCATGATTGCCAGTTGCTTCTACTCGGGACATCTGGTATACCTGCATGTATTGAGTTCCCTTTGTTCCGCTTTACAGCTGCTCTGACTTTCAAGTGCCTAGGCGATCAGTGGCCTGTGTACTGCCGAGTGATACGTGAGAAGAACCTGTGTCAGGACATGCGGTGGTATCAGCGCTGCTGTGAGACGTGCAGGGACTTCTACGCCCAAAAGCTGCAGCAGAAGAGTTGACCTCTGGCAGCCTGGCTGGCTCACAGCTCTTTGCAATGACATTATTTATAAACACACACACTAGCATGTTTTTCAGACCAAATATTATCAGATTACATATAATTTAATCAAATTAATTTATTTTGGGGGCCTGCCAAACATCCAAGATGGTGTTTGTTTTGGTAATACAAACATTTTGATTTATACTATATGGCTTCATAAGTAATTTTATATGAATAAGTTGGATCCAGTTACCAGAAGAAAAGGAAAAAGAAAAAAAAAAAAAACACTAAGATCACTAAGCTTTAAAAAAACATTTAAAAAAAAAAAAATTTAGGGCTGTCTCTAAGGTGCTACTCTCTCCCCACTAATATCACTGAGTTATGCAGAACGTATACTAATTTAGCATATAGTGTAGCTATCTATGGAGAGAAATCATTTTTGTATTTGGGTGTCCTGATGCAGAATTAGCCCATTTTCTCTAATCTGCAGATGTGTAAACAGAACAAACCTCATAGTGTTAACAGGATTTTAGAGAATGTATTATGAATTTGGTTCAAATTTAGAGACATCCATAGGAAAATTTCTACTGTAATTATAGCCTTATTTTAATAATGGAAAGGAAAAAGTCAAAATAGAGACTTTGATCATGTTCATGAACATGTACTTGAACGCAAGTATTGTAACAATGAAACACTGTAATGATTTACACTGAATCACCATTGCACTGTTGATATAGTGTAGA
The DNA here is from genome assembly GCF_964194185.1 of Rhinolophus hipposideros. Classification (NCBI taxonomy): domain Eukaryota; kingdom Metazoa; phylum Chordata; class Mammalia; order Chiroptera; family Rhinolophidae; genus Rhinolophus; species Rhinolophus hipposideros. Next base: position 7,666,914 of record NC_138069.1, read on the forward strand.
GAAACCGTTATAGAAAGGGTAACATCCTACAAAAATGTGTATTATTTTAACATGCTGTCATTAGATTTTAGCTTTTCTAAATATTTTGAACAAAAAAATCATTGATCCACCCATTTCCTTGTATCTTTTTAGCAGATTTTAAAAGAATAGAGTACTTAGCCTCAGAAATCATAATGAGAAAATTTACTGACTATTTTTCAGCCTTTTCCCTAGAAACAAGGAAAAACAAAAAGCTGATAATACTGTGGTAGTTTCATTGTGTTTTTTTTCTTTTTAAAAATTAAAGTTTTACAATTCTGTGAAACGTTAAAAAACCAGCTTAAATTTTTTTCTTGTGAGAAAATATTGTACATGATTCACATGATTTCTTAGATTTTTCAATAAAATATGTGAAATTTCCTGTTGGGAGGCAATTCTTCTTAGGTCTCTCATATTTCCACATGTCTTGGCACTGTCTGCTTTTGTTCTGGAATATCTTCTAAGGGATGTTTGTGCAGAGAACAGCCTTGGAAGATAAAGTTAGTGTCTTTCTTTGGAGCAGAGGGCAGACATACTTATTTCTCATTACAAAAGTTTCAGATTCCATACATTGGCGTCCCTCACCTGTAATACAACCCACTGCATGTGCAGGTATCATCTGGCGTTCTTCATATTCTAGCATCGTCCATTGGCATCACTGTCATAAAAACCCTCATTCCAACAACAAGGGGGTCAGGGGTTTAGCCAGTTGCTGTTTTTTGTTGTTACTTTTTGTTTGTTTTTAATTATTAGGATAACATTGGTTAATAAAATTATGTAAATTTCAGGTGTACAACTTTATAATGGGATATCTGTATACTCTATTATGTGTTCACCACCCGTACTCTTCTGAGTATGTCTATTTCAAATAATACCTTCCAGGATTAGAAAAATTACTATGGGGTGGGTCCAAGGGCTCTTGGGTCCACTATGAGACAAATTTAAGCCAAAACTTGATTAAATTTTCTGACTTCCATAAGCTCTTGCTCTGACTGTGGGACTACAGTGGCAATTTAGGGTCCCAAGGAATTAGTTTCATCAAACAGTCTGATTATTTCCCTTTCCACCAATATACAGTTCCCATCAGGAAAGACTAGGAAGCAGAATAACACTATGAATCTTGGACAGTGTAGCAGAATCCTTCCTCAAGGAGATCTAGCCTCGCCTTCATTCAAAGAGTTCTGGATCTGTGAATATGCTCTCCTATGGAACTTGATCAACAGATGCAATTCTCTGCTGTGGTGAGTCCAGTCAGACTTCTGTTCACTAAGCCTAGGGATATATTTTAGTCTTCGACTCCCTGATCAAGTAGCCAATGCCCAAAATCTTTGCGGGTCAAACCATTCCTTTTACCCCTTTGACTCTACTACCCTTTATGGTAACTGTGCTTATCTGGTCTCTGGCAGTGAAGTGCCGTCATTTGATTCCTGCCCTTCTGGAATGCCATATTCTCATTAAATTCAAGAAGTCCCGTTCGATGGCAGCATTTCCCAGTGTCACACCTGGCTTTCCGAGAATAGCCACTCCAGAGTTCTTTAAGGATTCCAGTGCTGCCTTCACTAGTATATTTTTCAAAGCCCTGGTGAAGGGAATGCCCTCTGGACGCTCTTAGCGGACATACGTAACGGGTGAGTGAGCACATCTATCATAGTAAGCCCAACTTCCCGAAACCTTTGTATACCTTCCTCTGTACTACATTGCAGTATGGAAGTTTTGGCGTCTCAACTTCATTCAGTGTAGGCCACCCTCAGGTTCAGTGTTCACATAAATTATGAGAATTATTCCAAGCCATATGAACTAACACTTTCAATCCAGAATCCTTACCTAGTGAACCCATATCAAATACATCTAGTCTAATTCAACATTGTATTCCTTTCATCCTAATACAACTCTTAAGAAAAACATCTAAACATAACTTGGGTTTCAGTAAATATAAATTAGTGAAATCTTGCAATTCCTTTGGTATGTATGGTACCACCTCACAAGTCACCGTTTTTGCCTGGCCCCCTTAAACCTTCCAGGACTTGAATCTGGATATGGATTTAGAAGACATGACAGATGGTGGAACATCAGCAGTAGAGTTAAAAGGGTTTTATTTTAAGATAGTCATGTGGGCTGTCTGGGTCCCAACTTAGACCTTGAGCTAGGCCTATAAAGCCCCAGGCTTGTTATTCTCTTTCTCGAAGTTCTCCGGCCTATTTAGAAGCAATGAATCAACCCCACAGTCATTATTCTCTTTGTTTCTATGAAAACATTCTAATGCAGCCAGTATTTGGTAACTCAGAGCCCTGCTTTCTATAGGCACGTCACTCCAGGTGACTACACGTGAGAATTTAAATATTCATTTTGCCACCGTGGTGCCACTTGCTACAGAAAACAGGGTCCCTAATGCCTTTTAAGTCTAGTCAGATCAGAGAACTCATTCTAGATTCCATTTAAAAAATTGTGTTCTTGTCCCAGTAATTGTCATGATTCCATCAGCAGAACAGTATTGGAGTTTTATGGGATAATGGATTTGAATTCACACAATGGCAGGAGGATCTGGGGAAGGTCCATAAGAGGATCTGGAGCCCCAGAGGCATCACCAACCAGTCTGAGCAGCCAGACACAGCCAGGTAAGTATGACTGTGAACGTTTAATTTGTACGGGTGTCTGTGGGCTGCTGCTGCCTCTGTATAGCTTCCTCCTTTGTACACCCACAGCCAATCTGGCAGTGGATCTGAGTTTGCTGTTGGTCAATAGCACCAATAGTAAGGAAGAACGTATGGGTATGGAGCTCAAGAGAGCAGAGGCTGTCTGGAAGCTGCCACGTACCTCTGCCTCTTTCGCTGCATCTGATGCAAAAAGACCTTCCGGTTAATGGTTGCTGCTTCCATTTTGCCTTTCAAATCTCATGCAAATTCCTCTTTTGGCCGATTTTAATCCAGAATCACACAAAGAAGGGGATTCTGGGAAATGTAGTTTGCTTTTTAGCTTTAGATGGCTAATATGACCTTAATTTTTTTTCAGTTTGCTTTGTATCAGAGATAGCTGAAATGAAAGTCTATGTTATTCTTTATTAACAGTGAACCTTGTTAAGTACTTAAATATGCTAAGCATTCTGTTAACCACTATACCTACTAAACCTCACAGAAACCTTGTAAGGTACTATTAGTACGTGTTTCCCTGAAAATAAGACCAGGTCTTATATTAATTTTTGCTCCAAAAGATGCATTAGGGCTTATGTTCAGGGGATGTCATCCTGAAAAATCATGCTAAGGCTTATTTTCCGGTTACATCTTATTTTCAAGGAGACACGGTATCTTCATATTACAGCTGAGCCAACTGAGGCTCAGAAAGTTACAGTAACTTGCCCAAGAACACAATTTTGTTGGATGTAATAAATCCACTAGGACTCCAAATTCTGTGCACTCAATTACCCTGATTGCATCCCTTGTTCACCAGTTTTGAAAATGCTTTATAATAGGTGCACAAGGATTTATAACCTCATCACAGGCTTTCTTTGTCACCAACACTATTCAATTAATTTTGAAACTCTCTTAGATAATTCGATGAATCCCAACTGCTCATATGGATATTGTACAGGGTTTTCAGCTGGAAATACTTTTAGATATGCAGTAGATTATTGGTACAATTTAGACTGAATGAAAAGAAGAAACAAGGAAGGAAAGGAAAGGAAGGGAAGGGAAGGGAAGGGAAGGGAAGGGAAGGGAAGGGAAGGGAAGGGAAGGGAAGGGAAGGGAAAAGAAAGGAAAGGAAAGGGAAAGAAAGAGAAAGGAAAGAGAAGGACAGGAAAGGAAAGGAAAGGATGAAGGAAAAGGGAGAGAGGAAAGGAAGGAGAAAGAGGAAGGGGAGAGAGGAAGGAAGGGGAGAGAGGATGAGAAGAGAGAAAAGAAGAAAATGAAGTTAATTAATATGTAGAGAGTTTTGTCTAGTGAACCATATTTAATTCTGTGTTTACAATTCTCATAGTTCAAAAAAACAGTAATCTGGGTCCAAATCCAAAGGTAAATGATACTTTTATAAAATTTTGCTATAAAGAAAGAGCCGATGATTACCTGCATAGTAAGGGTTGAGAAGTCCCAGATATCCACATTTCCACAAGATTGTCCCGGCAATTTAGCTCTTTATTTATATTTACTGATACCTTTTGTCACTCTAGAATGAAGGTATTAACAACAGTAAAGAAATAGAAATCCTAAGTCAATATTTGTCCAATTAGTCCCAGGTAAATTTTTGAAAAGTTAAAAGGAAAACAATGAAATGGGTATTATGTGATCAAGTAAAGTTGAAAATTGCTAGAGTTAACAAAGCCAAACTCTCAGTCTTCAGTATGAGTTTGTGCATTATGAACTACCAGAAGAGAATACAGAGTATGTTCTAAATATTTTGGGCAATGGATTCCTTTTTCGCTGAGCACAATTGATTGGAAAACAGAGCACTGAGCCATTTTGAAAATCAATTTTAATTGGATTATCAATTTCCAACCAGAGTAGATCCCTTCTTAAGGCTCTGGAAGAAACAACAACCATCATTATTGAGCAAAAAGCTCCATGAGGATTTTCAGAGATGACTCATGGGGGGAAGGAAGCATTCAATAGAGCTATTCTCTGTATCACCTAGTGTGGGGACTCATAAAAGAAAATTAGATAAACAAATCACTCTAAGATTTCAAATGAGGGAAAAATCATTCCTACTGAAGAAAACATGTAAAAGTTTTGTGAAAGGCTAGGAAGGGTGATTAAGAGGAGGCCAAAAGCCAGCGTTGGGAAGAACTGTTTCCAGGTAGAAGAACTGGCACAAGCAGAGGCACAGGTTTGGTGGGGGAGGGGTGGGGTGGGATATGGTCGGTAGCAGGGGAGGGAGCAGAAAGCTTGGCTTCCTGATTGTCAGTTGTGTGGGCTACCTACAGGGATAGTGAGAAGTAAAAACTGAAGATTTTGGGGTGAGGGTAAACAAAAGATGATGTGAGAAAATGAAGAGTCTGAGACTAAACTTGACTTGTCAATAGAAAGAGACAGTAAACAACCCTCTGCCTACCTAGAGCATGGAGGAGGACTCTAAAGGAAGGACCTCTAAAGAAAACCTTAGGCTCATTTCACCTACCTCATACTTTGGCTAAAGAAAAGGCCTGGCCTAATCAATATATTTGGATCTAAGTTCTGTGTCTCCCCTTGCCAATACAGAGAGCCAAAGAGAAGTAAGGTTCTTCTTGAAGATGTTTGTTATTCCCCAAAGAATCTTTTAGGAAAAGCAAACAGCCTGAGAAATATTTGTTCATTAGCTGTATTCTGGCAGCAGTCAGAAAAATCCAGAAAGTACCAAGCAAATGCACATGCACATAATACCCTTGATTCTTGAAATACTAGTGATTTAACTGTTTTGTTATTAACTGTCATTATGAAGTTACCTCTTACTTTCTCCAGTAAATGTATTGATACAAACACCCAAATGTACTTTAAATATTGAAAGACAGTGACAGAGTTTGGGTCCAAAAACTTCTTACAGAAAATATTGATTGTTTAATCCAGTTTTACAACTGTAAGTCGGACAGATGATTTTAACAACCTCATGCTTATTGCTATAAAGAAGGTAAGTACTCTCTAGTGTCTTGCTCGCTTCAAGAACATCCTGGCTGCAGTTCTTATAAGCTATATGGCACTCTTCTGAAATCTGGTGGTGATACATTCCACATGTAACCCCATAACCCCCGGAAGAGAAGCCTTCCTGCTGAGTCAGATGGGTTTACAGAGGTGCAAACATAACAAACAATTTATGTGTTTTAGAAACTGCTGATGCGTCCATCCTTAGCCTTCTCACAAGTGGGAAGTTTTCCTCTTTCTCTAGATGGAAATCTACACTTTCCCAGTGGGAAGTATGGGTTGCCGAAAGTGGAATGGCTTCAAATGATAGAGCTTATCTCCACTAAGGTCATCAGCACTTCCTGGCTTAATACACTGTCCATAGCCTCTCCAGATGGGTTTACTGAGAACAGCATGTCATCCGAAGCCACCAGCATGGCCCTCGGTGGCTCCAAAGGTACTGTGCAAACGCCAGAACACATCAGAGGGGTTGATACAGCTAGGAAGAGAGTCAAAGGGACCTCAGATAGTGAATGGGAAGGGACACTAAATTACTGTAGCAAGCTAGAAAGCCAATTCTTGCCATTTCCCTACTCAGAACGAAGCTGACAGCCCAAACAGGGTTAGGTTTCACATGAGCCTGAGACCCTGGGAGTCAAAACATGAGAAGAAACAAGATCCTGCGTATCACATGTGAGACTGGCTGCGTGGGGCCAAGTCAGCTGGGTTAGCGCAGTCATGGTCAGAGAGAAAAGTGACTAGCTTGCTGCAGGTGACTATTGCATGTGCTCCAAACTAGGGACTGTGACCCTTTATCCAAAGTTCCTCTTTCCTAAACTGTTATTTCTGACTCTATGGAGAGGCATTAAGAGCTACACAGATCTCATTTGGGCATCCTATTAAATGTAATGAGTGTAGCCCCATGTTTCCATCCCAGCACTCTAAGCGCGTTTGTGTGTATGTGTTGGGTGAGAGAGAAGGCAGGCTTCTGCATTGTTCCCGTGTTGATGTGTCATTTTGAGAGTGGCGCCCTAGTGCAGCTGAGAGAACTGGTTTCCTATGCCAATCGGAGCCTCCTCAGGCTCATGAATAATGGACGAGCCTGACAGGGACTGCCTCACCTGCCTTTGTTGCCTGCCGTAGACGAAAGGAGACATGGATCTCTCTGCTTTGCCAAATAACAACCATCCTGACAAATTCCTGCAGCTTGACGTGAAGTATTTAATGAGGAACTCGGCCCTTCTTCAGGCCAGCCTGGTGAGGTTCCCCGGGGGCAGTTATCCTGCTGCACAACACTGGCAAAACCTCGTCTACTCACAGGTGAGACCTGGGAGCACATAAGGATGGGGGTTGAGGGGCCCCTTTCTTCTCGCTGTCTGCCATCTCATCATCCGTACAAAAGGAAGATTACAGAGAACACAGAACAAAGTAGCTGCTCACTCTTGCCATAGAGAAAAGGCCTTTATTCCTGAATATGAGGCTCTCTGATCACTTTATAAGATATGTGGATTCTCCCACCCATTCATTTCCCTCCAAGCACTAGCTTCTCAGCATGCCCTCATTTTCAAGTTTGCCCAGCCCTCCTTTTACTCCATTCCTTCAGGATTTTCCAAATCAATTGTTACATTTGCAAATAAGGCTCCTGGATTCTAAGCACAAAGCATCAGATACCCGCTTTCAGACCGGCTCCCTTTCATTTCATGCAGAGAAGAGTCAGACAGCAGAACAATGGAAATTTAACGACAGAAGGAAAAAAATACAGAGGGAACTCTCCACCTTGGAAAGGTGCTGGCTATTATTTTCGGCACTCTTATTTTCCACAGGTGCCCACATGGACAGGACATACTAATCAGACCCTCCAGCCCCATGCAGACTTGATTTCTTGCTTTCTTCTTTTGCATCTTCCTTCTTTTTGCTGACCAGAAGAGAAGAATAAAACTGTGATGAGTTCCATGTGCTGGAATGAACATAAAGACCCTGACTATTGCACAGCTCATGAAACAGGAATAATCTTTGTTTTAAGATGTGAGGGCTAATGGGGGTAAGGGTTACTCCCTTTAGAAACAGGAAGAAGCATTTCATTTCAGAACAGATGTGACTGACCTACAAACCCCTGCAAGTCATTAAATCCTTTGGAGGGGTTCAAATTCCCTGAACAGAAATTTGTTTTCTTTTAAGAAACAGTTGCTACTCATGAGTCCCGGTGTAAAGTGACTCCTTTGTGGTGCGTTTTGTGGGTTCCTCGGGACTTTTATCGTGAGATCATTCAAAATCAAATATACTCGAATGATTATGTAAGTGTTTCCTCCACCTATAAGGGTTTTAATCTATTTCCATGGTAAGGCAGTCTATTGTGACAACTGATTTTTTTTTTTTTTAATGTTCCATCTTTCCCATTTGTAATCCTCAGAACGCTTCCACCCATTCATACTTACTTTTTGGGTTATTGTTTTTTGTGTTTTGTTAAGTTTTAGGCTAAACTCAATGAAATTCCTCCTTTTTATTCCTTATTGTTTATATCATAGCATAAAATGATTCAAAAATCAGTTCAGAAAACCTTGGCTCTCCTATGCTATAAGGTTTAGTCTAAGAAAACATTTCCAGTAAATTCCTTTGAGGTTGGAACACATCGCTCTAACATCTTTTGTTTGGTGATGGAATTGACATATTTCCTTCATGTGGAACTTTACAGTTGCAAGCTCTGTTGAATGTTGTTCCTAAACCTGAACTAAATCCAAATTTTTAAAGGGCATCTTTTTCGACAGGTTCTAATGGGTGGAAATAGTTTTCAAGGAAAAACCAAGGAGGTAAAAATCTGCTTCCTGTGACTTTGAATGAGAGGTTGATAATTATAAACTGCAGATACACTTGATTTCATTATCCTTTTACCCTAAAGAGAAATATTAAATGACCAAATAAAGGCCAATCTAGTGTTGAAATAATGCATGGAAGGGGAAGTAAATCAATTACAAAATCAGATCTTTGGGTAGGTGTAGTGCAAATTATGAGTAACAATAATTATATTCACTTCTTCAGATTGCAATATGTCAATAAGTAGTTCTCTCATTGGCTGGGTCTTGAAATCTGGGAGTGATATGTTCATTGGATAAAACATAACTCTAAATAAACGGACATATGAAAGTTTTAAGTAGCTGTAATGACACCCTGGGAGAAAGCACTGAATGTACCAGGTGTGTTGGAATGTTGGCATATGTAAGGTGGCAGCTGTCAGGTAGTTCTTAATTGAAAACCCTCACTCTGTTGGGGAGACATTAGGCCAATGGCAAGAACATTGAATAAAGAGGTTAGAAACTTGGTCTCTTGTGTCAAATGCAGAGGAACGCAGTTTGAAAGACATCTATTATGGCCTTTATTCAGTCCATGCCACAGTATTTCCACTTGCAAAATTAGAATATATTCATTTTACATATATCCTTAAAAGTGAGAGCAAATAAAATGATGTTAAAACAATTGAGAAAAGGGTTTCCTATAAGAATACAAGATTGTGTGTTATTATCATTTGCCAGTATTTCAAAGTGTATTGAAATTATCCTTTCACTAGAATTTGGAAAATAACCAATAACCTTGCTTGCATTTTTAAATTTATACTGGGGATGGAAGGATGTGTGGGGGGGGCGTGTAGATGGTGGTGTTGGAGGAGGTACTCAGTACATCAGTCAAGCTTTGCAGTTGATTTTATGCTAACCTGAAACCCACTCAAACTTTGGAGCTGTGTCAGCTTATCCTTTGGCCTTACACCACCCAGGTGCATGGTGGTTGGGACTCAGACTACCTCATAGAATGTCAAAGGACTTAACCTATTAACATTGCCTTCAAAATTGGAGGTAATGCAGCAGTTAAAACAAAGATCCTGTATAACCCAAATATGATATTGAATTCTTAAATATATATATATATATATATAATACGTATCATATTTATATCCATAATTGATATTTTAAGCTTTTTAAAAATTCACATTTCACCTTCAGAGGAAATTCTCTCTGCTATATTTACATGAACTAAGGCAACATAGTGCATAAAGAAAAGTGAGCCACTGAGGTTCTCAGCTATGCCCTGGAAATGGTCAGCTCGCTTCTGTGCAGATACACGGATCACCCGTATTTGTAGAGAGAGAGTACAAGCAAATATTTCTTGATCCCACTAGATTTATACTCCTTCTTCTTAAATTCTTTCACTAGAGACATAAAGAAGCTTCACAATAAATTTCATTTACAGTGCAATGAGCAACATTTCTCCAAAACCTAATGTTTCTGGTTGTTAAAATTATTTGGGGCATGTATCTGATGAAGGAATTTGGAATTGTATTCCAAATATTTCTGCCAATCCCTTTATACAATGAGGTAATGACAGGAAAAGACTGATTTTTTTTTTTGTTTAGTTTAAATGATAAAATATGTATTTTTAGATACTGTGTTAGACCTTTTTTTTTTCTGGTTAGCAGTTAGACTTCAGAATCTTGTCTGAATAATCTCTTTGTTATGTCTTTTCCTGGCTTCCATCACATGTGTTTCAGAACCCAGGAGCATTGCATACCAAACCTGTGAGCTGGAGCAAAAGGCCAAGGGTAAGAGGTTGTTCTTCCCTTGACTTCTAGGCAGTGTCCTTTACTGGGTTTATTTTCTCATCCTCTTTCTTCACTCGGATGTTTTATGCCCATGAAGAAGACATGGATTTGGTGAGTATCTAGCAAGGCTCTGCCACAGTCTGTCATTCTGTTTATCATACATACGTACTATATATAGAGATAGATATAGATATAGATATTTATATAGATATAGATATTTCTATAGATATATATTTATATAGATATAGATATATAAATATATACAGATCTATAGATATATAGAGATATAGATATATAATATATATATACACATCTATATATACATATTATATATCTATATATACACATCTATATACATATATATAAAATTCTTCCTTTCTGAATGGGAAAAATGAAAGACACAGCAGTCACCCTTCCAAAGTAATTCTGAGACCCATTGGGAACAATTTGTGTGACCTCCTTCCTTGAAGGTGGGGAAACTTGATTAAACCATGATTCTGCTTTGTAGGCGACCTCCTGATGCATTGTTCTCTGTAGGCCTTGGCTCCACCCTCTAGGAGACTCCCCCTGATCATCCTTCTCTTTTGCCATATCAGAAGTTGGTCCTCCTTCAAGGATGTGTAGGCCTTACTCCTGCTCATGGATATTTGGAGGTCTAGGGTTAGTATTGTTTTGTTTTTCAATTTCAAACAATCAAAAGCTTTTGGGTGCAGGTTTCTTTGGTAACACATATCTTGCAAAATCAGTAATCTATTTATTAATGTTATCTCATCTATATACTTGAAATCAGTTCTATACATCAATAAACGCATCTAAAGTTCTTTGAAGGCATAGTTCTCTAAGAGGCTTTCATGCTGTGCTTTTCTTTCTTTTGACTCAATGGCAAGCATGTAGAGGCTATCAGGAATAATAGTTATGAAACCACACCCTTAACCAGCATTACCCTGTTTCCCCGAAAATAAGACCTAGCTGGACAATCATCTCTAATGCATCTTTGGGAGCAAAAATTAATATAAGACCCGGTATTATATTATATTATACTAATATTATATTATATCCTGTCTTATATTATAGTAAAATAAGACTGGGTCTTACATTAATTTTTGCTTCAAAAGACGCGTTAGACTGTCTGGCTCGGTCTTATTTTCAGGGAAACACGGTACTTCATTGAGCTAAGAAATTTTAATGGGCTTTTTTTTGGCTCAATGCTTAAAAAAAAACGATAAATCTATATCTTAGTATTTGGGGTCTATAAACAGATTTTAACAATAGAAGGCATCAAATTTCTAGACTCTTTACTCTCTTTTCTTTCATTTCTTCTTGCAAACTGTCCAGTTCTTTCCCTAATCTCATCTCTTTCTTGTATTACGCCAATGCTTTGATTCCTGTACTATCATTATATGTACATAAATGCTCTGGTACTTTATAGGTATTTCTTCTAGAGCTATTTCTTCTAGGTGACTAGATACCATTGGCCACAGATGATATTTATACCAAGTGTTTTTCATTGTATTTTGTGAATAGCCATCATTCCAGTTTCTGATATCACTTTATCCCTTTCGACTTCTTGATGGCTAAGCCAATGCCATACATTTGTGTAATTTCAAAATACCACTTTCTGTTTTAGGGAAGGTAGGCCAGGCTACACTATAATGACATATCCCACAGAATATCAGTAACTATAAAGAAAAAACATTTTTGCTTATGAAAAGTCTGAGGAGCTGCAGATGTGTTTGGAGGTAGCTCTTTTCCAAGCCATAACACAGGTCTTCATGTTCTTTATTCTGGGGCTCTGCCATCTCAGAACCCTTGATTACAGTGGCACAAAAAAAGGAAAGTGAGGAAAAGTGGGTCAAAAATCTTGTGTGAGATTTCAAGGCTCAGGCTTGGAAATGGTCTCTGTTATTTTTGTCTACATATCATCAACTAGAAAAGAGCTGGCCCCAGTTTGAATTCAAGAAAGACTGGGAAAGGCAGTTATCCTATGTGCTCAGGAAGAGAAAACAAAATTGGTGTGCATTTAACCAGTCACCAGAACACCCAGCTTTCATTTGTTTATATTTGCCTGCCATATTTTTTTTATATTCGTTCACTCTCATTCTTTCTGAGTTCTTATATTTTATAAATATCATGTTATATAATTGAATTTAACATTTAAACTGATCTGACAATCTGTCATTTAAATAGAGGGTTTAGTCTATTTACATTTAATGTGATTATTTCTAAAATGTTTCTTTTTATTTTCCTAAGGCTTCCTCCCACCTATGGTCTTTGTTTCATTTTTTCTTATCTTGTTTTCACCTTTCTCTTACCTTTTATCTGTAGCTCTACTGAATTAAGCAATACACTTTCCTCTGTTTTTTAGTAATATCTCTATCTCTCACTGAAATTTCTTAAAGCGTCCTCATCAAAAAATATCTGTTAAACTTGTTAATGTTCAGTGTTTTAGTTGTCTCTTATTTTAAAACACAAATTCTATTTTACCATAAAATTAATGTGTGCTTAGATTTACACATATATTTATCAGTCTTTCTTTCTTTCTTTCTTTCTTTCTTTCTTTCTTTCTTTCTTTCTTTCTTTCTTTCTTTCTTTCTTTCTTTCTTTCTTTCTTTCTTTCTTTCTTTCTTTCTTTCTTTCTCAGCATTCCTTTTTGCATCTGAATCCTTCCTTCTGGTATCAATTTTCTTCTGCTTGAAGTACATTTTTTGCAGATTCCTTCTTTATTGGCCTATTAATTGTATATGCTCACTCTTTGTCTGAATGTGTCTTCTATTTCACTCTTTTTACTGAATAATAGTTTACTTATACATAAATCATATAAATAATAAATAAAGTGTATAAACAAGAAATGGATTAAGTAATGGTTAATGCTGAAAAATCAAGGTACGCTTTGAAATATTACTTTCCTTATATAAATATTTTTTTTTTCATGTTTTATTAGCTTTATTTCAAACTATCTACAAGTTGAAAATATAAATATTTTAAAATATAAATTATTTTAGAGTCTATATAATTAAATAATGGAATTAATGTTGAGTTTTCCTTTGCTTAATATAATCTATCTAAAATGTGGATGAAGAGTTGGAATCAAATATATGCTTTTTTCCTTTCTTAAGCTTTTTGAAAAATTTTTCAAAATACCAATGAACCTCAACCATAATTAGCATTTTTATCCAGCCATCAAATTCTTAATAAAGTTTTCTATTAATTTTCTATTCACATGTCTTTCAGGCATGAAATTGTCATGCAATCCAAAAATAAATGGTACCATGTTCTAGGGAAAACCTCAAACTTTCAAGAATGTGCTTTAGAATTAAAGGCTTGAATGTTCATTTTAGAATATAGCTCTAATTATTTTGTTATCTTTTGTATATTAATTTGTCAAGGTCCTTATACATTGTAATAGAGTACATTATTTTTCTTGATCTCTGAAACTATATTTTCCTTATTTATAGAGATTTCTTATTTAAGAAGTTCAAGGAATAGTCTAGCAGGCAAGAAAACTGACAATGCCAATTTATCAGTGTTAGACAAATTATCCCTCTTCAGAGATGATCAAAGATGTCTAGCCTTAAAGAAAAAAAACTTGAGTCAGAGTTATGCTAATCTGAAACAATCTAAATTTCACATCAAATTGTTTTTCCTCAATTCAGAAACATTTTTATGAGGTCATCCATCTTAAGACAAATACTAATTCAAGATGATTTATTATTTCAATGCAAACTTCAGTATTATAGACTATAAATTGATTTTGAGCAGACCAACAACCTAATAAAGTCAGAGAAGATCTCCACATTGATCTCTACTTATGTAAAAAAAAAAAAAAAAAAAAAGGAACACCTAAGGCCAAAGAGAATGTGAATGGTTTTATTTAGATTTTTTTTTGGGGGTGGGGTGGGTAGAGAGGATTACCAGCCATTTCAGAAGGAAACTATATGTAATATTAGCTTACTACTTACCTTACACAAATGCATATTTAATGTGAGCTACATCCCCCAGTAGATGCTGACGGGTTATCAATGTACGGATCATAAATAAGACTTAGAGGAATGCTAACTGTTGTTAAACTTTCTCTGTTTAAGGAGACTGGAATATGTGAAACACATATATTGAAAAATTCCTGTAAATTAATAAAATTTACCATCAGTTTTTAAGGGCTAACCCAAAGTTTTCTTAAAATTAACTTATGTAGAATTTCTCCCCCTTGATGCCCCATGATAAATGAGCCACTACTCTATAAGCTTTTTGGTCTTTCTCAATTTCATTTGGCCAATGAACAAATTATAATTTAAAATTTTTCTACCTTCATGATAGTTTTGTAGTCAAAAGAAAAAACAAAAACAAAGCAAAGGTCCAATTGAAGGTCAAACTAGCTACAGAAAACACACATTGCATGATGTTGATATAAAATACAAAATATAAAATTGATATAAAATACAAAATAAGTATTGATATAAAATACAAAATAAGTCCAAACTTATTTGATATAAAATACAAAATAAGTCCAAACAGACCTGCACTGTTCAATTAGGGGTACGGGTTTCCTTGAGCAGGAGGATGGATAGTGATTGGAAGGGAGCATGGGGTATGCTGATAATCTTCTATTTTGTGGGAGAATCTTAGGTTTCTTTGGTCTGTGAAAATGTATCGAGCTATACATTTATGATATGTGCAATTTTCTATATACATATTATGTTTCAATAAAAAAGTTTTTAAAAATGTGAAAGTCAATACTAGAGCCATCTACTAATAGCCAGCTGGTCTATAGAGACATATAGGAGTGCAAGGCTAAGTTAGTACAGTTCTCCAAGCTATCTGAAATAGGAGTCCCAAGAGAGTTTTCATGAAAGCCAAAGTGTATCTATAAAATGCCTTTTAATTTTAACTTTGCTGGATTAATTCTTATCAATCATGGAATGCACAAACAGAACAAAGTAAAATGTCATTAAATCTCAATGCAAGTGAGCTGGGGAAAAAAACAGTTTTCTTCAGAATTCTACTGTTTGAATTAAAGAACAGGTTCTTTCTCTGTAGTTGTAAAATAGCTACTGAATGATTACTGAAGAAAAACAAGATTACGGGCAAAGAAAGAACTCAATTAATAATAGGATTCTAGGTCAAACTAGATTTATAATCCTTTTCTCATTCATTGTCCTAATCTGTTGGGTTTCTAGGAAGAATCAACAAATTCTCAGGTACAGTTATTTCCCATTATATTCTCTGCCATCAGTGTCCCAGTGGTAAGAGAAGCCTTCTCTCTATGCCTCCTAACAGAGAGATAAGAAGAAAATAACTGCTCGACGAATGAGGGGGTCCACTGTGGAGGGTGCTGTTGCTGTAGATATCCCCCCACCATCCCTGTCATCAGTTCTGAAGAATAACCCACTATATGGTGACATAAGTTTGGAGGAAGCTATGGAAGAAAGAAAAAACAATCCTTCATGGACCATCGAGGAGTATGACAAGCGCTCCCTGCACACAAACCTTTCTGAGCATCTGAAGGTACTCACGGCAAAGAACCAGCTCCTTCAATTGATGAGGGAGATAAGTTAAATAATCCTAAAAGACATGAGAATTAAGTGGACAGGCACTCTTCACTAGGCACAAAATCTGCAGGTTTCAGGTCATTTGGCCTCTGGCTTCCATTTCTCTCTCCTCATCATTATTTGTGTTTATTTATTAATATTTGTTTTGAGTTTGACAATTTCTGCAATTACTGGCATCAGATTCGTGTAGAGAGGAAGAAATGATGAGGCACAGAAGAAAGGTTTACCGGGAAGGTAAACGGTTTTTGAAAATTGATTTGCCAGATTATGTATGTTTTCCCCTGGTTTTATGGCCATTTATGTTCATGAATACTTATGATTCCTTTAGTCGACATGAATTCAAAAACATTTATTAAATGTTCTGTCTTCAGCACTATGCAAGGCAGTTCTCATCAAAGATCATTTTATTTCAAGCCCACTCACTGATTCAAGATTGCAGATTTCCATTTTGGACTCTTTCCTGTCTCAGTAACAAAACAAAACAAAAGCATTTCAACACAGGAAAAGTATGCAATGAACTCATTCACCCAGCTTAAACCCAACTTAAGTTTTTCTTTCTATTTTTTCTCCCTGGTGTCACCCATCACACAGAAGATTTAGAAATACCTGCAAAGCAGGGAGAGTGGCCCTCTGTTTTCTGCATGCACTGGATTCCTACCCAGGCTTGGCTTGCCTCTGCTGCCCTGGGGCCAGGAAGTCCTGACATTTTCCAGGTCCCCTTCATTCAGTCCCATACCTTAAGAACCTGGAGATTTTTTCTTTTGAAAGGGACAGCTTTATGTCCCCTTCAAATCTTACACTTTTTAAAATCTCAAATATGTACTACTTGAAATATCTTTCTGTCTAGCGTCTTGGAAAGTTCTTAATCTCCTTGTATACTTAATGTATCTCCTTCTTAATGTAGCCTCTTTTCCAGAGAAGTTTCCATAATAGATGCTTCCCCATAAGCAACACTAATCTTGTGCTTTTTATCAGGAGTCTCCAGATCAGGACCTCTAGGAAGGCACCTTCTACAAGTAGGGAAAATATATTGATTTATTTCACAAACATTTCTTGACTGTGTGATAGAGCCTCTTCTATTCTCTTTGTTGTTGACATGAATGACTAGGGGACTCTAAAGATGAATATAACTGTCCCTGCCCTCAAAGAGTTCCTCTAACTGAGCAAAGTACCGAATGACAACTACAGAATAAGATAGAGGAAATGACAAGATGAAAGAAGGGGACAGTGACAGTAATGATAGTACAAGTGATATGCAGATTTGGAAGAGGACAAAATCATATTGGATTATAAAAAAGCTTTCACAAACAAGTTAATTTATGGTGGGCTTGAAGAATGTATATAATTCCAAAAGATAGAGATGGTTTGCATGAGTGGGGAGGCTCTTCTGTCAGCAGTAGCAAGACAAAAGCCACAAATACAAGGATGTGAGAGAGTTTGTCAGAACAATAAGCAGTTTGGTTTTGTTGGAGCTACAATTGAAGAACTAGAATAATGGGAAAATAAGGCTAAAGAGTGGACCAAAAGAAAATGTTCGAATGTAAGGCTGAGGAAATTGAACATCATTGGCAATTTCTTGTTGTTGGACAATTCCATGAGTTATGTTTAGGAAGATCAAACAAGAATATGATGGATATATTGCTTTACTAAAACAGGGTCTGCCCCCTCCCCACACGTGCAGCTCACTCACCTCAAAGCAGTGGCCCCTCAGGTCACAGACCCCGTTTACACCCTCATGATGCTATTCTTCAGCACTAACTTCTATTGAGGAATGCTCTGGAAGTTATAACTTTTGTTTTCATTGTAATTTCTTCCTGTACCTCATTAATTCAACTGATTTCATCACCAACCCTATCCATATCTCATAATTAGCAGACAGAGCCCCTAATATATTTTCCGAAAACTTGTCATCATTTACGGGCTGTAAAAGTTCCAAGTTCCTTTGGCCACTAAATTGCTGAGAGTTTATACCATGTTTCCCCGAAAATAAGACCTAGCTGGACAAGTAGCTCTAATTTATCTTTTGGAGCAAAAATTAATATATAAGACCTGGTCTTATTTTACTATAAGGCTGGGTCTAATATAATATAATGTAACGTAACGTAACGTAACATAACATAACATAACATAACATAATATAATATAATACCGGGACTTATATAAGACTGGGTCTTATATTAATTTTTGCTCCAAAAGACACATTAAAGCTGATGGTCTGGCTAAGTCTGATTTTCAGGGAAACACAGTAAATAAGAAAGGAGAAAAGAAGCCCCCTGCTTAGTTACCAAGCAAGCTACAGGCAGAATGGAGAGGATAGTCTCCACTGTGGAAGTTCTTACTGGAGAATGGAGGCATTAAACTCGCAGGCACAGGGCAGGCCTCCGATGAGGATACAAATAAAATAAAGGATGAGAGGAAAGTAAGCAAGGATTTTTAAATTATCCTTCTGCACAAGTCATCCAGGTTTTATTTTAATGTTTTAGTTTTTCTAAAACTAGGAAGTTGAAACTAGTTGCAATGAGATAGGAGAATTGTATTGCCATACCCAGAATCCACCCAGCTCCCTCCATGGGTGCATGTCGCTCTCTGGCTGTGCGTCCCTAAGTCTGAAGCTAGGTCATTGACTCCTGTGGCTGACTGGCCATGGAAACAGGCTGACTTTAAGTCCACTGAGACTAGAGAGTCAGAGAGAGGGTGGGCAGCCCAGCTGCAAGTCGTTGCAATAATCCAGATGAGAAATCATGATGCCTGAAGTGGGTCTGTGGAAACAGAGATTCAGTGTTCACCACACATTTGTTTTATGCTTACTTGAGCACTGAAACACAGCAGGAGATAACAGAAGAGAACTTTTTTTTTTAATGTGTGGACAGTAGAGTTTGCAGGTGATTTATTGGACCTAGGAGATGAGGCTGAGTTGAAGACGATTCTGCAGAAGTGAAAGAAGATGAAGCACGGGGAATAGGAGCTGATATGGGGAAGGATATATTGGGTCCTCTCTTAGGAGGTCAAACAGTGCCAAAGTTTCTGCACATTGAACATACCTTAGCCCTCTATTAGGAGGACCAGCAGCCTGAGATGCGTGGAAGAGACCCTTGACTCTCAGTCTTACTCCTCCTTCCATGGCAGTCAGCTTCTGGATTTACTGAAAACCTCACTAAACATGTTTACCCTTACCATGCCGATCAAACTTCTAAGGCTCATCTAAAACAAGGCATTTTAATTTTATTAATATTTCAACTCACTAACCTGATTGACGTGCACTATTTATGAGATGTATGAGACCCTAAATTGGCTAAAACATGATAGAAACACTCATGTGTTTCTGACCGTCCAATGTGAGTGATTTAGTCAATAAGTCATGCAGGTCTCCCCATGAATTGTCACACAGACCTACAGGTCGGAGCTGCCCGAACTCCTGGTGGACCAGGAGGCTGTACCTGCACATGTGTGCTCTTCAGGGAAGCCTAGCCTCTCTTATTTGAGCCAGGACACATAAGCCTCACCCAGGACATGGTGACTGTGACTATGGACCTTCAGCACCTCTGACAGTGTTTTGTTTTGCAATCTCAGTTATTCTGTCACACTGATCGATCCTATTCTCCATGTAATTTTCTTCTAGGAAAATCCTAATGACCTACGGTTTTGGTTGGGAGACATGTACACGCCTGGTTTTGATACCTTATTGAAAAAGGAAGAGGAACAAGAGAAGCATTCAAAATACTGCCGTATAGGTCTGATTTTGCTCCTCGTTGCCTGCGTCTTGATTTCCATAGTGACTGTTAGCACTTTTTTCACCTAAAGAAACTGCCACAGACACAGCCACTTGAAATTTCTTACAAATCTTTGCAAATAAACATTTGCAGAAAAACGCGTTCGTACAGTGTGACTATACGGTCGATTGTATAGTTAAAATGTAATTGTCTTGTAGAATGCAAATTTGCTTGAGATCTGCTGGTTTTCTCTACTTTGTGCTCTAAAACCTGTGTAAAAATTCCAGTCTGAGCTTTGTCCTTTGGAAAGAAGGACTTCTGGGGATCAAAACCACAGAAAAGTGACTATATATAATCAAAAGTAAACACTTTGATAGAGAACAAAACAGCACCAATAATTGTCAACAGTTTTGTCTTAATGCTCAAACTATATTCACCTTGTTTTTAAAAGTTTCCTGCTCATCTCACCCCCTTGTCCTCACTAGGAAAGTTGAGCAGATCATTTTTTGGCCAACTGCCAGGTATACAGGATAAAAGCTTCGGGTTGGATTCATGATGTTTTATCTTCCGTTATTGCTGTTTAAGCCAGAAAAAAAGGGGAAGGGGGGACTTTCTCAAACATATTGTTATTTTCCTAGTAATTCTTTATAATGCCTCTGTGGGGACAAAACCCCAAAAAACAGTTTCCAGGCTCTCGGCCTCACATAGAAAGGTGCTGGCTCGGGTAGTAAATGGCCATCAACTGTGATCAGATGGCCAGCAGCTGTGGCTAGTTGGCCGTCAGCTGTAACCCGTAGGCCATTGGCCACTAATATAACTGCTGTGGCTACGCTAGCAGAAAGGAATGGGGGCTAGCAAGAAGATGGTGGCTGGCAAGCACGGACTGCTGTTAGGCAGATTGTGTAGATCCTGCTTCCTGTGTCTCCAGCCCAGCCGCCAGCGAGAATATATTGGTTTGACTCCCCTATCTATGGCTCCGTGGGTGTTCCTTTTTGGCCTTACCGTGTCCTGCGTTCTTGGGCGGGGAGTGGGAGCTGAGACCCTGCACGACAAATGGCGCAGCGAGCAGGGTCCGCCGCATGACAGCCTCACTTTCGCGTTGCAATTTTAGTAGACCTAAACTTGGACAGGCCATAGTTGTAATTAATTACCTTTAGATCCAACTGTGCTTACTAATTGGTCCAAATTGGCTAGTGTGACCCCTGGTGGCAGTCAGTAAGTATATCTCACCAGCCATGGCCAAGGAGAAGGGCCCCAGAAAAGCAGTGAGAACACTTCTAAGGAAACAGGGTTTGAATCCCAATTGTATCTTTTGCTAGCTGTTGGATCCCGGGGCAAGGTATGCTCTCTCAAGAAAGGATAATATCACCTCCCCTACAGGACTTGCCTAAGCACTAAATAAGAGACATAGATAAGAGTAATACCTGGCTCCTAGTAAGTAGATGCATAGTTCATGGCAGCTGTTACTAATATGTGCTAGCTTATTGGCGCCCCAGGTCACCTTGCATTGCCTGCAAATATCTGGGGATATGGTTCTGGCCCCATATGAAAAATAGTCACCACCCTTCTCTACGTCCCTCATCCCCACTTCTTTATCTTCTTTCCAGACTCCCCACCCCCACCCCACCCCCAGACTTCATCTTGTGCAAGAAACAAAAAAGGGACTTTCTCCTCTTCTCATTAGTCAGCATTTGCCCTTTGGAGTTGTTGCATTTCTCTTAAATACTTGAAATAAACTACATTAAAAGTGCAGCTTGGCTGTACAATAAAATCATTGTTCACAAAAATCATCTTAAAAGACTATTTGAAGCCCTTGACCTCTTATTCCTCCTCTTCTCTGTAATAGGTTCTAGTCCAACTTAGAACTCAATCAGAAATGAAGGTCCACGGGACTTCTTCAGGGCAGCCCCCCTCTCACTGTGGATACCTCGTAGATAACCACATGCTATTACAGTTGACCCTTGAAGAATGGGTGGATAGGGCCCCCAGAGCCGTGTAGTCGAAAATCCACGTGTTAGTATTTTTAACTCTACAGTCAGCTCTTGGCATCCGCAGATTCCACAAACCGCCCGTTGAAAACAGTATTTTCCGTGGCTGGGAATCCGCAGTTGGGAATGTGAAAATACTGTTTTCACCTGCAGTTGGTTGAATCTGTAGATGAGAAGCCTCTGGATAGGAAGGGCCAACTGTATTGAAAAACAAAAAAAGCCAAAAACGAAAACCGAAAAACAAAAAAACCCACCTACTGATCTGCACCATTCAAACCCGTGTTGTTCAGGGGTCAACTGTACTCTGCTTTCAAAGCTTGACTGCTCAATATTTGCTTCTGAATAACTCAAAGCCTCTTCAGGTCTCTGCTACACAAGGAAAGCATTTGTGCTGCATCAGGTTACTTCTGGGCCATATACAGGTAAGACTCTCTAAAGGCACTAAGCAGGGGCACCCGTAGAAATGAGAAGCTGCTCACCTGAGCTCCCAGCCCCCTCGCCCCCATCTCATCCCTCTTCTCTTCTGCCGAGTCAAGTACCTAACATTCTTGTATTCTCTCTAGCCCTCCTCTACTCTCATCTAGCAGTCATTTATATTTCAGCATGAATGAGTTTATTACTCTTCTATTGCTCCCAAACCAATCTTCATTTTTAGCCTTTAAAGTAACTAGAAAATCAAAATACATTATTGTCCCTCACTGGATTAATGTTATGCAACTACATAAGAGGGAAAGTCATAAATAGACAGAATACATCCCTGTGTGCATGCAAAATCATATCGTGAAAGCAGTTCCAATTTTTCCTACAGTATGGGTTTTGGAAATGGCTCAAGCAGAAAAAGCATGATAAGGTCATGGAAAATACAGAGGTGATGGCTTTCAAAAGGCTTAGGGCATGGCCCTAAAATCTGGGCTTTCTTAAAAAGCTCCGATGCAGATTCAACGAATCATACTTTCTACATTTCATGTTTTCAAAGCATTTAAATACCAGGGGGTGCCCCTTCAAAAATGTGTACATTTTTTTTGTATGTGGACACTTTGATCAACATTGCTCAAGCAATAGTTCGCCGTTTAAGTGTCTGGACGTCAGAATAGTTCATCAGAAGTGTCTGGACGCTGATGGTAACCACTTTGAGCACCTGTTATAATTGCAGAAGTCAGACATGACTTGTATTCATTTTTTGTTATCGGTATATATTGAGTATTACAATTTTAATATAGTTTTTTTTTAAAATGTATATACATTTTATTGGCACCCTCTGTATAATTCTTGGCACAATACAGTAGGTGGTCAATAAATAATAACTGTTCTCTTCAAAGAAGTGAAAATTTCAGTCACTTTTTTTTCTAAATTGGGCTCTAAATCTGGGCTCCATAAATCCTTAAGTAATAGTTGTTCCAAATAGTAATCTTTCTCTGGTTCTTTAGAAGATGAACACCCAAAAAGTTTGGGGTTTTTTTTTATTTTGTTTTTATGTATTAGGTTAATGTGTGGGAGGCATTCTCTAAAGAAAAAAAACACAACTCCTAATCTGGATACTTTAAATTTTAAAGTGCTGCTCTTAGATTTAAAAGAGTTAAATGTGTTTGTTATATAACCCATTAATGGCTATTCCAATTATAGTCAAGTTGCTGTCACCTAGTGGAGAGGTTATTTAGTGAGTGGAAAACAGGAAAGGTCTATGGCTGTTTCATTCATCCAGAGTGCACTTCTGCCACCTGGTGGTGACGTTTACTGTACCTGCCCTCAGCCCATGAAAAAGCATATTATCAAAGGGACATTTTGCAAGGTGAAGACCTAAGTATGCCTCTGTGGTTAGAAGCACTTTGATTGGGTGGGCAAGGACCCCTGCCTCTCGTCTTGCAACCAATATTTTGATACCCCCATTTTGCAAGAAAAGAGATGTAGCCTAAAGACATATTGGCACTTGAAGGTCTAGAGTCATACGGATATTTGAAGGCAGAGCTGGGACCCTCGGCATAAACTCTGACTCTACTACACATAATATGCTAACGCTAAGGGTAGAAGTCTTCTAATAGCCCCGTTCCTAATGTCCTCCAATTGGTTAAAATTTTAGGGATACTTAATAATTTACTGCTTGTTTCAGATATGGTATGATCTACATTTTTCTACATTTTTCGCTCTCTACTGAGTGTCTTTAAATATTTTTAAATTCCTTTTTCCTATACCCATTGTTTCTTATCAGGTGTTAAATTCTTACCTCATATCATTGAAGAGGTAAGTTTAGTATATGTGAGAAATAATTTTTAAAATTGTCAGTAGGTAGAGCTGTTAACTCTCCACCCTTATAGGGTTGTACTTACACACCCACAGCCTAACGGACTGTGTATTTTAGAGGAAAGATAACTTTTTCGGTTCCTTCCAAATAATCACTTAGTCCAGGCTGTTGCCCAGCTTGAGGTGAGAATATTCAACCAAAGTGAGCAACCTCAGAAACTGTGCACAGCTTTCCGCCAGAGCCGTCCGTTGTTCTGCTCTCATTTTATGGACGCTATGACTCATGTACTTGATGAAATTTCCCTCTTTGTGCAAACTGCTGGAAAAGTCAGGACCACATTGGGCCCTCTCTTCTTAAGAAGTGCATAGGACTTCCTTCTGTGCTTTCCTGTCCTAGGCCACGCTCACCGTCTCCTGATCTGTCCTTTGTCTCATCTTCTTCAGATAGATGGTGTCTCATGGTGCTCTATTTTTTTTCTCAGTGCTGTGGACCCATTGAAAAGACACAGACAACATAGAGATAGAGGGTATAGAGAATTATATGCATTTATTACATATGCATCTATATGTATATAAAACCCAAATACAAAAGTCTCTCTTTCAGAAGAAAAATTTGAAATTAAAAATAAAATAAGGAAATTAGGTTTCTTAGTAAAAAAATATTCCCTCAGTTTCTTTGGCCAAAAGAATTGAGATTCAAGACTCACGCAGTCTTACTTGCGCTGTACTTGTTTCAAGTTCCTAACTAAAAGAAGAAAGTAAGAATTCTTCTTATGCTAATTAAACTTGTTTTTCCCAATTATGAAATATGTATTAAAATCCCTTGCATTTGAATTAGATTCAAGGTTGGTGAAACACTGTTTTGATTAAGTACCGGAATAATAAAACAATGGCTACGCTAGATTTAAAACTTTATCAGTCACTGAAAATGAAATAGCAGTAAGCTTCTTTCTAAAAATATCTCATTTAAAGGCCAATACGTTTAGAATCAACAGTTAAGAGTTAAGACAATAATTTCACTGTTACTGCTGCCATGGTTTTCTTTTTTTAATATAAGGATCATAAACCTCTTTCATTAATTCAAATACATTTTTAAAAAGCTTTATTTTGCTTATTGTCATCAACACATAAATGCACCTTTAAAGCCATTTTTGGAGTTATTCACCAGGATTCCTAGTGGATGCCCTTGGACCCCAGTCTCTCCTGTACCTCGTACCTGCTGCCCACACACCTGAACCTTTCTGTCCAGCCTCCATTTGAGCTGTCTCGGGCTGATATATACACAGCAGACATAATCATACTTTCTACATTTCATCATTTCAAAACCCTTCCACCTCTACAGTCTTATTTCATCTCCGCTATAATCTTGTTAGATTAAGTGTAAAACCTGCGTTTTACAAGAGAAGAGATGGAGCCTCAGGGCCATCAAAAGACTTGTCAGCATAAAACTGGAGTGAGAGCTTAGATCTTCTAAACTTCTTGGATGCTCTTCCACCCTAATTTTTATTTTCTCGTGACTGTAAGGAAAGCTTAGTATTCCCGATGTTGAAAAAAACAGTTTTTCTGTTCTCTCTTCCACCCACAGCCATGTTCCTTTCCAGCACACTTTCCAAAAGTGAATACAGAAAATGCATGATTTAAATAAGTGCACACAGTGTGCCCAGAATGCCAATAAACCCAAATGCCATCGGGTTGCACCGTTTTGTCAATGTAGTTTATGTGGCTTCTTTGTAAAATAAAATGTGAACCCTAGACGCCATCATGAAGAATATTCATGGATTACTTACTTACTTAGTAAATAATGTTGATAGAATGTCTTTCCCTCATCACAGTGTTCCAGAGTACAGGATCTGATTTGTCCAGCCTTGTCTTGGATCATCCCTAAATTACATGTCAGCCCCAGGACGCCCCCACTCATCTCGAGGCCGGACAGGAGCCTGGTTCCAGAGAAGCTAACCCCAAATCCACTTGAAAGACATAAGCTCCTGCAAACCTTCAGGCCCACAACAGCATCAGAGGAGTTAGTGGACTGAATCCTTCAAACGCCCAATCTCCAAATCCACCAGGTAAGGCACAACTTGGCAATTGTACCTTTTAAATGTTACACTGACCAAACACTCTCTGAGTTGTCCACCTTGAAGGGGAAAGTACAGTCAGAAAGAGATGACTTGAATTTTCGTGTCTTGGCGTTTACTTCTCACCACCAGGTGGCAGGTGTGCACCAGGATGCGAAACTGTTTCCCACACAGGTTGAGGACTAGTTCTTTGGTGTCAAAACATGGAAATCCTGACAAATGAATGGAGAACTGCCAAAGAACAGGAGTGATTAACTGCTGGTTAAGAACTAGTGGAGGAGCAGTGGGCCTGCCGGTGCTGAGTGCATCAGTGCAGGACGTGACAGGAGTCGGGGTGCCATGCTGAGAAGGCTTCAGACCAAGGCAGTTCAAGCTGTGCCTCAAAACTCATTAACCAACTCCTCCCTGGCGTCTTTACTCAAATTGTGGTTCATGCTTGTTAAAAAGGGCAGAATCCCAGGACAGCTAAATAGGAATCTTCATGTTTAACAAGCTCCCTGGGTGATTCTTTCTCTCTTAGGTTTGAGAAAAGATCTTGAAGCGCGCGGGCTCCTTAGCAAACTCAAAGCTAGGGTGCAGGGGTGGGGAGGCCCATAGTGCTCGTGGGTTGTACTGTGAATTTTAAAACACGCACTTCCGGCTCCCGTGAAGGTACAGTCACCTTGGTAGCTCTTCCCTCTGGGACAAAAAGGCAGACCTGGAGCTGTAAGTCAGCTCTTTGTCCTGGCTCTTACCTTCGCCTTTTCACTCTCCTTGGGAATACAAAATTCATGAGCAATTTAACCCTTAAGATATTTAAAAATTGATCTTTATTCAGCGGGTACTTTCTGTTTCAAAGGTTGAGTTGAAATTGGTGCTGCATTTTAAATGAAGTCTTAGAAATGTGTTTTGTGATTGAAGAAATACTGAGAAAGCCTCAGCCATCACGGATAACGCAGTAACAATTGCTTGGGCGTCGGAGGGATTTTTGTGTGAGTCAGGTCGGCACTCCAACCACACGCCATCTCTGAAGCTGGTTTCTGGGATCCAAAGCCAATCCTCCTGGCCCCAAATTTGTGTAACAGGTTAAAATTGTACAGTCTCCAACTTGAGTGAGAAGAAAAGGACCTACTGATCTGCTTCCAGAAAAATAATCTTGGCATAAATTCAGTTCCAAATTCAGGATACTAGTTCAGTCTCAGTCAAGTTCAAGTTTTAAAGTTGAGTTTCCTACCCCCTCTTTCAAGGGGGTGCAAGTCTAGGAAAGAGAAGTCCATTCAGATAATCACCCACACATCCATGGCAGGGAGGGTGAGGTCCTTTTTCCTTTCTGTGGCACATGCTCTGCGGTACTGGCTCTTGCGGGTGACACATGGTCACCATACAGTGTGCTGGAGTTGCCAGCCATCAGCTCCCTTCCAAAGGTTCATATACATCACTGTCATATGCTTCTCCACAACCTATGACTTTGTTTTAGCCAGGTGGCATCTGGGAGTGGGCGTCAGCTCACTGTCCAAGCTAATTTCCACAGCTTACCCTGGAGCCATGGGAACAGGATGCACTCCGTCAGTGCCTCCCCTGAGCCACAGGGAATGCCACGTAGGACCAGGCTCTTCTCTTGTCCTAACACACCGCTTATTCATCTCTACTGTTTTCCCCAGAACTCATTGTAGAGGGTGCATCTCTGAGATTTCTGCTTTCAAACTGCATACAAAAAATGGCACATTTGTCTCTACATCACTCAGAAACCCTCATTTTTCAAGGAACCCACTTATATAGCCTGTCTTTCCCTTCTTCACCTTCCCCAGGGAGGAAGTGAGAATCTCTGTTCTTCTCTCCATCTGAAACCACATTCCCTAGTCAGTTGTGTCCTTTGAGCTTGAATTTTATTTTATTTTATTTTATTTTAATTAAAGTTTATTGGGGTGACAATTGTTAGTAAAGTTACATAGATTTCAGGTGTACAATTCTGTAATACATCATCTATATACCATATTGTGTGTTTACTACCTAGAGTCAGTTCTCTTTCAATCACCATATATTTGATCCCCTTTACCCTCATCTTGAGTTTTTAATATCATTCCAAGGCAGGAGAAAATCAATTTGATCTTTTGTACCCCCCGTTTGAGTCTGTCCTGTTTTGTGCTATGAGCAGCATCTTTGAATGATATAATTTACACGATGGTCCTTGCTCTCTGTGGAAGGCTTCTTCACATCTGTTAACGCAGTTTGAGACAGAAGTCAGATGGGGAGATAGCAACACATATCCTTGGGCAACTGAAAGGAATTAGTATGAATATTAGGTTATTCCTTCCCCCTTCTCTTGCCATGTGTGTTTGTGCCCATACCGGGTGAATCATGATATTGTCTTATACTCCTTTATCTGTTTCAACACAATTCTCAGAGCCTTTCCACAAGGAAGTGATTAATAGTACCACCTTCACCCAGAGTATAAGAGATTCTTGGAATTTCCCCGGAGTCGTTGGGATCCTCGTGGGAAACACTAAGTAAAATGTATTTGACCAGAGACAAAAGTATAGCCACGGAGAAAAAATGAGCTGTAGTCAAGAGTTGGGGTATGTGACTACAAAGGGGCAGCCTGAAGGGATTTTGAGGGTAACAAAACTACTCTTTATCCTGATTCTGGTAGCAGATACACAGATCTATAAATATGCTAAAACTTATAAAGCTATGCACCAAAATGCAAGTTTTATTGTATGTTTATCTATCTATCTATCTATCTATCTATCTATCTATCTATCTATCTATCCATCCATCTAATCTAATCTGTCCTTGAATGACAGGTGAAAACTTATTCTCAGAAAATTCTGTATTCAACAGCTTCTATAAACAGGCTTACATGAGCTGCCATTTAAAAAGTAGGTGAATGTTGAGATTATGTTAGAGTTTTATGTTGTGTTTGTTTTCTAAGATAGCCTGGCTCTACCATCTGCAAATGAATTTATAAAGCAAACAGTCATGCATTTCCTTAAGTTCTATAAAACATGACAACAACAATCTCACAGTATCTAACTTACAGATTATTCTTTTCATTATTTACACATTTAATATTTTGGAAACCTTTTTAATTTCATTCAATATTATAAAACAATTACGTTTTCACTTATCTAAAAATATGCTGTAAACTGCATCCTGTGTATTCATTATATGTGTTTGTTGAATCTTTAGAGCTCACTTATATGGGACACTCATAAACAGAATTGTATGTCTTCACATCCTCTCCTTTAGAAAAATACAATATATAAAAGTAAAGACGTTTTTAGTAAATTGCTACTATAAATACTTCTGGAATTGAGTGTTATTAATGTTTGAATAAAAAGAATAGAAATCCCAACAGAAATAAATATGATCTCTGACTTGAGTTTTAACTTTTCTCATTGAGGAGGAACAGAATGGGGATTGATAGGATTTTTCCTTAAACTACATAAAGCATGGAAATAAAGAAAGATTTAAAAAAATAAAAAAGCGTGGCAGACATCCAGAATCAAATCAAGTATGACACAGTTTATAGCACCAAGGCATATCCTGGCAAGGGTAGCAAGAAATTATAATTTTTTTTCTGTTAGTCCTATACTCCCACCCCTCTCCGCTATGGCAAACATCAGTTAGTTCTCTGTATCTACAGGTCTGTTTCTATTTTGTTTTGTTTTTTCATTTAGTTTGTTTTTCTAGATTCTACATGTAAGTGAAATCATACAATATTTGTCTGTCTCTGTCTGACATATTTCACTTAGCAAAATACCCTCTAGGTCCATCTGTGTTGTTGCAAATGGCAAGATTTCAGTGTTTTTTTATTGCTGAATAATATTCCATTGTATATATGTACCACCTCTTCTTTTTCTATTCATTTATTGATGAACATCTAGATTGCTTCCATATCTTGGCTATTACCAATAATGCTGCAATGAACATAAAGGTGCATATATCTTTTCAAATTGGTGGGATTTTTTTCCTTCAGGTAAATACCCAGAAATGGAATTGCTGGATGTTATGGCAGCTCTATTTTTAATTTTTTGAGGGACCTCCATACTGTTTTCCATAGTGGCTGCAACAATTTTCAGACCCACCAACAGTGCACAAGGGTTCCCTTTTCTCCATATTCTCACCAGCATTGAGATAATAATTGTCATTTGTTTATTTACTGATGATAGCCATTCTGACAGGAGTGAGGTGGTATCTCCTGGTGGTTTTGATTTGTATTTCCCTGATCATTAGTGAGCATCTTTTTGTGTGTTTGTTGGCCATCTATATATGTCCTCTTCAGAGAAGTGTCTGTTCAGGTCCTCTGCCTGTTTTTTAGTTGGATTATTTGCTTTTTATTGTTAAGTTGTATCAGTTCCTTATATATTTTGGATATTAACCCCTTATCAGAGGTATCATTGGAAAATATCTCCTTCCATTCAGTAAGTTGTCTTTTTGTTTTATTAGTGCTTTCCGTTGATGTGCAAAAATATTTTAATTTGATGAAGTCCCATTTGTTTAGTTTTTCTTTTGTTTCCCTTGCCCAAAGAGACATATCCAAAAAAATATTACTAAGAGAGATGTCAAAGAGTTTACTTCCCATGTTTTCTTCTAGGAGTTTTATGGTTCAGGTCTTATATTTAAGTCTTTAATCCATTTTGAGTTTTTAATATATGGTGTAAGAAAGTGGCCCAATTTCATTTTTTTGCATGTATCTGTCCAGTTTTCCCAATGCCATTTATTGAAGAGACTGTCTTTACCCCATTGTATATCCTTGCCTAGATCAATTGAGCACATAACTGAGAATTTATTTCTGGGCTTCTATTCTGTTCCTTTGATCGATGTATCTGTTTTTATGCCAGTACCATACTGTTTTGTTTTGTGTATTTTTAAAGGTTTATTTATTTATTTATGTATTTATTTATTTTTATCGGGGAAGAGGAACAGGACTTTATTGGGGAACAGTGTGTACTTCTAGGACTTGTTTTCAAGTTGTTGTCCTTTCAATCATGGTTGTGGAGGGTGCAGCTCAGCTCCTGGTCCAGTTGCTGTTGTTAGTTGCAGGGGACACTGCCCACCATCCCTTGCGGGACTCAAGGAGTCAAACCGACAACCTTGTGGTTGAGAGCCCACTGGTCCATGTGGGAATCAAACCGGCGGCCTTAGGTGATAGGAGCACAGAGCTCCAACCGCCTGAGCCACCGGGCCGGCTCGTTTTGTTTATTTTTAAATTAAAAGACATAACAAGAACAAAAGTCAAAATACAAATACCCATGTAACAGCATCAATGTTTTATTTCCCCAATAAATAAAATTAAAGATGAGCAATATTTTCAAAGTACTAGCTACTATCTTCCTAGCTAACTACTATCTATCTAGTAATTATCCCTACCACCCCTCGCTAACTTTCTACTATCTAACTGCCACCACCAGCAGCAGCAGCACCATCACCACCACTAGCAGCACCACCAGCACTACCTAACTACCTGCTATCTTTCTAGCTAGCTATGAGGGAGAATGAAGAGTGTTTTCACTCCAGTGCCTCAGATACTGGGAGTCTAATGGAGATAGTAAAACAGGTCCACAACAGCTGAAAGGCAATATATCATAAATCCAGTATAGTTGGTATCAACTGTATGTACTATAGCAGGCTGAAGGTGAAAGGAGCCTTTCCTGATTGGGGAATCAGAAAACTTGCAGAAGATGTGTGCTGTAAGTTGAACACTGAGGACCAACATGGATTTCAACAAAAGAATTAGGGGGACATATTTCCTGGGAGGAATCAAATGAGGTTGGAAAGGCACATGTTCAGGAAATGACATGCAAAAAGCTATTGCCCCATTTCTCTGTTCTCTTTACAATAAATTTGAAAGTATTGTCAAAATCACATCTTAACCTTCTCTCATTCTCTCTTGAACCCACTCTGTTCATTTCATGCTTTTATCCCCATCAATCTCCTAAAATTACCCTGTCAAGACCATCAATGATCTCCGTATTGCCAAACCCACTCGTCAGTTTCAGTTCTCAGCTAGTCAGTTTGCCAAGAGCATTTGTCTGGGGGATTCTTCTAGAAGAACATGCCTTACTTGGCCTCCAGATCGCCTACTTTCTCATGATGCTGTGTGGCTACTCCTTTTCATCTCTCTTTGCTGGATCTTCCCTCATTTCTCATCCTGTATGTGAGTGCACTAGGTCTCTGTTCTCATAGCTTCTTGTCTACCCTCATTTCTGTGGTGATCTTATACAGCACCATGATTTCACATGCCAACTGATAATTCCAAATGTTCCAATGCCTGAGCTATACTCTTAACTCTAACTTAAATATCGAACTACCTACTCAACCTTGCTGGTCAGATGTCTGATTGGCATTTCAAATTTACCATGAACTCTTCTTAGATTGTTGTAATAGCTGCTTAACTAGTCACCCTGTTTTCCTGCCTGTCCAGTTACAATCTATTCTCACAGCTAGAAAAGTCTTTTACAACTTAATTCGAGCATGTCATTCTGCTATTCAAAACCTGTCAATGGTTTTCCTGCCATTATGGACTGAACGTTTGTGTCCCCTCAAAATCCCTATGTAGCAATCCTAACCCCCAACGTGATAGTATTCAGAGACTGGGCCTTTGGGAGGTGACTAGGTCATGAGGATGGAGCCCTCTTTGGTGAGATTAGTGTCTTATACAAGGGACCCCGGATTGCTCTCTTACTCTCTGCACCATGTGAGGACACAGTGAGACCATAGCCTCTCACCATCTAGAAGAGGGCTCTCATCAGAAGCCAACCATGCTGGCACCCTGATATTAAACTTCCAGCCTCCAGAACCGTGAGAAACACATTTCTATTGTTTATAAGCCACCCTGTCTACGACATTCTGTTATAGCAGCCCCATCTGCTTAAGACACCTTTCTTGTTCAGAATAAAAGCTAAAATCTGTATTGTGACCTAAGGTTCCACACGCTCTGGCTCCCTGCAATCTCTCTGACTTCATCTCCTCATTAGACTCAAGTCACACTGAATTCCTACGTATTTTTTGAAAACACCAAGTATGTTCCCAACTCTTTCTTTTGGATCATCGCATTTACTCTTCCTTGCACCAGAAAAGCTCTTCTCCTAGCTGACCTCATGGCTGGCCCACTAATTTATTTCAATTCTCTGCTCTAATTTCTTTTTTTTGGAGTCCTTCTCTAATCATTCTATATGAAATAGTCTATCTTCACCCATCCTACCCCAAGTGTCCATCTCCCCTTACCTGAAAGAATTTTCTCCATAGAACCTATTACTTCAAACATTATTTGTTTGTTTATTGTCTGTCATCCTATCCATCACTCCCTTGTTCCCACTTCACGTGCCACCACCACTAGAATGAACAAACCATAGGAGCAAAGAGGGTTTTGGTTTTATTCACTGCAGTAGCCCCAGTGCTCAATTCACAAACTGACTAATTACATTACATGGGGAGTAAAGTAGAAGATTCACAAACATTGAATATTGGTGCCATGGATGCGTTTTTAACATTTTAAAAATACACAGCTCTAATTAAAATTTTGACAAAGCTATTGACATATTAAACATTGTGATTTTACATTTTGGGTTTATGACTTCTGTTGAAAAATTAGACATTGCTCATTTTAGTTGACACTTAGTGCATTCTAGACATTGTTGTAATTGCTTTATAAGTATTATAAACAATTATTGCATTTAGTCATAAAATAGTTCTGTGATGAATTACAATCACGGAAGCACAGAAGCGTTAAGAACTTTTCTATGGGCTTCTGTCTAGTTACCTTGGAATTCAGATTCACACTTAGTATGACTTCACAGCTCATAACTTTAACACTATTCTCTCTGAAAGCAGCATTCCTGAAAGGCTATAAACAGTTAGAACCAGTCTCCCTGTTTACTTGGAGCAAGTACTCTGTACTTTGCCAAGAATAGATTAAACCTATGTTCAGTAATTAATGTTTTAGTATTTTATCTTATTTGGAAATGATCTAGCTATTCAATGAATGTCCATCATTTAGCTTAAGTTACATCATCATATAACTTTAAAGTTTCAAGTAACCAAAAAGATTTTGGAAAATATTTTGTAGTAGAAATATTACAAAACATAAATATTGTTGAAAAGTTCACTTATAAACTTTTATCGTACTGATATCTATGTGTTCTTAATAGTTATGGTTAGCTTATTCATGAAAATTTCATGAGACATTAAACAGCTAACCATCGTTGTTCGTTATTTTGCTTGCTGACAAATTTAATAGGATATAGCATGAACTTATGATTAGAACTCCCAGGTAGAATAAAAGTTGTATGTCTGCATTATATTTAAAACTGATAACACTTGACGTCATTCCTGTTTTAATTAAGCCAGCAAACTTAGGCTACCTTTTATTTATTGAAGATTATCCTAGGTCACATGAACTTATCCTAGGTCACATGAATAATTCATCACAGAAATATTTAGGTTAGTTTTTATATTCCTGAGAGTGTGCTTAATTTATGTAAACACTTACTTATTAAGGTAATTAAATAGAGGCTTTTACAAATTAATTTTGGCAATACCATCCAGAGGTAGAAAAATATCACACATTTATAATATAAATATATAGACATACATAAACATACAGACAGAGAACTTATAGTTTTCATGTAAAAATTTTAGCCATAAGACAGGTACAATAATGTACAATAATGCAAAACTCACTAGTTTCTAAAAGAACAATTGGATCCAAACTGTGTCTGGCAGATGGAATAAAGCAAGATTACATGCACACGTGGCTAAAGCTTTTGACCAACATTTGTGGAAAAGAGTTTTAAGATTTTCCATTCACCTAATTTCCAAATAACTTATTTTTTCTTCTTCTGGTACGAATTATCTCCCTGAAGTTTGCATTTCAAGAGATGGCTCTAGGTTCCTAATGAAAATAGAATATTTCCACTCAAAGGCACAAAGAAAGAATGTAAGTTTCTCTAAGGCCTTTTAATTCCTAAATCCAGATCTTTTACAATATCTACAAGCCTTTTGAGATGAATAGGGGAGATCTGGGAATCAATAAAAAGCACAGGTAGTTTTGAATTGTTTCTAAAGCTGCATATCTGTTCTTGTTGTCCAGGTAAGAAATATCCAAAAGTGAAAAGAATTTTTATAGAAATTTATTTGAGCTAACCCGAGAATATACCTGGAAGCAAGATCTCAAGAGATTGAGGATATGTTTCCCAGAATGGCAGTTTGCAGCTTCTTTTATGCATTTGGAATTAAGTGAGGAAGATTATATGAAGGTGGGAGAAAGCAAGGTGGGGAGTGAGTGGATTACAGAATAGTTAACAAAATTAGGTAGCAAAGAGGCACTTCAAGTGTGTGTCAATCTGAATGCACCAAAACAATGGGCGGGGCTGCTTAGGGCAAAGATAAGCCTTTTACTAAAGAAGTTACAGGCCTGGGGCGGGACCACCGTGACCAGCAGCTAAGGAATTTATGATCAGATCACCCTGTGAGCTTACTTTCCATAGAACTCCTTTTCATCCACATTGTAAAGACTCAACTTGTAAGACAAGTGTAGTGGTTTTTAATTCCCCTAAAAATTGAGTTGCAGCCTGATGTCAAGAGGCTGACACACCCATCTAACTACATTATCTTCAATTTGCTTCTTTGTATCAGGGAGCTCTTCAACTAAGATGGCAATGAAAGAGTCTTCTGTTATAGATTTAGAGCTGTGTGTCTTTAGAATGTTTTCCGTAAATCCTTCCACAAATGGCTTCAGAATATTTTTCTTTCCTCCTGGGTACATAGTTTCATTTTAGCTTAGGGAACAAGGCCTTTAACAAGTTCCTGTCAGGCTCTGAATATAAGCTTCCAACTTGGCCAACTTCTGACCATAGAGTTACTTTGAAGAAAAAAAGAAAAATCATTTTGAATATCTTGTCAGAGGTCAGCTGGGACAACAGTAAGTGTTCCTGGAAATATTGAACACTATCATGGACTCCACAGGTTTCCCCAAAGAGGGTGCAAAAGATATTAGCCTCCCAGGAACCAAAGCCACTCCAAAAAATAAACAAAAGAAAGAAAGAATTAGACAATTACCCTGAGAGCTGAGTAAATAGTCCTAGCCACAAATGGAGTGTAACCCCCATTTCTGCCTGGCCATATTTTGGGGCCTCCAACTTGACAGTTGAGTTGCCAGCACACACAAGACCCGGCATGCCCCAAGCAGGCAGAAAGCCAAGTTCTCAGGACGTGAACTGAGACAGACAAGAAGGCTATAGCTGACACTGGGAGAGAAAGGATCCGTAACCAATGGGTACCCGAAAGCAAATTCATGAGTCACAACTCGATCTGAATTTGGAAAGGAAGAGACAACATGAAATTTTGGTAAGAAAGTTTTCTTACCCTTTGCCGGTTTCTGTCAGTTTTCCCAGGATCTGGAGGGAGTGGGGTGTCCCAGTGGGTCTGCTCTTAGTCACCAGAAACTGTAGAGGAGGAAAAACAATTTTCCCTCTGCTCTCCATAATGAGTGCTTGGCTGAAACCCTTTTTCTCTAGGGTACCTTATAAATGGGTAAGCTTATCTAGGTTAGAGGTTCTCCTCTGTGGCCAGTGTAATTCAAGATTTTCTTTGGTAGGGGTAACAACCTACTTGTTCAGCCTTAATACAGAATTTGATTTATCTCGGGCCTCACACTGGACTAAGTCCAGGTTAAGACGGACCCAGTACAATCCTGGACCCAATCCAGTTTCTAAGTCAGTCCCAGTCTGACTCTGGCCAGTTTTAGGAGCCAGTCCAAGAAAAGAAATGCTCAAATGCAGCCTGAAAGCTCATAACATGAACGCAAACTGCGGAGCTAGGATCTGAGAGGGACTGACCCAAGACCTCCAAAGGTGGCAAGGGAGCCACGAGCTCAAGGGACTCGACTGGTCCCTATGTCTGGTTGCTTGCTGCTCCTGGGGGCATCTGGGGTCTCCTTTGGGTCCCTCTTCTGACACCAGAACTGTTAAAGATAAACTGAGGCACATTAAATATTTTAAGAGTTTATTTGAGCAAAAATCAATTTGAATTGGGCAGTGCCAAGCTGGAAGTGGCAGGAAGGCTCTGTGGACAGGAGCCAGGGGGAAAGGGAAAGACTTATACAGAGAAAGGGCAGAAACAGAGAAAGGAAATTATTGATTGGCTACAGCTTAAAGCCTAGCTGACTATTTGTAACTGGTGGTCCTTCGCATTGGATTTCATAATCTTGAGGCATTTACAGGCATGGATCTTGGATTGCTCACCTAGGCTGCCACGGCGTTACCACCTCAGTCTGAACATCTCCATGTTTAATTCACTGAACAGCGCGTAGAAAGTAAGTATTATAAAACAACAAAGGAGCACAAGGAAACTACAGTGATAGTTCAAAAGAAAAAGGGCTTGTACCTGCTCGAGAGCATCAGAGGTTTCATGGCAGAAGGGAATCGTTGAAGTAGGTCTAAAAGAACTGGTACCATTTTAGCAGGCCGAAATAAATGGAAGTGCTTTCCAGACCCATAAAAGTGAGTCAGACCGAAGTATTCGGACTGTATGCACTGGAGTTTGGCAACTGCTGAGGATATTGAACAGGAGGTAAATGTTGATTTTCTTTTGACATATACTTGGCTTAAGAAAATAATTGCAAATGGATCTATGCTATAAAAAATTAATAACTAGGAAGCATTTTTTCTCAGTCTGGTGAGATCTCGTTCCCAGGCATATCCTCTGTTTGGCTCAAATAAATTTTTATAAAAATTCTCAAAAGGGAAAAAACAAAAAATGAAAAATCAATAACTAAAGCAAAAGTGAGATTCTGGCTTTGATTTATTTACAGGGTAAGCTGTGGCAGTTTTCCAAGTTCTCAACCTCGTGTAACAAGGTAGTTCTGTCTAATTTCTCTCTTTCCCCCCAAATCAGTCAGCAAAGATATTGAGTTGGGAGACAGCACCTTAGTTACCACTGGTGTGACCTTGGGCAAGTCACCCCTCAGCCTGAAGTTCTTCATCCATTAAAAAATAATAAATCATTTCATGCCTATCTCACAACACTGGAATGATCAAATGAGTGAAGAAACTTACAGCAAGAATTCTTTGTAAGCTATAAAGTGCTCTGCCAAAGAAAGACAGCTTTGTTCTGTCATTCTCTGTTGCCCCCAGCCGGCCTTAGCAGCGTAATGAGGGCACGTGTGAAAGCCTATAAGGATGTGATGGTATAAAACTGTACTTTATTACTCAGCATTTTTGATTGTTCACATACGCAATGATTGCTGGAAAGGACAAATGTTCCTGGCCTAACTGAAATACAAAGTGACACTGTGCTTTCGTGTTCCTTTGCTGTTGCAAAGGATATCATTTTCTATTTGCTGAGAAAAACTTTTAATGAGGGTAAAATGATTCAAAGCCAAAAAGTATGCTGACATTTATGGAGTCAGCCTGGGCCCAAGAATAAGTGTAGCACAAGTACCATGACATTAATTAGCAAGACTTTGGGTGTTTAGTGAACAATGATGGAACAAGTTATTTGTGTCCCAAGCAAAAGAAAATTATTATGAAAGGAGTGTGACATTAAAAAAATAATAAAAAATAGGGCAGGTTCCAGAGAAGAGAAAACTGAACTACAAATATATTGTGGCCCCATAGTTAGTCTAAGCAGTGAGACACCGTTCATGATAGTGAGCAATTTGAGGATGATCTAGAATCTAATGGATGGTCAAAATTTCAAGTTACAAATGAACTCTTCTGGGGAACTGAGTTAACTCATGTTAAACTTCTATTCTTCTATTTCTGTCAGCTTCTCTGGGAGTTTTCACACCCTAATTAAATGAGCTGAAATGAAATTAACTGAGCATAGTCTTTACTTCTGGCCCTAAGAAAAAAACGTAAATAAGGTAAAGCTTTTTCTTTTCTTTTCCTTTTTTTTTTTATAATTACCTCTCTCACTCTAAAAACCCACTGTGAAATTCCTTTCATTATCCTTGCTGCTTTTTAGACATCTACTTCCTTTCTCCCGGCACCCACCACTCTTATATATCCATTTATCTCATGAGTGGTCACTTACACACAGGGTAACCCCTCTTCCATACCACATATTTCATTTCCATCTCAAATATGTCGGGATACTAAAGTTTACCTACAGTGCGTACCAATTCCTCTGGAACTTTCCTTCTACTCATGTGATGATAACTGATAATGAATTATTGATATGCCCTTCTCCCAAGAAATATATTTACATTTTAATTGGGTCTTCTGAAAACATAAATTTAATACAGTTACATTTCAAATAGTGAGAATTTAGATGTAGAAAACAAACAAAAGGAACTTTGCAACAAGCCTTGCAAAAGTATTCCTTACAGCCATGGCTATATGGAATACTTTTTGACAAAGTATTGTCAAAATACTGACAAAACCCACTTTAAATATGAAGACATAGGTAGGTTAAAAGTAAAAGAATGGAAAAAGCTATACCATGCAAACACTAACCACAAGATAGCTGGAGTAGGTATATTAATAATATTAGACAAAATAGACTTCAGAAAAAGGAATATTAATGGGGATAAAGAGGAACATATAATAATAATAAAAAAGGTCAATTTTCCAGAAAACAAACATAACAATCTGAAATATGTATGCACCTAATAACAAATCTTCAATGCACATGAGGCAAAAAATGATAGAATTTAAAGGAGAAATAGATGTATCCATAATCAGAGTTGAAGACGTCAACAGTCCTCTCTAAGGAAATGACAGAACAAGAAGATAATAAATCAGTAAAGCTGTCATGGGGCTTTGTAGTGTGTCAGTTCAGCTAGACTGAACTACATTCCCCACATTTCCCTTTCCTATACATTTCTGGTTAGGGTGGATCAAAAGAGGCATTCCTGTGTAAGATGAGACAAAGAAAAGTCAGCCATTTTGCAGCTCACACCTCATTGTCTATCTGCTGGCTCTTCTTGTTGGAGAGGGGCAGCCATCAACTCCACCTTCCCCTGATCCTCCTTCAGTTTCTCTAACTCCTGAACCAAGTGTGTCAAATTCTATGATGAAGGTCAACAGCCACAGCTTCTCTAGCAAGACATCCATGCCATCCAGGCCAGAGGAAGCTAGGACCGATGTTGTTTTAGTCCATCCTCTTCTGTTCCAGCCCTTGTGTGTGGGTCACAACTTGTTTCTGCTCTACCCTTCATGACACCCGTCTTTCCTTCCTGACTGTCTGCCCTGTGGACTTCAGCTCCAGCATCAGATGCAGAGACAGTGTCTTACAGACACTGACTAACAAGCTCCCTTAAGAGTACAAGGTCAAATCTGTGTAGCAAATCCTTTAATCTGTCTCTATATAGCTCTATCTCTGTATATCTGCATGTAATTTATATCTACAACTTAGGTACATCTCCTAACGGTTCTGCTTCTCTGATTGAAGGCAGACTGAATTTGGTACCAGGAGTGGTTCTAGAGGAACAGAATCTTTAGTATCTATTCTCTGGAATTGTTTTAGTTTTCTGGACTAATCTAATTAAACTTCTAGGCATTAATGACCGCATTTCCAGGGGTAAAGGGAACATTGGCCATCCATGGCACAGTGGCAAAATAGTTACTCATTATCACCTATAGAAAACTAATCAAGTGCCTATAAAGCCAAGGTTCTGGGTGGCCTAGAAATGGATATCATAGAATATTTTAGTGAAAATAAGGAGTGTAATGGAGTTGGTTGGCTGTGGTGTGGTAGAAATGGGGGAGAGAAAATAATGCGTTCAGAGCTTTAAATTCTAAGCTTGAAGTCTGCATAAGGGACCTGAAAGGTTCAATAACTGTCCAGAAGAAAAGTTATCTCTTGTAGCCATAGAGATCTTTCTGAAAACCAAATGTAATGTGTGATCCTGTGGATGGCTAAATTAAAAGGCAAATTGAATTTCCAATTTCACAGAATCTGTATTGTTCAAGTGAGAGGATTGATATAGTTGGTGTATTACCTAAAAAAATGGGACGGGATCATGTAGGCAGATTCCAATGGAGCTCAAGACTTTGAAGTTCCCCATTCTGCCAAGCCTTCTTTGCCTGTAGAAGCAGGCTTTTCATTTCTGCCTAAACAGGGTGGTCTCCCCTTGCCTGAAGAACCTGTACTGGCATTCCCTGAGGTAGTTGTCTTGCAAGGTATCACTAATATTCCTCAGGACCTACTCCCACCATCTTTTTTTATTCTAAACTGATAACTAACTCAAGATTCAGTGGACCGCAGAGAGCGAAACACAAACTATGACCTGTGAGGACATCTGATACATACAAAATAATGACTTTTCCAGAAGCCTGGGAAATATATGTAGGAATGTATTTTAAGAGTGTAGGACCAAGGTGAAAGCAATATAAAGTTGGATCAGGATGAATTTATTGACACGGCTCCTTAACCAGAGATTCTGTATTCAAAAATGAAGGGCTGGAAATGGCTCTACCAGTTTTCTTGGTTAGTTGTCCAAAATGTAGACCCAAAGATGTTCTACACTACATTAAGTAAAAGTGCCAGATTTTTGGTATACTATAGAGTAAGTTATCTAAAATTTAGGGAAATTGAACTATTTTGAGTGAATTTAGTGATTATTTAATGTATGCATTCTCTGCTCATTATATGTAAAGTTTTATTTATAGCTATTAGTTTGAGATTATTAATTAAATTATTCAGCTTTGATATTGGTGGGGCTTTTTCTTCTTCACCTACCTGCTTCTTAGCATATGCTATAACTCTCTGACCACAGTGGTTTATTTGTCTCTTTCTCCTGATTGTTTTGCTTTTTTAATAAAAAATCATTCTCTAATGCTAAAAAATATATATATATATACTTCTTTCTTTAAGTTTGTAACTTGGTCTTCTCCTTTGGGCTCTCCCCCAATAAAATTCTCTTTTCAAGGAGCATTAAAAAGTAATGATGATTTTATTAAAGTTAACACGGGTCACATAGAAAGGAATTATACTTCACAGTGTGTAGCATTCATTTAAACATTTTCATTATAAGAGACAAGTACAAAACAGAACTAAAATACAAATCAAAAAGAAAATATCCATTATATTTGCCCCCTTTCTGGGCTCATGTCCTTCAGGTGTACCCCTTCCCGTTTCTTCCCTCTGACTCTATAATTCTTGCCTCCATCCTGCGTTACCCAAACCACTCCGTTCATTGCTACTAAAACCATCACCAGTCTCTCTTGGTTTATTGTGTATAGCAATCCAGCTCCATCACAGATTCTTGCTCCAAACCATATGATATAACCCACCATTGCATACAAATTCAGTATATCAAAGGCCATTTTGATGAGGAGAGACATGTTGGTTACGCTAAGAATAATCCAGCATCTAGGTCCCATCTTTCTTAGGAGGCAATTGGGCTTACACATTTAATAGTGTAATATATTTCAATTCAAAATAAGACATTTTTTTATATTGAAAGAGGAAAGAGAAATTGTGTTTTTTTTCTGGTTATCTAGAGTCATGAGTGACAACCTGAATTAATTGACTGGATCTATGTTTTTATTCTAGGTTTTAATCAATTTCAATCAGTTTCAGCATCTCTCATGGGCAGCTACTCTGACTACGGCCAGCCGGACACCATCACTTAATTCAGTTCTGGTCTAAGATCATGACAGGAAAAAACGCTGAACTTTCTTGGAAAATCAACGAACTGTCATGTTCTTTTAATCATTGAATGATTTGTTGACAATGCTTCCTCTCCACACACATCTACACACAGAGAAGGGTCTCATTTTAACATAAATTATATAATGTTTTAGATGATAAGATATTAGTAATGACTAATTACAAGATTAGTAATGACAATCGTCTAAGCCCAGTTAACTCATGAGGGAGAAAATATGTAACTTAATATTATATCATTCATCTTTACTTATATTTCAAGTCTAGACATCTCTTCTGATAGCAGGAAGTACTATAAACTTAATCCTAAGTCACTTCAGGCATAAAATCACTTCTGGAATTTCTTCGATTTTTGTCTCTCTGTGGCATCATCTAAGTTCTAGAGAGCTCATACGGGATGAATTATCTGGTCTGTGACCATTGGCTCTGTCCACTCTGGTATCTGCTGAGATTCTCTCACTGAGGCTGGTCTGTACACCTGGTATCTTCCTTCTGTTGGCTTTTCCATATAAGATGCCAGTTTGGTCATAGCCTGCCTCTTCCACATCCTAGTTGAGTGACGTCTTCAGATCTGCCATCCCTCTCACACATAATCCTGCACCTTCTTGGTGGCCAATGGAAAGCTGGAACTGTTCCAAGCTATTCTGGATCTTCAGAAATTTCAGTGGAGGTCTGTGGAGAAATTTTATTGGGAGTCTGTTCTGACTCTAAAAATCCATGCAGCCAATTCCATTCTACTTCTCCAGTATCTGGAAGATAAGGCTGTTACTGCTGCTTGAATGGGAGGCAGGCCATTCATTGCACCCTCTACACTTGAATCCCTAAATTAGCTGTTTGTATAGGCACACACACCCCAACCCTTGAAGAACTGGTCCTGAGTGAGGCAGGGTGCGAGCCCACAAGAGCATCTCAATCTCTGAAAAGTCCTTTCTCAATCTATTTGAGTATTTTAAAAGTCCAGTGTGTAGCAATTAACCAACAAAGACTCTT
This sequence comes from Rhinolophus hipposideros, assembly GCF_964194185.1. Lineage (NCBI taxonomy): Eukaryota > Metazoa > Chordata > Mammalia > Chiroptera > Rhinolophidae > Rhinolophus > Rhinolophus hipposideros. The sequence goes on from NC_138069.1 coordinate 7,710,245, forward strand.
GTTCTGTTTTACTTCCCACCACAAACCCCCACAGCTTAGCTTCCATCTAAAATTAAAGGAAAGGGATAGGTCAAAAAAAAAGAAAAAAGAATATTTGAAACCAAAAAGCACGTAAATTTATATCACTGCAAATAAGAACTGGGTTTGTAGTCATGGTTCTTTTACTAATCCACCATATGGCACTGAATCATTTAACCTTTCTGAGGATTAGTTTCCTCCTTTTTAAATTAAAGGGGTTGAACAAGGTGATTTTTAGAGTCCTTACCAGCGCTAACCTTCTGTGAGTACATGTTTGCCGACTACAAACACATTCAAAGTCCAGAGTTGACAAGTTGCATCGATAATCATCCCCGCACAGCTTGAAGAGGATGACATTATATAATTCACATTAAAGTGCTTTGAAAAGTTAAATGTACCATATAAGTAGACCTTGGTGTACAGCAATTTGATGTCCAGCAATTTTCTTTTATAGCCTCCAGCCAATTAAATCTACTCGTATGTTATCAATTTACTACACTCATTGCCAGCAGACAGCACAAAAATGAACCTTAAGCTGCCGTTCTCCTTCTTAATGGACTCCAGGTACTAGACCCAGCATCGTCGAACTTTTCCCACTTTCCTATAACCCTCTGCCATCCCTTTTCCATGGGGCCAGGCAAGTGATGCGGGGACTACAAAAGAGGCTTAGGGCCAGTGACAGCTGTCCCTGACGAAGTGTAAGGATGATGGTTGCTATCTATTGTTGCAGTTTTCATGCTTTAAACACTCTAAGCTATTCAAGTGAGGTGATCCCAAATGCTATTTGGGGTAATGGTATATTACCTCCCTAACAGCTCCTTCCAAGAGTTCTGCGTGATTTTTTGCTCATGTTCATGAAAAGCTTGGGTTCTGAAGTTGGACAAACTAGAACTAAATCCACACTTGACTCTTATTGCCTTGGTAGCCACCTTGGACAGGTTGCTTAGCTCTTTGAGACTCAATTGTTTGTCTTTTTAAAATGTTGATTAAAAAAACAAAACAAAACTTACCCAACGGAGAGTAGTGAGGGAGGATTAGAGATTAATGTTAATACATGTACCAGCTGTCGAGTGCTTGGCACATTGTGGCCCCTCTGTGCTTGATCAGTTCCACCTCTTGTCAGGGCTGCCACTGGACGTGGCAGGTATTTTGTATGGGGCCTCTGTCTGTGCAAGCAATTTGATTTGAAACAGTTATTACAAAATGTGTTGGCACATGTGAGATATATTGATGTATTGATAAAGATTTAGAGTAATAAGAAGAGGTACCTATGGACTTGTTTATTATCCAGTCAGTGCACATGAAGATTCTTTGTGGTATCCAGAGACCACATCTTTCTATTTAGGTCCAACAACCACTTCTTGTAACTTTTATTGTTGCACACACCATCCTGTCTAATTTCATATCTCCCACTGTGAGTAAAGAAGTAGCAACACTGTTATTACAGACAAGGCCATGCTCTTCAGAACCTGCCTTTGTATTTTGTATTGAAACCAACTAGACCCCCTGCCTCTGTAATTCTCTAATATCATTGGTTTAGTGCTGGCTCCATCATTACTCATGACACTGACCCTTTCCTCTTGAGGCCCATGAAGCGTTGCCATGAGCGTTGGCTCCCCATGATCATCTCGAAGGTTGTTCCTGAGCTTTGTTGATGGTGACCACAAATGCATGTGTACCCAGAGTAAGCAAAGAGGTGTGACCAAGAACTTATTTTCTTGTCAAGTTTATCATTTGAACTTTTATAGCCTAAAACGTAGAACCATGTATCTTCCAACTATGTCTCTTTGGGCCTCGCAAAATCATGGTATTCCTGGAATGTGATCACTTTCAGTGTTGCCCACACTCCTTCCTTCCGCACGTCGCCACCCGTGAGGAGGATAAGGGAGGTATTTCATGGCCAGAGTGAGAGGAATGTCTGTCCTTCCTGAGCATGATTTAGGAAGGCTTAGTGTGCTGAGATGTGAAGCAAGAGACCACTTGATCAGAAGGGCCAGTGGTGTTGTGAGTGACAGCCCCGAAAGCCCTCACGTTCTCAGAAGAGACAGGACGCCTGTCTGTCTCCCCCCCAGGACGCCTGACTCTGGTGTTGAGCTTGCATGCAGAGTTGGTGTGACCACCCTGGGTGCCAGTGGAGGGGGGTGGTAGATTAAAGGACAGTCAGCATATACCTGCTCCCCTTGGGTGCTGTAGACTAGAGAAGGTAACTTGGGTATAACACAGATAGGTGAGGGTTAATGCACATGGCCCAAGGATTGGCAGTGGACTTACAGTGTCCCTTATTTCATACTCAGTGTGAGTGTCACGCACAATCAGCATGTTAATGCCATTCTGGTGGCGCACATTTACACCATTCCACAAAACAAATAACCATACTGGCAGCAGGAGTGGTATGCTCACCAGGCTGCCCATCTGGAATGTCAAGCTAGTACCTGGCTCCTGGAAAACCCAATGGGCCTCATGCTCCTTGGGATCTCTGATCAACCTCACATCTTTGGGAGGGTGACAGGTTGGAAAGCTCCCCCACGGAGGAAAATAGGGACTGGAACCCACTAGGTTCCTGGCTGGGCCTGGCGCTTTAGCATAGATGACATTGCATGTTCTAATAAACATGTTAAAAGTTTAATGTTGAGCTCTGCGGCCCTTCATTGCAGTTTCAGAAATTATGAGGCTAATATCCTGAGATAGAAAGTTAATGTTGTCTTAGTATAAACTCCTTGAGAGACAGGAATTGACCATTTTTATTTCTAGGCTCCAGGCCCAGGCATCTACTGGGAAGATGATAGGAATATGAGAAAAATAACTGTTGAGACTAGAAAAAGGAAAGATTTTTTTAGGTGATTAAATTGACTACATTGAAAATATAGACTCTTTGTCTAGTATGAGATACTATTTTATATTTCCTTCACACAAACGCAGGTGTATAAAGCATAGAATATAGCAGTTTACCTAAATTGAAATTCCTATCATCAATACATTGTTAACAAAAAGAAATCCCATATTAAAAAAACAAAGATGAGGCCATTTTACCTTAAGACTTGACGCCTTACTTGATGTGCTGACTTGATACCTGGCTGACACCATCTCTGGCCTTTCTCTTCTTAACTCCAGTAGGATGTTCCCTTCTAGTATCTGCCCATACCTATTCTTTTCTGAAGAAGAAATATTCACAGAATATCCTGACATCTGCATTTTCAATAAATTTCATAAGTTAAATAGTCTGACAAGACTAAAATATAAAACAGTGAAATATATTTTTCATTAATCTCCTTTTGTCATTGATAAATAATAAAGCTTTTTAATTACTGAGATAAAATGCCTTTCAGGCAAAAACATATCGTTTTACGATGTGTTTCATTTACTAGTTAATATATGTTATGTCCAGACTAAGGCTTCCAAAATATATTTGGTAATTCAAATGTTTAATGAATCAAATAATACTTTATTAGGCGTAATACACAAGACTATAATAAAGATAACATTTTGCTTTAATTGTCTTTACCATCTATGGCCAGGAGTACAATGTTTCTGAATTGTTCATATTTCTAAATTTTATTTTTTAATGTGATGTATTGGTACATGGCAAAAGACAGAACTTCAGGAAAATTAAACCACAGATAGGGGACAGAAATTAATGAGTTAGAGGATAGAAAAACCAGAAAACTAATTTATAAATAAAATGATTATGTTTTGGAAAAGATCAGCAAAATAGCTCAAAATAGCTAACTTGATGAAGGAAAAAAGGAAAAACCAGAAAAATACAAAACAAAATGATAAGGGAGGAAATAACATTGAAACAGAAGAAATTTTTAAAAAATCATAAGATACTGTTTTGCAGACTCCTATACAAATAAATTTGAAAATCTAGGCCAAATTGATAATTTCTTAAGGAAATACAGATTATACACATGAAACTTATTAGCATTAACAAGCTTATATAGACCATTTTCCGTAAAGGAATTAAAGAAAATTATTAAGCAGCTACCCCACATAAAGCACCAGGCCCAGATGGTTTCACAGGTGAATTATACCAAATTTCACTGTATTATGTAAAGGAGGCTCAATGTATAGGTCCCTTCTGTTGTTTTTTTGTGTGTGTTTTAAAAGATTTTTATTAAAATATAGCTAACATACAACATTATAGTAGATTTAGGTGAATAACCATAGTTATTCAACGTTTGTACACCTAAAGAAGTGTCACCACAGTAAGTCCAGCGACCATCTGACACCATGCGATCACAATATTATTGACTATATTCTCTATGCTATACATTCCATTCCATGACTTACTTGTTTTATACCTGGAAATTTGGACCTATTATTCCCCTTCACCTTTCCCCCCTTTTTAATTTTAAATTACAGTTGATCTTCAATATTATTTAATATTAATTTCTGGTGTACAGCACAGTGGTTAGACATTTATACAAAAGAAATTGTCCCCCTGACTAGTCTAGTACTCACCTGGCACTCTACATAGTTATTAATATTACCATATTACTGACTATATAACCTATGCTTTACTTTACATCCCATGACTATTTTGTAATTATCAGCTTGTACTTCTCACTCCCTTCATATTTTATACCCTCTCTCCAACCCCTTCCCATACATCACTACGACAAATCTAGTACCCATCTGACACCATACTTAGTTACTACAATATTATTGACTACATTCCTTATGCTACACCCTTCTTCCCCATGATTACTGTGTAACAACAATTTGTGCTTCTTAATCCCTTCCACTTTTTCATGCATCCCAACCCCCTCCCATCTGACAACCATCAAAATGTTCTCTGTATCTATGAATTTGTTTCTGTTTTGTTTGTTTATTTTATTCTTTAGATTCCACATATAAGCAAAATCACATTGTATCTGTCTTTCTCTGTCTTACACTCCACTCAGCACAGTACCCTCCAGGTCCACACATGCCGCTGCAGATGGCAAGAGCCCATCCCCTTCCCTGGCTGGGCAATGGTCCATTGTACATATATACTGCCACCTGTTTATCCATTCTTCTATAAACAGACACCCAGGCTGCCTCCACCTCTTGGCCATCCAAGGTTTTTTGCTGCCTGTGCTAACCTTGGAGGTGTGTAGGAGAGGCCATGCTGTGAACCAAGGACATCTGCCACCAGTACTGAGCCTGGGGAAGCTCCACTAAATGCCAGGACACCCTGAGGCCTGCTGCCACCTGCCAGCTTTCTTAAGGTTCAGCCACTATTAAAGACTCGTGTTGTATACAAGTCAGGTGAGACAGAGTCTCAGGGAGGCACTATAGTGGGAAGAGTTGTCACCAGGTTAATGTAAATTCTGGTTTGGTGCCAGTGCTGAGCCTGAAGCTACTCAGCAAAAGTCTCAGAGCACACCGAGACCAGTCACTTCCTGCCTGGGGTCTGTTGGACTCTGATAATTTTGCAAGAAAGAGTGCGATGCAGGTGGAGTTGGCTGCTTTTGGAGACAGTGTCTCTGGCATTAGGCGAGTTTGGATGGGTTGGATGGGGTCTCAGTGGGTCAGCAGGGTGGAGCTCACCAGACCAATCAGATTGAGATTTGGCTGTAAGCATAGGGGGAGGGCTCAACACAGTAAATATGGCAACTGCCTGCTGGCTGCATGGGAGAAGGACCCCACAGGAAAAATGCCAACTATCCTCCAGCTCTCATTTCAAAGCTACACAACTCAGTCTGCCCCCCATATGTCTCCCAACACCCCCCGAGTTACTGTCCTTCCTCTGGAGCCCAAGGTGAGTGTCTGGGAGTGAGAGAGTCTGTGCGTGGACTCTTTAAGAGGTTGTCTGGGTTTCCCGTCAACTTCGGTCTCACTGGATTGTTGTGATCACATTGTTTTTTCACATCCAGGTGTTGTGGGGGCTTCTCTTCTTGGCACCAGTATTCTGGGTTGGGGAATCCGGTGTGGGGTTGGGGTCCCTCGCTCCTCTGGGGGGAAAACTCCATGGCTGAGATATCCTTCCTTGTTGTCAACTGCCACATGGAGGTTTGGGATTAGCCAGTTCCGTGTCTCTGCCCCTCCTTCTAGTCTCAACGTGGCTTTTTTTTTTTCATATTCTTAATTATAAAACTTCTGTTCAGCTAGACTTCAGATGGTTCTCCAGGTTGATTGTTCTATAATTTAGTTGTAATTTTAATTTGTTCACGGAAGGAAGCAGGTACAGTGTTTATCTACTCTGCTGTCTTGGATCTCCCACCTCCTGTCCTTTATTAGTGCCATTAATATAATCAGGCATTATTTGGGACATGTATTTCTTAGACAAACTCAGGAAATGTCATACATTCCACTTGCTACAGCATGGGAAATTAGTTTTTCTGAAAGGCTACATTTTACTTGCTTAAAATTTACTATTTGCTAATGTTATCATTTTTCCTAAGAGAGAGACAAAAATCATCAAATTGATAAGTATGAAGTGATTGATTTCATACCAAATAGGGGAATCTGACCAATGGTTTCACCCTCAGAAATAATACCATGACATCTGGGGTTCCTGTTACTTCCTATTCTTCAAGGTCTGTGGGCATGATGTTAACCCTGTGTAAACCACACTGTCCCGATGAATTTCTGTAAAGTAGATCATACAATTTGTCAGTAGTGTAAATAAATTTGAGTCTAGATGGTGAGGGCATACCACAGTACTGCTAGGTTAAAGCAAATACTTGCAGTATTCATAAAAATAGACAAATATATTTAGCTGACATAATTTCCTACCATGTGCCAAGAGTTGCATTAATTTGCCTCCAGAAGAAAACCACAGTTGAAATATAAACAGCAATTCAAGTCGTCACCTGATTAGTTTTATAATAATCCTCTGCCATTCTCCAGACTTTTCAGGGTTTTTAATTCCCTATCTGTGGAATTTAATGAGGATGTGATCAGAAGGTACCAATCTTGCAGTTCCTATCACAAAATTATTTTACCTGGAACTTTATAGTTTGAAAGGAAAGAAGCGACTGAGGGACTTATTTCATGGGTAAGGGAGTCTTCTAGTTGCTTAAGGTATGGATTCCAACTAGACAATAAGGGGCTTGGGAAACTACCACTAATAATATTGAAGATCCCTTTGAGTCTACCATAAAGTAAACTTAGCACAGACATACTTTTCTGCCAGTTAATGCTCATTATGTAATGCTATTGAACTGACCTGGAATCCCGGACCTCTGGAAATTAATGTCATCTCTCATCGAGTAGCCAACAATCCTTCCTTACTTGAGGGTTCCTTTAGGAAAACGTAGGATGAAGGGACGCACATGTGTGTTATCACAATGTCTCTCTGTCAAGAGTTTAGCTCAGCTTCTCCTTGGTACTGCTGCCTTGGCATCCATTTTATTTGGCCAAGCATCCTGCAGTGACCTTAACCTGACAGTGGCCCTCTCAAGCAAGGGCATGCCCCGGATAGCAGCCTACAGAGTCATAAGCAAATATAACGTCCTGATATGATTTCTCCAACAGCCCTTGTGACCAACAGTTTCCCTTTTTCCCAGCATCTTCCTCTTATGTGCTACTTAAATAAGACCCCAGTGTGGAGCTTGCCGAAACCTTCCTCTGTAGGTCTGAATTGACTAATCTGACCTCAGCCTGGGAACCTCAGAACACTATCTACGGACCCTAAAAAAGGCATGTGCCCAGGGCCAGCCTCTCTCGGTCAGCACTCTGCCTTGGCTTCCTTACGTAACCCTCAGGAAGTAAGCCAGGTACTTCCTCCATGACCTGCAAGTGATCAACTTCTCTATTTCACTCTCTTGTGGTCTGTTGTTGAACTGCAGCAGCTCACCATCTGGAACCCTGTGCTCCACTTAAGAAGTGTTAGTTCCACAAATTCATAACACTCCTCAATGGGATCTGACCTCGTTTTTATCCAAAGTGCTCGGAATCTTGACCTGACTCAAACCTAACTATGATGGGGAAACTGACCTTAAAATGGTTCCCTGCCATTTGGAACTGAGCTGAAATGGTGGCCCCAGCGGAGAGAGAAGTCCCCAGCTGAAGCCCTAGCCCACTTCCGCATAACCCCCTCCAAGCCACACCTTGAGCCAATCACCAGATAACACCTACCCCTTCCCCGACTCAAAGAAGTCCCCAACCCATAAAAACCTGCTCAAAACCTTGCTAGGGTCTCAGTCTTTTGGGAAGGATCCCGCTGAGCCCTCCGGCGTAATAAAGCTGACTCTCCTCACTCTCTGAGTGCCACTTGGGTTCTTTCCGGTCTTGGATTCTGCAACAACTAGAGACTGGGACTTTCTACTGTTGTTACTGAAATCAGGCCTCTGTTCAGCAAACTTGGAATTTGGGGTTTTTACACTTAGATAAGACTGAATTGACTTTCTGATTATTTTATTTTGGGGGCCCTGGGATAAGGTAGGTTATTTTGGTTTTTTGTTAATTTTTGGTTTTGACAACATGGAATATTCAATCTAGCATTTTTGTCTCCAAACTTTTTCAAGTCTGTCTTCCAAATTAAGCCAAGATTTTTCTGGTCTTTTTTGCCATTCAAGGTCTGTGTTCAGTTTAAGTTGTATTAAAGAGCCTAGAAAAGGTTTCGATCTAAATAGAGCTACCATGTTGGATACAGAAACTCTAGTAAGTTTACCTACATATAAAAAAAAATTAGCCTAATCCAAAATTGTCTCACCATCTTTGGTTAAGCACTCAAAATATCCATTTCCCCAGACACTTTAAATTCATGAGTTCCTGAAATAATTTTCACTCTAATTTTTTATTTTATCACCTAAGCAGAGTTGAGAGGTTTTTTTTAAATAAAAAAAAATCTGCTTTTTTAAAAGCAGTGAGGCAGAAGTGGCAGTTTTACGTTTGTTTCAAGGGAGGCACATCTTATTCAGCTAAAAGAGGAACAATAAAAATGATTTCAGATGGATTCATTAGCCCAGGGTTCTTGAAAGTTTCAAAATCCTCTCAGATTTCATTGTTTCAGTTATCAAAATCTCACTCTTATCTGATCAAAGCTCTAACTCTCACTTAAAAGACTTGGCAAGGTTATCAATCCAAAGGCTGCTATAATTGAGCAACTCAAAAAAATTCAATCTCCCAGTTTGATTTTTAGTGATCTCTGACCAACTGCTATAGTCAGTAAGGTTTTTGTTTTTCTTTTTTTTAGCTGTGTGTTGGGAAGGCTAATAGTTTCATTCTGTGTCTTGAGTGAGCATTTTACGGTGTAAGCTTGTTTGCTTGAGCTTTACGTTACCCAATGACATCAGGATCCAATACTCCACCCCACTACCAGGCAATCCTTATCCCCTTTAAGCGAGCTGTTGGACTAACACCCAGCCCTAGAAAGCATCATTCTCAGGAGCACATGGCTGCAGGTGAGTAGACTTGACCACACGTTACTCCTGTGACATGACAGACCATGAGCAGCTGTCTTCTCACCTGAGAGTCTTCCTACATTGACTCCATCTCCTCCAAAACCCAAATCCAGATAACACATTTTTCTAAGGGTCTATTGCCTAGAACCCAGTTTTTGTATCTAATTTTGTTAGATTTCTTTGATCGTAACCAACAAAGACCAATTACGCTTAACTTAAGGGGGGAAAAGATTTCATTAGAAAAAAAAAACTGTAGCTTACAAAATCAAAGGAGCAGTGTTAAAATAATCTTAGAGCAGACTAAAGTCAGAATAGTTTCACGTATTTTAATAGCAGGGATGTGCAAATTTATCATAGGACATTATGATCAGAAAACCCTCTCCAATTTTTTTTTTCCACCTCGGTGTTTCTGTGTAATAATTGAATTCCAAAGATAGAGAGTCTGATTCCCTAGCATGAGTCATGGACCCCCCTCTGTGTTGGTGAGGAGTAGACTGGGCCCCACGATTCCTCCAATATTACACAAATTAGGAAAGAGGTAATCCCAAAGAAGGCACCCAAAGAAGGGATTCTGGGAAGACTATACACATAAATGCAGACATGAAAGACTGTCTGCTACACATGGAAAATAATCAAGAATTCTTATTTATTTGCATGGCAATTCTGGGAAAGAAACTGGATTCCTCAAATGATGGTAGTTCAACCTCAGACCTCAGCTGCCGTAGTCAGAGCTTTATGTAAACTATTTCTGTGCATAGATTGCACACTTGTTTGTGAAACTGGGCCCTCACTCACGATGGCTGAGATCAAGGGGTTTGTCAAGAAAAATGTTAGGCAAATTATGCAGGAGGCTGGTAATCAAGATTGCATAGTCATCTTACCACTCAACACATCATGGCAAACTCCACCAAAGATGCCAGTCCTGCTGAAGTTCTAATTAGGTGATCTCTTAACTATATGTATCCAGATATAAATGACAAATTACAACTTAACAGCTGTAGATTCTGGCCAATGCTTTGCTGCCACCACCAACTCTTCGAGTGTTTTTTGTTTTTTTTTTCCCCACACAAGAATTAGATTTTTTTGCCATGGGGACTTTGAGGGCTTTTTTTCTATAGAGAATGGCATCAGCCACTGAAACACCATTAGCTGTTCAATTTTTAAAACATTTCTCATGTGGGGCCACAGCTTGTCCCATGACACATTGTTGTAAGTTGGAAAAATGCACCCCCCTTCTGGGATGGAATCAGAAAAACCCCTCTGAGCAACAGCAGCCACTCAGGTGTACAACTTGGCAAGCACAGCAAGAGAACTTCAGAGGGCCCTCGCCTTGTGGCCCGGGTCTTTGTGCAGTGCAGAATTTGATTTGCCATTATTGGTGGTTCTGCCCTCAGCATAATTTGGACAAACTGGAACAACTGGAAAACTTTTCTTTGGAGCCATCTGATTGGAAGTGTCAGGAAAAAGGACCACATAAAATCCCAAATTGGAGTCATCCAGTATTTCTACATCCATTAGATTATGGAAGAAACTTGCACCATCTTACTGGTTGAGAGACTTTTGCCATTGTGGTACCCAACTCTTGAGATACTTTGCTTAGTATTCCATGTCATATATCATATTGAAGATGTTGGGCCTTTGCTGAATGCAGCCAAACTTGAATACTGGGATGTTCACCCCTTTTTCAGAAAAGTAGCTTCCTGAACTGCCCCATCCTCCCTGTACTTTATCCTCATTCCTTGTTCTTGACTCCTCTTGCTACTGTCCACAGCGTGCCTTGGCTCCTTAGCTCAAATTAGTGCAGGCTTTTGTGTCATGGGAACTGTCCTGGCTATGGCATTTTCCCTCCAATCTCAGCAGTGCCTTCATGGACGGCATTAAGTAATGACCCTTCCATCTCAGATCAGTCCTCAGGACTCTCTTCTATGTACACGTTGTCCCCAGTCTGGCTTGACCTCTGGCTGTTTTTCCTTCCTTACCCAGTTTGGGCCCAGGCTCACTCATTTCTACCCCTCTTTTGCCAGTGTCCTCTGTCACAACTACCTAACTGAGAGCCTTAACATGGGTCAACCCGGCCATTCCCACATTGGGTTCTAGCAATACTTTACACCAGTGGTTCTCAAGTGTGATCTGGGGACCCCCTGGGGGGGGGTCCCTGAAACCATTTTAGGGGCTTATCAGGATTAAAAATCAATTTTAGAATAACTCTTGTATGTCATTTGCTTTTTTAAATTCTTATTTACTCTTAGTAATGTATAGCAGAGTTTTCCAGATTGAATACAGAAGCAGATATGAGGATCCACCTGTCTTGTGTTTGGCCGTATGTTATAGAGAGTTGCAAAAATTGAAAACAGTGCTTCTCTTCTCACTCAGCTTTTTGCTTTCCGCATATAGTTATTTTTACTAAAAATGTTATGTAGGTTAATATGTAACGGATTTATAATTCTTTTTTGAAATGAATGCGTAAATATTTTTAAGTTTTCAAAAGCTATGTGGCAAAAATGTATAGCTATAATGCACAAAAAGCGACTGAAACCAAAAGGTTTGAACATTACTGTTTTAAAACATGAGATCACTTGTGAACTTTTTGGGAGGGTAATGTGCTAGGGTGCTTCTAAGATATCATGCCCCACGGCTGTTGGATGGTGAGTGTGGTGCTCAGGACACAGATATGTGATGAAGATGTGTTGGAGCTTTGAGAGTCTTTGGTGTGTAAATAATTTCAGCAGCAGATATGGTTGAAATGTCCCAGGGAGTGTACAGAGTGAGAGGAGAATTAGGACCCGCTCCCAAGAAACAGAAACCTGACAAGATAGTCATAAAAAGAAGAGCTTGCAACGAAGGCCAACATAAAATGTCCAATGATAGAGGAAGGAAGTGAGAAGAATCAAGAGTCAGGGAAATCAAGAGGCAAGTGTTTCAATAAGAACGGAGTGGTCAGCAGTATTCAGTTCTGCTGAGGGATTGAGTGAGACAGGGCTTTGGTGACCTTGGTGAGAGGTGTTTCAGTGACCTAGTGGGTAGGAGATTGTCAGAATTCACATGTCGACAGCTGTAGATAAAGTAAAAGATGAAAAATCTAAGATAGCCACTCTCACAAGAAATTTAGTTAAAAGGGAAGAACAGATTATATGATATTGGGGTGGATGAGGGGACACAGGATGACAGGGTTTTGTAACAGGGAATGTTAATATCTAGCTCACAAAGTGGTTCAACAGTCTGCGAGTATTTAGGTCATTATCTCTGTGTGTCTGTCTGTCTTGTATAATTACAAGTACATTGAGTTGAGTGGTCTATTTTACACCTCACTCTGTACTCTCAGCATCCAAAATGCCTCTGACATATCATAAGAACCTATTTGTTTAAATGAATTAATTGCCTCTTTTACTCCTTCTTAATATAAAGCAGGCTTCTAGTTCCTAGTCAACAATGGGAATGAAGAGTTAGCTATCATCCCTTTGAAAGAAACCTCAAAATACTTATGTTAATAAGGCCATGGCAGCTAATTGATACAATGGAGGCAAGAGAGTAACGTGTAAAACATTCTAAAAACATAAAAATACAAATTCTTTTTAACTCTCAGAAAATGTGCATTTTTTGTTCCTCCCTGAAGAGAGGATGTGTATTAACTGTATCTATTTCAAGACAGTGGCAGCACGAGTCACCAACTGTGGGGACTTTAAAAAAGGAATTGATTTTTGACCGATGCAAAGATGTACTCATTTTATCTATGTGTATCTCGTAAGTGGAACTTTGAAATCCTAAATATACATTGTAGTTATTAACAGTGATCTTTTAAAGGTCTATGAAATATTGGTGAAGTGAAATTATTACAGAAAATCTTATGTTCAGAAGAAAAATACAATGAGCTTAATGAAAAAGGATGGTGATTAAAATTTGTATGTCCAATTCATAATTCTTCAATTATTTTTAATGAGATTACTCTAACATCTGTGTACAAAAAAATGCCATACAAACACAAGATATGTAGAAGCCTGTATAGGCTCAAAAATAAAATGCAATTATGCACAACTGAGAAATCAGCAGCCTGCTAATGACCATTTATTTTATTCTTTTGTGGGATGAGTAATTGGTGAAATGAATATTCTGTATAATTTTGCATTAAAGAAACATTTTTCTTCTAAACTAGCAGCTTGTTTTAAATAGTGCAGAGCCAATGACAGGCTTTTGCAATGGATTAGTACGGGTTATCTAGCTGTAATTACTGATGGAAAACACTTAGTACTAGTAAAGTCTTACCTCTTTCCGTATGTGGTTAGAAAATAGCATAGGGACTAACCTTCCACCCTCTTTGTAATAGACATCAATCACATTCTTCCTTCCCCATCACTTTTGGCCTTTCTGTTTTGGGGGAAATGTGCACATTATGATCATTACCTCTCCAGTGTGGAAATCAGAAGTCAATACTCAGCCTCCTTTGCAGACAGGATAAAGACATGTGGCCAGAACGCCGCAGCCAGACACACCTGCTGGGCCTTTTATTCAGAAACGAGCAATGGAAGCCATTGGAGGCAGGAGGTGAGGGCAGGCACAGCAGTAGCTTTCTAGGGGCTGCAAGGCTGAGGTCTGGAGGCCTATCTGCCAGTCACGTTGAATTTCTGGTATAACACGGACAGAGGCAGTGGGCACATTTTCCTCAATAGTTCAGCTTTGTGTCATGTTTTGCAGTATTATTGCTAGAAGCTTTGTTTTGAGTCTGTGCTTCTTTTTTTCAACGTATCCCAGTCAATCCATTAATCTGACATTCTTAAATACATTGCTTTTCTGATTAAACTAGCCAGAACCGATTTCATTGTTTACACGAAGTGTTCTGGCTGATATACTGTTGCAGCTCATAAACTGAGGCGGGGGAAATGAAGCTCTAAATGTTTTTTTGGGCTACTCAAATCTTCATTGGAAGAACTTATGTGACGTCAACATATTGGGCACTTCTACTCCAAAAGCGTAATGAAATTGAACAGCCAAGTGCAAGGAGAAGCGCATGGCCTCCAAAACATTGGGTTTGTTTCTTGACATCACCATTAGTTACTACCGTGTTTCCCTGAAAATAAGACCTAACCGGAAAATAAGCCCTAGTGTGATTTTTCAGGATGGCATCCCCTGAACAAAAGCCCTAACGCATCTTTTGGAACAAAAATTAATATATGACCCGGTCTTATTTTTGGGGAAACACGGTAGGTACTTAACCTCTGGTTCTCAATTGCATCACTTATGATAGATGATAATAATACCAAAGGATTATTAGGATTAAATAGAGTAATATTTATAAAGAATTAATGCAATTCTTCATACTTAAACTGGCTGACGAAGAGCTTTTATTCAACAATTGCTAATGCCTCATAATATTGTCAAATTTTCAGTTACAGAGATTCTAATCCACTCAAGCTGCTTTAAGCAAAAGGAGATTTATTTTAGAGGATTAAAACACTTCTAGAGTGTTTGAGAGGGCTAAAGCAATGGAATCTAGGGCGAGTGTCTAGAAAAGCCCCCAAAGCCACCCAGAACACGCCAACCAGGAAGCTAACTGGCGCAGTCCTGACCAGTGGAGCGTGGGATCAGGAAGCTTTCTGGTAACCAGGAAGCTTTTAGAGATGCCGGCTCTCCCAGCTGCAGTATGCTCGAGAAGCTACCTGCTGAATCAGGAAATCATGGTTCAATTTCCATCAAACTAAAAAGAGGCTATAGTTTGGCCCAGTTTTGAACTTTCCATAAACAGAACCATAAATTCCACTCTTTTGTGTCCACCTTCACCATCATCTCCGTGAGATCTATGAACACTATTCTGTGCAGGGGTACTGTGATCATTCTTGCTGTGTAGCAGACTAAGGTAGGCAGAATAACATCCCCCACCAAAGATGTCAAGGTCCCAATCCGTAGCACCTGTGATCATGCTACAATACGTGGCAAGGGAGAATTGATTGGCATATGGAATTAAGGTTGCTGATCAGCTGACCTTAATCTAGGGAAATTAGCTGGGACTCTCCAGATGGGCTCAAGGTAATCAGGAGGGTCCTTGAAAGCGGAAGAGGCAGGACCCTAGGTTTGGGAGAATGATATGAGAGGGATTGGTCTGGCTTTGATAGCTTTGAAGATGCAGGAAGTGGTTCAGGAGTCAAGCGATAAAGTATGAAATGCAATAATGAAAAGGGAGGGGGGTCCTCTAGAAGCTGGAAAAGACAAGTGAACAGATCCTCCCTTCAACCCTCCAGAAAGAAATATTACTCTGCCAACACCTCGATTTTCGCCTAGTGCGTCCTGCGTTGGACTTCCTGCCTAGACAACTGTAAGATAATAAGTTTTTGTTGTTTGAAACCACTAAACTTGTGGTAGTTTGTAATAGTTTGTAGTAATTTGTAGTTTTATAGAAAACTTATATGCAGGGATTCTCAAGCTTGGCACTATTGACATTTTGGACCAGATAATTCTTTGTGGTGTGGGCCTGTCCTGTGGAAGGTTTAGCAACAGCATTGCACTAAATGCCATTAGGAAGCACACCAGTTGTGACACCAAAAATGGCTTTGCCAAATGTTCCTGGGGGCCAAAATCACTCCCGATAGTGCATAGTATTTTATAAATATGCCACAATTTATTTAGCCATTCTATTATTTGAAGCTATTTGGGTTATTTCTAAAAGTATTATTACTAATCATGCTTCCTTGAGTATCTGTGTAGGTGTTTTGGTTGCTATACATGCAGCTTGTTGTTAGTTGTATACTGAAAAGAAGAACCACTTGGTCACCGAGTGTGCCTTTTGTACCAACTTACAGTTCTATAAGGCAATGTGTGAAAGTTCCTGTCGCACCCCATTTTTGCTAATATCTGGAATTGCCTGCCCTTTTTGTGTTAGTCACTCTAGTGAGTATATACAGCATCTTCTTGTGATTTAAATGTCCATTTCCACGCTATCTAATAAAGTTACACATCTTGTACACGTGTATTCTCACTATGACAATGTCGTTCATGAAGTGTCTGATCAAGTCTTCAGCCCAATGTCTTTTTGCATTGTCTTTTTTCTTTTTTAATTTGCACATCTGTTTTTTTATATGCAGATACGTGTTCTTTGTTGGATATGTACTTATGTTGGCTGGATGATGGATCCTAATTATCTCAGTGCAGAGAAGTTGTCATTTAGCAGGGTTGTGATTCAGTCTGGAATCCTGGGGACACTCATCAGTGCTTCCTAGGTGGGCATTTACCCTAATTTTTGTATCCTCAGTGCTGAGAGATTTGATTCTCCTTTGCAGTGACTTTCCAGTGTGATTTCTTAGAGTCTATTTCTGTGCAAACACCTGGAGGAGAAGCACCCTCAGGTGTCGGGCTCTCATCTTCGTGCTCCTTTCTCTTCAGGATCTTGGTCATCCAAATCTAGTTTTTGTCTCTCTGGACCTGTACGGTTGCCAAAAGCTCTGCTGGTGTCTCTATTCTTTTTTTTTATTTTTTAACACATTTTTTTTTATTAGTTTCAGGTGTATAAAACAATGTAATAGACATTTCACCCTCACACAGTGATAATCCCTCCTCCAATCTATCACCCCTCTGACATCATATATAGCTGTTACAGTTCCATTGACACTATTCCCTGAATAAATGAGCAAACTAAACGGAAATAGTCTCAGAGATATAGAGGAAAACTGATGGTTTCTACTTGGGTGTCTCTATTCGTATCTGTTGTTCTCCTCCTAGTTTTCCTGTCTCCCAAGAATTGTCAAGTACCAGGCTGGGAAAAGCCAAATTCCGCTCACTTACCCATGCCTCCCTTCACTTTATGATCTTGTATCTTGTATTCTGGTTGCCTCAGGAACTCTCCAAAAACCTTCAAACAGATGATTTTGTATTTTGGAGCAATTTGTAATTAGCTTTCTCAGTATTCCCACCAGCAGAAATGGTCTCCTACATCCCCTCAGTGCCACCAAGGAGTTTTAAGGCCTGAGATCGCACATTCAAAACACTAAACTGGACCTTGTGAATCCAAAAAGAATTCTACAAGAATTTACATATTTAAAAAAAATCAGTAATAAGAACAATCTTCTATTGAGTCCCTTCTCTGCAAGGGAGAATGGCTGGTTTACAAGAGAGTTTTGTGTTGTTTTCGTTTGTTTGTTTGTTTGTTTGTCTGTCTTTGGCAGAGTTATACCTACATTCTCAGAATTGTCAGAAATGAAGTCTTCCCCTTAGAATGCATTTCTACATTCAGTAGCTGGCTCTGATGATACACAGGGATCTCTCTCAAATCTAAATCAGTCAGGAGCTGTGCTCCTGGTGTAGCAACCTCTGAGAGCTGCGCCCAGTTCACTGTCAATCTCACATTTTATCACTGAATCTGCAAATGAACCAATATACAGATAGATGTCCATTAGATACCAATCTCTGCTTATTGTAATTCTAGTTCATTTTTTTATGAGATATAATTTATGCAACCTAAAATACACCATTTTAAAGTGTACAATTCAATGTTTTTTAGTATTTTTACAACATTGTGCAATCATCACCATACCTAATTCCAGAACCTTCCCATTGCAACCCCCCAGAATGCCTTGTACCTATTAGCAGTCACTCCCAATTCCTCCATTGACTCACAACCACTAATTTACTTTATGTATTTCATATGAATGAAATCATATAACATGTGACCTTGTGTGACTGGCTTCTTTCACTTCGCATAATGTTTCCAAGGTTCATCCATGTTGAAATGTGAATCAATACTTTATTCTTTTTTTAATTGTTGAATAATATTTAATTGTATGAACATATCATATTTTGTTTATCCAGTAATCCATTAAAGGACATTTGGGTTATTTCTAATTTTGAGGGCTATTGTGAATAATGCTGCTCAGAACAAGTTTTTGTGTGACCATATGTTTAGTGTACAAGTGTTTGCGTGAAAATATGTTTTCGATTGTTTTGGATATATACCTAACAGTGGAATTGCTGAGTCATATAACTCTATATTTAACTTTTCGAGGCACTGCCAAAATATTTTCCACAGAGGCAGCACCATTTTTCATTCCCATCAGCAGTGTATGAAGGTTCCAATTTCTCCACATCCTTGCCAACATTTATTATTTTCCCCAAAATATAAAAAACTCTTATAACTCAACAATAAAAAGGCAAATTACCCAATGAGAAATGGGCCAATGATTTAAATAAACAGTTCTCCTAATAAGATATATGAATGACTAATGAGTACCTGAAAAGATGTTTAACATCATTATTCATTAAGGAAAGGCAAATCAAAACCACAAGACATCCTATCTAGTTCTTTTATAGAACCTAGTACTTAAATAGAATAATGCCCTGTAAAAAACTTTTTCTTAATTTTTCTTGAGAGGATCCATAGTTAGCTCCAGGGCACCTAACTTCACCAACTATTAAAACCCTGGTGATCTTTGTCCTTCTGTAAACCTTCAATTGGGTGTTATTTTTAGTCATAGGTATGGACACTCAGCTTGCCTATTTCATTATCAATCTGTTCCGTTCTCCTTTTATTCAAGTTTCTACTCCATGCACATTATCAGAGATAGAGTCTGTTTCCTGAAGCAGTGATAATTTTTTGCCCCCCAGAAGGGATTAACTTCCCATTTCCAAGAGAAGACTTCACCTCTCAAATAGTATTTGACTATTGCCATTACCTCTTTATTATCATTTTCTGGTCTCCTACCATTTTATGGTTTAGTCTTTGATCTAAGAAGCCTTCATTCTTCACTAGAAGCCTGTTAGATGCTTTGCATTTGCATACTTCTTTTTAAAGACTATTCAAGAGCCTCAACTTTAAGACATAGTTAAATGTAACTTAAGACAGCTTAACTTAAGACATTGAATAGAAATGTAAAGGTGATATTTCAGAGTGTATTGGACAAGATATTAACATTTTTGTAGCTAAAATTTATGAAAATTATAAGATCATCTTCTCTGCAATTATGTATGTTTTTGAGAAGTGCTTTTAATGTATGCACAACATTTAGACACAGACATACATGTTTCTCACGAAATACTGGGAGGAAAATGTGTAGGAGGCAGTGACCTACTTAGTGTTTTCTGTATGTTCTATCTTTGAGAGTACAACATTTCCTAGGTAATGTTTTGGTTTAAAAGATAATGGGAAGTACTTATAAGAATCATTCCATGTGCATGGTAAATCCTTTTCTTCATGACAAACAATAATAAGATCGTTTAAAAATACAAGCCTTGCTCATTTTTGCATTCCAGTAAGAAAAATACTATATCATATAATTGCTTTAAAAGACGTCATTAAAAGTGAGAAATATATCTTTGCATGACATTTGCAGTTTTACAAAACTGCTTTATTTCCCAATTTAGAAGAATATGTTAAAGGATATGCATAGATGTTTGAGAATAAATTATGACAGACTATTGGCAATACTGATTTTAGAAGCGTATGTCTCTCAGTGAAATTCTGATGAATGTCTTCAAGGTATATTTATGCATATTAACAAGGTTTGAATTCCTCCTGGACTATATAGTACCTGCCTCTCAAATACTAAGCTTTGAAGCAGATCTAAAAAGTGTCATTAAAAGTGATGTTTTGTCTTTTATCTCTGGGCATACACTTGCTTTTATGCCTCATCCTAGGTGACTATGTATATGCTAAAGAAAATAATACAAACTATAGCTCCATACTTGCAAACATTAATAATTCTAGTAATGTTGAAATGCATTTTCTCTGCCTCACTTTCACCTTATTTTTATCAATAGTCATCTGTATTACATAATCTTTTTTTCTCTCAAGGGCAGGAATCCTGTCATTTTCCCCTGGGAATCATTTCAGAAATTAGAACCTAAGCCTTCTTGGATACCAAGGTGTCACCTGTGAGGTAGCCTTTTGTTTGTAATCCACCCCTCAGCTACCAAACAGACAATCAATACTAGTGAGAAATATTTAAAACCAGTATTCATGATTTGAACATTCAAAGGACTTTTAAATTGATTTGTTTCATTAGTAAGAAGCTATTAGGTTGGTGAAAAAGTAATTGCGGTTTAAAGAGTTAAAAATAATTGCAAATATCGCAATTACTTTTGCACCAATCTAATATAATTTACCCACATATTCTATCTCAACGTGTGGTCCTCTATTAGGTATGTTGCCTTTTGATGACTTACATTTAAAAAGGCACCCAAAGTAATTTTTATATTTTTCATTTCCCCTCACTGCTAACAAACAGATTTGAAAAATGAAATATGTTTCCTCTATACCTGATTTTTATCGCTTTGCCTGCGGCAAATGCAGGTTCTTATCTCTCGACCCTTAATGCACAGGTCAGCATATACCTGTTTCATTTGCTCTTATTCAGCAGAGAGCTAAAAACTGATGGTAAAATGTGCAGTAGGATCCCAGGACTCTCCATAAAGCGCCAGTTTCTCCTCAGCATAATCCACAGTGTTAACACTAGTTCTCTATGTTAATTAACATCAAGCCTGACCATTCCCTGGATCTCTAGTACTTACAGCACAACTCATACCCTTCGAGCTTTCTACAGGGCCTCTGTAATGCTAGGAAAGCAGAAACTAACGAAACCCACCCAATGTCCATGGACTACTACGGGAGCTATAGGGTCCTCAAAACCCATCCCCAAATCTCCTCCACATTTTTTTTTTTCAATTTCCTTAATTGGATTTTCCGAACTTCCTAGTAAATAGGAACTAACCACTAACTCTATAACACTTATCAATGGAGACATCTGCTGGGTCCAAATATCATGGCTTTTCAAGACCAGTTCTTTCCCATGCCTTTTCAATTCAAATTTTAAAAGCAGGTGTTTTTCAAGGGAATTTTAAAGAAATTTACATTAAAAAATTGAAATCGACATCAGAAAAAGTCAAAAGCATCAAAGTGAACAGATGAAAGGGCACAGATTTTATGTCCTAATTCAATTACAATTGATAATATTTATTGGACTCTCATTATGTATAAGGCAATATCTTAAGTGCGCCACATGAATAACTTCATTCAGTCCTTACAACACTGTAACGAGGTAGGTAATATTATCCCCATTCTACAGATTAGAAAACTGATGATGAGTAACACACTTAGGGTTATATGCTAATAAGAAGGGGTGCTGTAATTAAGATTAAAATCTCTCTAAACTGACACAGCTTCAAGACAGAAGACACTGGGCTCCTTAGTTTAGCCCTATCTAGAGAAACTAAACTTAAACTCTCAAGTATGAACTTTAGTTTACACATCATTACTAAATTTTGGATTATATTTACCCTCTTCATTACAAAATCTTTGTGGTAGCAACTGAATGAAATAATATAAAATGTAAACAAACCTAATATTCTTCAAGTATTCGTCAACTGATAACTATTTCATTCTCATAAGAAACCTTTTGGCAGATACAAAATGTAGGCATGTTTGGTTAGACAAAAAACAAAGGCAAGTGAATGGACAGTACATGAAAGACAGAAAGACATTTCTGCCCACTAGGTATGGACAATGTTGGTGGGGAAAATCAATGTCTATAAAAACACAATCAATACAACTCTTATATCTGTACTCTTGGATAAATTGCAGCTGTAAAAGTTGAGTGTTATCTGAAATAGTAACACAAACAGTAGCCATTCTTGAATGAGCATCTTAGGACAAGAACACAAGTGATCCAAATCAACCTGAGTGATGAAAGAAAAGGAACCCCTCCAAGAATTGAACAAAGTGGGTTTTTGAGGCATTGGCTGGGTGTTTTAACTGAATTCTGCAAAGAAGAACAAAAAGTTTATGCTAGAAACTGGCTGTACATAATTAGTATGATTTAGGCATTTGTGCTAAGTTAATTGTGTAAAAAATGTGGTATAGGTATCTTCCATAAAGTCATGAGATAAAGGAATCCTCCAGGTATTCTGGTACAGATAGATACCATAATTGCAATAAAAATAAGTGAGAGAAAGCTTCCTGGGCTAGTCCTTGACCTCTTGGGGCTGGATGGCTTGGGATGACACCACTGAGGCGGTTCATACCAGAAGTATTTCCTTAGTGATGGGTGGAAAGGGGCAGGAAAGACTGTCTCCATAAGTGGCCTTTCTATGCCCTGCAGGGTGATGCCTCCGTGATACTGGCTCATGGAATGGGTTAGGGAGAGAATCCGACCCACCCACATTAGCTGCCTCTGAACTGGAACTGTTTGTTGAATTTCTTTTCCATCTTTCTGCAGAAAGCACTCTGGGAGCAGCTTGTTCTGAAATCCATCCTGAATGTCAGGTTAACACAGAAGAAACAGGCAAGCAGGTTGTGTTTAATGCCCTTTGACACACAGAAGACAAAACACTAGAGAAGGGCAAAGACAGGTTGGTCTGCTGAACTGAAAGTGAGGATCAGGAAATCTGAGTCCCAATGGCAGGTGGATCACTGAGTATATGACATTGGTGCCACGCTGCTTTGAGGCCCTTCCAATTCTCGAGGCATCCTGTCCCAGGCCTGTCACCCCAAGGAATATCACCTTCACCAAGGAGAGCAACGCAGAGAATTGCAATGGATTGTTCAAACTCAAAGAGGCCAGCAGAAAGCCTCACTGGAAAAAGAGTGTAAGAAAGCTGTCTACAGAGGGTGCCAAAAAAATGTATACACATTTTAAGAAAGGAAAAAACAATTAAAATTATAATAATATATACCAAAAACAAAAGATAAATAAAAGTCATATTTGATTTCTGCAATTACAAGAGGTGCTCAAAATGGTTACCATCAGCATCCAGATACTTCTGATTATGGCAAACTACTGCTTGAGCAATATTGTCCAAAGTGACCACTTGTATATATGTTTTTGGCACCTTCGGTATAGCTGTTAATAAAGTTTACCCAAGGAAGAAAAGAAATGGTGAGACAGTCCAAGTTTGGTCAAAATCATAGAGCAATAAAAAATTACCAAAGATACCAAAATCTACATCAGCTCAAGTGCCAAGTAGCAAACACCAGAACCCAGTAGATGAAATTCAGAGGGCCAATAGTTTATAATGACAACAGTTCAGTACTCTCGGAAGCTTTTCTCTAAGAAAGAGCACCAGTTCCCAAAATATCTCATAGGTCCAGTATTGAGCTAAATTTGGGGCCAAAGAGAGATGAATTATTAACGTTAAAATGTCAGAAAATAAATATGAAGTGAGTGTTACGAAAATCGATAGACTGAATTTTTCTTTCATCTTTATTTTTCACACCAATATCAGAAGCTTTTTATTTTTTTTGCCATGTGTGCTACCAAACACAAAAAGTAAGTTAATAAATAAATATAAAAATAGGAAATAACCGAACCAGGTAATTTGTCTATAACAGGATATGAATGTTTTGGTATTATAAATACTTCTTTTATAACTTGGAGATACTCATGCTATAATCATGGCATGTTTTTTATTCCCTCCATTTTGTTATTTGCTACTATTTCAGAGTGTTCAAAAAGAAATATAGCCCATTTTAGAGAGCAGATCATTACTAAAATTGTGCCTTAGTGCCAGAAATGTCATTTAGCAAAATAAATTGAAAAGAATACAAGATTTTTTGTTGCAAAAACTTGTAAAATAGTATAACAATCAGGAACTTTCTGAAATGCTTTCCAAGGCTAAAAATGGAATCTCAGGACAGATTACAAACTTTCTAACCATTTAACATTGGAAACCATTCCAATAAGTTGGTTCTAAACATGATTCTCTCTTCAAGTTTTCCTGTATTCATCTCACTGCCATCCTTTCAACTACCATAAAATGAAGTCATTAAAAGGGCGACCATGAGAGCCTGATATGGAAATGACATTCTCTACCTGCTTGGGTCTGTGTACACCACAGTCATTCATTGGCCCAGATAGGACTGTTAAGGTAGCAAGAGATAACTGTCTACTAAACTGAGCCATTTTGAGTTTGGGCTAACTTGTTACTGAAACCTAACCCTTCTTTAATTAATCATAAGTGAGAGTGTTCATTTGTTTACCTTTTCATTGGAAACTGTATAATCATTTACAGGGTAGATCGTCTACCCTAGAGAGATGACTAGTCAAGATCAATTCAGCCTTGTTCCAAAGGAAAGAGTATTAAAGAAACCAAAGGAGCTGAGCTGTCATTTAGATCAACTACTGAGAGAATTGCAGTGAATTCATAGACTAAAGAATGGGGTATTTGTTTTGACATTGAGGGTGTAGCTTTGGGACATTTTGCCAAGAAAGATTTACTGGAGATTCTTGTAATTCAAATAATAGAGCAGTATTTGTGATACTGTCATCTATCCATCTATCTATCCATCTATCTATCCATCTATCTATCTATCTATCTATCTATCTATCTATCTATCATCTATCATCTTTCTATCCATCAATCATCTGTCTATCATCTATCTATTCATCCATCTACATATCTACTTTCTGCCTTTTTATTGATTAATTGATGATACACATAAAATGTTAGGCTCTTTCCTTCCGTCTTCTAGGTGAGATTTTTGCATGATCCCAATGACAGATGCCCAGACATCAAGTTCTCAAGTGAAAACCAACCCCTTTACCTATAAATTGTGACACTGATAGGTACTGGGTTGTGGCTATTTATCAGGAAAGTAAGTATTTGTAAATGTTATCAATATTAAAATTTGCAAAATTTAAAGAAGTGTCAAAATCACAAAAATATGCATAAGAATTGAAATCAGCTAGAGCAAAAAATAATAGACCTTAGAGATTGAATTTATATGCAGTTCCTTATTGCAGAGTTGTATTTGACTCTACATGGAGTTAAATGCAACAGAGAATATTATTAGAACAATGGAAGTGAAAACACTGAAATAATATCAGATGTGAATAATTAACAAGCATTAAGTTGCAGGAGCAGAACATAGAAACAATATAAAGCTTTTTTTAAAGTAGGTATTATAATGCAAAATATAGAGGAGAAGAGTTAAATTCATTTAAAAATAATATAAGATTATGAGTAACTATTAAGTTGTCCTTTATATATATGTTTTGTTAGGCATATTGTGAACAAAGTTACCTGGAGACCAACATTAAACGAATACTTCCGTAATGAAGCAATAGATAAGTTATTCGTGAATGATACCAGCCAAAAAAAAATTAGATTTTTATTTTACAGTTTTATTTTGACAACATAACATGTACTTTTAAAACTGAAATAAATAGTGAAAACAGGAAAAGGCATCAGAACAGTTTAGAATAGTAGTTTGGGGAAAATAGAGAAAAAGGGAACATAATTTATTTCTATTTGTTAATAAAATTCTCTGACATATAAATCCTTTAAAAATCCACCTTTAGGAAAGAATGGTTTTAAATGGATATTGGTTTTCTTACGGATAAACCAAACAAACAAACAAACAAACATGGAGCCACAAAAATCCTTAGTCATCAATATATATTCTTTCACCAGATATTTGTTTAAAAGAATCTTTGGATTTTGAAAAGTAAATGCAGGTTACAAAATTAATTGAGACTTTGCCTTAAAGGGAAATAGGGAATCGAACGTTCCAAAGTCAGGAATTATTATAACTTCAATATTAACTAACATTCAGTAAGGGATTTGTGCTGAGCACTGCGCTAAGGAAGTTACATGCTTTAGCAAGTACTGTAAGTCACCCAATTTTTACAGGTGACGAATCTGAACATATGCTTTTTAACGCAGTACCCCAAGGCTGCTCAGAAATGGAGACTGATTTCAAACTGAGCAGTCCAGTGCAAGGCCCACTTGCATTCCCTCGGTGCTGAATTTTGTGATACAGCCCTGGGACGACAGACCCAAGGCAGGGGTTAGAGCTTTTCTGCACGGAAGTGCTTATACCCACGTAGGAAAATGTGGGGTTCCAATTCTATTCTGGTTTAGTTTTTGAGTGTGAAATTCATGAAGCATGACATTGAGCGTACTCGCTGCAATGCTAATACAGCAGTGTCCACATACAGTGGACACACAAGCAAACATGTAAGTCAGCTGTGGTTTGCTTCCAAGGAAAGTGGAGCCACCGTAAAAATACGGGAGAAAGCCTGGTACCTGAGCCTCCGTGGACAGGCCTGCTTTCACACGGCACCCAGCTGGAATCCAGTCTCCCAGCTTGTCATCCCTAATAATAAAAATAAGGGCAACAATGACAAACATAAACCTCGGGTAGAATGTTATTGAAATGTGTTTAGGGAGACAGAGGAGGGCGCTAGCATCTCATATGACCACTTAACCGTCTTTACTATTTCTTTAATTTTTCTCTCTAGGATCAGTGCCAATATTCTTACCAGCTTTCAATGACATTCTTCTTTGCCTTTTCTTTTAGCTCTTTTTCCAGCCCCTATCACCTGTCTTTCCTCTTCTCTGATCTCGGCATCATCCCATCATCCCTCAGTGTTTCTCTTTCCCATTCTTATATACGATATCCTGCCCCCCCGCCCACTGTCTGTGTGTCTCTCTCCATCCCTCCTTTCCTCCCTCCCTCCCTCCCTTTAGGATCTACAGTATTGCATGTTTTTCTATCAACTTGCTCAACAAAAAGAATCTCAGGATCCACTCATCTAAGAAGGTCAGGGTCCGGGGATGGGAATGTCACTACTAATAGTTTAGCAGATTTTCTGCAGTCACACTTGCAACGGCATTAAGATACGCAGAGGATATTTACACCCATATCCCAGGTCTCTCACTTGCCCTTGGGTCTTCACTAGTGAGTTCAGTGTGGAGAACTTTGGTCTCCACTTTTCCCCCACGTATTTGGAAACGTTACAATACAAAGGCACACCATTCAGACCTAGGGAAACAGAGGACGCTTCCGGGTTCAGATGCCAACATTCTCTGCTTGTGGGGAACTCAGTTCTTACGGATCCAGACTGAGAAGCGGCAGGAGACCTTACCAACAGAGATTGGAAAGCGGAGGCTAGAGTGACAGTCCGTAAGAGGCACCCGAAATAAGGACTGTCCTCCAGGAGGGTGTCGCTGTCACTTTCATTGTTGTAGTTTAATTTCATAAGACATCTCCGAAGAGGTCTACCATTGTATAACACGCACACACTTGCACATACGCATTATAAATGAGGGCATTTGCATCATTAAGTGTGTCCCGGTCACCACTGTCAACAGTAATTAAGGCGAGCCTATGAGCGTAGGTTGAGATCACCCCTCAGTAGGCAGAATGCTTCTGAGGGCAGAGGACGATGGTACCTCTGTGGGCTCTTAAACCTCCACATCAGGAGTCAGTTGAGGTCTCTAACCCTACGTGCGGCTAAGGAGAACCCCACCATCACTGCCAGTGCTCATAGTCTCTCCTCCATCTGCCATAGGACCCTGGGGCTTAGTCTCATCCCCTCCTCATTTTTGTGGGTGTAAACCACCACATGGTCAGTCGTTGCTCCTCACCCCCACTGTCATCTCCAGGTGGCTCTGTATATTGCCTTTATGGCCCCATCTTTTATGCCTCCACAGTTTGGGAGAGCCCTTTCCTGTGTTTTTTATAACTCAAAGTTTTAATAATATGAAATTCCCTGTATCCTTCTCCATGTCTCTGAGCATTTCCTTCATGTTTTGCTCTAAAAATATCTGGAGCTTAGTTGAGGATGCTACTTTCTCAGCTGCCCTCCATGTAATGGTTGTTTTCCTTCCCGTTCCTCTCATTGCAGTGGCCTGTAGAAGGGGATCTGTGTCCTTCTCGGTCCTCATCGCTGGTTTCAGCTCATTCTTCCTCTATCCCTAGAAACGTCTGCTTTTGCATCTCATATTATCAGTGTATAGTACTCCCTGCCCCTTTTTATTGCCACCAGCTGTCACTGCCGGGGCATTGCACCTTATTCCCTGATGATTTTATTTGCTTGCCGGTGTAAATCTCTTCCACTTCGTCCATATCCATGTAAATGACCTACCCAGCTCTGGCCTCTTAATCCTTGATACATTCCCCTCTATCTTACCTCAACCACGCATGTCCTTTGCCATATCATTGACCTCATCACTATAAAGAACTGCCATCCCCCCATAATCTCAATTTCAAAGCTGCTACACTCTGACCTCAGATCTCTCCAGCTCACTCCTAATAACCCCACTGCATCTGCCCTGCGATATCACCAGGACTTTCAAATCATTGATTCTATCACTGGCTCCTCTTTCCTTTCCTAGCTTAAATTCCACTGTCAATATTCTCGACTCCCTCCTCTGTCTTCCTTCAGTTCTCTCATTTAGTTATACCACTAGTCATGATCATTTCACCTCAGCAGCCAAACAGGACTGAAAAAAAAAATATTCCTTATCTTCCTTTACTAAGCCACTCTACCAAATGATTAATTCCTACTCTCTCCTCAATTAGAAGACCATTTCAGACGCTCCCACCGTGTCTACCCACTGGCCTGCGCCTTTGCCCAGATGATCTCCTTACTCTTCTGTTACTGCACGTGGAAAATCCTTTTGTTCTTCTCTTTGGCAACATCGTGTCTGTATAACTATGCTATTATTTTGTCCAATTTAATAACAAATCCAATTAGTACTATGCTTCTCTCTTTGCCTTTACAGCAACACATCTTTGAAGTGTTGTCTTGCACACTGTTTCCTCTTACTTACTTGAACCTACTCAAATGGATTTTGGGCTCCACCATTCCATTAGAAATATTCTTAGAAAAGTCTCCAAGAAACTCCACATTGCTAAATGCAAGCTGAGTCCTCATCTTATTTGACCTGTCAAAAGGTGTTGGATTGGAGTTTAAAGGATTGATATGAACTCATACTTTAAAAAAAAAATATAAACAAAGATAGATACAGAAACAGCTGCATACAATACGTGTGCCTGTGTGTATATGTGCGTGTGTTTGTGTACACATACACAGGCACATAGTTCCTAGCTCAGTCTGCTGCCAGAGCCCAGAAGCAATGACACCTTTGTAATCATTGGTATGCTAAGGATCCAGATTTGGGTTTCTAAATGCCATCCTCCATAAGAGAAACCAAGGCTCCTTGGAGATGTGGCTGAGTCCAGGGCTAGGGCAGTGTAACTGGAAGGGAGGCCTGGAGAAAGGAAAAGCTTAAAGAATGACGGTGTTGTGTCAAAGGACAAAAGAGCCAACTTGAAGAGACTCTTTGTAACCAAATTAGTGACAGAGCATCAAAGTAAATAAGAATTCCAGCTTACAAAACATTGACTAAAATAGGAACTTGTATCTTCCTATTTTACACGTAAACGTATGTATGGTGTATATGTGAAAATTTTACTGATACAAATATATGAATAAATAAATGAAGGGGAAGGCAAACCTTTACCTTACTATTGACTATCAACTTGCATACTACATAGGAAGACGGATGAAAACAGCCTCTATTTGGCAACCAACTATCATAGTGGTTGTTAATTCCAGAAGGAATTGTCAATGGATGCTAAAGGCTCATGGGTAGATTTTGATGAAGGATAGACTATTTACATAATAAGGGGCTCTCTCTCCATGACTTTAAATACAATCAATCACGTAAAAATGGAAAAATGATTCTATATCTTGGTGAAAATGGTGAAATCTGACAAACGAAAACTGAGCTGACAGGTGAACAAGGGTAAAATCCCTGCTAGTGTCAGTGGCTTGGCCTTGCGTGTCCCCGGAGATGAGGTACCATGAAGGGCACAGCATTATTTCTGTGGCATTCCTGCCTCCAATGCATGGCCTGAGACTGCACATGAAGAAGAACCCGGTTGATGGTATCCTACGGAAGGAAAGGTCTGTACCCTTTAAAACTGTCAAGGAATGAAAGGGGGGAAAGGCCGAGGAACTGTTCCAGGTTGGAGGAGACTCACAGGACATGACAACGACATGGCCACCTGTGTTCCTGGATGGGATCCCATTGGAGCAGTTGACAAAATTTGAAGTCTATGAATCAGACAATTAGACAAGAGTGTTTTATCAGTATTTATTTCTTAATTAAAGGTGATTCTGTAGGCGAGCACTCTTGGGTTTGAGACATACAGCCTGGATTATAGGATTACTTAGGGGTGACAGGGCAAAGGTCAATAAGTGTGTGTGTGTGTGTGTGTGTGTGTGCGCACAGAGAAAGAGAGAGGAAAGGTGATGGAGCAAATGTGGCAAATGTTAAATGGAAGGATTGCAGTTTTTATACAATATCAGTGAAGTTTTGCAGCATCACTGCAACACCGTCCTTACTTGGTCACTATGACTTTTGAGGCGCTGTACGATCTAGATCCTAATTACTTCTCTGTCCTCATGTGCTGGATATTCTTTGCTCTTTTAATCCCCCTTGTCCCCCTGATCTGTGCCCTAGGAGGCTGGCCTGTGACCATGCCAAGGGAATAAACAGGTCCTCTATCCCCTGGCTTCCAGGTGGGTTTGGACAGTGGGGGGCACTGGCGAGAGGTAGAGGAGTAGGAGAAAAAAGGGTGGGTTACTAATTCCCTGGCCCTGTCCTTGCCAGGTCCACATTGTACCCTGGCCCTTGGGCGCCATCGGGACCCTCTCCTCCACCCTGTCCTACATCTACAGTGACAGCCCTTCTGTGTTTGGTCACCTCTCCTTGCTTGTCTGTTTTTTTTTTTTTTTTAAGCTAAATGCAAATAAAATACTAGTAATTTGATGCTTTGTGTACTAATTTGTATACATACAAGTTTATTGTAGGGACTCATGCTTAGTTGTTCTAGATCTTCCTGGGGCTTTCACCATCTTTTGTTTGCTTCTCTTAACTCTGCTGACCTTTGTAAATACCCACTTCACCAACTTCTCAATTACTCTGTGGGAGTGGCCACTCCTCCTTCCAGAATCTGAATGGATACACTTTACCCCCTGTTAACTCTGCCTTTTGTGCATTCTGTCCCATCCACACCACTGGTCTCTCTGTTGATACTACCCGGCACACCTCTGCTCTGAGATGTGTTTTTTTTCTCCCTGAAATGTTCTTTCCCCAGATGCCCACATGGTTTATGTGCTCATCTTCTTCCTATCTTTAATCAAAAGTGACCTTCCCAGTGAAACCCCAAAATTCAACCCTGGACATTTCCTCCTGGCTTTCTCCATAGCACTTCTCACTCTCTAACATAGTAGGTATTTTACTTATTTGCTTGTTTTCCATTCGTTTCCCCTTTAGAATATAAGGCACAGAAAGATAAGAACTTCTGTCTTTTTTTTTTTTTTACATTACTGTATCCTCAGAGCTACGAACAGGGCCTGGCACCCAGTCAGAGCTCATTAAATATTTGTTGTTGAATAAATGGGACGCAAGTGCCCAACACATTGGTGATCAATGGCTTTTTCAGGTAATGACTGATGGACTTTATTGACTGAAGAAACGGCTACATTTTAATGCATGGAATCAGAGAATTGAAGAGCTGAGGGGAACTTGAGAGTTGAGAGATCATTTGCTTCATTCAACCTTCCAGTTTCACAGATAAGGAGACTGAGGCCTGGGTTCCAGTGACTTATAAGTGAGACCCAGCGACTCTCACACCCAAGTGAGAAGTAAGGTCAATATGATGTTCCAGCTCTCTGACCTCGGAGTCCAGGGCCCTGCCGCTGTTGTACATTCATTGTAGAAAAACATATAATGAAATACATTTCACATTATTCTTTTATTTTATATACAGATATTGATTGGAATATTCGAATAAACCACCCTAAATCTTAGGCTAGTGTCACAGTGATTTTCAGGGCTTAAGCAAAGGGAGCGTCTGGCGTGAGGCTGGTTTATTGTCAAAGCCCCTGAAACTTGTCTCTCAGCTGCTCAATATTGTTTCTCACTGTATGAGTCATGGGTGATCTTTTTAATTCCACTAAGCTGCTGAAGCTAATAAAAATAAAGGTCTTTTTGCCTCTTTAGCACTCCTGTTGATGCAGAAGTGTTTTTTTTCAAGCACTTCTTCAAATGCACAAAATCCTCTTGTTTCCTAATTATCCAGAGGATGGAAAACCAAAAGAAAAGAGCATTTGTGCCCAGCCCCTACTGGAACAGGGGGAAATAGTTTCCAAACTATTTCTATTTTTAAAATAGATTTAATAAGTAGAACATATCTCTAACTTCAGTCTTCCTACATTATTTGCCATTTAAAAAGTGACCCAGAAACAATCTTCATTTTTGGAATAGGCAAAAGAGAAATTCTGAGTTTTCTTGGTGGTGTTGGTGGTCAGGATGGTCTGTTTGTTGGTTTTTAATCATTGTTTACCTTACAGAAGAATGGACTATCTTTTAAAAAAATCAAATGTAAGTAATGGTGTTGGCCTGACAGAGACTTAATGATAACTCAGAATATGGTCTTATTGTCCCATTTAGAGGAAACTGAGGTAGAAATAGCTTTTCTAAAGTCATATACCTAGAAAGTGGCAGAATTCAGGTTTCAATTCAGGTCAGTCTGATTCCATTATCTAAGCACTTTTGACTATGTTATGGCCATAAATGACAATTGTCATTCTCCTGAAGAGGAATATCAATAGTTCCAAAACTACCACCCTTAGAGGACTTTTGTATATTTTGAAACATTTCAATTGGATTCCAGGAACAGATTCTCAAGACTGCAATTCACTGGGGTCATGTAATCCAACCTCCTCTGGCAGCTTCAGATATGATCTGTGAGCAACAAAGCATCCGTCTCTTACTGAACAACTCAAGTGGTTGGGACTTTTGTCATGACATCCAAAGTAGGTTTCAGTATAACTTTAATTATTATCATAGTCATTTGTTTTTATATAAGTCCTGTGTGTCTGAGACTTTTGAGTTGTTGTCTTTAGAACTAAGACGGGTCTAGTTCATCAAAAATATGTTCTATTTCTCTCATCTATCAACCTTCTTCTAGAATATAGAATCAGAACCAAACACAATACTATAAAGCCTCACTTTAATATATTTGGGGAGGGAGGTGGTCCAAAAATTCAAATGCAGCTCAGTGATATCACCAGGTTAATGGAATAACCAGGCGGAGCCTGGAGCCCAAAGGTCTGTCTTGTGACCCAAATCCACCTTGGTCCCTGCTGTGCTTTGGCGCCACCTGGTGGTGAATGCTATGTGACATACTGTGATACGTGTGCTGGGTATTCAGTAAGTCTAGTAAAAAAGATCGACTTCAACAATGGCACAAGTAAGTATATTATAACAAAGTATATTATAACAGTTTCAGAGAAAATGAAAAGTAATAAAGGGAATGGAACAAAATATTGGGAATGGAAGTGAGGGAGAAAGCTTCTTTGAGGAAGTAACATTTAAAACGTACGCGAGTACAGGAATCAGTCTTACAAGCAATTTAGAGAAAGGGAGAGAGCAGGTGCCAAGATCCTCAGGAATATAGAACCAGTGTATTTTTTTTAAATCTGCAAGAAACTCAATGAAGCTGACAAGTTGTTAATAGAAGGAAAAGACGGGAAAAGTATCCAGAAGCCTTAACTTGAAAGGTCCTGAAGAGATTGGAGATTCTCAGACTGCAATGGGAAGACATTAAAGGTCGGGGCTGATATTATCAGAGTGAGAGCAAGAGCAGAAGCAAGGAAACCAGTCGGGAGATTATAGAAATGGTTCAGGTGACCAGTTGCTGGCACCTTGAACTGGAATGGTAATGACAGCTAGAAACAGACACGATGCCTGGGTAGGCTGCGATTTGGCATTCCCTCATGTGCATTTTCTCTTTGTACACGTATGTGGTTTATGAGCGTTATTTATGTCACCTTATAAAATAAGAGAAAATGCTGCAAGGTTTCTGATATCAAATTGACCATCGGACTTTCAAACAGATGGTAAACAAGGGAATGGAAATGGGCGCTGGGAAAGAAATGCTTCTTCCTCCCCTGTCCCATCAAGGTGTCTGTCTAGCTTCCTCTCAGCTGTGAATAAGGAAAGAGAATGCAGATGCAGTTTAATTTACTGGGTAAGAACACAAGCTCTGACACAAAGGTGCCTGATTTCTGTCCCAGCTCTACCACTTACGTGGGCAAGTGAAATTACTTTGTGGTGCCTCAGTTCTACATTGGTAAAATAAAGATGAAAATAGAACCCATTTCATAGAGTTGTTGGGATGACGAAGTGAATAATATTAGGGAGGTGTTTAGAAGAGTGTCTGGCATGCAGGCTAGTTAAAAAATACTAGCTTTTAAGTTTGTGAAAGATCAGTATGTATTTTTTATTAAATACTTTGAAAATGAAATTGTCACCAGTAAAAGAGTTACATATTTAGAGTGAGAATAAAAGTACAAGGTTTCAACTTTTTCTATCTGCTACCTGGAGATGAGTCACATACTGGAAATACTTTCTCACCATCTCGAACACCCAAAAACTGAAAGATCAGCAAAAGGATAAAATGAAGAAGGGGGGAAATGAAAGGAATGTCTAGAGTTTCCACTTATATTCCTCTTTTTATTAAGAATTTGAAGGGAGAGGCTCTTGGAGGATGTTTTCTATTTCCCCGTAAATGGAAATATGTTGGAAGAACCTCTATACTTAAGATCATTTTAACATCTCTAATCAGTGTGTTATAAATAAGGAAGAACATATAAATAATTTTATGTTCTTATGACTAATTTTAAATATAAAGACAAATTCTTCACTGCATTTTTCTCTCAAAGGATTTTAGGAGATGCTAAAAAATAGTTTTGTCTGTATAACGGAGATGGATAATAAACAATAGTCGGCAAGAGTAATATTTCCCAAGATGGTACTCTGATATATTTTTTTTTAAACCAGCAGACCGCTTTGGCAATAGCCAAAACATTCAGGAATAACTTAATGACATAGCCAGATGTGTCTTAGAGAACTAACTGTCTGGCCAAACCACCAAACCCTACAGAACGGGAGAATGAGCTCAGCAGGTAGAAAAAAATCCATCATGATGTATGCTGGGGATATTAATATGACTCAATGGCATAGTCTCTATTTCCTATTGAGTTTAAAACTCTTTCTTAAAGAAGCCAGTTTCTCCCAGTGCTTCTGCAAGATAACAGAGAGGCCTTCCTAAGTCATATCCTAGGATCCTGAAAGTAAGTATTTATGTGTATTCATTCCCAGGGCACACTGTCCTCACTGGGTGATTCTAGCTTATCGTTACAGAAAAGCGACAAGCATTAGTCATTTAAATATAATGTTCTCTAGTGAGCCATTATGCTATGGTTTGCTTATTAAGAATTGATTTTTGAAACAAATTACTATGAAGCTATTTCTTTCAAGAAAAACTAGTTTCTCCTCACCTTGGCCAGGAACATTTTGCCCTCACTTCTGCCCCACCTTCTCATGCTTACATTCGCTGTCCTTTCCCAGGGGCCTTTCTTTGCCCCTCTCTCACTCCTCCTCAGAGAAGAGGGTTTATCGACTGGAAAGTTTGGGTGCTCAGTCAGGTCAATTTCTCTGTTTCTCTCTGTCTGGGTGTCAGTCTTCGGTCTCAATCTCTCTTTTTTTACTCTCTTTTCTCCCCCTCCCTGCTTCCCAGCTGGATGCTGGCAGGAAGACTCATTCTTAGCTGTACCTTGTTTCATAAGAGCTTTCTTTGCCTGTAGGTATTTTGCAACCTCGTCTGCTTTCTGTCATGCGGTAACCTTATCAGAAGAGGTTGTCTCAGGGGATTGGGGAAGAGGAGCAAGATGGATCTGGCAGTTTATTTTTGAGAG
This sequence comes from Rhinolophus hipposideros, assembly GCF_964194185.1. Taxonomy (NCBI): domain Eukaryota; kingdom Metazoa; phylum Chordata; class Mammalia; order Chiroptera; family Rhinolophidae; genus Rhinolophus; species Rhinolophus hipposideros. The sequence goes on from NC_138069.1 coordinate 7,746,126, forward strand.
GAGAGTAAATTCAGTTCAGAGGCACAAAAGGAAGGCCCCCCTTCAGCTGTTGATGCTGATAAGAACCTAATTAACCATGGAGTGGGATGGGGCTGGTGATATCCTCGGTCAGGCATGCACGATGGAGACTCTGGGGGCAATGCACTGCTTATAAAGTGTCTCCAGCATTTGAACAAGGTGGGGAAATGGTAAGGTCTGTGAAGCTGATTAATAGCTACTTTTTGCCATTCATGTACCAAAGAAGGAAAATGATAAGTGTCGGATGTGTTGACTCTCAACTCAGGTCAACATATGAAAGCCAAAAGGCCTCTATGGTAGCATTTAAAAACTGCCTCATCTCCTGAAGTCAGAGGGCAGACTATTTTAAAGTTCAGTTCTAGGAGTTTTCTACTGGCAGACTTACAAAGACTGTTGAATTAATAGCCCTCAGAAGCCTTCCGTGTTAATGTCAGAGCCTGATGAAGGAATGAGAGCCTGAGATGTGGGAGGAGAACATGCAGGTGACTGCTTGAGACCTAGCCTCTCAGAGTTACCCTGGACTGTCTAACCTCATTGCCATAAAGTAGCAGCACCCTCTCCTTGCTTGGAGACCATTTAAAGCCTTTACGTGAGGTGTGTGCCTTAAAACATGATTTGGGCCCTCCTTGAGGTCTGCCCTAACTCCCCTCATTACTTCTAAACCACTGACTGTGCATTTAGTCAGCCTCACCATGGCCTGACCATGGGAAATATTAGCCCTGCTTTGGCGGGAAATGGGTTATTCATCCAAAACACCTCTGGACCTCGCTAATGTATATTGGCAGGGACTAAAAGAGCATGCCGGGTGCTGGATAAGGATATTCCATGATTTAGGGTTTAATGTTCTAGCAACGATACCTACAGGTATTCCTAATAGACTGCTAATATAGCTCCTTGAAGTTGGAAAAAATGATAGATGGAAAAGCTAGAATTCCATGGATGAATATTGAAGAAAGGCTCAGAAAAGTAGTTGTGTCAGAGTGGATTTACCATAGAACATCAGATAATAGTTGACTGTCCCGCTGGAGGTCCCAGCGGAGATTCCCTTTCTTCTAGCCCTAAGGATCTGCTAGTGAAGGAAAACCAGCATAGCTGAGAAGCTGAGCCTATTCTCAGTCCTGGGAGCCATAGATTTAAGAAAAGATGGATCCCCTGGAGGAAAGGTTCTGAAATGCCTGTGCAGTGTTTATAGTGTAATCTCCCAGTCCTTCTCCTTAGGGACCTTTGACCATTTCCCCAGGTAACATGCATTCACTATGGAAAAGGGAATATTCAAACCTTTTAGGAATAGTTGGATATAGGCTCTGAGATGACTCTAACACAGGGCACAAAACCATTTTCATGGCTCTCTGTAAGGGTGCAGAAGCTGGTGACAAGTAGTGTCTTGGCTCAAAGTTTGTCTCACAGTGGGGCCAATATGTCATTTTCCTGGTCTCTGAGTGCATAATTGGTATGGATATACCTGGTAGCTGGCAGTACCCTTACACTGGTCCCCTGACCTGTGGAGCAAGAGCCAGAAGTGAGGAGAGGCCAAGTGGAAGCTCTTGAACTTGTTGACTCTGGCCAAAATAATAAATCAGAAGCACTATGTCATCCTGTGTGGAACTGCAGGAATTAGAGGTACCCTAAAAAATGTAAAAGGATACAAGGTCCCATTATACGCCCATTGAACCTACCAGTTTGGTCTCTGCAAAAGTAAGATGTTATGGCAGAGATGAACCCATTTTTTGGCTAACATGGGAGGCTGTCACTTTTAAGCGGGGCTCTTTGGTAGGTTCAGGCTACATTGCAAGCACGGCTGCTACTTGGGCCATATGTCATGGCAGAGCCTATGGTGCTAGAGGTTTCTAGATGAGAATGCTGTATACGTTTTCTGCAAGCCCCGAGAAAAGAGTCCCCACAGACACTTTATGCTTCTGGAGCAAGACAATGCCATCTGCAATAGAGAACTATTCATCATTGGAAAAGTGCCTCCTAGCGTGCTACTGGGTTTTAATAGAAGCTTGCTATCTGACTTTGGAGCATCAAGTGACTGGATGACGGAAATGCCTATCGATATATAGATTTTGTCAGACCTACCAAGTAATAAGATTGGAGGGCAAAGCATAGGATGGAACTGATACATTCAAGTTCAGGCCAAAGGGGCCTGGAGGAGATAAGAAAGTTAAAGATGACCCAGATTTCCTCTTCAAGACACCGTTGTCTATTACACTAATGCTAGTCCCACAGCTCATACTTGTAGCTTTGTAGGGGATTCCCTGTGTCCAGGTGACAGAATGTGATGTGATTGTCATGTTGGTAAAATTCAAAACTGTGTTCCTGCTACACTACAGTCCCACTCAGGGTTGTCCCTGAAAGACAACAGTGAGACAAAATCTTACAGTGTGCAGAGCTTTGGATCGTATACCTGGCCATCGAGTAGGTGTGGAAGGGAAGTGGTGTGAAGTAAGAATTGATATGTACATACCTTTATCCCTGACACACTGGCTGTACCCACAGCACAGGGTTTGAAAAATTAGCCTTTAAATGGAGTAACCAGCGTGTTAGAGATAAGGGTTTGCACATGTGTGCCAAGGCTGCCAAAGGAGCCCATCATTACTACTAATGCTAAAGTTCAGCCAACCAATAGAAAAAAAATCGATGTGAAACTCTCAAGATGGCACCATTCCTCAAGAAACCAAACAGCCACTTGGTGGCAAGTTGAATAAATCCGAGTTCTTTCAGCCTGGAGTGGACAACAATTTGGGTTTATAAGAATTGATACATGTTTGAGTGTTTCTTTTTCCCTATAGTTCCTTGGTCACCACCATCTGGTGGCTCAGAGTTTCTGATTTATCATCATGGAATCTCATATAACATCACCTTGGAAGAAGAGGCCCATTTACTGATGAAGCAGGTGAGATGTGGCAAATGCCCACTGATCCTAACACATACATTATTCATAAGCTGCCAACCTGATAGAACATCAGAATGGCCTCTTAAGACATAATTAAAGTTGTCAGCATAAGAATGACATCCTCAAGGGGTTGTGCCTTTGTTCTTCAAGATGCAGTATATACGTAGAACCAACAACCATTATATGGTTCAGCTTCCCCAGTAGATAAAATACATTCATCCAGGAATCAATGTGAAGAAGCGCCAGTAGCTCTCCTCTCCATCTGTCCCAATGACCCACTGGAGGACATTGTGCTTTCTGTTCCTGCAACTTTAAGGTTTTTTGGACCAGAGACCCTGGTTCTTGTGGGAGATAGGTTTCCTTTTATCATATGACAGAAGGACGAATTCCATTAAACTTAAAGACAAGACAAGGATGAGCTTGGCCTTGTTAGATTTATCATACCAACAGACCAGCACACAAAGAATGGATTCATTTTACCGGTGAGGATAATTGACCCTGCTTATCATGAGGACATAATAGTTGCTGATGCATAGTTGGGAAAGGCAGAGTATTTTTGGAACTCAGAGGGCTCACTGGAAAGCACTTATTCCTTCCATGCCTGGTTATGGTTATGCAGGACAGTGATCGCAACCTGACAAGAGCACAAAGCCAGTTCAGGCCCTCAAAGATGAAGGTGTAGATGACCCAAGAAACAGCCAACCTAGACTAGTAGAGGTGCAAGCTAAGGTGAAAGGGATGTACAGTGGGTGGAAGAAGAAAGAAAGGATGAATATTACTTGAAATTAACTGCAGCAGGAAATAATATAGGTAGTTATACTAATCTACATCTTGTGGATTTTCTTTAAAAATTATGACTGGCTACCACCTTGAAGAATAACTAACAGAGTGAAATAAACTTAATGAGAATCTTGAGTAGATCTGAGTGAATTAAGAAGTGAACTGTAGCAGATGCTGTCTAAGATTTGACCACATATATAATCAATTGACTTTTGACAAAGATGCCAAGGCAATTCAATGTAAAAAGGATAATCTTTTCAACAAATGGGGCAAGAACAATTGGATAGCCACATTAAAAAGAAGGAGGAGGAGGAGGAGGAGGAGGAGGAGGAGGAGGAGGAGGAAGAGGAGAAGAAGAAGAAGAAGAAGAAGAAGAAGAAGAAGAAGAAGAAGAAGAAGAAGAAGAAGAAGAAAGAGAATCTATCTTTTACAAATCACATATACAAAAATTAATTGACATGGATCCAAGACCTAAATGTAAGTTAAAACCATAAAACTTTCTGGAAAAAAGCATAGGAGAAAATTGTAGTGACTTTAAACTTGGCAAATATTTCTTAAATAGGATATAAGAGTCTGAACTATAAAAGAAGTCAATGTTTGGACTTTATCAAAATTTAAAGTTTTGCTGTTCAAAGGCATGATACAAAATGATAAAGCAAACCAAAAACTAGGAAAAAATTATATATTTTTAAATCATATAATATAAAATTATTATATAGATTCTTACTCTAGGCTACATAAAAAACTCTTGCTACTCAATAATAAGAAAACACCTGATAGAACATGGACAAAAATTTGAACATACACTTCACCAAAAATGATATATCAGATAATAAAGATGCTCCAGATCCTTAGTGATTTTAGAAATGCAAATTAAAACCTCATTTGGATGCCATTACATGGCCAAAATTAAAAATGTCTAACTATACCTACTATTAAAGATATAGATGAACTGAATCCATCATCTACTGCTGGTAGGAATGTAAAATGGTACAACTTTTTTGGAAAACAGGCTGACAGCTTCTTAAAAGTTAAACATATGCCTATCATATGACCCAGCCATTCTACTCCTAAGTATTTACTCAAGAGAAATGAAAGCATACTCCCATACAAACATCTGTACACAAATGTCCAAAACAGCTTTATTTGTATTAACCAAAACCTGGAAACAGGAGAGACCTCATAGGAATGGCGGCAGCGGGACGCACTTTCTGAGTTCTCCTCCGGATCTTATTACAAACGGGACATATAACCCACCAAATAACTCTTTGCTCATCACGCAGAACAGCCAAGAGACTCCTAAAAGACTTGTGGAAGGATTACTTGAAGGTGCGCAAATTGAACGAGCAGAGGAAGAAGGAAAGGAGCAGAGTGGAAACGCTCGGTCCCGCAGTGAAATCGGCCGGCAGCGGCTGCGGCGGGGGCTGCGGTGGCTGTGGCAGCAGCGGCAACCCGCAACTCTAAAGACACAGGGATCCCCAGGGCAGAAGAGATAATACAAAAGCCAGGAGGTGGGCTCTTTCCCTGCGTCCCACAGCTGATCGCTCCCACCAGGAGGGCATCTTGGTGGGCCCTAGGGCGGACAAAGATCACAGACTCCATACCTGGGCCCCTCCTCCCGCTCTTCCAATCCTACCCCCACCCTTCCAGACACTTAAACTGGCCCCTGAACTGAGGAGTAGTGTCAGATTACAGAGGGGCCGTAGTGCTCAGGCTCTGGGAAGACTGACAGGCAGCTCTGACGCAGGGAAGAGGCTGGGAAGAGTGTGATAAGAGTGTGATTTTGGCTGGGCTAGGAGAGAAGAGACTCCTCCACCCCCCAGCCACCACTTTTTCTGGCCTGCGGAAAGAGTGTGATGCAGCTGGGCTGGAAGAGAGAAGAACCCTCCATCCCCAGCCCCCACCCTTTCTGGCCTGCCTAGGGCAGGGCAACTGCAACTGCGGAAGCACTCCCAGAGATCAGCAGTAAGCAGCACACGCAGCTCCTGGCTTTCAGCAGGTTAGAAATCTCCCGCTCCACCCCCCCCCACAAACACACACAGAAAAAGTGCCCTCGGACTCAGGAGTACTGGACACAGGACTGGTGTTGCTACTCTTAGTGTGCATATGTGCAGGCAAGGGAAAAAACTACACTGACTTTGTAAAAACTATCATCCAGACCCCCCAGCCCCACGCATTTAAATCTATAGTCACAAAGTCATCCTGGGCACCAGGTGACCGGTTCTGCCTGCACAATAGGCAGGGGACTCTCTGGTACAGCAGAGGACAACCTGGAGATTACTTGGTGGGCTTAAGCCAAGACTGGCACTGCTTTTTGTTTTGCTTTGTTTTGTTTTGTCTTTATATCTTTGATATCTTTGCTTGTGTTGAGTGGGGGTAATCGGGTGTTTTTACTTTGAATGTACTTGATTCTTTTCTTTGTTGTTCTTGTTGTTGTGCTTGGTGATTTGCTTTGTTCTGAAATTGCCCTACCAGGGCCCAGCTTAAGAGGCACAAAATTCAACATATCCAGAAGCCAACTCCAGGCCAAACCAGAGTACTACCATGTTTGACCTACAATTCACACACCCAGAGGGAATTCTCTGAAAGCACAAGAGCCAATAGAGGCCAAACCACATTTAAGTGGTCCCACAGAATACCCTGTGGTGGGCAGAGCCAAGTCTTACAACTAGTCAGCCTAGGAGTTAACCCCACCTACTCACAAGCAAAAAGCAATTAAAGATCTTCTTTAATACGACAATATACACAACACAAGAGTCACCTTTGGAGCACACACAGAGGAGAAGAACGAAGTAGTGCAAATCAAATATAAAGGACACATACTACATAAGATAACCCAGCAAGAACTAAGAACTCTAGGGGATCTACCTAATACATCAAAGCAAACACAGAGAGTCAGCCAGAATGGGGAAACAAACAAACATGTCCCAAATAAAAGAAAAGAAGAAACCTCCACAACTGGAACCAAATGAAGCAGAGGTAACCAACCTATCACAGACAGAGTTCAGAACACTGGTGATAAGTATGTTTAAGGAGCTTAGAGAAGATATAAAGAAGGTTGTAGAAATCATAACGAACAACCAGTTAGAACTAAAGAACACAATTACCGAAATTAAGAACTCACTTGAAGGAATTACCAGCAGGTTAGATAAAGCAGAGGATTGAATCAGCGACTTAGAAGACAAGTTAGCAGAGATCACCCAAACAGAACAAAAGAAAGAAAAAAGAATAAAAAACAATGAAGATGGTTTAAGAGACCTCTGGGATAACATGAAGCGCAACAACATGCGCATCATAGGAATACCAGAAGGTGAAGAGAGGAAGCAAGGGATTGAGAACATATTTGAAGTAATAATGTCCGAAAACTTTCCTAACCTGATGAAGGAAACCAACATACAAGCCCAGGAAGTGCAGAGAGTTCCAACCAGGATAAACCCAAACAAGTCCACACCAAGACACATTATAGTTAAAATGGCAAAGCTTAAAGATAAAGAGAGAATCCTAAAAGCAGCAAGAGAAAACAGAGCGTTACATACAAAGGAACTCCCATAAGATTATCAAATGACTTTTCTACAGAAACATTGAAGGCCAGGAGGAAGTGGCAGGAGATACTCAAAGTGATGGAAAACAAAGGCCTACAACCTAGATTGCTTTATCCAGCAAGGCTATCATTTAAAGTTGATGAAGAAATAAAGAGCTTCCCAGAAAAGAATAAGCTAAAGGAATTTATTACCACCAAGCCAGCATTGCAAGAAATACTAAAAGGACTTCTGTAAATAGAAGAAAGATGAAAACAATCTAACTACAAATTTAAAAATGGCAATAACTATGTACCTATCAATAATCACTTTAAATGTAAATGGATTAAATGCTCCAATCAAGAGACATAGTGTGGCTGAGTGGATAAGGAAGCAAGACCCTTGTATATGCTGTATACAAGAGACTCACCTCAGATCAAAAGACACACACAGGCTGAAAGTGAAGGGTTGGAGTAAGATGTTTCATGCAAATGGAAGTGAGAAAAAAGCTGGAGTTGCAATATCTGACAAAATAGAATTTAAAATGAAGAACATATTAAAAGACAAAGATGGGCACTATATAATAATAAAGGGATCGATCCGACAAGAGGACATAACCCTAGTAAACATCTATGCACCTAACATAGGAGCACCTAAATATATAAAACAGGTACTGACTGACATAAAGACAGAGATCAACAGTAACACTATCATAGTAGGGGACTTCAACACACCTCTGACAACAAAGGACAGGTCTTCCAGACAGAAAATCAATATGGAAACAATAGCCTTAAATGATACATTGGACCACTTGGATTTAATTGACATTTTCAGAGCATTTCACCCCAATGCTGCAAAATACACGTTCTTCTCAAGCGCACATGGAACATTTTCCAAGATAGACCATATGTTAGGCCACAAAACAAGTCTTGATAAATTTAAGAAAATTGAAATCATACCAATTGTCTTCTCTGATCACAGTGCTATGAAATTAGAAATGAACTGCAGGAAAAAATCTGGAAGACACACCAATTCATGGAGGCTGAATAACTTATTACTAAATAATGAACGGGTCAAGCAGGAGATCAAGGAAGAAATCAAAAGATATCTCAAGACAAACGAAAATGAAAGCATGACGACCCAAAATCTATGGGATGCTGTGAAAGCAGTCCTAAGAGGGAAATTCATAGCATTGCAGGCCTACCTAAAGAAACAAGAAACATCACTAATCAACAGTTTATCTTCACACTTAAGGGATCTGGAAAAAGAACAGCAAAATAAGCCCAAAGGGAGCACAAGGAGATAATAGAGATCAGAGCGAAAATAAATGAAATAGAAACCAGAAAAACAATACAAAAGATCAATGAATCCAAGAGTTGGTTCTTAGAGAAGATAAACAAAATTGACAAACCTTTAGCCAGACTCATTTAAAAAAAGAGAGGATCCAAATTAATAAAATCAGAAATGAAAGAGGAGAAGTGACAACAGACACCACAGAAATACAAAAAATTTTAAGAAATTACTATGAGCAACTATATGCCAACAAATTTGACAATCTGGAAGAAATGGACAATTTTCTAGAGGCGTACAACCTTCCAAGGCTAACTCAAGAAGAAACAGAAAACCTGAATAGACTGATTACCATGAGGGAAATTGAATCAATAATCAACAATCTCCCAACAAACAAAAGCCCTGGACCAGATGGCTTTACAGGTGAATTTTTCAAAACGTTCAAAAAAGAATTATCACCTATTCTCCTCAAGCTCTTCCAAAAAAATCCAGAAGGAGGGAAGACTCCCAAACACTTTTTATGAAGCCACTATCACCCTGATCCCAAAATCAGACAAAGACACCACAAAAAAAGAAAACTACAGGCTGATATCTCTAATGAACATAGATGCAAAAATCCTCAACAAAATATTAGCGAACAGAATTCAGCAATACATTAAAAAGATCATACACCATGATCAAGTGGGATTCATCCCTGGTATGCAAGGGTGGTTCAACATCTGCAAATCAATTAATGTGATACACCACGTTAACAAAATGAAAAATAAAAATCACATGATCATATCAATAGATGCAGAAAAAGTATTTGATAAAATCCACAGCCATTTATAATAAATACCCTTAAGAAAGTGGGAATAGAGGGATCATATCTCAACATAATAAAGACCATATATGACAACCCACAGCTAACATCATACTCAATGGAGAAAAGCTAAAACCATTCCCCCTAAGATCAGGAACAAGGCAAGGTTGCCCACTATCTCCACTTCTATTCAACATAGTGCTGGAAGTTCTAGCCACAGCAATCAGACAAGAAAAAGAAATAAAAGGCTTCCGAATTAGTAAGGAGGAAGTAAAATTGTCATTATATGCAGATGATATGATACTATATATAGAGAACCCTAAAGACTCCACCAAGAAACTATTAGAGCTGATAGATGAATTTAGTAAAGTAGCAGGATACAAAATTAATATTCGGAAATCAGTTGCATTTGTATATACCAATAACAAAACATCAGAAGGAGAAATTAAAAAAAAACAATCCAATTTACAATTGCTCCAAAGACTATAAAATACCTGGGAATAAATTTAACCAAAGAAGTAAAAGATCTGTACTCAGAAAATTATAAGACACTGAAGAAAGAAATGAAAGAAGATATAAATAGATGGAAACACATATCATGTTCGTGGATAGGAAGAATTAATATAGTAAAATGTCCATGCTGCCTAAGGTAATATACATATTCAACGCAATTCCTATCAAACTACCAACGACGTTTTTCACTGAAATAGAACATATAATCCTAAAATTTACATGGGACCATAAAAGACCCCAGGTAGCCTCAGCAATCTTGAAAAATAAGACCGAAGTGGGAGGTATAACAATACCTGACTTCAAATTATACTACAAGGCTACAGTAATCAAAACAGCATGGTACTGGCATAAAAACAGACACGTAGATCAATGGAACAGAATATAGAGTCCAGAAATAAATCCATGTGTATATGGTCATTTAATCTACAACAATGGAAGCAAGAATGTACGATGGGGTAAAAACAGTGTATTCAATAAATGGTGCTGGGAAACCTGGACAGACACATTCAAAAAACTGAAGGTGGACCACCTCCTTATACCATATACAAAAATGAATTCAAAATGGCTTAAAGACTTAAATGTAAGATCTGAAACCATAAAATACCTAAAAGAAAATATAGGAAGAAACTTCACAGTCATTACCCGGAGTAAGATTTTTACTGATATATCCCCTCGCGCAAGGGAAGTAAGAGAAAAAATAAACACGTGGGATTACATCAAACTAAAAAGCTTTTTCACAGCAAAGGAAACTATCAATAAAACAAAAAGGGATCCTACTGAATGGGAAAAGATATTTGCCAATGATATATCTGATAAGGGGTTAATATCACAAATCTGTAAAAAACTCACTCAACTCAATTCCAAAAAAACAAACAACCCAATTAAAAAATGGGCAGAGGATTTGAAGAGACATCTTTCTAAAAAGGACATACAGATGGCAAACAGACATATGAAGAAATGCTCAACCTCATTAACCATCAGAGAAATGCAAATAAAAACCACAATGAGATACCACCTCACCTCAGTCAAAATGGTTATCATCAATAAATCAACAAACAACAAGTGCTGGCGCGGATGTGGAGAAAAGGGAATGCTTGTGTACTGTTGGTGGGATTGCAGATTGGTGCAGCCACTATGGAAAACAGTATGGAGGCATCTCAAAAATCTGAAAATGGAACTACCCTATGATCCAGTAATTCCACTCCTAGGTATCTATCCGTAGAAACCCAAAACTCCAATTCAAAAATCAGTATGCACTCCTATGTTTATTGCAGCACTATGCACAATAGCCAAGACATGGAAACAACCGAAATGCCCATCAGTAGATGACTGGATTAAGAAACTGTGGCACATTTATACAATGGAGTATTACGCAGCCATAAAGAAGAAAGAAATCTTACCATTTGCAACAACATGGATGGACCTAGAGAACATTATGTTAAGTGAAATAAGACAGACAGAGAAAGACAAGTACCATATGATCTCACTTATATGCGGAATCTAAAGAAGAGAATAAGTGAATGAACTAATCAGAAACAGTTTTGGAGACAAAGAGGAAAAACTGAGGGTTAGATGGGCGGGGGGGTAGGGATAAGGGGGAAGATGAGGGATTAGAAAACAGTTGGTAACCACAAGATGGCCACGGGGTTTTGAAAATTAATTTCGGGAACGTAATCAATAAAATTGTAAAGATTTTGTAGGGTATTCGATGGACATGTCTCCCATTTAGGAGACCACCTCAGGGAAGATGTAGATGCCTGATCACTGCAATGTACACCTGAAGCTGAACAATAATGAATGCCAAGTATAATTTTATATATATGTATACATATGTATGTATATACTTACAAGAAGCGGAGTACAGCATTGGGAGTGGAGACAGTGGAAATGTGATGGCTCGGTGCGATGTCAGAGAGATAATGGATGGAGGAGGGGGGTCCACAGTGTGAGGGATATAAATGATAAATGTCTAAGTATTACTTTGTCTTGTGCACCTGAAACTAATAAAAAATATATATTAAAAAAATAAACAAAAAAACCTTCATAGACACAAACAATAGTTTAGTGGTTACCAGAGGGTAAGGGGGGGGGGTGTGGGTGGGAGATGAGGGTAAGAGGTATCAAATATATGGTGATGGAAGGAGAACTGATTCTGGGTGGTGAACACACAATAGGATTTATAGATGATGTAATACAGAATTGTACACCTGAAATCTATGTAATTTTACTAACCATTGTCACCCCAATAAATTTAAAACGTAAAAAATAAATTAAGTAGAGGAAAAAAAAACCCCTGGAAACAACATAAATGTCTATCAACAGGTGAATATGTGCAAAAGCAGATAGTGGTCAATACAATGGAATACAACTCAGAGATAAAAAAGAATAAATATTAAAATGTGTAACAATATAGATGAATCTCAATATAATCATGAGAAATGAAAGAAGCCAGACCAAAAAAAGAAAGAGTACCTATTAAATGATTCAATTTAGGAGCCGGCCCGGTGGCTCAGGCAGTTAGAGCACCATGCCCCTAACTCCGAAGGCTACCGGTTCAATTCCCACATGAGCCAATGGGCTCTCAACCACAAGGTTGCCAGTTCAATTCCTGGAGTCCTGCAAGGGATGGTGGGCAGCGCCCCCTGCAACTAGCTATGGCAACTGGTCCTGGAGCTGAGCTGCGGCCTCCACAACTAATACTGAAAGGACAACAACTTGACTTGGGAAAAAAAAAAAAAAAGTCCTGGAAGTATACACTGTTCCCCAATAAAGTCCTGTTCCCCTTCTCCAATAAAAATAAAAATAAAAATAATTGATTCAATTTGTATAAAATTCTAGAAAATGTGAACAATCTATTGTAACAGAAAACAGATTAGTGGTTGGGTGAGAGTGGGAAGTGGGAGGAAAGGATGTTTTACAAAGGAACACAAGGAAACTATTGGGATGATGGACATGTTCATTGTCAGGATTGAGGTGGTGATTTTATGGGTATATGCTTATGTCAAATACCGAGAGTGCCAAAAAAACCCATATACACATTTTAAGAAATGTTAGCACTTTGGTCAATGTTGCTCAAGCAGTAATTCGCCATAATCAGAAGTGTCTGAACGCTGATGGTAACCACTTTGAGCAATTCGTTTAATTGCAGAAGTCAAATATGACTTGTATTCATCTTTTGTTTTTGGTGTTTATTAATAGTTTTTTCCTTTGTTAAAATGTGTATATTTTTTTGGCACCCTTTGTATATAAAATTGTACACTGAATTTATGCAGTTTATTTTGTTAGTTACACCTCAATAAAACTGTAAAAAAAAACAACACCATTATACATCAGTAAAGCTGTTCAGGATGCCCTAAAAGACAGGAACTGTACCCTGTGTTAAGGATATTGTAATCAGAAAACAAGCACATGCAAATGAAGTAAATAATAAGACAGGTGAAGACTTGGTTTACCTGCCTGTATACCTAATTTGCATTTGCAGATGTTCTAGGGAGGAATTTGGGTTTGTGATGCAGATTAAGAATTAGGCCAGAGGAAAAGAATATGAATTGTGAAAGGGTCAACATGAGCCTACATATCTGCATATCTAGAAAGCTTCTGATCACATTTACTTATTGTTTCTCACAAGGATTCTAGTCACGCTGTAGTAGGTACAGATCTCATAGTTACTGGATTCACATTGTTTGCCTGTTCTTCTCATTGACAAACAGCGAGAATGGAACCATGCCCAGCAGACGGGAACCTTATTCCTCTCTTATGCCCAGAGTCACTCAGTTTAGGTCCAGAGCCCAAAGACTGCCGAGAGTATTCTCACAGACCAGAGGTTTGGCTCCACCACGAGTAAGGAACAAACGTCTAATCAATTCTGTTCAGCACTCATCTCTGCTAAACTTTAATACCACTTCTCTAGGGAGATTCACACAATCAGTCTGAGAAGCATTACTAAAATGGAAGAGCAGGAAGAAGAGGAGATAAATCATGTGTGGGTGCCATAGAGAGGAAATAAGGCAATTCAGAATTGGGAGTTTGTGTTTGGTGATATTCTAATGATCTGCGCACTGTGGTGCATGGTCAATTTAATTTTTATTACCCCAATTCAGCCTTCTGTTCTTACTCTGATAAGCACTACCCTAAGAACAAGCTTGTGGGACTCAAGTGGGTTGACTTTTGGATTTGGTGTCCTGAGGAATCTTAACCCTTTTGCTGTGACAATCAAATATATCCAAATGAGTATATCTGAAATTTTTATACATAAAAATAATGTCATTTATATACAAAGCAGCTCAAATTGTTATTATTAAATGCATAAAATAGTCAAAATATCAACTTTCTGTTTTTCGTGGCTTTCTGAAACATTTTGAAAAAACACACACAACTTGAAATCAATTAACGCAGCGAAAGGGTTAAGAACTTTATCTCCCCAAATAGGGAGCGCTGAAGAATGTGGATGGGTGAAGTACTGATAGCAATTCAGCGGCAGATTTGGGGGAAATAATGTTTTGTTATATTCTATTTTTTAATTATATTTGTCATGATATATTTCCTCTTTTTTCTTCTCTTCAGTTTTGCTGGATTGATCAGTTATTTTTTCCCCTCTTATTGCTTTCTCCTGGCAACTTGTAAATGTTATTACAGAATTCTGTTTCCAATGATTAACTTCCTATTTTCATACTAATATTTCAGTCTATATTTCTCAAGTGATGTGACAAATTTAAATAATGCCACCCCAACTCTTTATTCACCAAACATCAAAGTAAGTTCTGATTTGGAACCCAACCTCCATTGATTGTGCAGGTGTGGGAGTGGGCATGGGGGACATGTGTCAGGTGACTGTTTCTGGGTGAAAAAGATTCATTCCTAGGTGGCTGTGGTGGGACTTGGACAATGGTTCCAGGGTCAATACAGGAGTCAGTGGCTCAAACTGTCTCTGCTCTTCTGCTACCTTTTCTCACTTGCATTCTCATACAGTCTTTGCTATACTCTGATTTTGTGGTTATTTTTAGGTTCTGCTAAAAGCAAAAACAGAAAACAAAAAACTGACCTTTTGGACTTGGGTTTTCTGTTTGTTTTGTTTTTTTGTGGTCATCTATATCACCTTTTGGAATTTCAGAATTTCCAAGTCTTCTAGATTTTGAGATCAATTTGTTTCTGTCTGCTCTATGTCTTTCAAGGATTCCCCATTTTGCTGGTCTTGCTGTGTCAACTCCTCCTGTTTTCCAAGGCACCTCTGAATTAGATTGGGTATTTCACCTGTCGTTTCAGCTGCATTTTAGGAGGCAGGCAAAGTCATCCCATGCATGGTTAGTCAGATCGCTACAATAAAATCCAAAGGAAATGACTGAGTCAATGAGAAAGCAGTAGATAATTGGGATTTATTTGTATTTTCTTTGAGAAATGCGATAGATACACAAATTTACCAAAAGTTTCTGGAGGTAGTGTCATATAGATCAAAGTTGAAAACCATATTAACTCACAGTCATGACTTTGCTTACTGCAAATATAGCACACATATTTAGATTTTATTTTAAAATAATCACTGCTGTAAGAGATAGTCAAGAGAAAGATGTGAATCCGTATGACTTCTTGCCTTTATTATTTTGCTTCTCCTAGACACTTGCTTTTCCTTTTCTTTAGAGTATGAACATGCAGCTTCTGTCAACCGCGAATCTGCCTCTTGCAGTACCTTTTTTTGTTGTCTGTGTTGGCACAATTCACTTAGTTCTTACTTGCTATTTTGCAACGCTGTGTTAGAGACCAGTGCTAAATGTAGAGCGTGGTGCATGCTCAGTGTGTTTTGGCCCAGCCTTTCACCACCCACTGCTCTTTGTCATTAATTGAAGGAGAAAATAGAAGCTACTAGGAATTAGAGTTGATGTGGCACAGCAAGTTAATGAAGCGGAGGACACTTTGCAATTCTTTTTGAGTGTAAGCTGTCTTCTCTTGGGTCAGACTTTGTGCTGTTGCCTGTTGTATTAGTTTCCTATGGCTGCTGTAAGAATTTACCACACACTTAGTGCTTAAAACCACACAGATGTATTCTTGTAGAGGCCCGGGTATCAGAAGTCCTAAAATGGTCAGCAAGGCTGCATTCCGTCTGGAGGGTCTAGGGGAGAATCTGTTTTCTTCCATTTTCTACATCTAGAGGCCTCCTACATTCCTTGGAGCATAGCCTCCTCACCCTCTACCTTGAAAACCAGCAGCATAGCCTCTTCCAGTGTCTCTGAATCCGACTCTCTCTTATGCGGATCCTTGTGATGACAGTGAGCTCACCCAGCTAACCTGAGATAATCTCCTCATCTCAAAATCCTTAACTTAATCACACCTGCAAAGTCCCTTTGCCATGTAAGGTAAATATTCACAGGTCCCAGGGATTAAAATGATTAAACTAATTACAAAAGGATGCTGTAGGGGGGGACAACTGGTTTTCCCTCCACCCTTCTAGGTTCTTGGCTGATACCCCCCTCCCACCCTTGTCATAAAAGACAGATTAACCAGAAAAAAAACTAAACAAACAGGAATGAAATAACATGTATACCTCATGTACACATAAGAGATACCCAGGCAAACTCAGTTGACTCCCCAAAATGGCCTAAGCCACCACCTTAAATACCATCTCTAGCTAAAGACAAAAAAAGATGTTTGGGGAGGGGAGGGAAGCTAGTTATAGAAAGTTACCAAGGAAATGCACAGTAAACAAGGGTAAGGTTGTTGTGCAGATTTAACTCATTGCCTTCTCTGTTGATAAGAGTTTCTAGAGATTTAGAGCCATCCTCTTCTTCCCGGTACAGAGAGGAAAATTCTTTTGCAAATGGTGATTTCTCTCATAAATGTAAATGTCTCTTATGACAGGGTAATTTCATTTTTAGAGCTTTTCCTGTTTCTTAAAAACAACCAACCTAAAATAATCCTGATGCCAAAGAGGCCTATTTTGAGGTGGCAAATTCTGCTCCCCTTTCAAGCCATAGGCTAAGGCGGTTCTAATGCCTTGGTAGCTTACATAAGCAAACCGAAACCAAAACCAGAGTCAATTCTTGTAAATGCGCTCCTATCCCAGAAAATGAAATTCAAGAACACCCAATCACAAACAGCCAACTAGGTTTTCCCAAATAAGGCGACCACTAAAACCATAGCCAATCAAATAATGTCCTTGCTTTGTTTCCACGACAGCTCTAAAAAGGCTTTCCCCAGCTCCTGTCCTCAGAACTCTTCTAACCAATTTTGGTTTAGAGCTGTGCAATTTGAATTGATGTTTGCTAAAAAATAGTCTTGAAAATTTTAACGTGCTTCAGTTTATCTTTTAACAGGACATCTTTAGAACCATTATTCAGCGTACCATATCAGGAGCATTTGGAGGTTTGATGTTAGTTGTTGGTCTAAAGGCAACAAAAATGGAGAGTGGGCATGAAAAAATAAATGAGCAAGTTACTGAACCTCTCTTAAAAAGAAAGAAAAATGATACCCCATTGTAAAGTACCTGCTGCAGAGTAGCTGTATCAACAATAGTGATGTAGTGACAGCAATCGGTTCCAGAATGATGAGTGACAGCAACAGTCTCCTGGAATCTGGATTATTGTGTCAGGGAGTGACTTTTAGTTCCAAAGTTCAATGACGGACTCTGGACCTCTAGTTTACCCAGTGATAGCCTCTGACCCTCTAGTTCCTGTAGTCCAGGGGTGTCCACACTGCGGCCCGCGGGCCAACTGCGGCCCATGATCCATTGTTAATTGGCCCGCAGCAAATTCCAAAAATATATTTAGTTTACTTAAATAAACCAGGTGAGGCAATACGTACTTCACCTCAAGTGAGTGGCCCGGCTGTTTATGTATTTTGCCACATACGGCCCTTGGTGATAAACGTTGAAAAAAGTTTGGACAACCGTGTATAGTGGGTTTGTAAAAATTTAATCCCCTAATTCTTTGCTGCTGGATATATCTAGACAGGTTTCTACTTCCTCCAATGAACTCTTAATTGATATAACCTTGGATCCAATATACACATGTCACCTGTGGCAGCTAAGAACAATGTTCTGACAGGTCTCAAGCTTGCAATTCCAGCTTTAACACTTAACAGCTCTGTGATCTTGGGTGAATTACTGTTTTTTGTTTGTCTGTTTGTTTTAATATGCTTCAGTTTTCTTGCCTATAAATGGGCATTATTACCTATTTACCATCCAGGGTTTTCTTTTTTTTTGTTTTTCTTATTTTTTAATATATATATATATATATATATATATATATATATATATATATATATATATATTTATATAACAAAATGTCTGGAACATATTGTACAGACTATCACATCTCAAAAAGCTAGCAAATTTTACATTTTTCAGCACACATAGAGTAGTCACAAAAATATGTCATTTGTATCAGTCTGGTATTTTTAAAGAGAGGATTTATATTTTAAAAGAGAGATAACTTAACATAGCAATTTTTATTCAGTTTACTAAATAAAACAAGCAATTTTTATTTAGTTTACTAAAAAGGCAAAAAAAACCCCAGTATGCTATTATAAGGGTAGCAACTACAGGAAGCAGCTGTCTCCCCTAGATTTGGGAAAACAAAGTAAAGAGATGGAAATTAATATAAATTAGAAGCTTGAGGGAGGGACCCAATGGATTTGAAACCTGGATCTCTAAGGAAGGGACTACAGTTGACCCTTGAACAACACACGGTTTAGGAGTGCCGACACCGCTCCTCCCCAGTCAAAAGTCCTCATATCACTTTGACTCCTCCCAAAGCTTAACTACTATTAGTCTACTGTTGACTGGAAGTCTTCCCAATAAAATAGTCAATTAACACAAGTTTTGCATGATATATATATATATATATATATATATATATATATGTATATATATATATATATAATATGCTATAGTCTGACAATAAAGTAAGCTAGGAAAAAATGTTATTAAGAAAATCATAAGGAAGAGAAAATACATTACAGTCCTGTACTGTATTTATCAATACCGTAAATTTACATCATCTGTTTACAAAATGAAAACATCCATGTGTAAGGGGACTCATGCAGTTCAAACCGTGTTGTTCAAGAGTCAACTGTGTTTGACTCACAGGTGGGTCTCTGAAGGCAGTATAAGGAGGCGGATTTTGAAAGTGTTTAAAAAATATAAAATGCGTTCAAACTGCTGCAGAAACGTACCACAGCTTACTCTGTGGAAATATTTTTTGAAAAGTACTGATAAGGTGATGCACAGAGGAGCAGGAAGAAGCCAATAGGAAGCAGACAGGACAGAACACATTGCTTTTCCCTCCTGTAGCCTTGAGTCCCCCCCTCCCTCCCTCCCTCTCTCTCTCTCTCTCTCTCTCTCTCTCTCTCTCTCTCTCTCTCTCTCTCTCTCTCTCTCTCTCTCACTGGTATCAGCTGAGACAACAGGGAGCCAGCCTAAATCAGCAATGTGATTTATAGCATTTCAGCCATAATATCTCAAAATGAATATGGAAGGAGGGTTTGGAGCGGAGAGAGAATAGTTCAATAACTAGCAAATCTACTTTTGACTACTCACAATCCATATCAAACTTTAGATAAAAATTTGAAATTCCATATTTCCACCTAACAAAATGCAACTATTCTTTACACAAAGTGAAATGCTCTTCTCTTTCCCCCAAAATAGGAAGAAGCAAAGTTCTAATGCCATTGTATTGTCGACGTCAGAAATGTCAAAATCTCTAGAGAATTTGTATGAGTTTATTTGAGCCAAACTGATGACAATTGCCAGGAAGCAAAATCTCAATGGAGGGAGAAAAGGCTCTGGAGAATGGCAGTTTTGCAGCTTATTTTATACATTTAGAATCAAAGGAGGAGACATAAGGAGGGTTACATGAAATCTATTGGTGATAGATTAAGGGGTGGGAGAAAGCAAAGTGGGGAAATCCCTGGGATTAGATAAAAAGTAAAATGGAGAGACACCTACTTTTATATTGGTGGGTACAGGACAGTTAATAATTAGCATTCACAGCACATTGAGATGGTATGTGAGGAACAAGATAAGAATGAAGGGTTCTGTGGTCTGGTGGTAGTTTTTCCCTGAGGGGTCTGTAAAAGATTACTCTGACATTTCAAAGGTATGTTAGCTTAGATGCAAAGAGACAATAGACAGGCTCAGTTAAGGTAAAGATGACCTTTGTCAAGGAAGCTACAGGCCAAGGATGTGACTACCTGCCATGACTCACTTTTAGTTAGGAATTTTATGTTCAGACCATCCTATGTGGTTACTTACGGTCTCTGAATTGTAGGACCTGCCGTGCTGGCCTCCCCTGAGCTTATCAGTATGCGGCCCCTTTTTCCATCCACATATTCATGTCTGATAGACAGTCACACTCTCCCTTTCTCTGCTGTGTTCATTATAGTTCAAATTCGGTCATGGTTCCAACTGACTATTATATTACTTAAAGACAATTCTTACACATTTTTTTTCCACAAAATTTTTATAGAAACTAATGAGAAGGAGGGGATGGTGCACAGGGAAAATCATCTTGAAGGGGAAAGGCAAGAGTCATATGTTTCGGATTTTTTATTTTTATTTTGCAGGTGACATATACCACATTTGAGTATTTTCCTTGGACTGGCTTACCAAATAAAATCATTTTTGGATCATGTGTTGAATTTAACATTTAAAAAATGGGTTATAATTCAGTATATTTTGTCTAATATTTTCTAGAGTATAAAGTGATAGTTACATTTCCAAAATCTTCAGATTGCTATAGCATCTCTCCTACATTCTCCACATATATTTGCCCTTTCTACTTTCATATGGTTAAATTTGTATTACAATTGATATTTTCCATACCCTTCCATACACATTTTTAATAAATTTGACGACTAAACATATTTAACTTGATGTTGTCATTGGTCATAACGATACAGGTGTGAACTTTCACTACCTCTGAATAAAGGAAGTGTTGGCTTGTTCTCATTGAAATGTAAAGAACAGATTTTGAAATCCATTTTGAAATCCATTTTGAAATTGATATTTTTATCATTCTCAAAATTCCTTTTACTCTTCTCCCTTTATTCTTCCATAAGCATCATGTTTCTTTAGGACAGATTTTGATTGTTACAGGAAGGATGCCAAGAGAAAGATGGAGTCAGTGTTTAGCATTCAATGTCTAGAATGGGATTTTTGAGTCAATCACATAAAAATAGGCTCGAAGGCTGGGCTTTGTTGAAATAGGATTTCATGAACATATCTGGAGCCAAACTTTGTTGATTGGATCATAGAATTTTATCATAAGCCAAGATTAGACCAAAATCAGAATAAAGTAAGGGCAGTCTTTGTCATACAGAGAGCAGAGAGAGAGAAACTGCCCTGATTGACCTTGGATTGGGAGAAAGAGAATGATGTTGATGTTGTGGAAGTAGAGGTTTATGTCCTCTGTCCTGTGTCATGACTTCCCCCTGTCCAGGCTAGAGCCTCAGAAACCATCGGGAATGTATATTAAACATGTTTTGGGGAAAGTGGAAAACAGAATAGCTTTCACCTTGTTCTCTCTTTAGAACCCTGGTAGACACCCACAGGCTAACTCCTCTCCACCCTGAGGGGGAATCATAGGATTGGTGGAGACGTGAGTAAAGGGTGCTAACTCACCTTTACTGGCTTCCTGTGGCAAAGGCGGATACGAGGACCACAGGCAAGGACTGGGGAAACCCTTGCCCTGTGCAGTTTCCCCTGCACCCCGATTTCAGTTAAAGAGGAAAGTGAAAGAAAGAGATCTGTAGGAAGTTTAACTTTGGATTAAGAGAATATTAATGTTGTAGATATTTTTTAAATTGAAAGACTGTTTAAAACAAAAGATAATGAGATATTGTTAAAATTCCCCTGAATCTCAGTGCCTGTCTCTCCCCATGGATAGCTTAGAAAAGGATTCCTACATTCTTTGGACAACTGTGTAGTAAATGTGTGAATTTGATATCGTAAGTGTCTATTGATTTAAAAGAACTTGATGATGATAGCTGTGTGCACATAATTATATGTAACCTAAATCACAGGTGTTTAGGAGACATAGAAATCCAAATAGAGAAATGTAGGGATTATACTACTGAAATAATTCTTTAAATTATCTGGTAATGTTGATATTATATAATAAGAAATGATTAGTTACAATAATATTCAATTAGGTTCACTCATTTATTTTATGTAAAATTGTACAACTTGCCGTATTTTATGACATGTTGCTATAATTCCATTCTAGAGCATTCTTCCTGGATTCATTTTAGAGAAAAAGTAATAGGAATTATCTTAAGATTTACAAAAACCCAATATTTATAGACTAGATGGATGCAGTTATAAGTAATCAGCAATAAAAAAGTTCCTTGTTCTAGTCACAAAGGTTGATGATTTGTTCTATTTTTCTTGCATTGTATTATTTTTTATCCAGTTTGCACTCTGACATTTTGGTTCAAATCTAGGAACTGACTAGCTATATTTAAAAGAAAACAATAAAATGTTAACACAAATTATCATTTTAACATAATTGCTGCCATATAATTTATTTTCCTATTTTAATATAGGATAATTTGATTTTTAATGTGTTGTCATTTTACTTGTCTCACATACTAATTAAAAGCCTCAGACTGGAACTGCATTCCATTAAATATCTGTTACAACATGTCTGTGGAAATGTCTGCTCTGTGTGTATAAAATTCTCAGGAAACTGGAAACTTAATATTCGAGTTTCATATAATTCTGTTAACACCACTCAGGAAGAAAAAAAAAATAAGGAAAATTTACAGCTAAGGTACTGAAATAACTAACAAAAATTCTCCCAGTTTAGAATGTCTACTGGTTGGTGCTATCCACAAAGTTTTTGTTTTAGTGCCCGAATCAAAGATTCCGTTTAAAAAATAAAATAAATAGAATGTCTAGGCCACTGGTTGGCAACTTTTGATTCATGGACTTTGTGCTCCTGGTGTCATCAAATACAAGAATTTATGTCTTCACTTTTCTTTTTTTTAATGTTCCTATTTTTTACTAAGAATTTCCGTACCTTTCTTTGAGTTCCATTTAATTTCAGTGTCCTATATTTTGTCTACCTTTGTTTTGTTTCAGTATTTTTAAGTTTCTTACATTACTTAGTTGTGTTAATGCATCTATTCTTAACCAGGTAATTTTTTTCAGTGTGCCTGCTATTTAAGGTGATAGTAATAGCTTATGTTTATTGAGCACTATCAAGGGTAAGGCATTGCTACAACACACACACATACATAAAAAGGCTGTTATGCCTTTATTATGGAGGAGGAAGTTGAGGCACAGAGTATTAAAGCAACTTGTCCAAGTTCACACGTGGTCTGAGTTCAAAGCACACTTAGCAATGTTTTATTGTAAATTCTGTTGGTTGTGCATGGCAGAAGTTGATCACAAACTAGTTTATGAAACATGGCATAAAATGCGTTGCATAACGGGAAAGTCTAGGAGTGGGCTTCCCAACATTGCTGAATTCATGTATTTAAATAACAACAAGTCTATCTCTTGCCATCCCTGTGGCTTCATTCTCGTCATTCTCAGACTGCCTGTGCATGACTAGTATCAAGTTTTTAAAGATTTCATGTTGTTAAGTGAATGAAATCAGACATTCGTCTGATTTAGTTCTTCAGTGTTTGGTGATAATTAATCTTTTAAAAATATTCTAATGTTCTCTGCATCCTAACTCTTATGTGCAATTTCCTGAGGGTATAAAATCAAAAAGTGGAAAATTTCTATTGGATGAATGTCAGCTTTATGCACATTTTTTAGTTGAATAAATGTGATTGCTAAAAACCAAGTTTAATGAAATGAGTTCAGAAATTACAAGACCTTGAAACAACAGCAAGTACTTGACTAACATTCTACATGTAACAGAAGTGTCATTGGGGAAAGCAACTTATTTTAACATATGTTTAAAGGTCATTATTGCCTAACAGAGGGCAGATTATGTATGGTATAAATCTTAATCTACACACAATATGCATGCCATGTCACATTCCTTTATTTTTTTAAAGCCATTTTAAGTCCATCTCTAGGCCTCCATTTAGAATAATAAGAAATTAAATCTAAGACATTGCTGGGATATGCCCCTGCTCCCCCCACCTCCTGCCCTGCCATAGTTATCTAAATCCTTAGGGTTGTGCCAGCATCAGGTATCTGGGATACTGTTGAAGTTATGGGTCTGCAGAGGTTTCTGTTGATATAGCCACCATTTCTCAAGAACAGTCCCTTCAGGTCTAGTGGCTCTACTTCTCTTCTACTGGGTGCTCTAGGTCCTTGTAGAGGCTGAAACCAGGGGTCCAGTCTCCCTGGAGGCTACTCCCTAAGGGTGCTCAAGGGGACCTACAAATCTTGGTCCCCTTCACAGATTCTCTCTCACTATTTGGCCTCAAAGGCCTTACTCTCTTCTCCCTTCTCTCCTAATCTACTGGGACAGCCAAAAAGATCTCATCCAGGAGCTAGTACTTTTACAAAAGTTAGGAATGTCTACTGTCCTCAAGATGATTTTACTTCCACTTCTGCAAAGAGTCCGGGAGTGAAACTAAAAAGAAAAAAACAAGGAAGGAAGGAAGGAAGGAAGGAAGGAAGGAAGGAAGGAAGGAAGGAAGGAAGGAAGGAAGGAAGGAAGGAAGGAAGGGGAAGGAAGGAAGGAAGGAAGGAAGGAAGGAAGGAAGGAAGGAAGGGGAAGGAAGGAAGGAAGGAAGGAAGGAAGGAAGGAAGGAAGGGAAAGGAAGGAAGGGAAAGGAAGGAAAGGAAAGGAAAGGAAAGGAAAGGAAAGGAAAGGAAAGGAAAGGAAAGGAAAGGAAAGGAAAGGAAGAAAGAAAGAAAGAAAAGGAGTCCAGGAGCAAAGAAATACAAATGGTTTGGCTCCCGGCTTGAAATAGGAGGATTAAGGTGATACAGAAGATAAACAGAAATCATCTTAAAAATATCGTTATACATATCTACTCAGGATCTGCTGCTTGAATCATAGACAGTTTCATGAGTGTTACCTCTGAAATATTATAACATATCATGTGACCAGAAAATTTCATCACCTCTGGTCATCCTGAAGTACCGCTCATCAAGACATCTGAGCTCCACTGAGTTGGAGATGATACCCAAAATGGATGCCAGCAGGATCCCTACACAGTACCGAGGTGGAGGGAGGAGGAGATACCGTTAGCAGGGTACACAGAATTACTTAAAAACTGCTGTAGAACAGACTTAAAAGGTCAGGCAGGCATAAACACCCATAGCTAGAAAGTGGAAACCAAGCCAAGTTGTCTAGTATCCTGATAATGAGGGGCATGGAGAATGTTGGCACTGAGAGAGTCTTTCAGCATCTAGCTCAGAAGTCTATGTTCTGTGGGTCCATGAAAGAGCCTGAAGGTGTCTGGAAATGTTTGATTGGACTTCCACTTCAAAATAGTGAGTGTTCAAGCTATTTTTAACACTATAATAAAAAGCAGAAAGTAAACCCAAAAGTGTTATATAGTGAAGGGATACCCAGTGGGTGTGTAACTTAAAACTTAATTTGAGAGCCTCACTTTCACAGAAGATGTGACCCATGAGGCCCATTGTGGAGGAATGTGTGTTAAAACGTAAGGCGGGGGGGGGGGGCGGTGTCACACCCTTCCTCTGCTCAATGTCTACAGTGGTTTCTTTCCATCCCACTCTAGGGGAAACCACAGGTGCTAAGGTGCATGTCCCTTACTTACCCTGCTGACCTCGTCTCCTCCATTCCCCTTGCTCACACCCCTTCAGCCACCCTAGCCTCCATGCTGTTCCTAGAACAAACCACACATGCTCCTATCTGCCTGCAATGCTCTTTCCATGGGCATTGCTGGATTTTGCTTCCTTACCTCCTTAAAGTTATTTGCTCATATGCTATCTTCTGAATGAGACCCTTCCTGATCACCATATTTAAAAATTGTCTGCCAGTCTCTAAGTCCATAACCCCCTTCCTTGAATCATGTCTTTATAGGTTTTTCTCACCGTCTTCCTTACTATACAATTTAATGCTGTGTTTTATTTTATTGTCTGCCACTCCCAGCTAGTATGTAAGCTCCCCAAGACAAGGACAAGGGAATTTGGTCTTCTTTATTTAATGATGAAACCCCAGGACCTAGAACTGTACCACATGGAAGGTAATTACTAAATCTTTGAATAAATGAATAGGGGTCTAGATGATTCGAAAGACCAGAGCAAGTGATCAAATTTTTCATTATAGATTGTGTGTGTGTGTGTGTTTGTGCATATATTTTCACAAAGCTAATTTCATTGCAAATTGTTATTGGAGCTTCTTATACACCCCCTGCACACAAACACACACACAAATCTATAGAAAAAAATTTGATCACTTGCTTAAATATATACATATATAAGAATCATATTCAAATATAAGAAATATTTATTAAGCACCTTTTGCATTCCAGACCTTCTGCAGAAGGTGTTCATCTTGTTTAATAACTCTCTTGATCCACACAACCCCCTGCAAAGCTATTAAAGTATTTCAATAGAAGTTAAACTCTGAGAGCTCGGGGCATTTTAGAATTTGCCACCCACTCTCTAGTCACTGCAAGGGTTTGATAGGTTATCTTAAAGGCAGAATGTTCACACATCTGAATATACTCTTTTGTAGCCTAGTTTAGCAGTCCTCAAACATAAGTGGCATAAAATATATCACACAGGGGTGTATATCCAAGACCATGTATAATCTACTTTGTGGGCAAGTAAGAGATTTTCAAGAGTAATTTTTATTCGACCAATTTTCAGCTTCTTTTCTAATTTTTTAAAAATGTAACTTCGGTTGTCTCGAACTTTAACCTCATTGTGATTTCAAGTTACCTTGCTTCTGCGTGATCTTCAGAGTAAAGCTTCAACTGTCATATTTGTGCATATATTTGAACATTTTGTTAAGGAACCTGGAAACAAGAAGGTGTTTGTTTTTTCACCACGCTTTTTAAAATTCAAACCTGCTTACGTCTACTCACATGCAGTTGCAGCAGCAAATTCATCTGCTCTGTGCCTGCTCTTCACTGCACAGTTGTCTATGGTGTAATGACAAGAAAACACCAAAAGTATTAAAATATACAGACAACTTTATTTCTCATTTGAAATTCTTGGTACTTCTTGTCTGATTGCTATATTTTGATTGAGAGCTTTTTTTTTTTGATGTAGACAAAATTAAAATGTTCTACTTCCCTTTTAAAAATTTGGATTAGTTTAATTTCAGTGTCCTGAGATTGCAAGGTGAATGCTGAAAAAAGTGCTACTATTTATAACCACTTATCTGCTTGAAACAGGATTTTATTTTTGAAATCACCTAGCAAAAAGATCCAGAGGAATAAATTGTAGGCTGAATCTTCTCTAAGACCGTAATTGTCATCTACAATCCCCAATGTCAAATTCTTGTTCCTTCTTTTCATCTATCATGTTCATCAAAGCAGCCTCTCATTGTTTCTCTTTGAATTGTTCAGTGAGCAATTATTGACAATTTTAAATACATTTAAATAAATACGCCTTTGTTTGTTTTAAGCAAAGGCAGTTAGGATAAGATTTTGTTTTTCTTTTTTTTCAATGGTCTGTTCCTGAAAAGAGTTCGAAAATCACTGCTGTTGCCTAGGTGAACTTTTTCGGAAAGGGCCAAATACTAAATATTTTACGCTTTCCAAGCCAAGAGGCAAAACTGAGGATATTATGAAGGTACTTCTATAACTCTTAAAATATAACAATTGTAAAACATAAAGCCATTTTAAAATGTTAAAATCCTTCTTAATTTGGATGCCACCACAGAAAGGTCGTGAGCTGGATCTGGGCTGTGGGCTGTAATTTGCCCACCTCAGGTGTAGCCCAATACCTTTCTTTTTATAGGTGAAGTAATGTGTAGCGGAATTGAATTTCTCATGGAAGGACTACAGATATTGTGCAGCAGTGAGATAACAGTGTGAACTGCATTGTAGGTCCCTTGATGTCTGAAATTGCTGGATTATTAAGTATACACTTAAGAAGCAAAGAGGCCCAGGTACAAATATCAGAAGATCCTGACCAATGGGTGAATCCAAAACCACAGAAAAAATGACTACATAATACTCACTGTATAAAACAACCACATTTAGCAGGTTCTTTCCTTTCCCATATTCAACCCCACTAAATATATATAGTGTGTGTGTGTGTTTGTGTGTATATCTCCAACTTCCCACATTACCTTCACAGCCTATTTGTTCCCAAATTCTGTAAGTTTAATAAATGCAAGTTAATAAGTAAAAAAATGAAAATACAGCATCTTTTTCTCCTCACGACAACTTTATAACCTAATATGCAGACTAGAATATTAGTGATATGATTAGAGATTAAATAGCAGAAAATGAAATTGCTTCTGGTAAGAACTCTCATTTTTGGATTACTTCAATTAGTTTTACCTAGCAAGGCCTTCTAAGAAACTGAGTATAGACATCTTGACTGATCCACCATCTTTTAAAAATCCCTGGATCATCAAAAATTAAGGATCAGAGAAAAAACTGTGAATGGTTGCTTTACTATGCAGACTTCACCATTAGGTAACTTAATGGTGAGTTTTCTCTTCAGAGAAGTATTTCAGTTAATAAAGAAAGAAACAATGGTAGAATTAGAATTATTAATATTTGCAGCTGCTACTGAATTAACGAACGTAGGGATTCATTATCAGCAGCAGCTTACGTCAGAAAAAGATAAACATTCTGTGCCTTCTACTGAAAGTACACGAGGTCACCTATTAAGTACTTTTGTTCAAAAAGAAAAATTGAACTTGTGCTTGGTAATTCTCTAGATCATAACACCAATTTACCAATTCACAGGACATTCAGAAGACAGAGAAGCATGTTAAATGACATCACAGGAATGGAATCTGTAAAATCTAGATTGTGGGAAAACCCATAGGGCAAAAAATCCAGTTTTTTGAACCATACATAATACAAATAAAATAAGAGATGGAAGCAGAACCTAATGAGAGAAGTTTGAGAGACATACAGAACAATACTGAACATGTAAAACGGAATTGATGGGACCATTGTAAAAAATATGGAATTGATGTGACAAGTGACGATTTGAACACTTACTTGATGTTTGAAAGTATTAAGGAATACTTGTTGTATTTTCATACGGTGATAGCATTTTAAAAGTTCTTATCTTTTAGAGGTATATGTCAAAAAATATGTATGGATGAATAATGTCTATGATTTGCTTTAAAATAATCCAGCAGGAGCTAAAAGGGTGAGGATACACATAGATAAAACATGATTGGTCATGAGTTGAGAAGTGTTGGAGCTGGATGGGTACAGGAGGTTCTAGACCATATACTTTATGTTTGAAATTTTCCATAGCAAAATGTGTTTTAAAAAAATGGCCAAAGGGAATTTTAAGGGTTACTTACTCATATGGTTTGTGTCTATTGTAGTATCGAAAGTCTAAGTCTGGCTTTGACACATTACTTTCAATGTGTGGGTTAGAGCAGAGGCCGCCCCAGTCCTGCCCACATCTCCTAACCCTTTCCATTTTAGTGCTTGCCAGTGGTCTATTTTCCAACTACCAGCCTCTTTAACTCTTTGCTGAAAGGCTTTTTCTAACAGTGCAAGGGGTAGGCTGGAAGTGCTGGGGAATTCGTGTCCCCTGGGGAGCAGCTCTTAATCATGACTGACAGGTACAGTGTAAATACACCTAACTTCTTTGCTCTTCAGATTGGGTGAGTCTGAGGTCCATAGTCTGTAAGAGTTTTCCAAGTGTAATTAAACTCCAGGTATCTCCAGTGGTAACTGACTTCACAATTCACCTCCCTTTATTAGTTTCCTTCCTTCTCCTTTTCATTTCTGCACTCTCCTGCCGGTATCCCCTGAGATCACTTTCCAAATAAACTACTTTGCTTTCAAATTCTTGTCTCAGCCTGCTTTTTTGGTAACCCAAACCAAGATATACAGAAATGTACATGCATTCAATTTGCAAATACCAAGTGAATGAAGGTTCTTCTATCATTTTAGCCTGGAGAACCTAGAATTTTAGCTATCTATCCATGTTTTGTAAGGGTGGTAAATGTCAGTAGAAGGGTATAATAGTTTTTTTTTTTAAGCTAATTTGTTTTATGTATGTTCTTAGGACTTTGAATTATCACAGTTATCAAGGAAATTAGAATGGTAGGTTACAAACTGTAGTGTGTTTAGGAATCACTCAGTTGTCTTGTTCTAAATGTGGATTCCTGCCTCCACCCTCAGGGATTCTGATTCAGAAGAACTCCAGGTTTACTATTAATAGTTATGCACATTAAAACATTAGAAATACTTATGTTGGCATCCTGAGGATCCGGCTTTGAGAAACACTGACCTACGTAGGTGCCGAAGTTTTAATTACTTGTAAGGTGTCATGGCCAGTTGGGTTATGTATGCCAATAAGAAGATTTGCTCTGATTCTGATGGCTGTATCATGTCCTGGAGTCCCAGATCTATCCTGCTAATACTGAAACCTAAATTTAATTTTCATCTGATTCCGATGGAGCTGTTGCTATTCCTGTCTGCTTTCTGTAAAGGTAAATATGGGAAGTGCTGTCTGGTAAAAAGTGTGGTGTAGAATGGAGGCTGTGGGAAGTAGCAGCACTCCAGCAAAGTCTTCAAAATGCAGTGCTCCACCCCTTAGTTCTTGGGTGTGCCTCAGCCATGCCTTCATTTGAATCTCTCTGTGCCTGGTTGGGAGATGATAACAGAAAGCACTGCTGAGAAATCACTCAGCTATGAGGCTGACATTTGCTCATATTCCTTTCTTGAGGCTGGTCTTCTAGTCCACTTTTGCCCAATGAAGATTCAGAGATAAGGCCACAGGGGCCCAGTGAGAGAATGTATCATCACCCCTCCCCCTCATACACACACACTCATATTTTCCATCTTGAACAATATTCTTATAGCAATTTCCAAACGATGGCTATTTCTTTCATTTATAGGACCCGATTTGCCTTTTTCAATTAATTGACATAAATTTTATCTGGATTTTGCATTCTGTCTATTCCTAGAGCACCAATTGGCTTCAAAAGGCAAATAATTGCATACCTTCTACTTTATTGCTATAGTAATGTTATCTTCTTTTTTCCAAATAAATTTTATGACACTCCAACTCAAGAATTTCTTTGGCACAATAGGACAAAATGGTTTGAACCTTAAAAAAAAAATATACTATCCTACAGTTTGTTTTTATAAAAATGAAAAGTACACTCCCAAATTTGTTAGAGATACTAATTTGTTACAAGACATAAATTAGAATCCGAAATGTCTGAATGAAACTCTGTTCGTCTCAGAAGATTCATCCCTGCCATTCCCTTCTAATAGCAGTTTGTGAAAAAAAAAAGAGAAAAAGCCACCAAATTCCTAGAATGCAATAGGTGTGAATCTAAAAGAATAAAGGCAATAATATACTCATAAACATGTCAAAGCTTCAAAAATGCAAATTCAAAAATGCAAATTCAAAAAAACCACTCTCGTGTCATCCCAAACTATTAGAGTCAATGTTCCGCCAGGAGCAAGACATCCTAACTCTAGATTATTCTTCCTAAAAAAAATTGTTGTGCTATTTTCAGGGGAAAAAAAGGATAAATGAAGGCATTTCCTTAGACCAGTGTTCTCAAATGTTTGTTCCTGGGCCCTCTTTGTTGTCTTATAAATTAATGAGAATCCCAAATATTTATTATATGAGAAATTAAAAATCAGAAAATATTAATTTATTAACTCATATAGAAATAACAAACTTATTATATATTAACATGAATAAATAATATAAGAACATAAGTATATTTTCCAAAACTAAAAAAAAAAAAATGTGAAGAGAGACAGAAAAAAATGTTCTACACTCCCAGTGCTAATATTTCATTGTAATCCATAAAACCTGACTTTTAAGACTATCGAAAGACTGTGTCATTGTTAGCTCACTATGTATTGCAGCTACCTTAAAATGAATTATAAACTGTAGCTGCCTCACTCAAGGTACAATGACAATGGGTTGAGAGACGTAATATCTAACCTCTCTTGCTTCTTAGTAAAATATCCTGAAATTTAATAAAAATAAGCATAACAAAGAGACCCCATAATCTCTCTTCTTATGCTTATTCTGTAATGATAGTGTGGCTATTATATACCGGGGGTGCCAAAAAAATGTATGTACATGAATTGTATTCATATTTTGTTATCGGTATATATTGAGTATTACAATTTTAATACAGTTTTTTCCTTTCTTAAAATGTATATACATTTTTTTGGTGCTCTGTGTGTGTGTGTGTGTGTGTGTGTGTGTGTGTGTGTGTATCCACATGTATACATATATGGTGATTTGCTTATGTCTAAGACTATCATTGGAGTCCAGGGGGAATGGAAGAATTGAAAATTTTAATTCTGATACGGTCACCTCTCGACTCTTTCATATATATGTATGTATACATATGCATGCATACATACTTATGTATCATATTTGTATATCTCAGAATGCAAATATTTTTATATTGATACTTAAGAAAGCAGCACAACAAATCTTATAAATGTTCTGAAATCCAGTTTTCTCTGTTATCAAAAAGTGAGTTTTCAGAATTAATAGTCAATTGTAATAGCTAGGTACAGTGCCAAATCGGTAGTAGACTTGTTGGGGTTATCACTTTGTGAGGGGTATAAACATGTAATCATTATGTTGTTTCGTACATCTGAAATGAATAATAGTAAAATAATTAATAGTCAGGACAGAACATATTGTATAAAATAAAATGAAGTATACTAAGATTAATTTTACCTGTTTTTACTTTTTAAAATGTGGTGACCAGAAATATTTTAATTAAACATGTGATTATATTATATTTCTTGTCAACAGCAGTGACCTATAGGACAGGAAAAGAGACAAAGAAATTAACAGGGATTGAAAATTAAAGAAAAGGAAGAAAGGTAGCACATGCATTTTAACTTTTCTAAGATAGAAAATACTGAATTGGAGCTTATTAATATTTTAGGAGAGTTGTGAAAGGAGAAAATTAAAATAAAAAAACCTTTTTAGAATAAATTCAGATTAGTGATTAAGAATCCTCTGAAGATTTTGCAGCTCACTGCCTAATCATAGACTATTACTACTTAAAGAGAAAAAAAAATCCTCACATCATAAATAGTGCCTCTTTATCCGTAAAAGCTTGATTGGGTATTTCGCTTATGTCTAAGAGACTGTCATTGGAGTCCAAGGCGAATGGAGGAACGGGAAGTTTTAATTCTGATATGGTTGCCTCTTGACCCTTTCATAAGTGACAGCAGGAGTCTCATTCTCTTCTTCTCAAAGTGCATTGATGATTTGGACACGTGGACCATCTCCTAGTCAGATAATTCTATAGGAAACAAAACTTGATTGTGTGCTGATCTTAAACAAAACAAAACAAAAATATGTTCTTTAACCTTTTTATTATAGAGAATTTCAAATCTGCTCGAGGACAATTACCCAGCCCCAATAGTCACCAATACCTGGTCAGGACCCACCACATCAGCGTCTACTCAGCACCATCCTCAATCCCATATTATTTGAATTCAGACATCAGACCAATTCATCTCTTCATAGAAACACTTCAGCACATATTTCTGAAAAATAAGGACTTTTTTTTAACGTAGCCACAATAACATTATCATACCTAAAAAAGAAATTAACTAGCAGTGTAAAAAAAATTAACTACAACATTTTCACGTTGAAAAACTAAAGGTAGAGTAGTATCCGCCTCTAAAGCTGACAGTCTTATAAAGTACTCTAAATAATTAGTTTCGTATTTCAGTATATGAACCTCTATCATCCCTTCCTGTGGGTATTGCTGAGGAAATAAAAATATAATTAAATGGCTATCATATTATGTCTCTATGATTACAATCTTCCGGCAAGGTCTGAAATATTTTATAACAAAATGTATCCCTTAGAAACAAACTGAATTACATTATCATTGTTAACCACTAGATGCCACAGTTGCTTCACGCAAATGAAATCAACTCAGCCTTGATCTGTCAAGGAAAAAAACATAACGTTCTAAATATCAGAGTAAAATACTTAATCAAATGTCAGTACTAGCCTGAACTTGCTTACACCTGTGGCAAAAGCATGTGTGGAACCACACATTTAAATATTTACCTAGGTAACTTTCATAACTGATTAAGCTATGGCATCCCCCCCTTTTAAACTCCTGTGTACCTCTTTCCGTCATTTTAAAGTTATTGCGAATTCTTTCCAGCCAATTTAAACACTCAGTGTAGTATCTTCAGGGTAGTCTGCTGAATGGCTCCTCATGTGTCAGACTTGGTTTAGGGATGGTTGACATTTATGTCATCCGAAAGTCAGGGACACCCCTACAAGAGCTGCTTCAATGTGGATCACAGCTTCTGCTCAGAAGAGGGGACAACGGATTCAGGTGTTACAGTAGTCAGATATGGACATGTTTGAAATTGGGAAAGGATTTAAAGAGGACAGGGAATCAATTTTTTCCCTTTTTTCTGGCATTATTTTAAGAAGTTTTTGTTTTGTCGTTTTTCTCAAAATCGACTGAAATGCTTCTTGGAGATTTTATCAGGTGGTTTCAAAGTATAACTATTGAAACATTTTTGTTTAGCTAAGAACAGCAATCCCATCAGACAGTTTCAGCCAGTGGTATTATTATAGACTTGCCTGTGTTTCAGTATTCTCTCTTCCAATATAGTTTGCAAATCTGGCTATATTTTAGTATGCATTTATTATGTTTACTTTTCTTCAATGATATCATTTCCATACAAATCTGTCCCTTTACAACCGTCTTATTCAAATATTTTTTTTCCCTTAAATTCTTCCTAGAATGTATTACTTTATTCTTTGTTTTAGTAAAAAGCTTAGTCCTTGGTAGGGATTTCCCAGAACATAACCTACCCTAAAACTTATGGATCGTCAAAATTAGAGTATGAGAAAATTACTTCACTGACTTTGGGGAATACCAAATAAATAGCTAGAGGAATCTCAATAAATATAAAATTAAACTCATAGAGAAAACTTTCCCAATGCTTCTACTTACTACAAAGGAGGAAGAGGTGCAGATACTGTGTGGGAAGAAGAAAAAGGTATTTGTCTTTTTTTCTATTCCAAAGCGATGGGGTTGCTTCAATAATGTTTTAAATGTTTTCCCTGATTACACTCTTGTCCCCATCTTGTATTTTTCTTCCTGTAGCAGCTAGAGTGGTCCTTATAAAACAAAAACCACAGTACCACTCTGCTCAGCAGCTTCATTGTCCTTCAGAATCAAAGCCAAAATCTTTACAAATGTCTTCAAGGCTCAAAATATGCACTGTGTAATATAGGAGACCCTGGTTACATAAGTCTATGCAACATTTGAAAGTGGCTAGTCTGAATTGAGGTGTGCTGTGATAATATTTTGCATATATTGAGTTGAATAAAATATATTAAATTTAATTTTACCCCTTTGAAAAATGTGGCTACAAAAAAAAATGTAAATTACATTTGCATTTATAGCTCACATTGTAATTCTATTGGCCTACATAATCTGCAAGTTGCCAGCTCCCTCCTATTTCCAACCCACATTTGCCATTTTGCTGGTCCTCATATACCATGTCTATTTCAAGCCTTCTACTGGTTATTCCCTCAGATATCCTCAAGATTGGTTTCCTCACTTTCTTCTGTCCTCTGTTACAATGATCAGAAAGAACTTCTCTGACTAATTTCAGATGGCCTCCAACACAGGTATACACCCACTATCTCTTTTTCAAAACACTTATAGCCCAGCATATACGTATAGGGGTAATCTCTCCTGAGTAGAATATAACCCCCATGAAGTCAAGGGCTTTGTCCGTTTCGTTTCCTGCTGTTTCTCTAGAATACTGCCTGGCTTAGGGTAGATATTAAATAAATATTGGTTAAATAAATGAAAGGATAAAATATCACAAAAAATAAGTAAGGTGATGTCTAAGATATTTTATTATAAAGGAAGGGATTGGAAAATGAGAAGAACTAACATTTGCTGAGTGCCTATAGTGAACTAGATACTGTGCCAGGCATTTACATATAGTATGTTAATAAATTCTCACAAAATGTATTTACAGATGAGAAATATAAAGCTCAGATAATTTAAATAACTTTCCCAAGGTCACATAGCCAAGCATAGAACATTGTTTTAATACTTCTCATTTTATTTCAGTATCTCCAAGTGCCTCCCTGACTCCCAGACTAAATTAGATGGTTGTATAAATACTCCCTCAGAGTATGTACTCTACATTTTCCCTTCATATCATTTGCCACCACTGTAATTCATTTTGTAGTGTGGTGTTTAATGTCTGTCTTCTCCATTGCACTGTAAACTTCATGATAGGTAGCAGGGAATGTCTTGTCGACATTTCCATGTTCAGAGCCTTCCACCTTGTCGAATGCTTACTCTCTAACACCTATTTGTTAAATAAAAGAACAAATGAGTTGATTTTCTCCCGAAATGTTATAACAGTTGATGAGTGGGGTAATTGTGGCCAATGAGAACTTATGATTTTTGTAGATCAAGTACCTGAATGACACTCATTAGAATGAAGCCTGGCAGGATATTGCAGGGGAGAGTATGCTGGTGTGTAGGTGGACTATTTGTTCCTGACGATTTACCATAGGTAATGGGACCATACTTAAGGATTTCCTTTGACAATGTGCTGTCCAACATGGCAGTCCCTAGCCACATGAGGCTATTTCAATCCAAATTAATTAAAATTAAATAAATTTGAAAATTCATTTCCTCAATCACACTAGCTACATTTCAAGTGCTCAATAATCATGCATGGCTAGTGGCTATTTTTTTGGACAGAACAGATAATTTCCATTAAAGGAGAGTTCTATTGAATGGCACGATTCCAGAAAGTTTTAAATGTCCTTGGGAAGATATATTTTTCAATTGGAACGCGCCTGTTTGCTTGATTAGTTTTGTATTCTAACGAAAATTAAACTTTGAGAAAGAGTCCAATAATCTGTATTCCCAAGTGTTTCTGGGTAAGACCTAGATGTGGAAAAGGAGCTTCACTGTCCACAGATGAACCATTTAGTCAGACATGCTCATGCACAGCCAGTGACTGGTGTGGAAAGAACCACTCCTCCAAGGGCTCCAGGCAGGCCTACTGTTCCAGGGATGCTGCCAGCTCCTGGCTGGATGGAGCCTTATGTCTAATGCCATTCAATACCATCCCTTTGCGTTTGATGTACAAAACAGAAGACTGACATTTGAGGAACAGGAAAGAGTTTGGGATGCCAACTACACCTCAGACCAGTTAGATTCACAATTGAGAGAGAGAGAGAGAGAGAGAGAGAGAGAGAGAGAGAGAGAGAGAGAGAGAGAGAATTGTTAAATGCCTGGTTCTCCAAAATGTCATATATCTTCAGGTACTGTAACTTTCAATGATTTTGGCCAATATAACAAGTTTTCTTGCATTTCTGTTGCTGGAGATTTTGCCTCTTTTATCGGGGGGATAAAACATTTCCTTGTCATTGCCTTAGAAAATAAAGTGGTTTATGGACAAGAAAAAAAATGGCATTTTCTATAATATTTTCTGATTAAGTTCACTTAAGAGGGGGGAGAATTTTCTTAGTTTGAATATTCCGGGTATTGGTCCTACAATTTGTTCACATTTCTCCAGTCCTACTGAGCGAGTCTTCCTCCAGATTCGTGGTGCTCACTTTTAGACAAGAGACCAGTAGGAGAGCTGCGGAGGGGCCCACCAGGCAGCCCACTATTCCTAACTCAACAGGTGGGGAACATGGAATATTTGTGTTCTTTGGGGACTGGGCCCCCATTCACCGTGATCTCCCCCAGCCTTTCAGGATAGGTATTTTCAGCTCTCTGAGATCTTAGGAGAGGACACCGTGTGACAATGGTGCTTCTTGGAGAGGTGGGGAAGGATACAGGTAGGGACTGGGGAGTTAGTAAGGCTGGCAGGAGAGGTGCTAGGACGGGACAGACGATTTCCTGAGCAGTGAGTGGGAGGGACAAGGAGTGGAGAATGGAGACACGGAGTAGCCGCCGCGAGAGAAACCCAAAAAGGTCCGAAAACGCGGAGAGCGGCGCGGGCGGACTTGGGCGGGGCAGAATGGGGAAGGGTCACGCCGGGACGCCACGGGCCGTGGGCCGGGGGAGACACGCGCGCTCGCTGGGGCGCAGGGACCCGCCGATGAGGTCAGTGGAGCCGACGCGCCGGGAGGAGGCCAGTGGAGCCCCCGGACGCGGGTGTGCGAGGCTGGCGGAGGGGCGGGACGGGACGGGAAATGGGACGCAGAGCCAGAGCCGCGGGAGGAGGGCCGAGGGGGCGTCGGCGCTGGGAGCCGGAGGCGGCCCGACCGGGATCGTTTCCTTCCGGAGGGGAGGCCGGCTGTGGACCCAGGCGCGGCCGGGGGGCGTCCGAGGGCAGGGGACGGGGAAATACCGCGGCCCGCGCTCCCCGGCGACTGGCAGCGGCGGTGCTTGTGGCTCCTCCTGCCGGCCAGTCCGGAGCCCGCGGCGGGGGGAGCGGGGGGCGGGGAGCGCGGGCGGGGGCTCGGGGAGGAGGGGGGCGGGCGGAGGGAGGAGGGCGGGCCCAGGCGCGCCTGTGACAGGGTGGCAGCCGGGGAGCGGACGCGTTGCCGCCGCCGCCGCCGCTCCTCC
The DNA here is from genome assembly GCF_964194185.1 of Rhinolophus hipposideros. NCBI lineage: Eukaryota > Metazoa > Chordata > Mammalia > Chiroptera > Rhinolophidae > Rhinolophus > Rhinolophus hipposideros. The sequence continues at coordinate 7,784,568 of NC_138069.1, forward strand.
TCCTGCAGCTCCTCTCGCTGCCGCTGCCGCCGCCGCCGCCGCCGCCGGGAGAAGTTTCACTCCCGGCCTCGCTCGGAAGCCCCGACCCAGAGCGGAGCGGGGAGCGCTGCGCGCCCGAGCCGGCGTGGGCGCCTGGGCGGCGGGCAGCGGCTGGGGCTGGGGGCGCGGAGACGGAGGAGGGGCGGGGAGAGCCCGGAGACCCGCGCGCGGCGCCGCAGCCGCTCCGCTAGCGTCGGCGCCGGGGCAGCCGCGATGGCCGTGCGCTCCCGCCGCCCGTGGATGAGCGTGGCGTTGGGGCTGGTGCTGGGCTTCACCGCCGCCTCCTGGCTCATTGCCCCCAGAGTGGCCGAGCTGAGCGAGAGGAAGAGACGCGGCTCCAGCCTCTGCTCCTACTACGGCCGCTCGGCCGCTGGCCCCGGCGCGCAGCAGCCGCTCCCCCAGCCTCAGCCGCGGCCGGAGCAGTCGCCGCCCCCCGCGCGCCAGGAGCTCCAGGGGCCGCCGCTGCCCGAGGCAGCGGCTGGGGTGACCAGTTTTCGGAGCAGCCCCTGGCAGCAGCCACCTCTGCTGCAGCAGCGGCGGCGAGGACGCGAGCCCGAAGGCACGACGGGGCTCCCCGGTGCCCCCGTGGCGGAGGGGGACCCCGAGGAGTCCGACCGGGTCGCGGCCGGGCCACGGCGCGGCGGCCGGCCGGGGAGTAGCCACAACGGCAGCGGGGACGGGGGCGCCGCTGCCCCGAGCTCCCGACCCCGGGGTTTCCTGTACGTGGGGGTGATGACCGCGCAGAAGTACCTGGGCAGCCGCGCGTTGGCGGCGCAGAGGACCTGGGCGCGCTTCATCCCCGGCCGCGTGGAGTTCTTTTCCAGCCAGCAGCCCCCCAGCGCCGGGCTTGGCCAGCCCCCGCCACCCCTGCCTGTCATCGAGCTGCCGGGGGTGGACGACTCCTACCCTCCGCAGAAAAAGTCTTTCATGATGATCAAGTACATGCACGACCACTACCTGGAGAAGTATGAGTGGTTCATGCGCGCCGACGACGACGTGTACATCAAAGGTGACCTCCCAGCGTCGGCTGTCCCGCCGGCTCGCCTCCCCGCCTCCTTTCTCCGCTTCCAGCCCCAACCCTGCCCGGTCCCTCTCTGCATCTGTCAGCGGGTGCTCCGGCGTCCTGCAGCCCCCAGCCCTGCGTCCCCACCCCTCGCGTCCTCCCACCATTCTTAGTCCGCTCCTCCTCCTCTGCTGCGGCTGGGGCCCTCCTCACACCTGCACGGCTGTGTCCGCCTTCCGCACACTTGCTGGTCTCGTTTCTACCCAGCGCGTGGTCCCTGCTCTTTACCGCGTGGGAAGGTGAGGGCAGGGACTTTGAGGTTCAACCAAAGGCTAGTCCCACTCGGCCCCGCTCTGAAAGCCCGGGGTGGTGACAGGTTCCCAAATCTGCCCGGAGGGGCGTGTCCTCGGTGGAGGAAGGGGAGACCCGGGACGCGGCGAGAGTCAGTGGAGAGATCGGTGTTCTTGCTTTGTTCTCCTACCCTTTTGTTTTAACTGGATCTAGCGCAGTTTCGGAACTGGGGACACCGAGGAATCGTCTTCGCTGTCCCGGACCCTTCGCTGTGCGTTTCCTTCCCTTTCCCACGCCCCACTACACGTTGGGAGTCCTTGAGCACCCGCGCCGCCCCACGCGCCACGCCTTCCAGCCTCTTCAGTGCCGCGCTAAAAGCCGCCCCCACCCCTTACCACACCTCCCCAAAACCGCTAGGCGATGAATGTATTGTCAGGGTTGGTGGTGGGGAGGAAGGCGACAGCGCCCGCGAATTATCCAGAGCCGAGGAGCCAGCTCCAAGCTGTGTTAGCACACACTAGTATGGATCCTTTCCAGCCCATCTTGGTGGCTGCGGCGATAAGCAAAGGCTGGAAGTCCCCCAAACTAAGCGCAGCCACAGCATGAGAAAACTTTGTCAGCTTTTTAAAGAGGCGTGGTCCTTCACCCTGAGTGTGGGTGGCTCTGGCCAGAGATTTCTAAACTCAGCTGGAGAGAAGTTCCTTAGAGCAGGAGTAAATCTTTCCAGTCCAGCCTATTGCGGAGATGGAGAGGGACGCAAGGGAAGTAGCAGGGCTGTCTCGAAAGAGGGTCTCCCTCTGCCTCCCAGGCTTCCTAGCTTCTTGGTCAAAGGGGGGCAGCCCTTCCTTAGTTTCTGCCTCTCTGTTTGAAGCCTCATTGCTTTCTCCTGATTCAGGTAGTAGTACCTTTCACCCGGCTCATGGAAAAACAAACATTTGTCTTACTGCTTTGAAAGATTGCGCTGCAGAACATTGAAATACTATATTCTTTCTATTTCTACTAAGAATGAAATGCATTTTATATTAAGAACCCAATAATAGTCAGCTGGAACTCATTGAGATCCAAGGGGCGTGGCATGGCATCAAGATAATGACCACCCGATGCTCAGCTCATCAGTAGAGATGCTGACTGGGATTATGAAGAAGCTGACTACTTATTCCAGTGTGTCAGCTTCTAGAATAACAAGTGCTTGTCAACTGTGTGAGCTATAGATTTTCATTTTTAAATTGACTTTCCTGATGAACTCACCAAGTATAAGTAAATCAATTGTGTTCTTTAATTTGTAACAAATGTTTATTTTTTTCTAAATGGGTGCCCTTCAAAGTTCCAAAGTCAAAAATTCCAAGGCAAATTAAGAACAAAACAGTAAACGAAATCCGTTGTCAGGAAAAAAAAATAATTATTGGATATTAACAGTCTGCCAATCAATGCTGTATATCAAGATTTAATATTCTATTTTTGGGAATTTTAATATTACTTCAACCATGCTAAGAAACCTCCTTATTCTCCCTGTCATTATTTCACCTTTAAAAAAATCTGATGATTTTTAGAATTACTAAGGTTTTTCAGTGACCTTGACTAGAAGGTTTATAACATTTTATTATGATTTAATTAGTAAACTATAAATTAATGTTTTTACAATAGAATATTCAGAGAGATTTTTCTTCTTTATAATTGCATAAGATTTATGGGGAGTTGACACACACTATGGGCAGTTCTGTCCCTTACTTTGTACACATAAGTGATTATGAAGTTAGGAAGGGGAATGATCGTTGCCTTTCTCTTTGTAGGTGACAAGCTGGAAGAGTTTCTCAGATCACTGAATAGCAGCAAGCCCCTCTACCTGGGCCAGACTGGCCTGGGGAACATTGAAGAGCTGGGAAAGCTGGGGCTGGAGCCCGGGGAGAACTTCTGCATGGGGGGACCTGGCATGATCTTCAGTCGCGAGGTTCTCAGGAGGATGGTGCCGCATATTGGTGAATGCCTCAGAGAAATGTACACGACGCATGAGGACGTGGAAGTAGGAAGATGTGTTCGACGTTTTGGTGGGACTCAGTGTGTCTGGTCGTATGAGGTAAGACGAGCTATGATGCAAGTGTTCCCATATTATAGGTGGGTGCCAGCTTACAGTTTGGGCCAGTGATTCTGTTTATTCTCTCTGTATCTTTTTATTTGCTTGAAAATGATAGCAACTGGTTATGGACGCAGGATAATGGTGGGACATATCTTCCTTATTAGAGCTATGACCTGTCTGAGGCTTTCTTATTTGTGTGGCCACCTTAACTTGAATCAGCAGCCTATAAATATGCCCATGTCTTCGAAAGATGCTAACCCCCTTTATTTGCTTTTTTTGCTGTCACTAACAAGAGGACTAATTTTATTTTCTTGGGCTGTAGCTTTCAGCATTAAATACTTTGTTGTTTTTGTTGCTGTTTTGGGTAGGCATGTAATTGCATGTGTATGTTTTCAAATAGTTAAAAATCTGACGTTTCTTTGAAGATTTTCATGTGGAAATTTAACGTATTTTTTTGAAGCATAGGAAGAGTCAACTCATACTATATCATTTATGATAGATTCATTCACAACATTTTCAAAGAAATCAATTATCTGGAAAAACGAATAGTTCTGAAGATGTTAAGTAACTGCTTGGTATTTTGACTGGTTCCCTAAAAGTTGTTTATGTCTGTTCTCATTCCGTTTTCTGAACAGCAATGATTATTTAAATCATCTGAATTAGGAACTGTTGTGTAATTGCAGTGATTAGTTTTATGAAATACTGAGATTTTTTTTTCCTTTAGAAATTGGTTTTGAGATGAAATACAATTTTATTTAAAATAGTTTTCCTGAAAGAAAATCTTAGTAAAAATTTACTTAACAGTTAAATAGTGTATCGCAGTTTTCAGTGGTTTGGTTTTCAGGCTGTTGGAGTCGAATATATTTTAGCTACCCAGTGTACACCTTTGTAAATTATAACAACTCATTTACTTATTTTTTTCAAATTTTCATGTCCTTTGGTATAGAAGAAACATTTTATGTAAATATGTTCCCTGTGATGTCATCATACCTCAACATGAGACAGTCCCACTCATTTTTCTTTTAGAAGTATAATCTCACTTTTGTTAATTTTGCTTTCTTTTTTGTAATTTGTGGTATTTACACTTTGGGGAAATAGTTCTTATATTTATTACAGAAAGTAAAAATTATTTGCTAACAAGTTATTTGAAATAGGTACTATGCAAATTAAAAATCCTTGCTTTTGTTAAGAAAAATAGTAATTTTTCTTTTATAAAACTCTTACCTTGTAGAATAAAAATTTATGCAAGCACATTATAGTTTAAAAATAGATACTTTAGAATAAACTCAGTGAAATTATTTGTTTCTTTCCATTTAATATAAAACTAACTGGAAGGCAAAAAATAAATATTAATACAGAAAATACATCCAGTTGGTTTTATTTACATGAAGATACTCTTTTGCAGACTTTTATTCTGTATGGATGAATTAAAAAATCATCCATATTTTAAAACAAAGATGGAAAATAATTGTTTTGTTTGATACCCTGTTGCTTTAACATCACAAAGGTTTAACATACCTTTTGTTTAAAAGTCCCTCCCTTTAGGTTTTCATTGCTTCTGCTACGAAGGTACAATCTTCACATAACAGTCTACCCATTCATGATCATGAGAGTAAAATATGCTCAAGTGATCTTAATGCTCAAGAACTGATTTAATATTTTATGTATAATACAGGCATCTGTTCTGGTTAAACTGAAGGGAGGTTATCATAGACGTGTACCCTCTCTGTTAGAATAAGTGGCATCCTAGATCTTTTCATTAACTGACATAAAATATGAGACAAACAAAAGGGACTCCAAGTCTTGTAGGATGTCACTTCATAGTCACTACATTTTTTATTAACTTCTCACAATACATTTGAATTTTAGATTGACACTTGTCCACCACTGATTCCAGAATCTGCGTGAAAACAAACATTCCTACATATTTTTCTAGCAGTAGAAAATACTATTTTCTAAAAGAATATTGTTTCAGAATGTTGACTTTATGTTTTGCAAAACAATTATATAGAATTTATTTTGTTTTGGAATTTAAAGGTGCTATTTAAGCAATATCTATTTTAGACGAGGCATTGATTTAGTCCAAATACACAGCCTCTACATTGTATTTAAAAGAATGATGGAAAATTATACTACCAAGGAATACATGAAACAGCATCTGTTAATAAATTTAGGAAAGCTAAGTATACAATTGTATCTAAGAATTTTAATATTAGGGTGTGTTCTATGTTTCACAAGACCCCTGAGTACTTCAGTTGGGGCACAGCCGAACTAAGCCTTTCCAGTTTGGATTTTAGGTTGTTGAAAAGATGTCAGTCTATGCTAGTGTTCACATGATATGGAAAAATTTATTCCACTCTGGGCTGGCATCCTGAATAAAGGTGAGATTTTACATCTGGCCATAGAACGAGTTATGAAATTGATCAGTAATTTTGTTTACATAGTTTTTTAAAAGAACCATCGGTGACAGAACTTGCTTAAGATTTTGAATTTTATATATCTGTATCTTTCATGGATTTCAGGATTTTGTTTGGCTTTTCCTCCTAATAAAAGTTCTTGTAGAGTTAGGAGCACTGTTACAGACACATATTCATGATTTTTGAGTTTGAATAGATGGAACGTTCATGATGCAATATCTTAGAAAAACTGATGAACAGGCTTGCAGATCTTGTAGGAAGAGAATTGGGCAAAAATATTAAAATATATAGATCGTGTAGCTTTTCTTGACTATAACATATTTTTTATGCAACATAGAAATCTTCTAGTATTCTTCTTTACTGTTCAATTAAAATCTATTTTCTCTGTGTTGTATATAAAATTAAGCATAATATTGAGAAAGAATATGAACTTGAATTTGGATTTGAGTAACTACTCTACTACTTATTAGTTTCATTGTTTTTTTGTAAGTTACTTCTCTGAGCCTTGTTTAATTCAACTGAAAATGGAGATTGTAACAGTGTCTATCTCAGATGTTAGGGAAGATGAAGTGAAATGCTGAAAGGATCCAAGTAAAACCCTTAAAACAGTGGCTAGCACATAGCAAATTGTCAGTAGATGTTAGCTATTACTGTTATAATGCTGAGTAGGTCATGTACTATGTTATGTATAACCTGGATTCATTGGTTTTATTAATTTAATAATTATTAGTTATGAGTGATATATCTATATCCATAGTCAAACTATAAATAAACTAAATTTTTTTTCAGTTAAAAAATCCAAGATTAAACTTTTTTGACAAAGAATAAGAAACCAAGATGTTTCAGTATTTTAGAAGTGTAAGGAATTCAATATCAGTAAAACTTAACTATAAAATATGGAATCCTGTCAAAAACATGAATTACAAATATTTGCTTCAGTCTCTAAGCATCATATTAAATAACTGATCTTGAGACAGTGTGGAAAATACTGTTTAACAAGTGATTAGTATACATATTTAAGGTCTATCAAGCAAATCAGACTACATTAAAAAATTATTACTGTATAGATTTTTACATTAGTTGCCAAAACAGTAGCCTCTCTTTCTGAGTTTCTCTAGAATTTTCAGCAGGAAAGTAAGTCTGTAGTGTCCCATTCTGCAGTCAGCTCACACGACCACCCAGGAACTTGTCTCTCATGCCAGCTGGAACCTCCTTCGAGTTCCTCAGGTGTTTCAGGAAATGATGTATAGCTTCAGTTCTTCCTCGCCGTAATATCCTGGTGGTCTGCCCGTTAACCTCTTGCTCTCTTTCCCTCTCCATCATCTCCTCCCACTTTTCCATTTTTCTTCTGTCTTTAATGATACATAAATTGCAAATACCATGTTGATATGCACTGCTTTTCATCAGGTTCACGGTGCATTAACGTGCTCGTCACAGGCCAATCCTGATATGCCAAGAGATCACAGGATGTGCACCAGATCACACTTAGGGCCCAGGAAGGGCTTGACCTCTTCCGAGCAAAGACGTGAGCTTCAGACAGACTGGTGTTCTGCGTGCCTGAGACCACTGGAGAGTCAGAATAGAGAAGTCTCCCTTCCCCACCTGAAGGTAGAAACGTAGTTTTCAAGGACATACAGCAGATGTTACTAATCAAGGAATGTAATGGGTTGCTGCTATACTCATTTATACCTCAAATTGTATCAGTAAAATTACTCACTGAAGCATGTTTGTCAAAAATTACTCTATTCACTCAGTGTTAGAGTTTATTGGCATCTACTGTGGGCCAAGTTCGTATTTTTGGTTGAGCTCTATCTTGGCTACTGTTTTTCTAGTTATCTGAGCTGCAGTCTGACAGCTTGGGAGGCTGCATATGGCTCTTGAACATTGTTTGGCACGTGGAGTGTTTTAAGGTTTTTTGTTTTTGTTTTTTGATGTCTTTAACAGAGGCAAGCAGTCTTCAGTCACTGTCATATCCTCTTGTCCACCAGGCTCTCCTTCCACATTTATTTTGACGTTTAACTCCTTGCATGTTTATTTTATTGTAATTGGCCCAGGTAGGGGTAAGAGTCTTGTACCAGCTAATCCAGATGTTGCAAATTTCATTAAAATATCTCTAGAAAATGAAGTAGTTTTCCAGTGAGAAGGAGATGTGTACTTTAAATACTTTAATTTTCAGAAGAATTAATTTTTTTCAAACATGGCTGTTAGAATTGTGTGTTATATAATGTAGGTATACTTTGTTATAGGTGTAGTTTTACTAAATAACTAGAACATAAATGTACATGTTTATGTAATTCATTTTCAGCCTGATTCTTAGCAGAGTTAGAAGTTCTGGGTTTTCTTTGTTTCTTTTAAGTAAGGTCACTTATATTTAAGCATTAACATAATTTTAATTTCAGTAAGTCTTCTCTCTTTGAAGGAGTTTGCATTTCATCTAAGGGTCATTTTTAGAATAGTTTGAATTTATCTGTATAATATTTGCAGTTAAATGGAACCAAAGAATACATATCTTTATTTCATCTAATTAAATGTTATTTCCAAGATAGCATAGCTCCATGCTGATAAAAATATTTCTCTATGGCTTTAAAAATCCACTTCGTATGACTAAACAGATTTTTCTTAGATTCTATAAAGAGTTAAGTTCACGCCAGAATGTCTTATGTCTAATCTTGGCCCCTTAAAGGCTGTAAACACCGTAGAAAATTACATTTTTTCACAAAAGGGTATGTTCTGGAAATATTTCCCTGGGCTTGTAATACCAGAGAGCTGCACCATAACAAATTTAACTACATCTAAGTTCTTTATGACATAACCAGTAAGGTTCAAATACCTGTGCCATTCTTGTAGGGCATATCATTCTTAGCTTTTTCCTAATACTTAGGGGCTTCCCTCTCCTGTAATGCCAGTTTTACTGTATCATGAACATGGTTTAAGCCCAAAAGGTATATTAGTATCTATGGAAAAGGGTAACTCTGGAATTTTGATCTAAAATTCAGGCTTTCAAAAACCTTTTCTTGATTCTGATTCAGTCATATTTAGTTTTTAACTTAACTAAAGGCAGTAAGCTTCTCACACCTACTTTCCCACCCCCATTCCACTTGTCAGATGAAATCATCATGCCTTGATTTTTTAAAAAGATTTTTATTAAAATATAGCTAACACACAACATCATATTAGTTTCAGGTATACACCATAGTTTTTCAACATTTATACACCTAAAGAAGGGATCACCATGATAGGTTCAGCAACCACCTGACACTGTACCATGCTATCACAATATTATTGACTATATTCTCTATGCTATATATTACAATTCCATGGGTTATTTGTTTTATACCTGGAAATTTAGAACTCTTATTCCACTTCACTTCCCCCCTTTTTAATTTTAAATTACAGTTGATCTTCGATATTAATTTCAGGTGTACAGCATAGTGGTTAGACATTTATATAATTTAAGAAACGATCCTCCTAACTAGTCTAATACCCACCTGGCACTATGCATAGTTATTACCATATTATTGACTATATTCCCTATGCTTTCCTTTACATCCCCATGACTACCAATTTGTACTTCTTAAGCCCTTCCCCTTGTTCACGCTGCCCTCCAAACCCCTCTCATCTATCACCCCAAGAAATCTAGTACCCATCTGACAACATACATATTAACAGTATTACAATATTGTTGACTCTATTCCTTATGCTATATCGTACATCCCCATAACTACTTTTAAACAACCAACTTGTACTTCTCAATCCCTTCCCTTTTTTTTTCATCCAAACCCCTAACACCCCTTCCATCTGGCAATCATCAAAATGTTTTCTGTATCTATGAGCTTGTTTCTGTTTTTTCTTGTTTTGTTTGTTTGCTTATTCTGTTCTTTGGATTCACCTCCTGTTTATTAGTTCTTCTATCGATGTAGACCCAGGCTGCCTCCACATCTTGGCCATTGTAAACGGTGCTGCAGTGAACATATGGGTGCACACATCCCCTTGAAGTAGCGTTTTGGGTTTCTTCTGATAAATACGCAAAAGTGGGATTACTGGGTCCTTCTTTGTCTCTTGTTACAGCCTTTGTTTTAAAGTCTGTTTTGTCTGCTATAAGTATTGCTACACCTGATTTTGTGTGTGTGTTTTTCGTTTCCGTTTTTAAGAAATAGCTTTTGCTATCCCTTTACTTTCCGTCTGTGCGTCTTTCAATCTGAAGTGAGTCTCTTGTAGGCAGCATATTTATGGGTTTTATTTTCTTACCCATTCAGCCGTCCAGTGTCTTTTGATTAGAGCATTGAGTCCATGTACACTGAAAATAATTGTTAATAGATACGTAGCTATTGCCATTTTATTATTCGTAATTGTGATCTTTTTTTTTTTTTTTTTCCATCTTAAGTCCCTCTAACATTCCTTGTCATACTGGTTTGGTGGTGATGAACTCCTTTAGCTCTTTCTTGTCTGGGAAGGTCTTTATCTGTCCTTTGATTTTAAGTGATAGCTTTGCTGGATATAGTACCCTTGGTTATAGGTCCTTGCTTTTCATCATGTCGAATATTTTGTGCCAGTTCCTTCTGGCCTGCAAATTTTCAGTTGAGAAATCAGCTGACAATCTTACGGGAGCGCTTATATGTTACAAGTTGCCTTTCTCTTGGTGCTTTTCGGATTCGCTTTTTGTCCTTAACCTTTGCCATTTTAATTGTAATGTGTCTTGGTGTGGGCCTGTTGGGGTTCATCTTGTTTGGGACTCTCCACTTCCTGGACTTGTATGCTTAGGTTAGGGAACCTTTGCCAGGTTAGGGAAGTTATTATTTTTTTCAAAGAGGTTCTCAATCCCTTGCTTTCTTTCTTCTCTTTCTGGTACCCCTATGATGCAAATGTTGTTATGTTTGATGTTGTCCTAGAGGTCTCTTAAATTCTCATTTTTTTTTTTCTTTTTGCTGTTTTGATTGGATGTTTTCTGCTGCCTTGTCTTCCAAATCACTGATTTGATTCTCTATTTTATCTAGCCTACTGGTGATTCCTTCTAGTGCGGTCTTCATTTCAGTTATTGTACTCTTCACTTCTGACTGGTTCTTTTCTATGATTTCTATGCCCTTCTTTATGCTGCTGTCTCTCTGTTGAAGCTCTCACTAAGCTCCTTGAGCATCCTTATAAGCATTGTTTTGAACTCCGTCTTTGGTAGGTCGTTTGTCTCCATTTTGTATATACTTTTTCCTGGAGTTTTCTCCTGTTCTTTCATTTGGGATGTATTTCTTTGTTTCCTCATTTTGGCTGTCTCTCTTTGTTTCTATGTATTAGGTAGATCTATTGTGTTTCTCAGTCTTGGCCGGGTGGCCTTATGTAGTAGGTGCCCTGTGGGGCCCTGGCACAGTCTCCCTGGTCACCTGCTCCCAGTGCTGTAGGAGTGTCCCTTGTGTGGGTTGTGTGTGCCCTACTGTTATAATTGAGCCTTGATTGCTATTGGCACATCAGTAGGTGGGACTGGCCCTCAGACTGACTGGCTGTGGGGTTTGGCCACATCCATAGCTTATGGGATGCTGTGAGGGGTGCCTTACCCCAAGGAGTGGGATTCACCCCAGTGGGCTCTGGTGCCCGTTGGGACCACCTTTTGTACATGGTACTTTTGGGGCTAATTGGGCAGTGCTCTGCTGTGGTCTGAAGCCAACTTCCAAGTATGGTGTTTCTGGGGCCTCTTGAGAGGGTATCTGGTGCAGGCCCCGGTCACCCACAGCCTGTGACTGATGGGGGACTACCTGATAGGAGCTACAAAGTGATTCATGGTTGTTCATTGCTTGTGCTCACCCTGGAGGCATGTGGGAGAGGCCACACTGTGAACCAATACTGGGCCTGGGGTAACTCCACAAAAATCCAGGATACCCTGAGGCCTGTTGCCACCTGTCAGCGCCCTTAAGGTTCAGCCCCTGATAAAGCCTTATGTGGTACATGAGTTGAATAAGGCAGGGTCTCAGGGAGTCACTAGAGTGGGAAGTGTTGTGGTTACCAGATTAATGTAGATTCTTGTTGGTGTCAGAGATGAGCCTGGAGCTACTCAGCAAAAGTCTCAGAGCATACTGAGGTCAGTCGCCACCCACCTGGCTCCCGTAGACTCTGATAGTTTGGTAGTTTTTTAAGTAAGAGTGCAATGTGGGCAGGGCTGGCTGCTCGAGAAAAAGTGCCTGTAGTGTTGGGAGAGTTAGGAGAGGCAAGTTCCCAGCTGAGCTCACCAGACCATTTCTGATTCAGATTTGGCCATGGTGTGGGAGGTTCTCAACACAGGAAAGATGAGGCCTATCTGCCACCTGCCTGGGAGAAAGATCCCACACGGGGAAAATGGTGACTCTCCTCCAGTCCTCGCCACAAAGCCACACACCTCAGTCTGCCCCCTGTATGCCTGAAACCCTCCAAGTCACCGTCCCTCCACCAGAGCCCAGGGTGAGTACCTGAGAATGAGAGGATCAATGTGTCGGTTGTTTAAGAGGATGTCTGGGTATCTCACAGCCTTCCGTCCCACCCAGATGATCAGAATCCCCACTGTTTTTCAGAGCCAGGTGTGGGGACTCCTCTTCCCAGCACCAGTACTCCAGGCTGGGGAGCCTGATGTGGGCCTGGGGTCCCTCACTCCTCTGGGTGGAACCTCCATGGCCAAGATATCCCCCCTGATTCTCAAACGCTACGCAGAGGTTTGGGGTCAGTCCATTCGCATCTCCACCTCTCCTACCAGTCTCAACATGACTTCTTCTTTATATCCTTAGTTATAAAACTTCTGTTTAGCCAGACTTCAGATGGTTCTCTATGTTGATTGTTCTATAATTTAGTTGTAATTTTAATATGTTCACAGAAGGACAAAGGCTCAGTGTTTATCTACTGTGCCGTTTTGGACCTCCTGCTTTGATTTTTTTTTTTTTTTTGGAAATTTCTTTTCTGCCATATGCTTTCTTCGTTGTACAAAATAAAATTGCATTCCGAACTGAAGGAGAAACGTGATATGGCTTTTCCATATTTTGTAGTCTTAGCTAGTTTATTTTCATTGTTAACTGATGCGTTGATCATTTGAATCATGACAATGTATGCTTTCCAAGAAGATGGTTTTCAACAGTTGTGAATGTTAAGTTTGGTTAATGTTTCCATGCAATTTAAACAGCTTATAACATAAATGCTCATATTAGTTAAGAAATTTTTGGTATTCTTTCTCTTTAACTGAGCATAAGTATTTTAATTTCCTGAAAAAATTCCAAGTCAATTTTCTTTCTACTTCCACTTTCTTTGTCTTGGTCTGCAAAAAGCTCTTTGGAGAAACATTTATTTCAGTCTCTTTTCTACCTAGTGAATTTGTGCTCAACATACAAAGAAATGTATTCTATCACATAACTATATTGAGTTTTACCTTAATTATAGTGTGTTATTTCTTTTGCACAGTTATAACTTTTAATAAGATATTTGATAACAAAAAACTTTTAGTGAGATATTTTTAATAACATAAAAATCATCAGGGCCTTGATTCATATGAGTCATTTGATATTGATGAACAATAGGGAAACCTAACTGAAAAATTGAGGGCTTATAGTTCTTTAGAATTCTAATGTTCTCTTTATTTACTGTCCCTCGTTGAGGGTACAATACCCTTGTTAAGTCTTAACTGCATATAAATCAGTTTGAGTCATGACATAATATTTAATGTTACCCTGTTTCGAAAAGGTGTTGGATATTTATAGTACAATAAGAATGTTATAAGTTTCTAAATTAAGTGAATCAAAAGAATATATTTAAAAAAAATTCAGCAGACACTGTTTTCATATGAACTAATAAATGAAATGGATTTCTTAACTTTTTGTAATTTTAAAATCTTTATTCACCACTTATAATTCTGAAAGCCATGTCCCTCATTCTTCACAGTCAATGGTATGTTAACTTTTTATTATCCCTTTCAGTTTCATTTATTTTTATTGTAGATGGGTTAAAGAAACAAACATATGAATAAAAGTAATGTACAATAAAATAAAATTAAATTAAAACATGAAGAAACAAGGGGAAAAGGGAAAACGTATAGAAAAATAAGGAAAAAAAGTTGTAAAAGTACATGTTGGGCTCTTGTTTTCCTGGCATTAAAGAAAACCCTAACTCCTAACTTATCGTGACACGGAGACCTGAGAGAAATCTTCCCCACAGAACAGACAGGGCTCTGAGGGATTACATACTCAGCACCACTTCTGTGATAAGTGGAATAGCACCATTTGCAAGGGGGTTTCTTATAAATCCCCTGAATATAAGCCAGGACTGTAATACATAGGGCAGTTCTGCAGGAGGAGTTCTACCTGGAGTCAGTGCTATGGTGGTTAAGTGCACCATTGTTTGGTAACTTGCTTGATTTTATTTTAAAATTTAGAATACTCTTCAGAGAGCCCTCCATGGATATTACTTCTCACTCAAATGTTTTATATTAGGTCAACGGGAAATTTGAATTAAGCATATTCTCTGGTGAGAACCAAGAGTACAGCTCCTGTGTCGTTGGTTAAGGGTAGATGTATGATTGTGCTTTGCTAATCAAGAGGAGGGTAGAGATACCAGCTACAAATGGAAGAATCAAACCAGATCAGGGAGAAGATGGTTACCCCACCTGAGGAACACATGGGCCTGAGAGGATCAGTCCCTAACGACTTGGCCTCGTGTTAGCAGTGTGGTTACCTAGCTATTGAGTTCATTATTAACTTAATAATTATACTTATATAAGTATTATATAAATTATAGAGTCAATTATATATTTATTAAATTTATATATAAATATATATTTAATTTAAGGTAAAATTTGCTTGCACAGATTAAAATATGGAAAGATCAGCATTTTAATGAAAAAACTATATTTTAATCTCATGTTTCATTATACAGAAATAAATTTTATTGAATATAAGCATGCTTAGTATACATGATGAGTAAGTTAAAATATGAAAAAACATAGTTACATTGAAAATAGTACGCCTTAGAATTAAGTCATCTTACATCTTATGTAGACAGCTGATACCATTGGCTCAAATGTATTTACCGAGTAGTTTCTATCAGCAGTGAACACACAGACCTTCCTTGTCCTCATGGAGCTCGCAGGGAGGAGGAGTCAGACTTCTAACCAAGCTCTTGCTGCCACTGATACAGAATTGGGTTTCCTGTCTCTGTCATCCTTCTTCATTCTTGTTTTTCGTTCTAAGTCATGAAGGCTCCAGTTGGATCCAACAGTGGTACCTGTCTCAGAACTAGGATCAAATGATTTTTATTTTAGTTTTCTTAAAGGAGTACCTTTCTCTTTGTATTGCTGTTTTCTGAAGAGGAGAAAAATAAAGACACGTGTAGTAATTTTATTGCATATTAATATATTTTGTGTCTATTGTATAGTACAGATTATTAGGATTTTTTTAAAAATTAAGTCTTAAATTAGACAGCCTAGTTTCAAATTCCAGCTCTTTGGACAAGTTATTTTTCTCTGTGTCTTAGTTTCCTTATCTATCGAATGAATATAATCATAGTACTTAACTTCACAGAACTCTTATGAAGGTTAAGTGAGTCACTGTGTATAGCAGCACTCAGAATAATATCTGGCAGTGTTAAGTGTTCTGTAACTGTTAGCTATTTTTGCAGATACAAAATAGCATAAAATAGTGCCAACTTTATACAGCCATTGTGAGGAATAAAACGGTCAATGTATTAGAAGCTCTTACTTGACACCTAATTCCTGTATAACTGTTAATTGTTATTAACATTTTCCAGTGGACAATGTTCATCTGCTTTTTTTCCTTCGTGGGAAAGAAATAACATTGATTGGAAAGAGTTTATTGCAATGCTTTTTGAAACATAGGCTTTGCTATGGTAGGGAAGGTGGTGATTCAGTGGTTCTCTACCTTGACCGCACAGCAGAATCCCGCACAGGGACTTTGAAAAATTCTGAGGATGGAACCCGTTGCTGACCCATTATATCAAATCTCTCCCAGGTGAAGCCTGGGGCATAGGTGGTGTTTAGAATTTCCTACCAGTGATTCTAATATGGCTCCAGGGTTTAGACCTCTATGTAAATTCTCTTATTAATTTTCTGTTTTCGATTACCCGATCCAGTCTTTAACTGTTCCTTAAAAATTACTTTTTGTTTTGTTTTCCTTTTGGGAAAATCATAGGAAAGTAATCAGCAGTTCTCTATTTCTTTCTACATCTGTGACTCATCTGTTCCAAAGAGCTGATCTCAGGATTTAAAGAGAATATAAAGCCATCACTCACAACCGTAGTATATTTTCTCGTGGTCTGGTTTTCATGTATTTTTATTTTCATATCTTACTCCTTTTGTAAAGAAAAATTCAAGATGGATTATAAAACATTCTTAGAAAAAATATGGTTTATCCATGCAAGGCTCAAGGCTTTAGATAACTGCTTTTATTTGTTACATTTGAGTAACATACAGTAATAGAGTTCTTAAAATACAGGCATACCTTGTTTTATTGTGTTTCATAGATGATGTTGTGATTTTTACAAATTAAAGGCAAGTCACTCCACCAGGAAAAAGATTACAACTTGCTTTATTGCAATACTCACTTTATTGTGGTGGTCTGAAACCAGACCCCCAATATCTCCAAGATACGCCTGTATAGGTGGGATATTTTCATTATCTTGATTGCTTTAACACTGACTTACTGAATGGGAACTCAAAAGGAAAAAACAGTGATCTGTTTGATGATTGCAGAAACCATAACTTATTTAAAAACTTTAAACGAGTAGCTGATTTCAACCAGTTATTCTTCACGAATATTTCCATGCCCACTGCTATAGCCAGCTGCTACAATGGAGGGAAGTATAGGATACATGGGAGTGTAAGGAAAGAAGTCCCCGAGGAGAACAGAAAAATGCAATGCTTTCTCCAGACTACAAGTGAAGAATAAGGGACATTGCCAGTGAGTAGGGATGCATGGTGGGAGAACAGCACGACAGTGAATTGTGTTTGCTTCAAGCGTATCTGGAGGCAGGAGAAATGAGGCGCAGAAACTGTTGGTAAAACTTGATTATAAAAGGCCTTGTGTACCATCTACAAAGGTTTAGAGTACACCTTGTACAGCAGTGACTCTTAGAATTACTGAGGGTGATGTAATTGGTTTATGTCCAGTTACGATGGAGCCCATGAATAGTATGTTAAAAAGCTCTCTGGGGAAGGCTAAGGGGCCGTCAGAGGAAAAACTCAGTTGCACAGATAGCGGACAGCTTTGAAGAGTTCTTCACCAGTGAGCCTCACAATCTGGTTACTGTGCAGTGACTGTTACATAGAAGGATGGCTCAGAGGCTCTTGTGCCCAGGGATAGTGACAGACAGTTAGGACGCTGTTGCCCCAGACAGAAGGATGAGTCTTGATGAAAGAGTCAAAGTCGAAGTGGAGGTAAGGAGGTGGAATTGAGATCTAGTGAGAAGAGAGAATTGGCAGAAGTAGGAAATTAATTAGACACAGGGTGGAATGGGGAAAAGTTTCGACTCAGATGATAGTAACATTCCTAGAGATGGGAAATAAAGGAAGAAGACTAGGTTTGGGTGATTGGTGTGTTTGAGGCATGCGCAGAGGGGAAAGGAGTTCTATTTTGGATACATTACATGTCATTCATTATTCATTTATTCAACAAATATTTATTATTTAATATTCCAGACGCTTTTTTAGGTGCTGGAATTATAGCCGTTAAAAACAAACAAACAAAACAACAAAGTCCCTGCCTTGTTTTCTAAAGGAGAAAGACAGTAAATAAATAGGGAAGAAGCTAAGGAATGCAGGATGAGGGTAGTGCAGTTTTAAAAAAGGTGGTTAGCTGGGCCTCCCTAAGCAGATGAGCCCTGCAGATTTCTGAGGGGGAAGCTCTCCAGCCAAAATCATTAGGTGGGCACGTCCCCAGATAAGTGTACTTGGCAGGTCATGAGCTGGCCAGAAGGCAAGAGAAACTTGAGTTGAGTAAGGGGCTGGCAGAGTTGTAAAATGTGAGATCAGAGAGGAAAAGGCGTGAGAGATGGAGGCAGATATTATGTACAGCTTTGCAGCTCTTTGTAAATACTAATTTTTAGTAGAAAAGTGAGGCCCACATAGCTTGAACAACTTTCCCAGATTAGGCAAGCAGGGGTATCACTCACTGTGAGAATTATCAGACTACATACATGCATTTAGAAAAAGCATTTTGAAGCAGTTAGTATTTAAATTTAAAAAAAGAGAATCACACCACAGTCATAGGATAAAGTCTAGTTTGTTTAAAATTTAATTTAAGATTAGTAATTTATTTAAAATTGTTTAAAATTCAAATTGTATTTAGTGATTTAAACCAGTAATATTATAAAATGATTCAAAACCTAAAAGCATAAAAATACATACAATGAAAAATCTTCTTTCAAATTCCGCCCTCCATCTGCTTGGAGAGGCCCTCCCCCTACCGGCTAGCCAGTCTTCTCCCTACAGTTTCTCTTGCATGTCAGACAACAATGCATATATTGCATCCTCCCACCCTAATTTTTGTTTGCCACAAGAGGTAGCATATTATACACATTGTTCTGAGTGCTTTTTTCAGTAAAGAATATTTCTTGGAGTTATTCTTATATCAGTACCTCATTCTCATGAAATAGTCTCATTCTCATAAACAAAAATCTTCATTCTGTTTTATCTTAGTGCTGCCTAGTATTTCAAAACAGCTGAACTGTTATTTTAAGAGCAGTTGCATGCACTTATGTGAGAGCAAAAGGAAATCAGATTGCGCAAGAGCCTCAAATCAATATGCAAATTCTCACCCTTTAGAGACTGCTAAAAAATTTTTAAGAAAGAGTAACAGACTCCCTAAATGATAAGCTTTTTAAGATATGTCTCATTTATTCAACAAACATTTATTGAGTACTTCTTGGGTATGAGATACTTTGATGGGTGCTGAGACAGGTAAGTTCTCTGTCTTTGTGTAATTTATAGTCTCATGGAAGGAGAGAGTTAACAAGTTAACAGATGATCACAGGCTCTGGTAATAAAAGAACAGGATGATGTTGGAAAGAGTAAACATGGAGTCCACTTTGGATAACTTGGCCAGGGAAGGCTTCTAGGAAGAGGTGACATTTGAGTCCAGAGGCAAAGAATCAGAATGAACTTGGGAAGAGTTGAATATCCAACCTAAGGAAATAGCCAGTGCAAAGGCCCTGAGGTGTGTATGGTTGGAGGCCAATGTGGTTGAGTATACACATTCAGGGAGAAAGTGGTATGAGAATGAGGTTCCAGACAGGCAACCATCAGATGGCAGAAGAAAAGCTTAAGAAGAGAATGAGAAGGCTTGAGAGAGTTTAAAGATCTGAGTTCTAACTTATTTCTTAGAAATAACTTATTTCTAACTTCATGTTCATTATTTTCATATCCTAAAAAATAATTTGTATTTGAACATATAAAACCACGGTCTGATTTTTAGGTACGTATAGT
This sequence comes from Rhinolophus hipposideros, assembly GCF_964194185.1. Taxonomy (NCBI): domain Eukaryota; kingdom Metazoa; phylum Chordata; class Mammalia; order Chiroptera; family Rhinolophidae; genus Rhinolophus; species Rhinolophus hipposideros. The sequence goes on from NC_138069.1 coordinate 7,803,824, forward strand.
GTGAACTGAAAGGTATGTTGATGCAAAGTGTAATATTAAAAATATTTTATGTTTCTTGAATATTATTTATATTAAGTATCTACATATTTAGTGTAATAAGTATACATTATATTACATTTAGTATATTATTTATATTAAGTATCTACATATTTAGTGTAATAAATATACATTATATTACATTTAGTATATTACATATACAGCATACATATTATATATTATTGAATGTAAATATGTATGTATATGTGCATAAACATTTGTTGTTGAATAAATTAACATACAAGCTTATGAGAACAGACTTAATAGGGAGTTACAAAAGTACTTTATTACTAAATGACCAGTAAATGGATAATGGGCATAAAGCATAATAAAAGTCAAGTTATAAATTTGGGCTTCCATTTATTATATGTGATTTACTAGATCTTGTATGCAGTATATTATGTCATTGTATAGTTTTCTGCAATAGGACTACAGTACAAATTTTGGGTTATGAAAGCACATAGCATAGAACTTTATGATACAATATTATTTGGCAATAGACCAAAGTTCTTTTTATTTCCCTTGAAAATTTAGTTGATAATTTTTAGAGAGGTAATTTATTGCTTATTTACAGGACATTATTTGTTACACCTGGAGGCTGTTCTTATAATGTAGCATCATTTTATAAAATTTCTGTCTGAAATGGCTTTAGTTTAGTGTTCCAAATCTTTTAAAGTACATCTCTTACTTTATAAAGCTGGAATTTTAGATTTATGAACATAGAGTTCTGTTTTGTATCTTAATTAATTGAAATGTAGGTGCTTCAGCTACAAATAAATTTAGAGTAGGATAACTTTAGATTAATTAAGTAGCGTGTAAATCCATCATCCCCTGATTTCCTACCCATATAATTGCTTATATTAAGATTCATGTCTTTCCGCTATGGTTGTTTAAAATTCTGCATTTCTCATATTTAACCTTTATCTTGTCATGGTTTCCCTTTTTTATTAAGTAACCTTAAAGATTTATGAAATTTGGTTAATCACATTAAAGCAACAATGCCTTGTGACTTTGGAAATCTATGGAAGTCTATGGAAAGACTCGCTGTAATCAAATAACCTTTGTTAATCAGTATTTGCTCTTCTGACAATATATTGTATAATAGTGTTTGTGAATGTTTATTTTCATTGGTTATAAGCATGTAACTGATGATTGGTCTCCTTATTATAAACATTTTACACATTTGTTACCATAATCTTTATATGTTCAATCTAGTAAATACTGCATAGAGATTATCTAACAATCAATTCCAAAAATAATTCCAAATCCATTAAAATTGATTTGTTTTTCCATTTGAAGAGCATTTAACATAACACTGTAAGTTAGTTCTTGAAACCTAAGCAATATAATGAATGGTAGTGTATTAATTGAAATGCATAATCATGATTATAAAATAATTATGACACTTCCATAATAAAACAAAAACTCAAATCCTGTAAATGTAGTCTTTTTTATAAGGTCCTATGAGGCCCTAACTTAAATAAATTTAATTTTTTGTCATTTTTTCCTTAACTAAGTTCTAATTTTCTTAATCTTAACTACATTTTAATTTTCTGTCCCATTTTCTCCCCCTAATGCTGATTGTGTTCAGATGCTATTATCAGGTTTTATTCTGCCTCAATCTGTTTCTAACATGATTCCTTATCCAACAAATACAGCCACATTGGCCTAATATTCTGGACATGTTATGAATTTTGATCATACTTTTCTCATAAAACTAAATTGCAGATTAAGAGAGATGATATATTCAGTATTGACACTTTTAAGAAAGGGTCACGTGAAGTAGGTTTTGCATTTGTAGGTGTGGAGACCGACCTAGTAAACACCCTTAAATTACCAAGGCTTGTAAACATAAATCATTGAATTAGACCAAAGTTCTGTTTAGTGAAGAGTTGCTTGAAATAGTTGATAATGATTTTACCAGATTTGACTGACATTTGTAAGATGTGTCTGGAAATAGTGGGAAAAAGGTCCGTTCCATTGCTTTCCAAGTATAATAGCAATTATCAGTTTTGTGTATAAGTGTAAATAGTAATCCTGACAGTTCCTAATTATGTAACATCTTTGTGCTTTTCTTGTTTTAAAAGAAACTGCTTTCGTTTTATCTTTTGTCCAAAGGACGATCTGTGATTGAAAATACTATGAAAAAACACTTGAAGGGATTTGAGTGGTGAATTCCTGTTTTGGTTTTCCATTTCTCCATGCTAGTGTTAAATTCCAGCTCCTATACATGAGTTTATGTGACATCAGGTTTTCCGGTCAGCCTCCACAATCCCTAAGTAAGTTGAATCAAGAATACTGTTAGTGGTATGTGCTTCTTATGGCCGATTTATATATGCTTATTAGTCACAGATTTTATCCAATTTATATACGTTTATTAGTCATAGATTTTGGAATATTAGAAAATTTTGAAAATACTTTTTTGTTAAAAATATTTTGCCATATGTTTTCCTGTAGAATTTAATTAAGGTAGCTTGGCTACATTAATCTAGATCTGGATCAAATAGATTTTCCTTTAAAAATTGGCAGGTAATACTGGCATCGTTTTGTTGTATTGTTTTGATGAGATTTGTTTCTTTTGAATGCTGTACGTACTGTGGATATAAATTGATATCAGTCTCTGCATCGCTTTAACAGTTAAGGTATATAGCCCCGAAAGAAAATGGAAACCAGAACAAGGACTTATTGTAGTGTAAAAAGCAGTATAGACAACCTGATCAAATGCTGATCTGTTACTTAGTGTGGTTCTATTAATTTCTACTCTAGCTCATTAAGAATAAATACTATGCTAGGAAGTATCTGAAATGTCCGGTATTTTATTATGCTTACAATGAATAATAATCTAAGCTTTTAACCTTCTTCCTGAGTGTATAATATAATAATAATAACCATCAAATTAATTTATATTTATAACAGAGGTGCCAAAAAATGTGTACATTTTAAGAGATGTTATATATGTATTTTTGAAGTTGAATTGAATTACAGTAGCAATGTGTGGTATGACATTTGCTCAAAAGATGGCATTAATCAAATGAATGCTAGCGTCATTCCTTGTATTACAATTTTAATGCAGTTTTTTCCTTTCTTAAAATGTGTATATATATTTTTGGCACCCTCTTTATATAGCTATAAAGTATTGATCATTAATTATGTATCAAGCATTGTACTGGGCTGTAGAGGGATTAAGTTGGATGAAGTTTCCTTTGCCTTATTCTACCGGTGGACAACAGGCTCAGCGCAGTTTAATAACTTGCCCAAGTTCACACAGCTAGAGAGATGTTAGACTCTTGCTTTGAACTCCTGTTTATTTGATTTCAAAGACCATATTCTTCTTGAAATGTACATTGACATGTTGCCTAAGTATTCAAAGAATGACATTTCATTTTTATTTTAAAACTACAATGTCCGATGGGAGTAGACAAGTTCAAGTATGTTTAATATGAAGAAACTGGAAAGAAAAGAGGTAGGTGACAAAGGTCAGACAGTAAAGATCCAAGAATGGAGAGCTGCTGCCATCAACTTGAGTGTTCTCCTCACTAGACTTGGTTGATTACCTGATGGACATGGTGTCTTCATTTTCCTGGAATAGATCTGTGAAGAGTGAACGAAAGGGACCAACATTATTACAGTACTTATCTTGCTTACCATGTCGGGTTACAGGAAAAATGCCTAACAGTAGAGTTTTCATTTTCACTTGAAACAGAAAATTGTATATTTTACTCTACCTCAGGGCAAGAATAAAAATGTAGGCTGTCAGTTTTATCTGACTTGTTTTTCTTTCAGCTGTACTATTTAGGAACAAAGTGCACATGAGCATATGGGTCACACTAGAATTTCACTTACTGGACTGTACTCGGAGAAGTCATCATTTTATCTTGAAAATATTCCTTGTTCTAGTAATTAATTTCTGTTTGAATGAAGATTTCTCATTTACTCCTCAGAAATACATATGAAGTTTGACAGTTAAGTTTGTGAACTTGTCGCAGTGATGTTGCCAACCTTTTCTGATATCAGAGGGATTATTCATTATGAATTTGTACCAACTGGACAAACAGTTAACCAAGTTTACTGTTTGGAAGTGCTGAAAAGGCTGCGTGAAAAAGTTAGACGACCTGAACTTTTCACCAACAACTCATGCCTCTTGCATCACGACAATGCACCAGCTCACACGGCACTGTCTGTGAGGGAGTTTTTAGCCAGTAAACAAATCACTGTATTGGAACAGCCTCCCTACTCACCTGACTTGGTCCCCAGTGACTTCTTTCTTTACCCGAAGGTAAAGGAAATATTGAAAGGAAGACATTTTGATGACATTCAGGACATCAAGGGCAATACGACGACAGCTCTGATGGCCATTCTAGAAAAAGAGTTCCAAAATTGCTTTGAAGGGTGGACTAGGCTCTGGCGTCGGTGCATAGCTTCCCAAGGGGAGGACTTGGAAGGTGACCATAGTGATATTCAGCAGTGAGGTGTGTAGCACTTTTTCTAGGATGAGTTCATGAACTTAATTGTTTGATCTTGTGCACATAGAGGAAATTTCTCAGGAAGAGTTAAATACGTATTTTTAAAGGAGCAAAAGCTTTGTAGAAACCTTTATTGTTTCAGAGAGTTTTAATATGTGTGTTTCATAATTATTTGTTTCTAGGAGTGAGTTTTACATGGACTTCTATTGTTACTAAATTCTTGTGAAAATTTCTACTGATAAAGGCGGTTTTACCATCTTTATTAGAGTTATTTATAGTAAGCTGTCTTGTGTTGAGAGCTAGCCATATGCTTAGCTGTAGATAGAATATGAAAATAAAGATGGTGCGTCAAAGAAAGGGTTAGAAAGGCACGGCTATTTCTGGGGTTAAACTGCAAAGTCAAACAGTAGAACTATCTGAACATTAGACCAAGTCTGAATGAGTGTATTCAAAGCACTTAACCAAGTGTGAGATTCCATGCGTTGTTCTGAGGGTGTAGCTAGGAAAAAGGATAGCTAAATGAGAATATTAGTAACATGGAATTGATGAGTGGTACATAGACAAGCACTACAGATGTTTAAAAGGAGCCGTCACTGTGGGGGGTTATGAAGTTTTGGCAAGTAGGCTTCATGGAGAAGTGGATCTTAACTTGAAAGACTAGGTAGGTCAGTTCTCCAAGCATTGCGAAAGAACAAGCCAAACTGGGCTGCATGATGCCCTAAGGGCGCAGTGGTCAGGCTGGCTTCCTTCACACCAAAGCTCTAGAAGAGGGGGTCACAGCACCAAAAGAGGGAACCAGAGATTCTACCTACATAGGGCTGACTGTAGGGGGCTAACTGTTGGTAGAAAGCCATGCAAAGACTACAGATGAGATGACAGATGAATCCTGAAAAATGTGAATGAGAATCCTCTTTCACCGCTGGGGATTGAGAGCTCTTCAAGCCTCCCAGTTAAAGTTAGTTAGGCCTACAAATTCGGGGAACCCTTAGGCCACCAGGTTAACTTCATTTCCTCTTTGAAAATGTCGTTATTCAAAGTCTTGTCCATTGTACTTCAGTCTTTCCAATCTAGTTCATTTTAAATTGCCTGTCTCTCAGCCTCCATGATCTTATTACAGCCTGCTAATAGCAACATATATAGGCTTATATATCATGCTAACTAAAAATTTTTTTTTTCCATTTTGAATAATCCTCTGAAAACAGCTCCTGTTGAGTGCAGCTTTGTAAATAATTGAAGATATGTATATTTGTGAAAAATATATCTAGCCTAAAAATGTGGCAGAATTCTTATTTATTAAGGCTGTTCTACAACTGTTTGTACCTGTGGAGAACCTGAGTTATTTGTCTTGCTTTATGGGTCTCAACTGATTGGCAGGGCCGATTTCATTCAGGTCTTTTAAAAGAAGACACTCCTTAATTGGTGTTCCAAATTTTAATTAAAATCATTAAATGCTCGATAAATTATACCTGGGCTTTTAATATTTGTATTTTTTTAATTATTATTTTTTTTTACTAACCATTCTATAAGGAAACACATATTTACCAGCTTAATGCAGGTAGACATTTGAATAGATATGTGTAAAATCATTTTGTAAGTTATTGTGTCAGATAAGGATGCATTTGACTCCAGAAAACTTGGCCACGGTGGCTTTTGTTTGTGGGTTTTGCAGAGGCGCAGTTGAGTAGGCCATGACTAACTGGATGCTAAATGATGCATCATGGCCCCATGCTTTTATTGTCCTGCTCTGCTTTTGCTTATAGCGTTGGCTTCTGTCCTCATGCTAATAAATTTCAGGCTCTTTTAAGCATTTAATCCTAGTTCCAGGTTTCAAGGGGAAAGACTTTCTACTGGCATGAGTTTAGTCCTTTTTTCAGGAGTGGAAGTTCTCTCCATGGACTTCTGCCGGCATTTCCTTGGTTGAAATTGAGTCATATATCTGTGGCTGCAAGAGAAGTGGGTAAATTGAGTGCTTCTAGCTACCATTGCAGAAGAAAGTGAAGGAGAAGGAGCTTGGGAAAGTCTAACCTACGGTATTAGGGTTTTATAGAGAAACAGATCAATAGGATGTCGTCTGTCTGTCTATCTGCCTATCTACTGTCTATAAAGAGAGGTCTTAAGAATTGGTTCACATGATTTGGGGCAAGTCTAAAATCTGCAGGGAAGGCTGGCATCTGGAAATTCTGGCAGGAGTTGATGTTGCAGCTCCAATCTGAAAGTGATTTGGAGGCAGAATTCCTTCTCTTTGGCTTTTTGGGGAACCTCATTCTTTTCTCTTAAAGCCTTCAACTGATTGGATGAAGCCTACCACACTCTGAAGGGTAATTTGCTTTACTCAAAATTTATTGATTTAAATGTTAATCACATCTGAAAAATACCTTCAAAGCAATATCTAGATTGTTGTTTGACCAAACAGCTGGGCACCATAGCTTAATCAAGTTGATACATAAAATTAACCATCATACTTACATTATTTACTAAGGTTTAATAATAAGCACTGGTTTAGAATCTTTGCGTATTCAAGTCTAGTATCAGCTTCAATGGATTGACTTGTTTCCAATTCATGTTATAGTTTGTGTGTATTAAATGCAATAATGATTCTATGTATCCCAGAAAATTCTCATGTTAACTCTGAAATAGAGTTAAAATGCTGACTAGTATCTATTTAAACAAGGGAAAGGCTTTAAAAAAAATACATTGAGATATTGTAGGCTCCTATTTAGTTCTAAGATGGTAAATGGCTTGTAGTCTTTTAACCAATGAGATTACTTTTACCTAAATGGGCCAGAGAATGCTAGGAGGGATAGTGGAATGTTGACTCACCTGGAAATTAGGAGACCTAGGTTTTTATATTATTTCTGACATCAGCTGGCCTATCACCTTGTCTTTCTGAACCACCTATAAAAGCGACTACTAGTAATAGATCCCCTACCTTCCCTACTGGATTGTGACAGTTATATGAGATAATGGATCTAAAAAATTATTTATTGACCACAGATGAAAAAAATACATAAAGAGACACTAGAATATAAAGATAAATGTCTCATAATAACCTCCTCTTTGGAGGATGGCATGGCTGATGAGCTGTCAAATGAAGGGAAGAGCTGTAGCAGACTCAGAAATGATCTGGCTTAAACTCTGTTAGAATAAGCTGCATCCTCAAAGGAACATCCATCTCATGAGTGTGATTCTCTGAAAAGCAATAGGAGGGCAGGTCCATTTCCTGGTAGAATGAGGAATGTTTTGAAATTAACATCAGGTTATTAGGTTTGGTCAGCATGGCAGCTGTTTGAATCCACGCTCTCCTTTGGAAATAAACAACAATTATTCAACTAATATTGACAAAAATCTATTTTAAGAAATATTTCATTTTAAGAAACAAATTTCTAGAGCTAAATATTAATTTTTAAAAAATTAAGGAAGGGTGTGACAGAAGAGCTTACCTAATGTTGCGTATATTAACCTTTTCACTGCGTTAATTGATTTCAAGTTTGTTCTCCAAAATGTGTCAAAAATCCATAGAAAGTAATTACGGTATTTTTATTTTTAAGGAAATACAGTTAAAGTGCTACATTTTATTAAAATAAATGATAACTTTAAAGTATAAAAATTTCCTATTGTTATTCATTCTTGAAAAACACAAAAATATAGAAAAATGTACATCTGCTTGCCTCAACTTCCTTTCTGGAACACTGAGATTGGGGGTCAAGTCGAACGCTGCAGTCAGCGGTATGGAATTACCGTTGGATTATAGATGAATGTCGCAGAGAAATTGTTAAAGAACAGCCTCTAAATAGCCTCAAGTAATCTCAGTTAATTTTACTTGTATGTAGAATAATTAGGCACAACTAAAAGTCATTGGCAATTTCCTAATTCAGTGAGCCATCATTTCAAGCATATCAAAATCAGCTAAACTTCCAAAAATAGTTGATTATAAACATACTCACTGAATAGGATTTGCATAACCCTAACTACATTTAACATTAATCTCTGACTTCTTTCATAGAATCCTAAATGTCTTTAGGAAAATGATTTTAATGCCTATATATGATATAAATTTCTTATTTATGAAATTTATAAGTTATACCTAGCAGTTGAATTCCTTTAAAATACTGATTCTGAAACTCTTAAACACTAGCTGTTAACACGTTCTCTTGCTGTTCATGTGAAATGGACACTTAAAATTTCAAAGTTGCTTCAAATTTTCAATGCTGGTTATATGTGATCTGTCCTTTGTCCTAGCAATTTACTTTCAATCATTTGTCCTAAGGAAAGTAGAGATGATTTTAGTTTTATGTGGAATACTTAATATGTGAGACAGGGAGAAATGGTTAAATTACTGTGTATTCGTGTGATAGAATTATAGCCATTAAAAATGATTGCCTGCATTTATTATACGGAATAGAAAAAAACATCTGACATATGCTATATGAAAAGAATGGGATAAAAATAGAAAATACAGCATTACCTCAATTCAATATATGTTATATATTGCAGTATAATTAGGACTTTGGGGTTAGGTAGTACATTGTAGTTATTCTTGATAAGAACATGTTCATATATAAAATACTGTGGGTACTCTGTTTAATGAAATTTAGAATGCTCTTCTATGAGGGGAAATAAAAACAAAACAAACATGGTGAATTTATTGCCAAATCATTGGCTTGTAGTCAATATAGGAAAATTTATTTGAATTTGATGCTGTAGGTACTGTGTTCTTTAGTGGTGAAGTTCTATGATTACAACAGCTTTTAGGAAGACAGCTGACGTATAGAACATGGAAAATTGTAGAGAAGTAACTGGATTTGAAAGGGTAGATAGGAAACTGTCTTCCAGGATAGGTTGTCACTCACTGGTACTAGAGTGTGGAAAGGGGCTCAGTATTGGTTTTTATAGATCATAAAATTAAAGTTAGATGTCTTATCGTGTTTTTAAAAATAATACTGACGTCTTTATATTTCAGATAGAGATCGGATAGGAATAAGATCTGAGAAGAGAGAAATGATGGGGAAACAGGTTGCTCTAAAGAGGCTTAGTTTTGACCACTGGAAGGAGCTTCCCTGCTAATGATTAGCCTGCTCTGGACATAATCACGCAGGCCGAGGAGCACTTAGTCTAAAGGTGGCACTTCGAATACAGAAAGAAACACCTGAAACTAATAAATAAAAAAAAAAAAAAAAAAGAATTAGACCCGTGCGTTAAATGAAACACACTAAGAGCTGGGCTATAACAGGAAGACAACCTACTAAAAAGAACTATTTTAACTATTGTGCTAAGAAGTACATTTCTAGTAAAGATAAAATTTCCTTGGTTGCAACATGTTTGCTCTTGTGCAGTTATTTCTCTTTTTAGTGTGAGAAAATTTTAAGTATTCCAATGCACATTTCTGAGGTAAACTTTCTGAAATATTTTGTTTTGAGCAGTCCCTTTAATGCTTAAATAATTTATCTTTCTCATCACAACCATGAAAGCAGTTGCCTTGTTATATGTCATTTTTCCTTTTGGTGGTCACATTAGTTATATATGAATTATGAAGTAAGAAAAATCAAAGAAAACTTTTGTTTATTTCTGTCAGTCTATATCTTTAGTCTGTGTTGCTAAATTAGACTCACTACACAGTCTTACCTCAGAACACTCATTTTCTTGTGCCAAATAAAGAAGGACAGGCATTACTCTGGAGGCTACTCTGTCATTCATCCAATTAAAATGTTGGTTGTTGACAGTCTATCATTTGGACAAAATACTCATTTGGCACAGTTTACATTTTCAGAGTTCATTCATCCATGACAAGGATAACAAATAGCTGCTTAAGGGGAATTTTTCACGAACAAAATTGCTTGAATAAAAAGGAAGGATGGATGGAAAAGAAAACCGAATGCTGTTGTACTTAGAAACGAGATGGGGATACTCTTTTGATTTATTTACTTTTTACTAAATTCTGGGTCAGTCACATGGAAATACTGCATTTAAAAATAAGTGTTATAATAACACAACATTCACAGCTCTCAGACTCGAAACTGAGGTTGCCATATTCAGGTGTTGACTTTATGTAGCTCATAAATCACTGGCCACTGTTTAGACAGCATTCATCTGCAAAGTTGGTGCAGCGAAGTGTCCTGTTCAATGCTTTTTAAAACCAGATTGCTGCAGAGCAGTTTCTGACTAGACAGATCTGGGAAGAAGGCTGAGACAACCTCTTATTTATTGATTCAGAAGACAGTTTTTGGCAAAGAAATAACTTGAAGGTTAAAAAAAAATCAAGATTTCAGAGCTCCTGCAAAGTACTAATTAAAAGATAATCTATATTTATAGTGTTTTAAACCATTAATTAATATATATGTCATTACGTAACATTTTGGGAAAACTTGATCAACCTTATAAAATTCTTTAGAGGATAAAAAGGAATAATACTTCTAAACTAAACCCACATTTGGAGAAAATTAATTTGCTTCTAATTGACTTTTGGTTCTACATGCCCTACAAAATAAAAGCACTCTTGCATGGTTTCTAGGTCAGGATTCTTGGACGAAAGCAAAGCACTACTGCTGACTAATTTACACAGAAGAGATTTATTAAAGGACCCCGAGAACTAGGTTGAGGCTAGGTTGGCAGGGACAGGGCCCAGAATTATGCTCCAGCCCCTATCTGGTGTGACGTCAGGTGCCACCATGGCTGTGCATGCAACAGACACTGCCCCTGGAAATCACTGCCACAGGGAATCAGATGTAGCTGCCTTAGCAGCCACCATCCTTTCAGGCAAGCAACCCACACTGTTTACGAGGTTGGACAACTAAGCTAGCGAACTCCTCCTAGAAAGTGCTACATACCCCATTGCTGAATATCACTACAGTCACCTTTGAAGTACTCCCCTTGGGAAGCTATGCACTGACTCCAGCGTCTAGTCCACCCTTCCCAGCAATTTTGGAACTCTTTTTCTGGAATGGCCATCAGAGCTGTTGTCTTATTACCCTTGATGTCCTGAATGTCATCAAAATGTCTTCATTTCAATATTTCCTTTATCTTCGGGTAAAGAAAGAAGTCACTGGGGGCCAGACCAGGTGAGTAGGGAGGATGTTCCCATACAGTTATTTGTTTACTGGCTAAAAACTCCCTCACAGACAGTGCCGTGTGAGCTGGTGCACTGTCGTGATGCAAGAGCCATGAATTGTTGGTGAAAAGTTCAAGTCTTCTAACTTTTTCACGCAGCCTTTTCAGCACTTCCAAATAGTAAACTTAGTTAATTGTTTATCCAGTTGGTACAAATTCATAATGAATAATCCCTCTGATATGAAAAAAGGTTAGCACCATCATTGCAACAAGCTCGCTAACTTGTCACACCGCGTGTGCTTCTTCATGTGGCTGGCTTCCTGGATCAGATGGGGCTGGTGGGGAAATCCCAGGTCAGATTTCTGCAGCCTAGCTTTAGGAAGGTTGTGAACATGACTGTGTTCCCCCACTTTGACAAAGATGGGGGATGCCTCAAACATAAGAATGAGGTATAGATGATGAAAATCCAGAAAAGAATTAAAATGTCTGTGGCATGCAAGGCCTTAAACAGCTTCATAGCTTACTCTGTTCCATGCTCATGTTGCCCCATAGATCCTGTGTTCTGGCCACAGACTCTTCATTAGCCCTCATCATCCCTTATAATTTTTTGACACTGGTTTTGCTCACCTTGTTCCCTGAGCCTGGGATTCTCTCCTCTCCCATTTATGTAGACTGTCCTTCAAGGGCTACCTCAATAACCATGTCTTCCACAAAGTTCCTTTTTTTCCCTAGAAGGAAATATCTTCCTTCATTCAGAGTTTTCTTTCTTGTTCTTGCTCTTACTCTCTTTTTTGGTTTCTGTCTTTTCCCCACTAGAATGTAAACTCTTTACGATGAGGTGCCATTCCTCAGTCATTTTGTAGAGCTTCAAGTCATACTGATGATTAAGCTGTGTTCACTGGTGTGTCCTCTTGTCAAAAGAGTTTTCAATATGACTCTTTAAGACTCTAATTTTATAATGTTTGAATGGGAATTTACATTTTTATTTATTTCCTCCAAACGCTGTTTTGCATATAGCTTCAGGTATTATCTCTATGTATAATTTGAAAAATAAAACAAACCTGGAAGTTACATACTTTGAATTTTTCTCTCCAAATAATAATGCATAATGTTAAGGAAAATTGTTTTGATTAGGACCAAGCCTGCCTACCTGCTTGCCTAAGAGTAAGTTCAATTGTAGAAGTATGCCTTCATGCAAAGAATTTTTCAGATTGAAAATAAAAGACAAAGCACATATCTGGAATATTGCTAAATGAAGACTTGGAATGTAGACGATCTTATTCTGACTGGTACTTGGAATTTATACCATGTAGTAAACTTTATTTCACTGAGTCTGGATTTATATTTGGGTCATGAATTAATCTTCACTGGTGTTGAAAATGATGGGCTGAAAATCAGGGTGCTCACAGCTTTTTCATGGAGAGCCTGTCATATCAATTAACATGGGAAATCTGTAAGTACTGCCTCAAGATGAGATGATAACACCTGAGAATACGAAGACATAAAGATCAATCATATTTTAAATTCTGATTATTCTATTTCATATAATAGTGGCAGATTATTTCCATTGCTAGGGACCTTTTTCTGTTACCTGAGTTCTAGAGCTATTAAATAAATTATGATCTCAGTACATTACCTTAGATTCTAAAGTAGTTTATGCTATTTAAGTTACAGTGTCATTGAAAGAGTTTTTTAAAGGCTTGACATGAAATCGAAATGTTCTAAATCCCTTTTTTTGTTTGGGTTACCTTAGTCCTTGAGGACGTGGGCGAACACATTCTCATTGCTTACATGCATCGTACATTTTCTATGTACAAGATATAAGAAATTTAAATCTGTTTTCTAGATCTAAAGGAATGTGGGAAGGCATATTGCTTGCTTGTTTTGTTTTTGTTTTTAAAGCAAACTGAATCTTTCTTTACAGATGTGACAAATTTCTGATCATGGAATGATTTAAAATATGATGAATCTTCTTCTGACTCTTGCTAACTAGTCTCACTCTTAGCTTTTGTAGTGATAACTTAATATGTGAATCAGAAATTAAAGTTTTTCAGAAGAGGTAATTGTCAAAAAGATGTCATTAGACTTTTATAAAAATTTTATTTTAGGAATATAATCTTTAGACATTATGTTATTAACCTTTTATAAAATACATTCAGAATAAATCTACACATTAGTAATTCTATGTAAATTCTTAAAAATTAAAGAATATGCTTTCTTGGGGGGAAATTATGTAAAATTTGCCTTGTCCCTCTTTTTATAAACTTCGCTCTAAAAATTTTACTGATATAAAAAAATGCATCAGTGCATATTTTCGTGTGTATATATGTATACTGTATGTATATAGTAGGTACAGAATATATGAGAGTATATTTGTGTGGATGAGATAGATGTATATTATATGTTATATGATATATATTAATTTACCTCAATAATTATAGATATATGTCTGTCATTATGTATATGCACATACATATACATACACACAGCTTTATTAGTGGACAAGTTCTTGCCAATGCTTGATTGTGATTTTTATATGATGCCTTTTGGCATAAGTGAAACTTTCCCAAACTTCTCACTATATCACTTTTGATTCAGCAAGAACCATTTAAATTCCCATGATATGAATACTAGCTCATAAAAATCATCTAACAGATAAATATTACCTGAGAGTAACACTCATTGAAACTATCAAAACGCTGTTAATTTGTTTTATTTAAATGAGTCATTATTGTCTTATAAATGTTAGTCTCTAAAATTTCTATTAAGTATTTGCAAAATATTACATTTGTCAAGTTTCTCTCACTTTCATAAAATTAAATATACCCCATATTCTTGAATATAGATTTTCTTCAGGTATCATAATAAAATTAAGTTATTATTATTTAAAAGTTTTATTCCTAAAGAAGATGGTCCTGATTAGCTGGCATAAAAGAAGGTATTCACATTTATTGAACCAGATACTGTGCATAACGTGATCTATATTACTTTGTTTTTACAGTAACCCTGAGTGTATGTTTATCTCCATTTTATAGATGAAGCAGACTGATGCTTTGAGGGGGTGAAATAATCTCTCTAAAATCTATCTGACTCCAATCCTGTGCTGTTTGCACTCTACCTCACCACAATGGGGAGGGAGTGCACACACTGGTTTGAATTTTTCAAAGTTGTCCTGTGTTTGATGATATATTTGGGAGGTAAAACTTAGGTTTAACATTTTCGTCACTTATAGCATGTTTCCAATTGAGTGGATAACAAGTTACCACATTATTTTCGTTTGATCCTTATATTTACCCTGCCTCCAGTGGAAAGTCTCCATTAGGGTCCTTTCAGGGAATCAACAGTTGCATTTTTATGGGTCCGCAAGTTCTCCAGAGAAGCCACTCTGTGTTTTTATTTGGATGGTAATTCAATAATATGTGATGACACATGAAGAGATTATGGATTGTTTGGAGGACACCAGTGTAACTGAGTCTTACTGTGCAATATCAATCTATGTATATCCATGTTTACTCTTTCTTTGGAGCCAAATAGGACTCTTCATTATCATGAGTAAGGGTAGCAGAAGAGGGTCAGACATAATATGGACATAATATATTAGCACCAAAATGTAGATTAAAATATTATCAATGCACACGATGAGAAAGGTTTTGCAGTAGTTCAAACAGAGAAAACTGCTGGAGGAATTGCTTCATCAACTGGTGATATATGCATGCCGAACTCAGAAGAACCTGTGACCTAAACAAAAAGCAAAACCATAATTGTTAGACTAAAACATTACTAAACTTAATGTTAATTCAGATGTTAATAAATTGCCATTGTTTGTGGGTCACCACAATAAAAATGAGATTCGGGGGGTTCACTACTAAACATTGCCAGAAAATTTGGAAGGCGTTAACTGGAAATCTCACGGAATTAGGTGACTGCTTGCTTGGCACATTGTACCAGGTTGCACAGAGCTGGGGAACACACGTATGGGAGCTGCAGTAAAGCTGCTTTCTATGAATATCTTTGGTCAGTGCTAAATCTCTTTTCGAATGATAGCTCTTCAAGGATTCTTAAACTTAGAGTTTCTGCTTGGAAAGTGATAGTCATGAAACTATTGTTTTTCTGTGGACTTCAACCCTAAGTCTCCAGTCTCCCTCTCCTGTGGTGCTTGGAAAGGTGCCAGCTGAAATTAATCTGCGGAAGGCTTGGCATCTCTAACCCAGAGGTCTCCTTTCTTGGATTAAGCATTTATAATATCAGTCCCTGAGAGTATGTATTTTATTTCCTCTGCCCTTAATGGTATCTCTGTTTGGGAACATTTGAGAAACACTGTTATATATAAGGAATATAGAAAAAGAAGAGAGGGAAGAGACTCATGGATTTTTCATTTTGGACGGTATGGGAGAAGAGGCAGGTAGATAAAAAATTGAGGATTTCTTGCTCATCTTTTTATTCCCTACAGTATTTAGCATAGTCCCTTACAGATGGCAGGCATGTAAAAGTGCTTGTGGGTTTTTTGATTCATTTCCTGTTCTTATTAAGGAAAAATGCTGGTCATTGAGCACGAGCTCCTCAACTTTGTCAGTAAATTTTCTTTAAAACTCTTCAACTGGCTGGTACTTTTTTTCCCTTATTTTTAAATCCATAGATGTAAAAGGCTATGACTTTCTCAGAGAAAAAAGAACAAAACTTTGAGAGAAGTGAAACTATAAAAATATTATTTGAGCCACAAAACTTATTTTTAACAGTCTTCCCATACTTAGCAGTAACTCAAATAGCATCAGGGAAGCACAACTTGATTTGGTGAGATATAGTGGGGGTGCTTGGCTGAATTTTTCACCTTTATTAATATCACTATTTTGTTCAGCTTTTTTTTTTTTGTCTTTAAGTATGGGGGCTGCTGTTAAGTAGCATGGTTGAAGTAATTTTTTTGTTTGTTTTAGAAAAAAATAGACATTTCTAGAAATTTTTATTTCTCATTCTATAGCTGTTTCTTAAAGAATAATTTTGGTTAAGGGGTTTTGGAAGTAAGCGTATTTCCAGAAAGGATTTCTTCAAATGAGGAAATTATGCAAAGTTAGGTCAAGGTAAAATAAAAGATTATAGGAATTATAGGATTAAAAGTAAAAAGTACATATGTTTTTAAATCTAACAATAAATTTATATGAAATTTTGGTTTAGGTTGAAATTATGTAAGTATTCATAGATAATTTTGCATTAATCTATACTCTGTACTTTTTTATTAGTTTCCAGTGCACAAAACAATGTAATAGACATTTATCATTTATATCCCTCACACAGTGATGACCCCCTTCCCCCGTCTACTACCCCTCTGACATCGTATATAGCCATTACATTTCCACTGTCTCTATTCCTAATGCTGTAAATACTCTGCACTTTTAATTGATACATTTAAGTAAAACATATGAAAATTTCTATTTGTTATTAAATATGGGTTACGTTAAATACTGAAGTGTCTTAGTGTAAGTTGCTTTTTAATGTTTAATAATTGGTATTAAGATGAGTAATTATATTTAAGCAATACATCTCTATATAAATAAATGCGATCAGGTAGAAAAGTAGTATGAGAATACAATACCGGGGATGCCAAAAAATTTTATACACATTTAAAGAGATGTTAACACCAGACGACGTTGCTCAAGCAGTAGTTCACTGTAATCAGAAGTGTCTGGACGCCAATGGTAACCACTTTGAGCACCTCTTATAATTACAGGAGTCAAACGTGACGTGTATTCATCTTTTGTTATCGGTATATATTAATACAGTTTTTTCCTTTCTTAATGTGTGTATACATTGTTTTGGCACCCTCTGTATTTTCAGTTTTTTTTATAATGTATTTTCTATATTTTGACAGTTAGAATTATTTCTCAGGCTTTTCTCAAATTTCCTGTAAATTCAAATGTGCAATGTTAGTGCAAGAAATAACATAAGATTTTGACTCTAACATTTTTGAGAAACAATTGAAAGAATATAAATGGAAAACTGTGACGGTCTATGCTGCTTAATTAATATTCAGATATGTTAGAGTACCATGGAAACTTTGAGAATCATTTTTAGACTCTACCTCCAGTTAAGAATGCTTAAACTAGCCATTAAACTAGCCAGTTGACTCTTTAGTCTATTTACTTACTCACATCTTTATTTCTCTCTCTCTCATGAGACTTACCATATTTTGCTTCATATTCCGATTTGTGTACTAATATAGTTAGTGTTAGATGTTAATCTTGTTATGAATAAGAGTTTAATTTTTGATTATCTTTGTATATTTCTTAGATATTTTTCCTAGTAGACATGTAAATAATATTGTACAAATCATGGGAATAATGCCAATCTCATCATTTTCAAATAATAATTTGTTACTTGTTGATGTTTTCCCTTCATATTTCCTGAATTTACCTCTGGGATTATAGTTTCTTTTTTGACTTACAGTTTGCATCTTTTTTAAAAAAACTATTACTAATTTCAGGTATACAAAACAATGTGACAGTTAGACATTTACACCCCTCACAAAGTGATAACCCCTCTCCCACAGTCTACTACCTCTCTAACATCGTATGTGGCTGTTACAGTTCCATTGACTTTATTCCCTATACTGTACTCCACATCCTGTGACTATATATATTTAATTATAGTTGATATTCAGTATTATTCAGCTTCAGCTTCAGGTGTACAGTGCAGTGGTCAGGCACCTACACAGTCCGTGACGTGGTCTCCCTAATAAGACACGTGTCCGTCTGACACCCTACAAAATCTTTACAACACTATTGATTACATTCACCAAACTGTCTTTCATATCCATGTGGTAATATTGTGACTACTTATTTGCACTTTCTAATCCTTTTACTTTCTCCCCCATCCTCACCCCCTCCTATCTAGCAACCATCAGTTTGTTCTCTGTATCTCTGAGTCTATTTCTGTTTAGTTTGCTCATTTATACTGTTCTTTAGATTCCATATATAAGTGAGATCATGTGGTATTTGTCTTTCTCTGTCTGACTTATTTCACTTAGCATAATGTTCTCTAGGTTCATCTATGTCATTGCAAATGGTAAGATTTCATTTGTTTTGTGGCCGAGTAATATTCCATTGTATAAATGTACATAGTTTCTTAATCTAGTCATCTACCGATGGGCGTTTCGGTTGTGTCCATGTCTTGGCTATTGTGAATAGCACTGCAATAAACATAGGGGTACATAATTTTTTTTGAATTAATGTTTTGGATCTCTCTGGATAGATACCCGAGAGTGGAATTGCTAGGTCATTTTCAATTTTTTGAGATACCTCCATACTGTTTTCCGTAGTGGCTGCACCAGTCTCCAGTCTCACCAACAGTGCACAAGGGATCCCTTTTCTCCATATCCTCATCAGCACATGTTGTTTGCTGATTTATTGATGATAGCCATTCTGATTGGAGTGAGGTAGTATCTCATTGTGTTTTTATTAGCATTTCTCTAATGATTAGTATGGTTGAGCATTTTTTCATATATCTGCTGGCCATCTGTATGTCCTCTTTGGAGAAATGTCTCTTCATGTTCTCTGACCGTTTTTTAATTGGGTTGTTTGTTTTTTTGGTGTTGAGTTGTATGAGTTTTTTAATAAATTTTGGATATTAACCCCTTGTCAGATGTATCATTGGCAAATATCTTCCCCCATTCAGTATCTATTTCTCTTTCATTGATGGTTTCCTTTGCTGTGAAAATATTTTTCAGTGTTACTGATAGTTTCCTTTACTGTAAAAACTTTTTAGTTTGATGTAATCCCATAAGTTTATTGTTTCTTTTGCTTCCCTTGCCCAAGGAGCTATATCAGTAAAAATATTACTAAGGATAATGTTCTGTAAGCTTACTTTCTATATTTTCTTCTAGGAGTTTTATGGTTTCGGGTCTTACATTTAAATCTTTAATCCATTTTGAATTTATTCTTGGATATGGTGTAAGGAGGTAGTCCAGCTTCATTTTTTTGCATGTGTTTATCCACTTTTCCTAGCACCATTTATTGAATAGACTGTCTTTACCCCAGTGTAAATTCTTGCTTCCATTGTCATAGATAAAATGACCATAAAGGTATGGATTTATTTCTGGGCTTTCTATTCTGTTCCACTGATCTGTGGGTCTGTTTTTATACCAATATCATGCTGTTGTGATCACTATAGCCTTATAGTATGATTTAATGTCAAGTAGTGTGATACTTCCCATTTTGTTCTTATTTCTCAAGATTGCTGTGGCTATTCAGGGTCTTTTATGGTTCCATATAAATTTTAGGATTATATGTTCTAGTTCTGTGAAAAATGTCATTGGTAATTTGATAGGGATTGCGTTGAATCTATATATTGCCTTAGGTACTATGGACATTTTAACTATATTAATTCTATTCTATCTAATTAACTATATTAATTAATTATATCCATGAACATGGTATGTGTTTCCATTTATTTGTATCTTCTTTAATTTCTCTCTTCGGTGTCTTATAATTTTCTGAGTACAGGTCTTTTACTTCCTTGGTTAAATTTATTCCTAAGTATTTTATTGTTTTTGAAGCAATTGTAAATGGGATGTTTTCTTAATTTCTCATTCTGATATTTTGTTATTGCTGTATACAAATGCAAAATGATTTCTGAATATTAATTTTGTATTCTTCTGCTTTACTAAATTCATTTATCAGTTCTAATAGTTTTCTGATGGAGTCTTTGGGGTTCTGTCTATATAGTATTATGTCATCTGCATTTAACGACAATTTTACTTCCTCCTTTCCAATTTGGATGCCTCTTATTTCTTTTTCTTGTCTGATTGCTGTGGCTAGAACTTCCAGCACTATGTTGAATAAAAGTGGTGAAAGTGGGCAACCTTGTCTTTTTCCTGATCTTAAGGGGAATAATTTTAGCTTTTCCCCATTGAGTATAATGTTAGCGGTGGGTTTATCATATATGGTCTTTATTATGTTGAGATATGATCCCTCTATTCCCACTTTGCTAAGACTTTTTATCATAAATAACTGCTGGATTTTTTTCAAATGCTTTTTCTGCATCTATTGATATGACCATGGTTTTTATTTTTCATTTTGTTAATGTGATGTATCACGTTAATTGATTTGTGGATATTGAACTAACCTTGCATACCAGGAATGATCCCACTGTTCGTGGTGTATGATCTTTTTAATGTATTGCTGAATTCAGTTTGCTAATATTTTGTTGAGGATTTTTACATCAATGTTCATTAGGGACATTGGCCTACAGTTTTCTTTTTTTTGTAACGTCTTTGTCTGATTTTAGGATCAGGGTGGTAGTGACCTTGTGAAAAGAGTTTGGCAGCTTTCCCTCTTTCTGGATTTTTTGGAATAGTTTGAGGAGAATAGGTGATAATTCTTTTTTGAATGTTTGGTAAAATTCACCTGTAAAGCCATCCAGTCCAGGACTTCTGTTTGTTGGGATCTTGTTTATTACTGATTCAATTTCCTTGGTAGTAGTCAGTCTATTCATATTTTTGTTCCTTCTTGATTCATCCTTGGAAGATTGTATGATTTTAGAAAATTATCCATTTCTTCCAGATTGTCTAATTTGTTGGCATATAGTTGCTCATAGTGTTTTCTTAAAATATTTTGTATTTCTATGATGTCTGTTGTAACTTCTCCTCTTTCATTTCTGATTTTATTAATTTGAGTCCTCTCTTTTTCTTGATGAGTTTGGGTAAAGGTTTGTCAATTTTGTTTATCTTTTCGAAAAACGAGCTCTTGGTTTCTTTGATCTTTTGTATTGTTTTTCTGGTCTTTATTTCTTATTTCCACTCTGATCTTTATTATTTCCTTCCTTGTACTCCCTCTGGGCTTATTTTGCTGTTCTTTTTCCAATTCCCTTAGGTGTAAAGGTAGACTGCTGATTTGAGATTTTTCCTGTTTCTTTAGATAGGCCTGCATTGCTACGAATTTCTTTCTCACGACTGCTTTCGCTGCATCCCATAGATTTTGAGTCATTGTATTTTCATTTTCGTTTGTCTCAAGGTATCTGTTGATTTCTTCCTTGATCTCATTGTTGACCCGTTCATTATTTAGTAACATGTTATTCAGACTCCATGTATTTGTGTTTTCTGCTTTTCTTCTTATAATTGATTTCTAATTTCATAGCATGGTGGTCAGAGAAGACGCTTGATATGATTTCAGTTTTCTTAAATTTATTGAGATGGTTTGCACATTGAAATTTAAATGTATGAATAAAAAAAATTTGAACACAAGTACTCTCATCTCTATTTTTTCATATTCACATTTAGTATAACTCAGTAGAGCAAAGAAACTCCTAATTTGCATCTAAAAGAATGTGCCATGTATCAGTTTCAATATTGTTAAATAGGGAAAAATACCAATAAACATATTTATGATGTGGAATAGTTGATCTCATTGTTTTTTAGTTTGAAAACGCATCTAAAGAGAGAAGATTATACATATAAGTGGTTTCCATAGATAGCATTTTTAGACTTATTTGCATTAAGATTTCTACATGACCAGCATGAGAAAGGTGCTGAGACTGATAATAAATTTGGAAATTTTCTTCAGTCATAGGTTTACTTTTTATGTACATTTTGTTATATAATAGGGAGACCCTTATCCTTGGTTTTGCTTCCCATGATTTCAGTTACCTGTAATCAACTGCAGTTTGAAAATATTAGATAGAAATTAATAAGTTTTAAATTGCGCAGTGTTTGGAGTTACTCAGTTTTTCTGGGTCTCTCCCATGTATACAGGAGGTATACATGTTATTAAACTTTAATTCTTTTTCTCCTGCTAAATAAATAAATGATTGAATGAGTGAATGAAGGCATGAATGGATGAATGATTTGTGTGCTGTTTTTGAGTAGCATGGTGAAATCTATGCCATCCACTCCATTCTATCCTGGATGTGAATCTCTTCTTTGTCCTGCATCTCCATGCTGTAGATGCTCCTGGCCCATCAGTCAATTAGTAGCCATCTTGATTATCAGATGGACTATTGGGGTATTGCAGTGCTGGTATTCAAGTCACCTTACTTTACTTAATAATGGCCCCAAAGCACAAGAGTAGTGAGGCTGGCAATTCGGACATGCCAAAGAGAACCCGGAAAGTGCTTCCTTTTAGTGAAAAGGTGAGTATAGTACAATAAGAGATTTTCAGACAGAGAGAGACAGAGAGACAAGAGAGAAAAAGACAGAGACAGTGACAGAGACATCACATTCATGTAAATTTTATTACAGGATATTGTTATAATTGTTCTGTTTTTATTATTAGTTATTGTAAATCTCTTACTGTGCCTAATTTATAAACTTTGTTATCGGTATGTGTGCATAGGAAAAAAACAGTATATATGGAGGTCAGTTCTATTTGAGGTTTCAGTCATCCTGGGAGTCTTGGAACGTATCCCCCATGGATAAGGTTCGACTACGGTAGTTTAAGGTACCATTTTTCCTGTTGTAATTGTTGTACAGTGTATCATTTTTTAAGCTTAAGAGCACTTTAAAACTTCTCTGATATCTTTTTGATTATTTCATTGCTACAGAGTTGACTCACTTTGAATGTTTAAGCATTTCTGATGCTGGTTCTTTTGTTTAGACAAACTTTAGAAAATCCCTAATCCTGAGAAGTCTGAATAGACTAGTTGGTTTTATGGCAACAGTTTGATGAAGTTAAAATGGCTTCTCTGGGCCCCCATCAGTGCAGTTTTCCCATCCTACAGACAGCAGTATGCTCTGCTTCTTTCTGTTCTTGGCACATCTTTCCAATACGGTCTTTATGCTGCCTGTGTTGGCTTTACAGGCTTCTTTCTCTGCTTGACTTTGTCCACAGATGAGGGTTTGACATACAGCAGATACTCACTAAAATGGTGAGAATGAATGAATGAATGAATGAATGAATGGGTGAATGAATGAATGAATTTTGATTTCTCAAATGTTGGAGGATCTTTGAACATTTTTGACCAAAAATAACATGGTGAAAAAATGTGTCTTCAGAATACTTATTTCCTGATGCTCTTTAAAATGGCCATTGATGTTGGGATTTTATTACTTGGTACATTTTTAAATAAACAAATTCAGAGGTTGATTTTTTTTTAATGGAATAAATGGTTCAAGTAAATTTATAGTTTTTATTGTTTGAAACAGACAACCATGGTGAGATGAACAAGAATTTGGACATTTTACTTGAATAAATGAGGAACTGGAAATTATAAAAAAGGTAATTTAGTTTCAAATCTAGTTTTAGATTAATTTTTTAATGTTTTAAAATTCTCAAGTAATCATCTCTGATAATTTGGTAAATGTGAAACTTTGCATCAACATTGTTTTAGTAAGGCAATTGTTTTGTATACTAATTTTTTTAAAAAAACCCCACAATTTATTTCATTGTTTAAGAAGTAGTTTTTTCTTTTCCTGATTTTTATGGAACACTTTATGTGTACCCTACTCCCAATGTTAGCATAAATAGGGAAGAATGTTATACAGGACTGTCCTTGTAGTAATTTTACTGTGTGTCTAGTGTTCTGAATTGTTAAATTGTAATTTATTTTCTAAGCTCTTCTGGATACTCTGTCCACCAGTGGTTATACTTAAACCAGTAGAAAATTTCCGCAGCATGTTCTGAGTTGAAATTCTTCCCAGAGTGACTTGAATTGGAATGTTTGGTTGATTGTGGCAAGTCTGACTTTCTTTTCACCATAAATGGTATAGATGTGAGTTTTCAGAAAATGGGCAATGGAAATTACAGCTAATGCATGGAATACACCAAGAGGGGTAATTACTTCCTTCCTTCTTTAAACTCAGTACTTCTGACATTGCTAAAGTTGCTCAAAATACTTACTTTTCTAATTGTAACATATAAAGTCAGTAAAAGCCGGGGAGGTATATAATAGTGATAAAAGGGTTTACATTCAGAGAGAATAACAAATGTGTTGACATTGGCCTATTTCTTACAATACTCTCATGTGAAACGATAGCAAAATAGAGGAAATTATTCTTCAAAATCATCTCAGCTGCCCAAGTTGAACCCTTTCATTTGAGAATACATAAAATTTTAGATCACTTACGCCTTTTAAGGAACAATGGTCAATTGCGATCACCTCTTCCTCTAATATCTGAGCATACTGTACACAATATACAATTTCTCTGGCACCCCAAAGCCCTAAACCATGCGTCAAGCCTGTTCTCCAATTTGAAGCTGTATTTACCTTTTCTGATTATAAATATGTTCTGTCACTCCTGTGCTGAAAACTCTTTAGTCGCTTCCCATGACAAACAAAAACCAAACTCCTTTCAGTAGCCTGTGCCATCCCACATGGACTGACCTCTGTCTGCATTTGCAGCCCTGCCCCGCTCTCCCTGCTTCCTGTTCTTCACTCACACCAGTTTTCTTTCTCTGGTCAAGCAAAGGAATCCTGCTTCCTCCTCTTTTTGGACTTTGGCTTTCTTTTGCATATATTAACTCAGCAGAATTGCAGTTCCAAGGATTGCATTCAAATAAAAACTCCAGCAGAAAGAAACGAGTTACTATCTCTAGACTTCTCTAAATTATCTGGAAGGGTAAACTGACTCTACAAGAGGTTAGCACACGTGAGTGGTGAACTAGGTTGCAGCCACCTTGGGTGTCGATACCCTTCTGGGGCAGCCAGTTTCAGGTGGGGTTTGTGTTACACGTTCTACCACTGGGGTTCTTCTAACCTCAAGGTGGTTTCTAGGAAATTCAAGACAGCTGCCAAGCTTCAATGGTGAAACCGGAATGACCGGAATGGACCATCACTTATAAGCAGTCCAGTAAAACGATGGTATGATGGAGAGAGGTGACCTTTGCGCTGAGCCAAGGGCTAGAATCCTATTGATTGTTAAAGCATGACGTTAATTTATTTCTCAGGCTAAGGAAGTAGATTATAGCTCCTATAAATACCTTATTATCTCTGTGGCATTTTAATGTTTGTGAAACAATTTTCACCCACTACCTTGTTGATAACTCACTTGGTTCTTAAGGTAAGCACAGCAACGATTTTTTAACATTCATTTTGTATCTATATAGAAGCTAAATGAAAGGTCACAGCTTCACCATGACGCTTGAGTTTCAAAGCCAGGAGGAACAGCCACATCTGGCTCTAGTGCTGCTCCTCACAGGGTTGGTGTAAAATTTTACATTATTTTGGTCACAGTGTGTGCTGTTAACATATTAGTGAAGTGCGATGAAGTGAGAAAAGAACTAGCAGATGACATTGAGGAGTTCATTTTCAGCTGGTTTTCACAGTGCAGCCCTCTATTCAGCAGTTAAATCAACCTATTTTTAGTTGTGTTTGGGCTGAAGCCCAGAGTAGCACTGAACAGAGTTTATAACCTTCTGCCTGGTGTTACTTGCCCTTCGTCATCATCTGAATGTTTCTGATGTTATCTGACTCAGAAAACACACATTTTTATTTTCTTCAACATTAGTTCAGCAGAATTTGAGTCCTATATAATGTCAGGACTGTGATTTTTTGTTTTCCTTTAAGATTTGAAAACCCTAAGAAATTGTTTTGTGTGTGTGTGTGTGCGCGTGTGCACACACAGGTACCCGTGTCTCCTGTAGTTCACTTGTGATGAACATTTCTGAGTCACAGTAGTGCTTAATTTCTTCCGCCTTACCTCTCAGAACGTGTGTGCCAGTCAGGAAGAGATAAAGGGGGTAACCTCCCCATAAGGCACCTCATGGGCAACAGGGAAGTTGTGTTGGATAGGAATGAAATAATGGTTCAGCTGCTTCCTCAGGAGCCAGGCTTTTTGTAGGGGCTGGAAGTTGCTTCCAGAGAAGAGAACCTGAGGTACGTGCTGGTCCCGTGATCCCAGAGTGACCGACTGCAGGTCTGGTGTGACTCAGAATGTGGACATTGGTGAAAGAGAGGAGGTGTGTCCTTGGATAAGGTAGAATTCCCAATCCATTCACCATACCCTCTTTCTGTCCCATCAGTCAGGCTGTTGTGTAGCTTGGGAAGGAGAAAGTAGGAGAAGGTGATAGGGTCCAGTAAAGAGAAGAGAAGAATGAGAACTTTCTTTGAAGCTAGGGGCTAGCATAGCCCAACTGTGCCTCCATACGGAGCTTGGGGATTTGGAGAACTCCCAGTCCATTCCTGCCAGCATTCTGTACTTCTTTTCTTTTTGGGATTCCCAGCTGGAAACTGGGCATGGTCTTCAGCTCTTCTTATTTTAAAGCTATTATATAGCAGTCTGAGTTATTCACTATGATTTCCCCCCCTGTGTATAACAAACAGTATGTACAGAACTTTAATCACTTCAGAAATAATCTTAATTACTGGTATAAGACAGGTTATTAGTGATTCTGATATGTGTAAAATTTAAATTAATATGAAGAGTCTTTATTCCTTTCTGTACAGCCCTGTGCTGTGAAGCTGCTCACAGTATAAACATATAAATATATATTTTATAAACATAAAAACATATGTACATATATTTTTACTTTTAGAGCTGTGACTGAAAACAGCCCTAAAAGTGAAAGATTCTTGGTCTTTCTCCCCTCCTTTCCACCCCAAATGTTTTCTGTCATTCAAGCATGGATATCTTTTTTGAAATACGTTTAGTCTGCTTCCCAAAAATATAGGTTGAATCATTTATAGCCTTTCATTTCTACCAATTTAAACTGTTTATTTTTTTTTAATTGGAAAACATGTTTACGTGTTTCGTGAGAATGCTGTGTTGGTGTCTGCCTTATTGCCAGTCTGAACATGATGACCCGTGATAGTGGCTGTCATCAGAACCAAGGGCTGTAGCTGTGCCTTTTGCTTTGCCATCCAGACACTCACCTTTCAGTATTTTCTTGGTAGTTGTTTGGAAGATAGGTGTCAATGCTGGTGGATATATAGTGGCAAGGGATGTGTGTGTGTGTGTGTGTGTGTGTGTGTGTGTGTGCGTGTGTGGTGGGGGGATGCAGGATGGATGGTCGGTGCTGGAAACTGTTGAGCTGCCAGGCCACACACATGCTAGGAGCTGTCTCTGCTGGTACCTATTTCTGTTGCAACTGTGTCTTAGTTAAAAGTAATAGTTCTTGCGTATCTAATCAAAGATTTAAGTGACTGCAATTGTGACTATTCTTTTAGTAATTCAGAGAATTGAAGCTCATGACAGGAGGCTTTTTTAAAAAAAAAAATTCTGCTTTGTTCACTGCTGTGTCGTTAGCACCTATATTCTTCTCTGGTTGGCACATAGTAGGCACTCAATGAATAGTTTTCAAATGACTGAATGAGCTGGTCTTCAAGAGACAAGCCAAATACTAATACTCTGGAGCTAATCTTTTGCAGCCAGAGCACAAATTGCTACAGATCATAGTCTTCTAAAATTTAATTTCAGTGTGACGTTTTCATAAATATGAGGTCTGACAATTAAGTTCGCAAAATTGTTGCAATGATGTTGCTAACCTTTTTTTGATATCAGAGAGATTATTCATTTTGAATTTGTACCAACTGGACAGTTAACCAAGTTTACTATTTGGAAGTGTTAGAAAGGCTGTGTGAAAAACTTAGACGACCCAAACTTTTTGCCAACAATTCATGGCTCTTGCATCATGGCAATGCACCAGCTCACACGGCACCGTCTGTGAGGAAGTTTTTAGCCAGTAAACAAATCACTGTATTAGAACACTCTCCCTATTCACCTGATCTGGCCCCCAGTGACTTCTTTCTTTACCCAAAGATCACGGAAGTATTGAAAGGAAGACATTTTGATGACATTCAGGACATCAAGGGTAATATAATGACAGATGTGATGGCCATTCCAGAAAGAGTTCCAGAATTGCTTTGAAGGGTGGATAGGTGCTGGCGTCGGTGCATAGCTTCCTAAAGGGAGTACTTCAAAGGTGACCGTAGTGATATTCAGCAATGGGGTATGTAGCACTTTTTCTAGATGAGTTTGAGAACTTAATTGTTAGACCTTTGTATATTAAGAGCATTAACAAAAGTTTTGTATCTTAAACTTATGTTTTCAAAATTTTCAGTGTCTTTTATATGCCAAGAAGAATTTCAGGTGCTCAGGATTCCAAGACGAGAAAACCGAATCCCAGCACTCTTAGAATTTACATTTTAGTTCAGAAAGACAAGCAACAAACCAACAAATAAGTTACTCTATGTCAAGTGCTGGCAAGTGCTATAAAGAAAAATCCAGAAAAGCCCTGAGGTAACGTGTAAGTGGAGACCTGAAGGAAGTACAGTAATGATCCTTGTAAATTTCTAAAGAAAGAATGTTCTAGGCAGAGAAAGTATAAAGGCTTGATGTCGACAACATGCTTGGTAGACTCACAGGCTTAACAAGAAGGCCAGTGAGGAGAGAGAGAAGTGAGCAAGACTGGAATCCGAGAAATACTGGGGTGGGAGGAGTGTGGGATCCGAGAAGTACTGGGTTGGGAGGAGTATGGAATCAGAGAAGTACTGGGGTGGATGGAATTGGGATCAGAGAGACACTGGGGTGGAAGGAATATGGGATCAGAGAAGTACTGGGGTGGGAGGAGTATGGGATCAGAGAAGTACGGGGGTGGGAAGAGTGAGGGATCAGAGAGACACTGGAGTTGGAGGAGTGTGGGATCAGAAAGATGCTGGGGTGGGAGGAGTATGGGATCAGAGAGACACTGGGGTGGGAAGAGTGAGGGATCAGAGAAATACTGGGGTGGGAGGAGTGTGGGATCAGAGAGATACTGGGGTGGGAGGAGTGTGGGATCAGAGAGACACTGGGGTGGGAGGAGTGTGGGATCAGAGAAGTACTGGGGTGGGAGGTGTGTGGGATCAGAGAGACACTGTGGTGGGAAGAGTATAGGATCAGAGAAGTACTGGGGTGGGAAGGGTATGGGATCAGAGAGACACTGGGGTGGGATCAGAGAGAGACTGGGGTGGGAGGAGTGTGGGTTCAGAGAATACTCTACTGCAGGCTTGGAATTCATTGTCAGGATGCTGCTTTCCCTTTGAGCGAGTTGGGAAGCCAAAGGAGGCTTTCTGAACAACTTGACACTGGAATCATCAAGATCAGAGAGTAGGACCTTCTCCATCACCTCTGTGGGTGATTGGCTAGTTGAGCCCCTTTTATTCCTGTATCCGTGGTGTCTGCAGTAAGGTTGTAGTTACCCAGGACAGTAGCCCAACAGTGAGTTGTAGGCCCCATGCCTCCCAACTCCTAACACACATTATTTAAAAAATTTTTCTTCCTTTCAATATTTTGTAATTTCAAATCCCATCATTAGTTTGAATTCTCTGGGTGTGTGTGTTTGCAAAGACTTGGATTTAAGCGGAGTTTCCATTTCAGGAGTAAGAGGCCAGGGTTTGGGTTGCAGTTATGGTGCACAGTCTCTCCTAGGAAAAGCTCTGAAATGGATGTTGGATATCTGGTTTTCAGGTCAGCTTCTGGTAAACACTGCCATTTGACCTTGGGCAAATGATGTTACGTCTTTAATACTTAAATGTGTCATCTCAAAGGAAGCAGAATTTAGCCAGAAGTGTTATATTCTAAAGACTTTGCCAGTCTGTATTCTGCTCAACTCAGGCTGCTGTAACAAACTACCTTAGACTGCTGGCTTCAACAATAGAAATTTCTCTCTCACGATTCTGGAGGCTGGAAGTCCAAGGTTAAGGTGCTGGTCACATTGGTTCCTAGTGAGAATTCCTGGCTTGCTGACAGTGTCTTCTATGTCTGTTCCTACAAGGCCACTAATCCCATCACGAGGGCTCCACCCTCATGATCTAATTACCCCCCCAAATACCATTAAATGGAGGCTTCAGCATATGAATTTGGGTGGGGGGACACAAATATGCCATAACAGCCAGCTTTAAAATCTGACACCATCACGTGTTCTTTCATTTTTTTGAAGAATGTCCAAGTTATTACAATTATTTAGTACAATTTCACATGCAGGTCATCAAAACATTGCATGCACTTGCTTTGTGGATTCCTCAATTTTAGTTCTCATATGCCGTTTTGCTGCTGAGGTGTTGCATTTAAACACTGTGTATTAATACAGTGCTTCTGAGAGTAAAGAAGAGCTTTCATTGTACCTTGTTTCAATGAAACAAGGTAATTGACAGGTTTCAAAAAGAAACCTGGAATACTAGGGAGGTTACTAATTCTAACACATAATTGCTGAAGGTGTAATTGTCTTTGCACATTTGTCAGACGTTTTCTTCTTCAGTAGTTATTCTTTGCAGTTTTAAGAAAGAAATGGTAGAGGTGTTTCTTTTTGGGTCACCAGCGACTTTGTTTTCCACTATAAAATGCTAGTTCATCAACTGTTTCTCTCTTGTAAAATTTGCTCGTTGAAAAACACTTCAATTAATGAGATCAGAGTCTTAAATTCTTGTTTTAAAAGCTATTAGATGAGGAATAGTTGAGTAACTCTTCTCATATTCCAAGCATTCTGGATTCTGTCCATCAGAAACATATTTTGATGGAGATCTGTATATACTTATAAAGATATAAAGAGTCATCCTAACATTTCTGACAACATGTCTTATTCCAGATGTTATCCTGTAATTGTATTGTAGGTCGTTAAAGAAAAACTCTCTTTCAAGCATTAGAAATACCAAGCCGTTGGAGAAGAACAGCTGCTGAAACTTAGAGGCACGCTTATGTGGTGGAAGCTCAAGGGTGGGATATTTTTCTTCTCTTTTTTCTGTTCATCCAAATAAATTTCTCTTTGTAAATTATCCACCGCCTTGTACGTACCTCGATGTTCTGTATGGCAAACAACAGCAATCAACATCTTGTTTGTTAGTGCACAGCTCAACAGGTAGGTAGGTCATTCTGTAAAACTTGCTGCACTCCACGACTCTGTCCTAGCTCTCCAGCCTGCTCGCCTGGTAACCCGCTTCTGTCTTAAGTTTCTGTGTGCTTTTCTGAACATGTGGCAATCATAAAACCCATGTCTTATGAGCACTAAACGGGATAATAAGATGTTAATAAAATAGTACAATTCGAACAATAAGTAAATATTTTTATATGGGGCTTAAGGACCTTTTAGAGGAACCAAAGCTGAAAAATTTCCAAGGCGTACCCCTCAAATCAACTTGGAGTTTCTAGAGCCTGCAAATTCAGCTGAGATTCTTTCTTAAACAGAGGCTTTTTCAGTTCCATGAACATTTCCAGTTTTCTGCAGTGGCTGCTTGAGGGAGAGACTCTAACCTACTACTGAGGATAGGTTGCCTTGAAATAGGTTTAGCGCTGGCCTTGAAAGGGGAAAGAAAAAGGTAATAAAAAGGAACAATAAGAAGGGAGGCCATGCCTGACTTCGTTTTCTCCCCTGGTGACCAGTTGCCCGTCTTACACCGAGCATACTGTAAGTAATTTTATACTTTAAGTCAAAGGACTCCTTGTGTAGGGTCTCAGCGTGTCTAGTGTTACTTGTGTCGAAAGCAATTTAAGAAGGTAATAAATGAATGATTCTGACCATCTTCTATTTATATAACCAATTTAGGGTGACAGGGGTGTAATGGAAAAAACACTCATAATCAAAGGAGCTTATGTTTAAAATCAGACTTCACTCCTCCCCTGCCCTCAGTGTCCTCATATGTAAATCTAAAATGATGTATTTCTCTTGTAGATTCTCTGTCTTAATGGGTTTTGCACATCATAGGTACTCCTCGATGTTAATTAAAGATGGAACTTAATCCAATTATTTGAGGTCAGCTTGATTCAAACATTGGTGAGGAGAAACATCAAAACTCGAACAAACTTATTTGAAGGTGTGGTCATTTGGGAGTGTGTCTGCCCAACGGTGTGCCATATGTGTGTGACAAAATGTTTCTTTATGTATGGGGGTAGAAAATAGCTTAAAACTAATAGATTCACTTATTTCAATTTTCTTTAGTTTTCAAAATCGAAAAATCAATTGTCCTTTGTTGAAATTGTTCAAAATTTAAATATTTAACAGCATAGAGTCTTTCAAATTAGTCATCCCAATAGTTTTTAAAATGCAATTTACAATCATTCTCAAAATTAGGGCTTCAATTTTAGGTTGAAATTGAAAAGTTATGTGATGAAAGATAAATGAGTGAGCCATAAAATCAGGATTTTTAAAAATAAATATTTTAATCTGCATTCCCCGCCGCCCTTAGAATTCCCCTCATTTTTCTTTCTCCATTATGGATATAGTATTCTTAACATTAAAAAACGATGGAGGAGAATGGAAATAGTACCTCTCTCTTCAGATAATTGTATTTATCTAAATGAGACTGGCTGAATAAAATCAAATTTATTGCAGAAAAGTTGCATGACTCAGGGGGCAGTGGCCTGGGGAGGACACAAAAGTGGCCCTGGTTCCTGTAGGTCTTTTAACATCAGCAGTAGGATGCTGTTTGGATATAGTAAAGAGCTGGAAAATGGTTCCTGGGAAACACTGTAATCAAGTGTTTAGGCATCTGGCTCAGGCAGGATTAGTGATAACAGAGCAAATTCCAAGTAGACCTCCAAGCAAAAAGTTGTCCTCTGATGCATATTGGTAGGAAGGAAGAAGAGAACATTTTAGGCATGAGATGCAGTTCAACAAGTATGAGTTTAAGAAGGATGAGAATGAGGCTGGTTATGTTGAATGGTATGTTAAGCCCCCCAGCCCACGTTTACGTAGAATGAGAAAAAGTGTGAAGATGGAATCAGTTAACGGAGGGCCTTTTAGTCCCATCTAAAGGGTTAACATTTGATCCAAGAAGAATCAAGAAATGTGAATGAAGACTGCTTTCAAATGATCGTATTTGGTAGAAAGGATTTATGTGACATACAAGTTATGGATGTGCACGTATGTGTGTATCTTGTTTACTTTTAAATATCTTTGGAAAAGAATAAGACAAGTTTATTTCTGTAGAAATTGAAAAATAACTTCTAACTGCTCTTTTTTCTGGCTAACTACGGCATTTATGTGAAACGTCTAATATTTACCAGTCACTGCTACTATTTGGTTTCATAAAAACCCTCCTAATTATCTGAGAAAGCCAAATGTGATCTGAGCTTTCTTGGCAAAAGGATATTGACTTTCATTAAGACTGAATTGCAGGACAGACCTTTAAGCCTTTATCTGCATCTCATTAACTGGCATGTGATTTCGGAGAGTGGCTATTAATTATACAGAAGACGGTGAGTGAACGGAAAGGATCATTCAAAGGCAAACCATGCTTAAACCTGACTGTCCTCAAGCATTATGTACTTCATCCGACAGGCATTAATTTGCCTAAGTGTTTGGAATAAGCTATCGTAAGGGTTTTGAAAGGACACATCGAGGAGCAACATTAATGTCTAGTTTTTCTCATTTAATTTAATTTGCCGCTAAGTCATTTTTCTACACTTCGCATGACTGCTTGGGTACGGTGGCAAGAAAGGAGCATATGATGTAATAGGAATAAAGCCTGAGAAGCTACAGATCAGTTTTTATCAACTAAATCCCTGTCCCCTCATCATAAAGTATGATGATGTGCTCTTCTAAAAGCTACTACAGTTTAAAGTAAAATACTTCCTTTAGTATAAAGATACAAGAGGCAATTCTCATACCTATTGTTAAGATGTCAACAAATAGATTGTATCTTATTAAATACAGACTGTACTGGAAGCCTGCACTGTGCTTTCATCTCTGTTCAAGGGACATTTCTTATAATTCACATATAAAGTAATCCACACATGAATACAGATTAAAATAAATTTGCAGTCAACTCTATTTGAACTCTCTGTTTTCAGTTTTTTTCTGTGCCTCTAATGCTTTTGAAATTTGCCATGTGCTCTCAAGTTTGGCCTCTTTATAAAGTAAATGCTTTCATCTAATTTTTGTAGGCAAAATTCATATCATTGCCAATATTCAAATTATCTAGCCTAATTACTGTAATTAGGCAAAGTTACATTGACTATTGAGTGCACAATGTACTGTGCTACATTAATAAATACATTAATAAAAATAAATTATTATAAATAAGAAAGAAATAAATGCATTGGGGTGACAATGGTTAGTAAAATTACATAGGTTTCAGGTGTGCATGTCTGTAATACGTCATCCATATATCACATGGTGTGCTCACCACCCGGTTAGTTCTCCTTCCAACACCATGTATTTGACCCTCGTGTTTGACGAGCAGTCAGAACTTGGAACTCTTAACACTTACTTGGGAAAAGCAAGGTAGGGAAGGGGATTTTCCAGCTCTGCTCGTGGTGTGGATTGTGTGTTTAGTTGTCTGACCTGAGAAGCTGGATTTTCACTAGTTCCTTTTGAGTTCAGATGTAAATGACAGATATTTCTCACAGTTTGATGGAGCAAAAGCAAATGGTTTTGACTATAGATTTTGTCAATATCTATAATTTTGACTACAGATTTTTGTTAAAACGATAAGTAAGGTCCCAGAACAAATAGGCCATTGTGTATTTAAACACTCGTGTTGAGATTTTCTGGGCTATAAAGGGCAGTGTTTCCTAATGTTCAGGCTGTTAATTGTCCACCTGCATCTGACATACATGGGTATTTGTTAAGGCAGATTTCTTGGCCCCACTTCAGCTCAGTCAGAATCTCTAGATGTGAAGCCTGGGAAGCTGCATTTAATCCACTCCTGGAGTATTTCTTAACCACTGAATTAAGTTATCTCTCTAGCATTTGGGGTAGTGAGTGACTTATTTCTGTAAATATTTCTACTTAATGGATGTCACATTACAGTGAAGTCAGTGTTGCTGTGCATTTGTACATATTTTACAAAATTACTGTACCTTTCAAAGGAGGTATCTGAGGGTCAGTGGAAGTAAATTGTTGCCATTGTGATAGATCCTTTCCTATTTTCATATATAATTTTTTTCTTATATATATAAAAAATTGACTTTGTACGATGTATCAACACACACATACACACTCACATAAAGTTAAGAGGTGGCATAGCTAGGGTTCAATAAATTAGTACAAGTTTGGGACCAGATTTCTGGAGTCAGTATAGATACTGACTTAAATTACATTTAAAGTAATTGATACTACTTCCATTGTCAAGGTTATGATTTGCTCATTAATGTTTAATGCTTAAACATTACTTAATGTAATTAATTGGATCATGTTTTATGATGCATATTTTCTTCAACGAAGCATTAGATCATTGTAGGTAAGTTACTAAGTATTCTGATTGCATGCTAACCACAATTTCTAGCTCTTTATAGACATTTCGTTTGAAATACTGTGCAACAACTCTCAGTTACTTTTCTTTGCCTCTGACTGAACTCAGGCCTGAATAGAAACTTTCTCATCAAGTATTGAATTCATTTGTCTTTACACAAAGGACATGCAATTTCAATGCATAATGTAGGTGGCTTTACAAGACTCTTCCTCCCCCATTTTAAATTCTTTTATCTTTTATTCAGCAGCGGAATCATTCTGGTAAGGTGTTCTTAAGTGCTGTTTCTACAGTAGCTGAAGGTCAGCCAGAAATACAAGCTTGAGTGCCATGTTCTACTTTGATTAATTCGTTAAGGAAGTTTTCTTTCTGTTGAATCAAGAGGAAGAGCAGAACTTGCAGCCAAAAACTAGTGGAGCATTATGCACATATTTATTTGTTGACTAAATAAAAGGAGTGCTGTGCTTCGTTCAGTTGCTCCAACACTCAGAGCTGTTTCCTGCCTCACGGTTCTTGCTACACACTGTGCCTCTGCCTGTAAAGATGTCCCCCAAGTTTGCAAAGCTGCCTCCTGGTCATCCTTTAGATTCCCACCTGAAGGCTGTCTTCTCTGGTCAGCCTTGTTTGACTGTTTAGGGTAGAGCTTCACTGCAGCCTTTGGTGTGCTCCTGTCTTAAGACTTATTACAACTTGTAACTGTTTTATTTGGCTGTTGACTCCTTGTTTGTCAAGCAACTTGAGATCAGAGAAAATATTTGTGTTATAAACATTTGTATCACCAGAGCCTAGCAGAATGACTGGCACATAGGAGGTACTTAATATATATATTTGACTTCAGTGATGGATGGATGGAACGACAGATGGACAGACAGACAGATAGATAGATGTTCTTGGGTTGAAGCTGTTTACAGTGAGAGAGATCTTAAATGGCATGCTAATGTTAAATAATGCTTACATTGATTAGTCGTGAGGAATGAATAAACCCTCAGGAGTAATTTTATATCTAAACCACTTGAGTGGAATTGGACTAATTCCATGCTGGAGCAATTTGTTGCTTGTGTCACGTTTTTTGGGATCCTGTACTTCATTCACACTGTTCTGTGTGACTTGGTTGATACCGTAGATGTGATTTTCTTTGTATAACTGTGGACTGACTTTTTCTCCTTTTTGTAAAAAAGGCACGATTTGTAGATGTAATTTGATTAATAATGTCACCAGTTACTCTAGGCTGTAAAGTCATGCTGCCAGAAGTCATGCTGTGACTTGAATTTGGTAAGTGTCTAAACCTGATGATATATGATATAGCATGGGGGGGGGGAAGAAGTGAGTAGATGCTTGCAATTCTAAATTATTATTGTTAAGTATCAATGTAAATGCCTCTGTTATGTCAAATAAGTATAAGATCACGGCAGCTCTTTTCCATGAAGCTAGAAAATTAAAGTTTATTGCAGTAGGTACCTATAAAATGTGTACTTAGCACATTCCTTGGTGTTCTGTTTAAAAATAGATGAAAACACTTAGAAGAAAATGGAATATTTAAAATTCAAAAGGAATGTACTGAACAGGTCCAAGAGATTGAAAATGAAAAGTTTCAAGATTATTCTGTTCTCTAATTTATAGTGAGATGGAAGTAACTCTGCATGTATTTTAATGAGGTAGGAGACTGCATTTTTATGGAGAAAGATAATATATATTTAATACATTATTTAATTAGTCAAATATAATAAGTTGTTTTATGACAGATACTATTATAAGACTATGCAAAAATAATAAAAATATGTGATTGGTTCCTAATTTTATTTCTATATGCTATTCATTTAGCTTTATAAATCTTTAATCATTGTAATAAAAAGACTAGCATCAGAATACTATGTACTCTTCATAGAATACTATGTACTATTTGTTGAATTGTTATTATTAGATTGCTGCAAAAACAATTATGGTTTAAAAGATTAAAAATACTTGCAAAAACCGCAATTACTTTTGCACCAGCCTAATATATTGTATTACCAAGCACTGAGCTAGGCAAGTTTTCATATATCTGGAGTTACAGCAACTCTGCAAGTTAGTATTATACCTCTGTTTTACACATGAGAAAATTGGGGCTTACCAAAGTTATTGGTCTAAAAACATACTGCTAAACTGATTCAAGTTTATCTGTTTTCAAACCTCAAATTCCTTACGGTGTATCACATTGCATCTAGAAAATAACTTTAGCAATTTAAAATCATATTCAGAGATATCATTAATGTAGTTTGTATTTTCCATTTCGTTAACACACATTTATAAGAAGTGACCAGGCACTGAACAGAAAATTGGGGAGAGTCTAAAATTATGCATGAAATTTGTCTCTAAGGATCTTAGTTTTGTAAACTGAGATTGTCTCTGGCTTCCGTAAATTTCTGCACATGCTTGGATTCTCCCGGGAATTCAGCTACACTATTTTATACATCTCTTCATCTCTAGCTAATTCAAAAGCATGAAAGGGCTGCCTTCCCTAGAGCAAATGTCAGTGTGCCTTGTTTAACTGACAATGACTAAATAATTCTGGCAAGAGACAGATTTTCCCTTATGAATCAGATTGGAATTCTGACTGAACTAAAGTAGGTAATTTGAATTAAAAGAACATAGTGTTGCCTTCTACCTACAGAGTAAAGACATCTAAATGATTTAGATTGACTTCAGAAATATATCATCAGTCTCAAAAACATTCCAAACTGTCTCTAGACCACTACTCTAAACCCTCATATCCAAAAGGCCAGTTATCTATCTCCTTATTCCCTAAATCTACCCTGGTGGTTATTGACACAAATCCTTTGCTGTAGGGTTCTCTGTGCATGGAGTGTTTTGCTGCTTTGGCAAATCTTACTCCTATTTCATGTCTGGCTCAAGTCACCTTCCCCGGCAAGGCATTCTCAACTGTTTCCATTCCTATTAATCACCCTTTCCCAGAACTCTGTTCCCCTTTTGTTTCACAGTTCTTTGTTCCCTAACCTTTTGTGTGCTCATTCATCTCTATCCTCAGTGTGTGGCTCTATTTTCAAATAGATTGTAAACATCTGGTGATCAGGAATCATATCATACATTCATTGTGTTTGTTTTTGCAACACCCAGCTGGGACGACAGCCACAACTGCCATTTAATGTACGTGGGTTCAATTAATAAACCCAGCTACTAGGTGAGGGCTTGTAATTTCTAGGGACTGTCAGCTATAGTCATTTAACTTTTTTCAAGTTGAAATCTCATTTGACGAGGACTAATTTCTCAGC
The DNA here is from genome assembly GCF_964194185.1 of Rhinolophus hipposideros. Taxonomy (NCBI): domain Eukaryota; kingdom Metazoa; phylum Chordata; class Mammalia; order Chiroptera; family Rhinolophidae; genus Rhinolophus; species Rhinolophus hipposideros. Next base: position 7,842,717 of record NC_138069.1, read on the forward strand.
ACTGAGTATTTTCAGCAGGAAAAGATTTTACCTTTGAGAGTACAGGTGAAATTCTCAGCAGAAATACCTACTCAATACCCTAGTCAATCACCTATGAGACAAAAGGCCAAGGGCACAACATTTTTAGTTGCAAAGAATCTGCGATGAAAGAATTTGCACTTCTATTTGGTTTGATACTTAAATTTTGAAGATTCGCAAAAACATAATTGATTCTACTTGAAAATGAGAAATCTCATGCTGAAATCCTTTAAAAGCTTATTGAAATGAGCATATCACATCATCAGTACAAACAGGTGAACTGTCATATTGTTTCATTCAGCTTGATTTTCTTTCTGACAATGTCTTATGGGCTGTGTGCTTTTGTTTTTGTTTTGCCTTTAACTAGATAATAAAACTTAAATGTGCTAACTTCCTGTACTAACCCATTGTCAGGGTGCCATCTGTAAACTAGTATAAATATCTTTTCCCAACTTTTTTGGGATCTAACAAAATTCAAATACAATATTTATACCATAGAGTCATACTTTTCATTTAACCCAATACTTAGCTTTAGGAATTACCACGAAAGCTACATGGTGCATGGGGGTGGGGAGAAGAGTTGCTCAGTGTCTGAGATGAGTCGTGTTCTGCTCCTATGTGCCTGTGACCTCTGTTTCCATTTGGAGTGGCCTTTAACCATCCATTGCCCAAGAGAGTGGTTTGGAATAAAATCCCTTCACTGGACTTTTTCTTAAAAGTGGGGGAGTGCTCCTATGCTTGTTTCTTTCATTTAGTATTTTAGTATATATTCACTTTGGAAAAGAAACAAAATATATATTTTTTCACTGAAGAATTTGTTAATAGTTCTAGCTCTACCAATACCAAGCATCCTAAGAAAATCCCAGTGTCTAAACAGACTTCAGGGTTCCAGAAACGAAAGGATGAAAAAATCACGCAAGAGAGAGGGGATGAATTGAGGACACTTAACCCCCGTCCCTGGAATGTTTCCCTTCCCACTTTCTATTTCTACTATTCCAGGATGTGGTGAAACAAGCCCAGTTTAGTCGCCTCAGCGTGTGTGTGTGTGTGTGTGTGTGTGTGTGTGTGTGTGTGTCTAGAAGAATACTGGACAATGTCCTACAATTGGTCACTCAAGGATATTTTCCTCACCCACCCATCGTGCACTCAAACCCAGGCCTGTAACATGCAGAGAGTAAGGAGGGAAACTGTGCTCTTCATTCCTGTCACACTGCCCAGGCCTTAGATGCTGGCGTCTTCCATGTTCCCTGTTGCCTGTCTGCTCTCATTGCCTGTGTCTTAGTTTTGGGCCGGTGTCTTCTCATGGCTGTCCTCTCTGTCTTGTAGGCCTGTCTTGCCTGCTCTGCCCTCTTCTCCTTTTTACTGCCCTGTCCCTTCTTACATGATCTTTAGCCCACTGACCGGGGCTTGTGAGGGGTCACTCATACTTTCTCATCTCATGATGAGTCACATGCCCTCTGTTGCTCTCACACTGTGCTTGTAACTCTCTCACATGATGCTCCCTACCTCTCTGTCCCCTTTGATGGTTCTTTCATTAAATGCCTCTCTTGTAAGTCATCTTTTGTGCCATAGATCCTGCCTACACAATTAATGCCTTATCAGGAATTTAGTCCTATCAGCCATGATTGTTGATTTAACATCGTAGGTATTACTCACTGCAAGATCATACATTTTCCAAAAAGAATTCTTACCTGTTTTATTTTCTAATTTCATTATACTTTTCATGAAGAATTTTAAAGACAATCTAGAATCATATTTTAGTCCCAGCTCGGCCACCTCTAATTGCATAGTCAAGTGAACGGAGCAAATCTTGCCTGTCTTTTATGTATCTCTGAATTATATTCCTATGCGATTAGTTTTTTTTCTGAACATAAAACTCTTGTTCCTGTTCAAATTAATACAAAATGTTTCTTTTTCAATAGTTGCTAAAATTTTGATATCATTTTAAATGCATCTTCATTTCTTCAGGATTTCAAAGTGATTTCCTCCCCTCTCTCCCTCTTTCTAAAACCCACTGTTGTTTGGTAAGTTTTCAGCAGTCTATATATTATAATTTTCTAACATCTACTTTCCTCAGTTTTTACAGGCAGTGTTTTGATAAAGGCCTCGTTCTCACTCTTAGAGAAATGATGAGCCCATCCCCTCTCCAAATGACTGCTTCTACAGTGGTCTTTCCAAGACACATCATTCTGGACAAAGCATTTTTATGCTTAGGGTTCTTCACTGTCTCCCTGTTGACAAAAACCAGACTCTACAGCAAGATCTGCTCCTGCTCACATTCTCAGTAAAAATTACCCCACTCCGTCGAAAGCCCAAACTACTTGTGTTTTCCCTTAGAATTATGCTATTTCACAACACCATGCCTTTTTATGTGCTGGATCCTCAGTCTGGAATGCTTTTATTTTGTCTGTTTGGCAAATTCCTAATCTGCCCTGCATTCTTAATAGACTGACCACCCTGAACCTTTTATAATTGTAAAAGTAATTTATTAGCCCAAGTAACTGGATATGAACTGTTAGAATTTCATCAACTATTTTGGAGCCAATGGGATTTCCTGGCACATAGCCTCTTTTTGGTCACCCTTAATCAGAAGGAACTTGGAGCTGCTGAGACCCTTTACGCTGCTCTGCTTGCACTCCTGCCTGGTCATCTTTGTGAGTCATGTACAAGGGGTGGAATGTGCCAGTCTGAGCGTGCAGATTATCACACGCAGGAAGGAGAAACTAACTGGCCCTTATGTGGACTGACTCTGGCTCGGTAAAGCCATTTCCTTTAGTAAGAATTGGATGAGTCAGAAGGACGGTAATTTCAATAGAAATATTTAGCATGTGTTTATGCTCACTCCGACACTCCAGTGCTCTGGACGTAGTTCCTGTTGCCCATCTTTGAAGTAGAATTCTGGAGCACCAGAATCTTTTCAGTCACCTCTGCGGAAATAAAGTACCACGAATGAGAAGAGAAAGCAAAGGCCCTTGTGTCCTTCTGGGTCTTCGGGGCTGTCAAGTGTGGTTGGGTATTTGGTGCCCAATTCTAGAAAAACTGCATGGCACAGGGGTTGGGGGCGCTGAGAATGGAACGCTGAGCATAGGCTGCTTTCTGGGGGTCCCGGCGGCAGCGCGGCAGCCGGTCAGGGAACCACAGCTGCCTTTACAGGTTTAGGCCATAGACTGTCCTTTGCTTTTTCTGTAGAAAGGACCTAAATTTATAGTTGATACTGGAGAAAATGTTATTAGCATAAAATACAGTGTAGAGAAGTAATGTTAGGCATGGTGATATGAAACTCTAGTAAGACTATGGCTTTCATTGTTTCTCATACAGAAGCAGCTACTCCGAGCTTTTCAAACTGTGTAATTATTACTTAAAAATAGTTACTTCATAATTTATGATATGACAACATGACTTCTCCTTGACCCTTAATTTCTAAAGGAAGTAGCGAGTTGAAGAATGTAAGCAAAGCATTGATTATAAGCCGAGTGTTGTGATCTTTAATGTTCAACCGTTTAATACAATAATGAATTCTTAATTGCCTCGTATGTAACAAAATTATTTCTTTGAAAATGCATCCATGATGATCTCATGTACATTTTAAATAGAAAGCACTTTCTATAATCTGATTATTTGGTGTTTTTTTTTCATTTTATAAACCACTTCTTGCATACATTATAGTTTGTCATTCTGCGAATATGTGAATAATATTTTCCTTTGAAGCAGTCCATGTATTCAGCATCATGATGCATCAATGTAATGGAGAAATTACTCCTAAACCATCTTTCCTATGAGATTTCTCTTCAGTAACTATGATGGTGACAATGACGATGACGATAGTTTATTGTATGAAATTTGAGCTAATGTGATGAGCAATTTAGCACCCTAAGTATTTTGAATAGGGTTGTTGCCTGCATTAAATGAGATAGTTTATGAGGTTGGTGCCATCATTTTCCTCTTTGTACTGGCAAGGAGATGGAAGCAGGGAGAGCTGAAGTAACTCGCCCAGGTTACTAAGTGGCTGCACACAGAGCTGTAATCCCAGCTTGTCTGACCCAACTCTATATTCTGTTTGTCAAAAAAGACAAAACGAGAGCTGCTCTGAGTGAAACCAGGGGCACAATCTATATCCGTTTATACAGCACGCTTCAAACACCTGCAGGTTCGGTTTAGTAATCTGAACTGAGAGATTTGTCAATGCCCTTTGTTTTGTAAAGTAAGACACTGCTGAGTGGACAGACCAAGTGACTGGTCAGTAACCAGTTAGGGGTAGAGTCTCATTACTGCAAAACAAGTGTTGTCTCTGCTACCCAAATTGCCCTAAGATTTAATTACGCTTTAATGCAACTTCTGTGTGTTAGTCACAAGGCACTTATTAATTTGTATGTGTCCATTTACCTAATATGCACCAGAGCCATCTCTTTCTGTCCCTTAGAGGTGACTTAAACACTGATTAAGACTGATCAGTAGTTACGAGCTTTTTAGAGGCTGAATTCACTGGCTCGGGTGCCTGAAGCCATTACATTAACGCCCCCGGTGTGGGCAATTGAGCACCGAAGGAGACCTGTGTCAGAAATGAAACAATTGGCTGGCGTTTTGTCTTGTCCAAGAAAACCAGCGGTTTTATTTGCTCTCTGATCCAATAGTTGGTTTGAAAATGTCCCCGTCCTGGACCTGTACAGTTGTTAGCGATGAGCAGTGGCGGGCTCACAAGAAGTACGATGTGATCAATTAGTTTGGAACAAGAATCAGCCTTTTATGAACTGAAAATTGTACTGAACATTCCTGAGGAAGAAGCCTGGAACTTGGCCATACGGAGCATGTTCTGCACTTTGAAGAACTGAATGAACCCTTTTCTTCCACTATCAACAGGTGTGGTGCCTTTTTAACATTATCTCCCCATTTCGGAATCAGATTTTGTACTCACAGTCAAATTCATTCAGGAACCAGATCCTAGCGAATGAGCTTTCCAGATTCTTGCACATGATTATGTGTGGGTGCCAGCACCCTGGCTGATCACCGAAGTCACTCTCCTTCACTGTCAGAATGTGGCAGATTCAAGGGTCCACGGCTTTTGCATTAATTTTAGGAGCATGGTCATCACTAAGTTGCCATTAGAACTTTCTGTGACGTTATCTATGCAGAGGGTACCAAAAATGTATACACATTTTAAGAAAGGGAAAAACTGTATTGATTGCAATACTCAATATATACCAACAACAAGTCACGTTTGACTCCTGTAATTACAAGAGGTGCTCAAAGTGGTTACCATCAGCATCCAGACACTTCTGATGACGGCGAACTACTGCTTGAGCATAGATAACATCTCTTAAAATGTGTATACTATTTTTGGCACCTTCTGTATGTAAGAGCACACTGTTGGGATATTGGTTAGCTAGGCTTAAAAGTATTTAAAAATCTTTATGGATTGTCTTACTCATTTCTGTAACATCATTCTCTTAGTAAGTAAGAGTATAATGCAAAACTAAACAGATTCTAAATGTGTAGGGTGATGTGCTTCATGTTTCTGTAACGTGGAACATGGTGCTTCCCTCTGAGCTGTTTGAGGAACATTAGGGAAAACATATTTTTAAAAAGTAAAGGCTGTGAATTATAAAAAGTGAAATAAGGAAATACATCGTGCTTTGAGCTCTAAGCCATTCCCATCCTGGTTCCATAGCATGCCAGTCAGTGTGCTCAGACACTTGCTGTAACAAATGTTCACCTAAAGACAGATATTAGAATCAAATGTTATAAAAGGGGTTGGTTGAATGAAGAACGTCTGGGGACCTTACCTATTTTGGAAATTGTATTCCTTTAGCAATTTTAATGGTGAGATTCAGTCTATGTATATAATGGTTTGTAAAGGGAAGATGATGGCAGATTTTTACAAATTGGCTGCTCTGGCATTTTTGTCTCTAGATGAAGAAAACTCTAGAGTAACCTGAAAACGATTTGTTAAAAAGAAGAGCTAGATAAATCACCTTGTTTTTCTTATGGAAGTCTGGGGATGGTCTACTTGAGCAGTTCATAATAATGTCTAAAAATTTGTTCTTTAATTTGTTAAGAGAAAGCAACTTTCTTGCTTATTAGATATAGATAAGCTAGATATAAAATATTACTGTATATAAGATATTCTTGTTTTAGTTTGGCTTTTTTTGTTTCACATATTAGTCTAATATTTTTAATTTAACCAAGGCCATTCACTAAGTAGCTACCGTGTTTCCCCGAAAATAAGACTGGGTCTTATATTAATTTTTGCTCCAAAAGATGCATTAGGGTGTATTTTCAGGGGATGTCTTATTTTTTCATGTACAACAATCTACATTTATGTAAATACAGTCATGTCATCTTCTTCTGGAACATTATCATGACATACTAAATGCATCCATCTGGCTGATGATCTTAACTGGGGCTTATTTTCGGGATAGCTCTTATTTTCGGGGAAACACGGTACTATGCAAAGGCACTGCTTGCTAGGTATATTATATATACCCCTCTAATCTGCAAAAGAACTACTTAAGGTAGAAATCATTAAACTCTGCTTTACTTACAATAAAGCCAAATCTCAGATAATTTTAGGTAAAGTGACATTCCAAAGCTCCTGCAGGAAATGGCAATGTTGTAGTCCAAACCCCAGCTTCTTTGTCACAAAGATCACACACTTTTCATTGTACCACCCCAGCCCCCAAGGACAAAATGAATCCAAAGGAAGCAATTTCAAGAATAGATTATGTTTTCAGCTACTAATTAGCAGCAAAATGCTAAAAGATAAGCAAACTTTTAGGGACAGTGCTTTATTGGGGCACAGATTATTGGGGACTACCTGCCCGGGTGAATCCTGGCCACTCACCATGGTGGCAGCTCAAAACAAAGGAGTCCTTTGTGCACATGACATGTCTTTGCTAAACAAATGAAATGTACTAATGTCCCCCCAGAGGTGGGTAAAATTATCTGTAAGACCGTTTTAACACTGTGGACCGACAATAAGTAAAATATGCTGGTGATTCATCATTGTCTCATTAGGGAGACAACCTCAGGGATGATGTAGATGCCTGATAACTGCACTGTACACCTGAAGCTGAAGCTGAACAATAATGAAAGTCAACTACAAGTTTATATATATATGTATATGTATATACTTACAAGAAGCGGAGTACAGCATTGGGAATAGAGACAGTGGAAATGTAATGGCTCTGTGCGATGTCAGAGGGATAGTGGATGAGGGGAGGGAGATTGACACAGTGTGAGATATATAAATGATAAACATCTAAGTATTACTTTGTTTTGTGCACCTGAAACTAATTAAAAAATAAGTAAATAAAATAAAAGGAAAAACAAACAAATTAAAAACCCAAAAAACAAACAAACAAAAAATATAAGAAAAGAATGCAGTGAACATAGCACTTAACCAGGTGTCTACATTTCAATGGTAACTATTCCCCTTAAGTAAGTTAAATATCTTTTTACTTTGGGGAAAAAGGGAAGATTGAAAATACCAGTCTATTGTGCCCATAAAACAGTCAAAAGATTCATGATGAGATTATCTGTACTACTTTAATTTTAAAGAAATATTTTTAACAACATATGTGGAAATATCATGAGTCATTTCCTTGATTTTGGATTGCTTAAAATGTGTTAAGTAAAACCCAAAACATATAACTTACTTAAGGAGAAAAGTGAATATAACAGGGGTAGATATCTAAATGGGGATTATAAAAGGCAGTGCTGACAGAAATGCATATAAAACTTTCTTTCGCCAGATTTCCTCAGTCCTTTTTGTCAGTTTCTGTTGTGTTTGTTTTCCACCTTAAACACAATATTCTGTCTTCCTAGAATGTAAATGTGTTAATTACTTATTCAGGAGTTTCCATTGCTGTGAATTGAACATTAATGTCATTTACATTTTGATATTCCTTCAGTTCCAAACTTGAGGTTCTGATTATTTTCTTGACAATCATTGGTTTTGCTTTTGAAAATAGATGGTCAAAGTTCTGCTTCCAAAGAAATATTTTAAGTAACATTTATAGTTTTTGATCCTAAAACTTATAATAATATTTTATAGAAAAGATTTCTTTTAGTCATATCTAAGTTATTTAATTTCCAGCATTTTGCCAGTGGACATTATGCTGATACGAGTTTTTTAGTAGCTTCGTTCCTGTTTTTCTCTTAAGTTAGATATTTTGGAAGCTCCTTGAGCTCAAGAGCCAGACGAAATTTATCTTTATATCCTCACAGAAATTAGGACCATTTCTAAAATGCAGCAAGCTCTCAAATGTTTGTTGAATTGAAAATTCATTGTAAGAGTATTAAAAACCGCTGTATGCTTCTATCTTTTAAAGTGTATGTGTGTATATATTTAAATATTTTTGGTACTAATTCTCTCATGAGGATGTATGAATTCAGTGAAAGGACAGGTTTGATATCACCTTTTCATGTATTCTGTTGTTCCTCATTCCCGATCTCAGCCCCTCTTTTTTACAACTTTAAAAACAGAGAGAATAAAGCTTCATATTTCCCTCATCTGAGTGCATTCTCTACGAGGACCAAATTTAGAAAGGAAAACATGGTAATGGTTTTGAGATATGTGAGAAGCCTGGTTTAAATTTTGTAATTTCTTTGTGGTTTTGATGTGGCTTCTTGAATATAATGTGTTATATTTGAATGGAATGTATGTACATAAAAATCATATAGGATTGTATCTGGGCTAATTGTAACCCTTGCCTCCTGCTTATTTTGAATTAAATTGAGGAAAAGGGGATTGTTCATTAACAGGAAGGGAGGATGTGGAAAGACTGAAGGCAATGGTGTTTTTACAGATTATAGTAGGTACTTTCTCTGGGTGTTAAACAATAGTTAAAAGTAGAGATTTCTTGAGTGATATGTCAATTTATTTAAAAAATATTTATGTACACTCTTTAACCCAGCAATCCTACTCCTTGACATTTATCTTCAGGAGAAAACTAAACAAATTTTTGGGAAAATGTGAATGGAGATAGCTTTCGAGGCATTGTTTATATTACTGGTAAAACTGGAATCAACAAAAGTATCTGTTTCTGGGGTATAGTTAAAAAAATCATAGTACAATGGTAAAAAGTATAATGTCTATCATCTATATTCATTATCGTAGATCTTCCTGATGATATGTTATAAGAAAAAAGTAGGTTGTGAAACAGCATGTTTAGAATTATTTTATTTATAAAAATAGTATTTATATGTACAACTCATCCTGAAAATAAGCCCATAATGTTGTGGTTTGCCTCTGAGTACTGAGCATTTTGTCTTCTTTTGTATGTGTTTTTATGGATTTTCTACAGTGATTTTATATTATGTTAGTTTATCTAAATATATAAAAATAGTTTTAATCTGCCTGGAAAAAGAAAAACATTGAGCATGTTTGAAAATTTATTTATTTATTTATTTTTAATTTTTTTCTTACTTAGCAATTTTTTAAATGTTTACATTCTTTTTTTAAAATTTATTGGGGTGACAATTCTTAGTAAAATTACATAGATTTCAGGTGTACAATTCTGTATTACATCATCTATAAATCCCATTGTGTGTTCACCACCCACACCAAAAACAAGAGAACAAGACAAACAAATGAGAAACAAAAACTCATAGACACAGACAATAGTTTAGTGGTTACCAGAGGGTTACCAGAGGGTGGGGGGTGGGAGATGAGGGTAAGGGGGATCAAATACATGGTAATGGAAAATTTATTTTTTTAAGGTTGAAATTATGGTTAGCTTCCCAACTACAACTGTGTTTATTTATTTATACATTGATGTAGCTTTCTTAGGGATCAGACTATACTGTCATTAGAAAAATTGCTACTAATTTAGTAGTTAGCAGTATAAACCAGAAATAAATCTGATGTAGAAAACACATTGAAAAGTTAAAATCATAAATGAAGTTTAAAAATTGACGTAAGGTTTAGATCTCAGTTTCTTGTTTATTGTATACTCATTCACTGGATGATACCTTGTGGTACTTCAACTTTTAAATTTATAACTGGTTCAAATAGAGTGAGATACAAGTCTTGTCTTTTAATAGGATTTTAGTGCACTGTATATTTTTAATTTTACCCATATAAGTGTTATCTTTTAGTAGTACAGTCCCATAATTTGTCTCTTACATAAACCCTCTTTTAGGTTCCTTATAATGCACTATTCATTTAATTCATTTATGTGATAGGAATTTAGTCTTCAATGATTCTTCTCTTCATATATTTCTATACGAATTTTATTCTTCTGACATAAAAACCAGCCCCTCAGTGAATTTTGCACTGTAACAGTTGGCTTGGTTTTCTTTATAATCACAAATATTTCAAACATAGGACAAATAGGGAATGTATTTCTATGATGCATTTATTACAAGTAGATGTGAACACATTCTTTTCATCATCTTTTCCGCTTCAGAGCATTGACTAATGTCTTAAAAGCAGTTATATAACTTGATCAAAATTTGTATCTTCGATTATTAGCCCAATGTGTAGTTTTCTTCTAGACAATTCAGAACTATGTTAAAAAACGGGCAGGGGAAGAACAGTTACTCTATTTAATGCAGTACCTTTCATTCACCCTTTCCAATGTACTTGACCGTGTTTCACCAAAAATAAGACCTGTTGTTATACCTTATTTCCCTGAAAATAAGACCAGGTCTTATATTAATTTTTGCTCCAAAAGACGCATTAGGGTGTATTTTCAGGGAATGTCTTGTTTTTTTCATGTACAACAATCTACATTTATTCAAATATAGCTATGTCAGTTTCTTCTGGAACATCGTCATAACATACTAAATGCATCCATGTGGCTGACGATCTTAACTGGGGCTTAGTTTTGGAGTAGGTCTTATTTTCAGGGAACCATGGCAGCAGTCTCATCAAAGTCAATTGTAAATTAAACATTCCATTTCTAGGCTTTAGAAAATTTATATTAACTTAATTAAAGCTAAGTGTCAGAAGCAGCACTAGACAAAGTTAGATAAACACTAATAAAATTAAACTTGATTAGAAATATATACACTTTTAGCTTTTGATTTAAACATGAAGTTTGTTTTACCTAATGTTTCCTTATCTGATAGACTGAAAATGATATCTACTTCACAAAGCACTTTTAAGAAAGAAATGGGAGAGTGTATATAAAGGGATTAACACAGCACCTGGCATGCAATAAATGCTCAGTAAATGGCAGTTTTTATTAATGGCTAATGTTCATTATCATTTTCTGGTTGGGATTTGAATTTTATTTTTTTACCATTAAAGTAACTTTCTATACTATAGTGAAGCATAATGCTTTTTTACAATAAAAATTCAACTTTTAAGGTATACTTTGAAAAACACTATATTATATATCTACTGAGTTTAAAAGTATAATAAGACAGACGTCTTCTGTATATTTTAAGTTGTGCCTTTGCCTCTTCTCTCTTCTCTTCATTTATCAACCCTAAAATTGTTTCCAGAATGGAAAGATGAAATCTCTAGATTTTCACTGTCTCTTGCAGGTATCTTTAATGCTGGGATAAATTGTAATTCTTGTAAATTTATGCTCACAGAGACAGTGTGATTAAATCTACTTTATTTTGTGCTTAGTACTCTTTGTCCTCCTAAAGCCATAATTGTCAATATTATAAATGGAAGCAATGTGACACATTACTTATTATGAAATAAAATTAGTTTATTTGCTCCATTTTTAGAACCACGTTAACATCTTTTTCTACTGCATATACTTAGATTAAATTTAAGTATTCTTCGATCAAAGAGGATTTTATGAATTTGACCTCAACGCCAAGGGAATAAAAGCAAAAATATATGAATGGGACTATATCAAACTAAAAAGCTTCTGCACAGCAAAATAAACCATCGACAAAATAGGCAACCAATTGAATGGGAGAAGATTTTTGCAAACACCTTCAATAAGAGGCTAATATCCAAAATGTATAAGGAACTCATACACCTCAACAACAACAACAAAAAACCAAACAATCCAATTAAAAAATGGGCAGAGGACCTGAATAGACATTTCTCCAAAGAGCACATACAGATGGCCAACAGACATGTGAAAAAATGTTCAACTAATCATCAGAGAAATGCAAATAAAACCCACAATGAGATACCACCTCACACTAGTTAGAATGGCTATCATCAAGACAAATAGTAACAAGTGTCGGAGAGGCTGTGGAGAAAAAGGAACACTCATACACTGTTGGTGGGAATGCAGACTGATGCAGCCACTATGGAAGACAGTGTGGAGGTTCCTCAGAAAATTAAAAAGAGAATTACCATATGACCCAGCAATCTCTCTCCTGGGTATCCAAAAAATTTGAAAACATTTATCCATAAAGACACGTGTGCTCCAATGTTCATTGCAGCTTTGTTTACGGTGGCCAAGACATGGAAACAACCAAAATGTCCTTCGATAGATGAATGGATAAAGAAGTTGTGGTATATATACACAATGGAATACTATTCGGCCATAAGTAAAGATGAAATAGTACCATTTGTGACAACATAAATGGATCTTGAGATTATAATGCTAAGTGAAATAAATCAGACAGAAAAAGAAGAGAATCATGATTTCACTGGTATGTGGTATATAAAACTGAAAACAACAAGGAACAAGACAAACACATAAATAAGCAAAAACCAATAAACATAGACAATAGTGGTTACCAGAGAGTAAGGGGGGAGGGGAGTGGTAAATGAGGGTAAAAGGGATCAAATATATGGTGATGAAAGGAGAACTGACTCTTGTGAACCCACGATGTGATATATACGAGGTCTGACTATTAAGTTTGCGAACTCATCTAGAAAAAGTGCTGCATCCTCATTGCTGAATATCACTATGGTCACCTTGGAAGTACTCCTTTTGGGAAGCTATGCACTCATGCCAGCGCCTTCAAAGCAATTTTGGAACTCTCTTTCTGGAATGGCCATCAGAGCTGTGGTCGTATTACCCTTGATGTCCTGAATGTCATCAAAATGTCTTCCTTTCAATATTTCCTTTATCTTTGGGTAAAGAAAGAAGTCATTGGGGGCCAGATCAGCTGAGTAGGGAGCGTGTTCCAATACAGTTATTTGTTTACTGGCTAAAAACTCCCTCACAGACAGTGCTGTGTGAGCTGGTGCATTGTCGTGATGCAAGAGCCATGAATTGTTGGCGAAAAGTTCAGGTCATCTAACTTTTACACGCAGCCTTTTCAGCACTTCCAAATAGTAAACTTGGTTAACTGTCCAGTTGATACAAATTCATAATGAATAATCCCTCTGATATCAAAAAAGGTTAGCAACATCGTTGCAACAAGTTTGCAGACTTAATTGTCAGACGTTTGTATAGATGATGTATTGCAGAATTGTACACTTGAAAGCTATGCAACTTTACTAACCATTGTCACCCCAATAAACTTTGATTAAAAAAAATTATTTGATCTCTGAGGAAGGTGAAGTCTTAATTCTTCTCTGATGTGGGCTATTTATGATTCAGTTCTATACATATTTATTGAGCACCAAGTATATAATATATACCAGTTATTAGGGTGGATGCTAATGATAAAGTCATGAAAATTGCCTTTAGGATTCTCAGGCACAATCAGACTCCTTTCAATGTAGTCTATTACGTAGTAAGACCAATCGATGCATGAAATGCTCGGGAAATAGTGTCAGAGAGGCATCTAATCCAACTTCCAGGAAATGAATTCAGCCCAAACAACTCTTCAGAAGATAGAATGATGATTACATTCAGAATTATCCCTCTGAATTATCACCAAACCTTCAGTCATCAGTAAAGATTCACTTATGATCATGATAATTTCCTGAATATTAAACAAAACATCCTAATGCATTTTAGTAAAAAAATAAATCTAAGTGTAGTGAACAAGAAGGGCTGTCTGCTTGACGATAACTACAGAAACCTCATTTCTTTTTTATTTATTTATTTATTTATTTATTTATTTATTTATTTATTTATTTATTTATTTGTTTGTTTCAGGTGTACAAGACAAGGTAATACTTAGACGTTCATCATTTATATCCCTCACACTGTGAACCCCCCTCCCCCCATCCACTATCCCTCCGACCTCACGCTGAACCATCACATTATATATATAAAATTATAGTTGGCATTCATTAATGTTTAGCTTTTGGTGTACAATGCCATGATCAGGTATCCACAGTATCCCTGAGGTGGTCTCCCAAATAGGACGCATGTCCATCGGATACCCAACAAAATCTTTACAACATTATTGAATATCTTCCCCAAATTAATTTTCAAAAAAACCCTGAGGCCATCTTGTGGTTACCAGCTGCTTCCAAATCCCTTCACCTTTCCCCTTATCCCCAACCCCCCCTCCCCACACTCATCTAACAACTCTCGGTTTTTTCTTTGTGTCCCCAAAACTGTTTCTGATTAGTTCATTCACATAGTCTTTTCTTTAGATTCCATATATAAGTGAGATCATATGGTACTTGTCTTTCTCTTTCTGACTTATTCACTTAACATAATGTTCTCTAGATCCATCCATGTTGCTGCAAATGATAAGATTTCTTTCTTCTTCATGGCTGCGTAATACTCCATTGTATAAATGTACCACAGCTTCTTAATCCAGTCATCTACCGATGGGCATTTCGGTTGTTTCCATATCTTGGCTATTGTGTAAAGTGCTGCAATAAACATAGGAGTGCATACAGATTTTTGAATTGGAGTTTTGGATTTCTCCGGGTAGATGCCTAGGAGTGGAATTACTGGATCATAGGGTAGTTCTAGCTTCAGATTCCTGAGATACCTCCATACTGCAGAAACCTCATTTCTTAAGTATTATATTAATCAAGGATTCACACTTTATTTGATTGGGACTGTTTTTTAAATTTTCAATATAATACTGATTTTTTAAAATACCAGTATGAATGGTTTATTGCCATTTTCTATATTTCAAAGAAAGTTTTCTTCTTAATGAGTTTTTTTATTAAAAACAAATTGAAAAAAGCTGAAAAATAGACATGAAAAACTAGCAATATTTTTCCATTTATAATTATTTAAATTGCTAAAAATTTGCTTTTATTAAAGGTACTTTTTTTTGTTTTTTTACAAAGGTTAGTGGTTATATTAGACCTTGATATTTAACAAAATAAAAAACATTAAAATAAAGAATACAGAAAGCATGAAGATTTTACCACTACGCTAGAATCTTGTGATGGAAGGAATTATGTTCATCAGTCTGTTCACAAAATTCTGTGGGCATTATGCAGGGAATTCTACTTTATATTACCAGGAGAGCTATTTGAAAAATAGAATGATCGCATAACAGAAAACTAACGTCAAACACCCATCCCAGTTGATAACGTACTAAATAGAGAAATGTTATCTTTGTCCTGTGAAGTGGGTACAAAATGTTTTTTATTATAATAGACCTTTTTACTAATTGGATCTTAGGACAGATTTTGTATAATTAATAACGGGAGATGTTTCTTAATTAATGATCCTGGCTCCTTCACAATATTTTTTGGGATAATCTCTTACTTAAAATATACTGGATTTCTAGTTAAGCTGTATATATATATATATATATATATATATATATATATATATGTATAAAATGTCACTTGTGTTTAAAGGAATGACTTCTCAAGGGAAATAATTGTCTCCTTCACAGATATTAGAGATTTGGTGCTGTTTGTTGGCTTGGTTTTAGTTCCTCTGGAAAGAAGACTGCCATGTTAATAAATTTGTTTTTTGTCTTTATCATATGTAAAACATGACATTTGTGTTATGCAGTATTTCACTATAAACTGTACTTAAATAATAACTGGCTGCTAAGAAAAATAAATATTTTGGGAAGAATAATCTTACATTTAGACCATTTTTTCCTGTTGTTATTAAATATGTTGTAAGAGTTGTTAACTCTTGTAGCTGCACTTGTGGCTCTTAAGTCATTTCTTTTAACATCAACTGAAGATGTCATGACTGCCTTTTTGAGATCATTCACAGAATCTTCCTTTTATACTTACAAATGCCATGAAATTTATAATTAGCAGTTAAAATTTTTAGGTAGCTGAAATAATTATATATAGACCGGGGGTGCCAAAAAAATATATACACAAGGCTTGTATTTGTCTTTTGTTATCAGTATATATTGAGTATTACAATTTTAAAACAGTTTTTTCCATTCTTAAAATGTGTACACATTTTTTTGGCACCCTCTGTGTGTGTGTGTGTGTGTGTGTGTGTGTGTGTGTGTGTGTGTGTATTTAGTGAACCAAGCAGTACAATAAAATGACATTTGCTTCAAAATGACATATGGACTCAGGGCTAAAACACGTTAGTGTCCCTGTCTAGAGAAATTTACTCTCCTGATAATGGCATACATATTGTTCCCTAAATTTGGATGAGTAATACGTAGCACCAGAGCCATTTCACATCTAAGTGAGTGCAGATCTCTTACATTATTTTAATCCTGTTTAATCACTCCAGAGATGAGCACACAGGATGAAAACATTGTTGATAAAAGCCATACTTTGATCGAAAGATTATCATTATTTTCCTTTACCTTCCTTACAAGATTCCTTTTCAGAAGTGAATTTTTTATGAACACTGTTACAGAATCAGGCAATGGTAAGGGTGGCCAAAAATGGTCCAAATGTAAAATTGGCTTTCAGAGAATCTTCTAGAAAGATTCTTTTCTGTGATTGGTGATAGTCAATGCTTGCCTGTTTCATTTCAGAGCCCACGAATTCATGTTTATTTTAGGAAGCAGGACTACTGGGGGCTCCTTTTTTGTATCACTAAGCCTCGTGCTTTGTCTCCTGTGTCCTCAGAATGTGTGTATGATTTTGCTATATAAATAATGGACTGGTTACTGATTCTACTTTAATAGTGTTGAGCAAGAATTATGTCATCTCTCCTTTTACTTCTCCACATCATAACTTTCACATGAAAAAGCCCTTTTCTGAGAAAAGGAAAAAGATTAAATATTAGCATTTTCAGAACAGGTATAAAAATCCCTAAGAAAAAAATCTACAAATGCATCTGGTATATAAAGCCAGAATAAAAAGTCATATGTATAAGAAGGAAATCATAGAGCTTAACACAAATAGTAAAACTTTTTAACTTTTCTTTGTGTATTGAGTTTGAAAGAAAAATGGAAATTAATTATTTTTCATTAAAATCCAGAGCAGGATTTTTATTTACAGTTAAAGTTACGATAAATTTTAAGGATGACTCTGTAAGGTTGTTTAAAAATAAATTTTGTTCACTGCTGTACCCCCAGTATCTAGAACAAAACCTAGCACATAATAGTTGCTCAATAAATAGTACCAAATGAATGAATACATTATGTATATTCTATTAGAACTACCACTTGTGTGAGTTAATTTACTTTTATTAGATTATTGGGCTACCCAATTCAAAGATGTAGCCTTTTGGAGCTACTGAATTTTTAAAGAGAATCATAATTATTAAGCACTATTCAGGATTTTAGAAAATGTGTTTTTCCTGGAAGTATATAAGTGCATGCTGTAGAATGTAAAGGTGAGGATGTTATAACCTGTGCTTCTGGACCAGCGTCATCAGAAGGCCCTTTCGTCCTCCTGGAAGGGCAGCCTGGGGCATTTCTCCATGCCGTTGCCATCCCACATACACGGCTGCATCCCAGGGCAGGGTGCCTGCAGATGAAAGGGGTGCATAATAGGAGATTTTGAAATTCAATAAAATCTGCTGGAAATAATTGGTAATCTTGCCTAACAATTTGGCCCTACAGCTTCACCTTTTAGAAGCAAAGCTAAAAAAGTAAATCATTGAAGGAAGAAAGCATCAATATTACCAATTATTTCAAATAAGATTTTATTGGATTTCAGAACACATAGCATGAGTCTGAAGGATACCACTGTGTGTTTTATACGTAATTCCTGTTATGAGGTATGCGTGACTATTGAATATTTAGAGAATGATCGTGCACTTTAAACTAGCAAACTATTTACCAAATAAAATGCTTCATGACAACCAGGTTTGCCAGTTTGCAGAAACTGTAACTCTTTTGCTCTTTCACATCAAGTTTTGTGAAATTGATGTGTTACAATGGAAAATAAGATACTGATTCAGTAACAGCAACTGAAAGAGATTGTGCTTAGCGTTCTTCCTTTAGTCCCTTTCTGTTAAATTTGCTTGACCTGCAGTGGTTAAGAACAAAGGCTTGGAATCAGAGTGCCTTCATCCCAGCTCTGCCGCTTGCTAATTTTGTGATGTTGTGCAGGTTACTTAACCTCCTGGTGCCTCAGTTTATCACCCATAAAGGGAAGCATTACAGTGCCGACCTCATCAGGCTGTGTTTGTGCTTTAATAATTTAATATAGATAAAGTGCCTAGAACAGCATTCAGCACACTTCCTCTGCAAAGGGACAAATAGTAAATAGTTTAGGCTTTGCAAGTCACATGAGCCCTGTGCAACTGTTCAACCCCACTGTTGTGGTGTGCAGGCAGCATGGATAATCCATACATGAAAGATGTCATTGTGTTTCGGTAAAAATATATTTACCAAAACATGCAGTCTGAGAGTCATGTTTGTTGACTCCTCGTCTGAAATGTTATTTGATATGTAATCAAGTTTCAAAATGATTAGTTTATTCCACCTTTTAGAGTTTATATCATTTAACACAGGGTTTTCCAATGTATTAAAAAACCCACAGCATATATGAAAATTAATTTTTAAACAAAAATATTAGATGATTATAATGTGAAAGAATGTCTGAAAATGTGTGGTTAGGAAACCTCAAATTAATCAGGGGATACGATTAGAAAATATTTTTAAAAGAATATAAATGGAATTGGCTTAGGGATACTCGATGATATGGTTTAAGTCAAGAAGCTGGGATACAGCAGGAATAGGGGCTGTGTGTGTGTGTGTGTGTGTGTGTGTGTGTGTGTGTGTGTGTGTGTGCTGCTTTCTGGTTCTTTGGCCTTTTCACCAGCCAGTCTTAAGTATGGTTGGATTCAGAAAGTAACTTGACCTCTTGACCTAACAGAAATTTGAAGCAATGTGCATATTTGGAAATGGCTAGGTCATACAGTATCAACTCAAACTCGATTCTATAGACTTTAACTTTACTATCTATGGTATTTTGCCTTGTACAATGCACACTTTTTTGCCCAAAGTTGTGAGGGAAAAATAAGGATGTGCATTATACATGGGTAGTACTAATTCTGTTATCTATGTAAATGTTTTTAATTCTTTTATTTATGCTTACGAGTTAAAAGTGTGACTCTAGAAATTAATAATGATATCCACGTGCAAAATAATGTGCTGGAATACGATAATCAATTTTGTTGAACTTACAACCAACTTACAACGAAGAGTTCTTGACCTTCTATGATGTGTAAATATCATAAATTTATTACCAGTACATAAAATTTCTTGTACTTTGTGTTTGTTCTTGTGTTTTGTAATTATTTGTTACATAAGATTTCTTATACCATAATATGTTAAAAAATAAATGCTAAAATTCCTTTATAATACAAAAAACAAGTACCTAAATGTAAACAAATAAAATATTGAATTAAAAAATTATAAAATGAAAGATTTTTTTCCCCCTGAAAGTCTGGGCCAGAAACTGGGTGTGCATTATACACAGGATTGCATTATACATGGCAAAATATGGTAGTTGTAACTGATTTAATGCTAGAAATATACCAGTCTCATTTATATTGAGGTTTGGTTAATCCGCTCAAACGCCATTTGTTTGTACAGTGGTGATTTTCACTTAGGTTCATGTATTTCTGAACTTAGTTATTTATTCCTCAATCATTAATTCATTTAGTACCAACTTGTTGAGCACCTTCTCTAGGTTAGGGTTTGAGTCCCACAAAATGAAAAAACATAGTCCCAGTGATGAAGACGTCTACAGTAGACTAGGGGCAATAGAGAAGCAGTAGAAAGATCCTATGGAAAGACTCCCAGAGGGCTGCAGAGGAAGGGTACATAATCTTGCCTTTCCATGGAAGTGACACCTGAACTAAGACCTAGTGTGTGTGTGGGTTATGGTTAGCAGATTTAAGATGCCAGGAAAGGCATTTCAGATAGATGGAGCACCAACCAAGGCGAGATCACAGGGGGACACCGAGTAGATCAGTAAGGGGGAGTGACATGAGAAGGTCTAGACAGGGTGTAGGTCTTTGTATAATAACAGGGATGTGACTAAAGTATTTAAATTGAGGAATAGCATGATTGTATTTGCACTTCAGGCACAACATCTCGTGGCAAGTAGGGAGTTAACTGGAGGAAGATGAGTCTGGAGTTTGAAACCAGTTAAGAGAGTTTTATAGTAGTAATCCAGGTGAGAGATGGCCAGCTTGGACTTCTGAAGGGACATTTAGGAGGTAGAGTTTAAAAATCTGAAGATAGATTCAAAGTGGAAGTGAGGGTGTAGATGGAATCGGGATGATTTCTGGCTCTCTTTTATAGTCATTTATGTTTGGCATCTCAAGTGTGAAAGTTCATCATCTGTTAATTACCTTTTGTGTTCTTTTTACAAAGTGATGATAGGTTGATATGGTCAAGATTTTGTTCCTTGGATAGTATAGTAGTAATAAAGGTCAACGATAGATAAGGCATTGAGATCTACCTCAACAGGCTTCTGAATTTTTCAGAAAAGTTGAGTCTGGACCATTTCCCACCCTAATCAAATCTATACTGTTGCCATTGTTACAACCATGAAATTTGGATTCTATAAGTAGAAAGCAGCCATGGTTAATATGTTAAAAACAGCATGGGAAATCCATCACTGGAGGAAGAGTGAAGAGACAAGGAAGAGGAGGAGGGGGGAAAGAGGAAGAAGAGGGGGATTTGTGTACTGGGTTGGGGACCAGAGGAGCAGATAACTGTTGGCCCGTAGATTTAAAAGAGGATGGAAGGCATGTGTTGTCCCAGGAAGTTTAGGCAAAACGAAGTTACTTCTTGTGGCTCTCTAGGTAGCTGCATTGTTGTGAGAACCCATCTCTCTGTTTAGAGTGCTTGGATAGACTCGTCCCACATTACAAACTACTCTGTTACTCCATTTAATTCTGTCCAAGACAATCAAGAATGAAAAAGAACCTTTTAATGGGTGAAAGTCGTTTTGTAGCTTCCTTTGAAGTTTTCTTTTCTGGGCACCCCTTTAACGGTTCAGACTAGCCATGTGACCAGGTAAGCCAGCTTGCTGAATTGAAGACCTGCTAGCATTCTGTTCCAGAATGTTCCACACTTTTGCCAAGGCAGACACCTTGTTTACCTTTCAGTTACAACAACAATAAAAGTAAATTAAAATCTTACTAAAGTTCAATCGTACATTACCTTGGCACCCCGACTAAATGATTTCCTTGATGAAGCCAATATGGTTTTCAGAAGGAATAAGAATATCTCCCCTACTCATATTTTATTTATTCACTTATTTATTTATTTAATTTAAAGTTTATTGGGGTGACAATTGTTAGTAAAGTTACATAGATTTCAGGTGTACAATTCTGTATTAGTATTTATTTTTTAATAACATTTGATTTTATGCATACTTTTTTAGTTAGAAAGCAGAAGTCACTCAGGTGCTATATTTAATCACAAAAAGGTGCTGAAGTAAACTGCAAACAAAACGTAAGATACAGAATGGGAAAAATCAGCATCCTTTGATACTTAAAAGTTTTGTCTTAGGTTCTTTTTTTTTTATAGTTTTATTTTATTTTATTTTATTTTTACATCCCTCACACCGTGAACCCCCCTCCCCCCATCCACCACCACCCCGACCTCACACCAAGCCATCACATTATACACATAAAATTATAGTTGGCATTCATTAATGTCCAGCCTCTGGTGTACAATGCCATGACCAGACATCCACAGCATCCCTGAGGTGGTCTCCCAAACAGGACACATGTCCATCGGACACCCAACAAAATCCCCAAACACTATTGAATAAGTTCCCCAAAGTAATTCTCAAAAAACCCTGAGGCCATCCTGTGGTCACCAGCCGCCCCCCAATCCCTTTACCCTTCCCCCCATCCCCAACCCCCTCCCCCCCGCCCATCTAACAACTCTTGGTTTTTTGTGTCCCCAAAACTGTTTCTGATTAGTTCATACACATATTCTTTTCTTTAGATTCCGCATATAAGTGAGATCATATGGTACTTGTCTTTCTCTTTCTGACTTATTTCACTTAACATAATGTTCTCTAGATCCATCCATGTTGTTGCAAATGATAAGATTTCTTTTTTCTTTATGGCTGCGTAATACTCCATTGTATCAATGTACCACAGCTTCTTAATCCAGTCATCGACCGATGGGCATTTCGGTTGTTTCCATATCTTGGCTATTGTGTAAAGTGCTGCAATAAACATAGGAGTGCATACAGAGTTTTGAATTGGAGTTTTGGATTTCTCCGGGTAGATGCCTAGGAGTGGAATTACTGGATCATAGGGTAGTTCCATTTTCAGATTCCTGAGATACCTCCATACTGTTTTCCATAGTGGCTGCACTAATCTGCAATCCCACCAACAGTGCAGTAGCGTTCCCTTTTCTCCACATCCCCGCCAGCATTTGTTGTTTGTTGATTTATTGATGATAGCCATTTTGACTGGGGTGAGGTGGTATCTCATTGTGGTTTTTATTTGCATTTCTCTGATGGTTAGTGAGGTTGAGCATTTCTTCATATGTCTTCTTGCCTTCTGTATGTCCTTTTTACAAAAATGTCTCCTCAAGTCCTCTGCCCATTTTTTAATTGGGTTGTTTGTTTTTTTGGAGTTGAGTTGAGTAAGTTTTTTATAGATTTGTGATATTAATCCCTTATCAGATATATCATTGGCAAATATCTTTTCCCATTCAGTAGGATCCCATTTTGTTTTATTGATGGTTTCCTTTGCTGTGAAAAAACTTTTTAGTTTGATGTAATCCCACATGTTTATTTTTTCTCTTACTTCCCTCGCGCGAGGGGATATATCAGTGAAAATCTTACTCCGGGTAATGTCCATGAAGTTTCTTCCTATATTTTCTTCAAGATATTTTATGGTTTCAGATCTTACATTTAAGTCTTTAAGCCATTTTGAATTTATTTTTGTATATGGTGTGAGGAGGTGGTCCAGCTTCATTCGATAACAAAAGATGAATACAAGTCATGTGTATACATTTTTTTGACACCTCCAGTATCTAGTATTTTATGGCTGGAGCAGCCATTTGTAATTGCTGTCACCTTTTGTGGCTGTGACTTTTAAATCTTTGACCTGCCTAAATGTGTTGTTCAAAAGAACCAAGCCATATCTAATTGTAATATGATGGTCTAACTCGAGGCAATCTCCTAGTAAATCCCCAGTCATGCCATGTTACATCAAATTGTGCCCTAAAGCAGCAGTTCTAGGTTTATATTGTCACACATTATTATTATTATTATTAATTATTGTAATAGATAAAATAATAAAGTTTTGGGCAGTGTTTTGAGTGTTTGACTGTTTTAAGTGCTTTGAATGAGAAACTTCTGTTTAGTGTGTTGGCACTCAAAATACTGTTCTAAATGCTTTATAAATATTGCCACTAATTTTCATGCCAACTCTAATAAGTGGGTACTGTTACATGCTCTTTCAGATGAGAAAATTGAGTTCCGAAAGTTTAAGTGACTTGCTCAAGTTTATATGGCAAATTAATACATGTTGGAATCAGGATACTAGTTCTGAGCATTCATTCTGACTCTGTCGCTAGTTATCCCCGTATCTTTTAAGAATGTCTGGTTCCAAAGCATCTGTGTACATTTTTTTAAAAAGCAGTGCACATTCATAGAGGTTACCTTTAATCCTTTTAGACAATGGATGTGCACTAAGCGATTTCCAACTGCATTCATAACCCCTTCTCAGGGCCACAGTTCACAGATTGGAAAACACTGGATTTGTGTGTTTGGGCACTTTTTCCCTTCTTTTCTAATTTTCATTTTTCTATTCCCTCTTTCCTCCTACTTTTACCCCCTTCCTCTGCTCTCTCTCTCCCTCTCTCTCTCAAATTCTAGATATACAACAGGGACTTAGAACCAAATAGAGCTCATTTAAAAGGCTGATCTGCCTTTTATTCAAAGACCATCTTATTTTGAAAAAGTTACTGAACTTTCCATCTTTAAAAAGCGTTACTAATACCCTTGTCAGAGTAACTTCTGTTTAAATGATTTTATGTCTAGGAAGTGCCTAATAATAACCCATTAGCTGTCATTATTACGTTTAAATTGTGTTAGTATTGCCATCTTATTACCTCAGGTCACATTGGAGCCCCACTTTCAGTGCCAGTGTAGATACACTCAGCCAGTGCAGCCCGATTGTTTTGTCATCTCTCTTTCTAGCTGGTGGAATAATTTGCTTATAGGATCTTTTGAGAAACTGTCATTTTCCACACCATCTCTGAATGCCCTAACACATTGCAGAGGAAGCCTCGTGGAACATGGGGGTATTTTAGCCTCTCAGAACCCAAGAGTTGTTTGGGTGTGTGGATGTGTTTATTTTATATCTTCCTACAAAACATTTAAATGCCAGCAACAGTTTCTGTCTTCCAACCAATATACTAGATTTTTTGATTTGGTTTCGTAGTTGATTGTTAGACTTGCTTTAAAAATGCATGAATTCTATCTTGACGAATATCATGGATAAATTTCATGTGATCAAGTTTTTGAGGAAGAGAACTTCTAAAGCTGACTGGACATTTCAAAGAATTTATTATCTTCGTGGCAAACACATGACAGTTCAGGGTCTTTCGTCCCCAGTACACATACACACACACCACACACACACACACTCATACACACACACACACACCACACACATACACACATTCATACTATTACATCATTGCCTTTATTTTCCTTTATAGCATTTATAGTGTTTATCTGTGCCATCCTTATTTAATTGTTTACTTGTTTGTGATGCAACTTGCGCACCATACTAAACAAAAACAATAAATATAGAGATATTGTCTGATTTGTTTTCAATATCCCTATGCAAGGCACAATTCCTGAATTTATACTTTTTTGCACGAATGAATAAAACCATGAAAAGTGCCAGTGTCTGGCTCATAACTACGCCTTCGGTAATGTTTATTAGTTTTGTCCTCCTTGAATCATCTTTACATAAACTTCTGACAGTTGAAGTCAACCAGTGGACAACCAGTCAACATTTCTCAGATGAATCAAAGCATATTTTTAAAACTTCCAGGTCTTTTGTTTCATTCTTGAGGATGACATTTTTGAACAAGTGAAAGAAAACCAGACTAGTTTACTGTCTGCACTCACTTTGTCAAAACCAATATATATGACCAAAAGATGACTCCTACCTCATCTTCTCTCAGTTCCCTCAGCAGTGCTACCCATTGGTTAATCTGACTTTTCTCAAACTAGTTTTTTTTTTTTATACTAAAGCTATCCATGCATAGTTTTAGGAAATCAAATAAAAGTAACTATACAATGACAATAAAGTGTCTTTTCCATCTCAGACCCTTTGACTCCATGCCCAGAAGTAATCAGCTATTTAATTTATAGTAATTTAGAAGTAAAATATTCAGAAACAATTCAGAAACCCTTATGCTAACATCTATATGTGGGTATATACATAATGAATACTACACTGATTATTATAACTGCTCGGTTAATTTTCCCTGCTTAAAAGATCGTTCCATATTAGTACATGAGAATCTGATTTTTTTAAAGAACAATTGCACAGTATTTCATTGTGTGGATATGATTCCATTTATTGAACCATTACTCTGTTAGTGAGTATTAAGATAGTTTTCCATCTTTTGATATTTTAAAAAAAGGTCTACAAAAATATTACTACAAGTACTTTTTATTTACACATTTAAAATATCTGTGGATGAATTCTTGAAGTAAACTGTTGGGTCAGAGGTTTTATGCTTTCTAAGTGACGGTAGATCTTGCCAAATTTTGCTCTAAAGTTGGTTGCCACAATTTATACTCCTACCAAAAGTCTGTGAAAGCACCTTTTCTGCCAGCTACCCACCAATACTGTTTATGCTCAGTCGTTTTGAATTTTGTTAATCTGATTAGTGAAAAATGAAGGGTCCTTTTAAAGCTGTTTTAACTTGCATTTTTTAGTAATGTAAAAGGCTCAAGGTCTTTTTATATATTTGAAATCCATTTATATTTATTCTTTGGTTGCCCATTTTGCTTTTGTATTTTTGGCTTTCCTTACTTGATTCTGTACAGAAATAGTTGTGGGTTGTTTTTTTTTTGCCATACGTGGCAAAATTATTTTTTCAGTTTTTTATTTGGCCTTCTTTAAAAAAAAAAACTTTACCATATTTTTTCATGCAGAATTTTTTAAATGCCTGCTTATTAATCTTTTTCTGCCTTCTGTTTTGATGTCCCATTTTAAATGGTCTGTCGGGGC
Organism: Rhinolophus hipposideros; assembly: GCF_964194185.1. Taxonomy (NCBI): domain Eukaryota; kingdom Metazoa; phylum Chordata; class Mammalia; order Chiroptera; family Rhinolophidae; genus Rhinolophus; species Rhinolophus hipposideros. The sequence continues at coordinate 7,869,101 of NC_138069.1, forward strand.
ACCTGTTAGTAGTCCTTAGCACAATATAAGTCCACCTTTGTGTGTGTGACTATTCATCTGCTTTCTGTATTGGTCACTAGACTGGAAACTCCAGGAGATCAAACACTACCTGTCTGTACCTCCCCGTGTTATCCCCCACACGTGACATGGCTTTTGCCTGCTATGAACAGCTTCTTAGGAAATGTTTGTTGGGTGAATAAGGAGGAAAGTAATAAGTGAAATGATATAATTTATTCACCTTAAATATGTGAGTATTTATACTCAGAGTGTGTATTTATCACAGGCTCAAGTCCCAGTGGCATGTAAATACATCTTTAAGAAAATGATCCTCAATCCAGTTGATGTCAAAACAAATCATTGAAGACTATCTATGTAATCATTTCATATTTGCTCTAAGAACGGATGGTTTTTGTGAGGCTGTGAGTTACTGGGTTGTCATGTGTCTTGCAACAGCACCGCTCTGTTCATTCAGAAAGTTCAAATCTCTTGCTTGTCAAGAAACTTGCGATGAATTTCCGCCTTGTGTCTCAGAAACGGCTAACTTTGAACGGTGCAGAAAGTATTTTTCATAAAGATGATCACTATATTTAAAGAACTCATGATTTTTTAAAAGAATAGATGCGTAGTTTTTAAAGATAATGGTTAAGAATAACATATATTTTACCTTCTGTTGCTTTTTATGAGCGATAAGGGTAATGCTAAGTACGTTTTTCTGTCTCTTAGTTTAAAAGCATGTTAGGATTTGGGTGTAAAAATTATAGGCTGCACTATAAAAACACTTTTTGTAACAGATGCAAATAACAAGGTAGAATGAGGGTGCATAATTTTTATTTGACTGTTCGTAGTGGAAGAGTTAATGATAGAATTATCTCTGATGTTAAATTTCAGGTCAACCCAAATTTATACTTTATTTAAAAATCTATATCATTTCTGAAAACTTAAAATATCTTTCTAACATGGATATATATTCAGGTATATTATGTCTACTACCTTTTAATTATGTATTCATTATGTATTACATCCATCCGTTCATCCACCCACCCACCCACTCAGGTAACCTTGAAATTGACAGTTATTTCAGACTCCAGTAAAAGTCAGGTACACTCCCTGGGTACCTTCTTATGAATTTAGGCAAAGGGCTCCCCCTCTCAATCCTCAAGTTCCTGGGAGGTTGAATTCATTCTTTTTTAATTAAAGTTTATTGGGGTGACAGTTGTTAGTAAAGTTACATAGATTTCAGGTGTCTAATTCTGTAATACATCATCTATATATCACAGTGTGTTCATTACCCAGAGGCAGTTCTCCTTCCATCACCATATATTTGACCCCGTTTACCCTCATCTACCACCAGGAAAGAAAAGGTTATCTGAGAAACAGTCATGATTCTGAAAGTTTCAGAATATGCATCTCTCTGAAATTTTTTTTTAATTCTTCTTTCTTTTGAAGACAATTGAGTAAGTAGGTTGCTGAAGAAATTACCAGATGGTGGAGGTATTGCCAATAACACATTAGGCATGGTCATTTTGTGCCTGTGGCAGGGACTGGTGCCAGGATCCAGTGAAGCAAGACCTCACCGAGAGCGTCTCCCCCCTTTCTTTATTGCATAAGAAGAGTACTAAGTGAGCACTCTGAGATTTTATGTATTGCTGCTTCTAGTAAGGGGGCAGGGTCATAGATAGAGAATAATTTAAAGCCTGTGTATTAGCTATTCTTCAGTTATTTCATAAAAATTAATAGCATATTATTTTTAAAAGAGTCGTATGCTCATAGAAAATGGCATCCTTTATTCTTAACATGCCCTCACCAATAGCTCTGTTCTAGGTTAGGGGAATACAAATGTCTGTATCCCTACAATTGACATTCTGAGATACAATCTCATGTCAACCAAAAAGAGGGCAAAAGTAACTAAAACAGTTAGTTAAAATTCTGCCTGGTTTCCTTTAGCTTAGTGATATGTAAGCCAATGCTTGTATTTACATTTCAATTACTTTCTGTGCCCTTGTTCTATTCTTTCTGAACCATGACTTTAGCAATAGAAGATGACATTCTGTTGCTTATATATGAAGGTGGTGCTAGACGGCTTCCTTCTGTGTCTCTATCTGTTGTCTCTTATGAGAATCATCGGAGTCTCTGCCTTTTGTGGCCCAGGGTTCAGGACAAATTCTACAAAGCACGCGTAGTTAAGAAATAGGCTTTATTGAGAAAATGTACATAGCCAGAGATCAACAAGAGAAGAGAAGACTTGGGTACCTCTCTCCCTCCCATCGTCCCATAGAGAAATGTGTGATGGCTAGGGTGCTTCTGGGGCCACATTTTCAGAGGGTAATCCCCAGACTGATGGGTGCCAGAAAGCCCGGAAATGCCAGCTGCCCAGTGCTTGCAGGCCTTAGAACCCCTGGGAAATTCGGGTTCCCTCTATGGGTAGATGCATTCCATGGGAAGCTGAGCCTGGGTGGCCTCCCTTGTCAGGAAGGAGAGGAGCCCCCATCCCAACTAGCTTATTGTCTAGGCCACCAGAATATTCCCAGAATCATTTGCAGACAATCCTGACCCTGCTATGACATGAATGAGCCACTGAGAGCAGATGAGACTCTAAAGAGACTTAAATAAATTTTAATAGTTATAACCAGACACAGGTATTAACCATGTTTTCCATTTTTGGGGTGGGGTAGTGGGGGGATTATTATTTTAATTCATATAGTCATATTTCCAACCTCTAATTATTGTGCTTTCAAATGGTTTTATAAACACTTTCATTTCTTTGGTCTGGAATTACTGTGTTCTGTTTGCCTTGTTTTTAAATTTCCTATGTTCACTCACCATTTCCTTGTGTCACTTTGCACAGGAATGTTACCAGGACTTCTCAGGTAACTTTTTACTCAAACTGATTTGTTCTAAGCTGTCCGTCAGCGGCTGAAGATCAGCTGTACGTGTCGTCAGAAACTTGGTCCCGTGTTTCAATGTGGCTGACAGGGTCATTGCTAATTAAATTGTTTGGACAGGATACTGATGACAGTTCAGGCGCTTGTTTTCAGAACTGTAATGTGGTCAGGAGCATTCTTATTCAGGTAATGGGTTTTTCATGAGCTACAGTGCCCTGCTGCCGTCCATTCTGCTAATATGTAGAAAGAATATGTAATGTTGTTTCCTTTGGATGGACAGGAGGCGTTCAAGGAACACTCTTTTGGAGCTCCCTGTGGGGTTTGTTGTTGTCAGAGCGCCCTCTCAGACTTGTGTCCTATGGGCGACCAAGCTAAATGGTAAACTGATTAAAAACAACACAAAATTCCCTGAAGCCTGTTGCAGGGGACTCATGGTGGCTCCAGTGAGACGCAGAGACGGTCAGGGCGGCCTTGGGCCACTTGGTGGCCTTGTGATCCAGAGCGCCTGGCCGCTGGGGCAGGGTGCAGTCTGCCCTGTCCTTAGCCCACGGACACGGGAGTCCTTAGATGGGGCTCAGTGTTAAGGAGGCAAGGCGGCAAGGGGTGAACCAGGTAGGATAAAACAATAAATGTAAAAAATAAGGAAGAACAGAAAAATCATCCCAAAGAATAAAAGAATTTTCAAGTTCTTCCCCAGGCAGTTGGAGACCTTGAGGTCCAGTTTTAGCTGAACTTTTCACAGTAAGGAAAATTAGATGTCCCATTGCAGAGCTGGCTTGTGCATTTTAAAATTCTCAAAGGTTAATTGTGATTTACACCAAGTTTTTTTGGAAAATCATCCTTCGCAGTGTTACGAATCAATTTTTATCATATCGTTTTTTTTTAAGGGTGACTTAGTTTTGTCTGGCTGAAAAACATATTAAAGCATCAGTATTTTTGATAACTTATTACAAAATACCATGTTTACCTCATGCTTAAAACCGAAACAGCATTGATGCAAGAGTTTTACCAGAAGTCGGTATGACTAACGCTCATTGGTGAAAAGTGGCCCTTTCAAAGTGGTGCTGCAACTATGACAGTCATTTCAGGGCTGACATTTGAGATTAAAAAAAATTGTTTCCAGTAATGAAATTTATATATGGGAAGCTCAGTAATAAATCTTTCAGCTAACTATTAATAGAACACTTTATAAACATCTTATTCTTGGTCCACAGGGAGACATTTTTTATGTGAATGAGAGCTGTCCACTTTGTGTTTTCATTGAGGTACAACGGACAAATAAAATTGTAAGATCTTAAAGTGTACACCGTGATGATTTGATATACTTTGTGAAATAATTTCCTCCATCTAGTTGATTAACACATCCTTCCTCTCACAAATTTATCTTTTTTTAGATCATTGAAGTTCTATTCTCTTAGCAAATTTAAATTATACACAGTGTTATCAACTGTAGTCCCCATTTATACATTAGATCCTCAGATCTTATTCATCTTATAGCGGAAAGTTTGTATCCTTTGACAAACCTTTCCTTATTTCCCCCACCTGCCCTCCATCCCCTGGCAATCACTTTTCTACTCTTAGCCCCAATGAGTTTGACTTTTTAAAAAGATTCTACATACAACTGATACTATGTAGTATGTGTCTTTGTCTGACCCATGTCACTTAGCATAGTGCCCTCAAGTTCCATCCACATTGTCTCAAATAGTAAGATTTCCTTCTGTTTGAATAATATTCAGAAATATTCATGGCTGAATAGTATTCCATTTTAAATACACCACATTTTCTTCATCCACTCATTCGTCAATGGACACTTAGGTTGTTTCCATATTTTGGCTATTGTGAATAATATTGCAGTGAACATGGGGGTGCATATGCCAGTATGTCTTTGAGATCCTGTTTTCATTTCCTTTGGATCAATACCCAGGAGTAGAATTGCTGGATCATGTGGTAGTTCTATTTTTAGTTTTTTGAGGAACCTCCATACTGTTTTCCATAGTGGCTGCACGAATTTACTTTTTCACCAACAGTGCACAAGGGTTCTCATTTCTCCACATCCTCACCAACATTTTTTAAAAAATCTTTTGTGTTTTTGATTATAATCATTCTAACAGGTATGAAGTGATATGTCATTGTGTTTTGCGTTTGCATTTCCCTGATTAATGATGTTGAGCACTTTTTCATGTACTTGTTGGCCGTGTGTATGTTTTCATTGGAAAAACATCTATTTAGCGCCTCTGTCCATTTTTTCAGTGGATTGTTTGATTTCCTGTTACGAGTTGTGTGTGTTTTTTTTTTATATATTTTGGATATTAGCCCCTTAATCAGATGCACAATTTGTAACCATTTCTCCCATTCGTGTGTTGCCTTTTCATTTTGTTGATGGTTTCCTTTGCTGTGCAGGGCTCTATAGTTTGATGTCATTCCACTTGTTTATTTGTAGTTTTGTTGTCTTTGCTTTTGGTGTTAAACCCAAAAAATTATTGCCAAGACCGATGTCAAAGAGTACTCTATGAGTTCTTCTAGGAGTTTTACAGTTTTAGGTCTTAAATTTTAGTCTCTAATCCATTTTGAGTTGATTTTTGGGTGTGGTAAAAGATAGGGGTCCAGTTTCATTCTTTTGCATATGGCTGTCCAGTTTTCCCAACACCATTTGTTGAAATTGTAGTATTGTCCTAAATATCTCATATAACATGGATATTTATTTATGTAAAGACTGGTTTGATGGGATAGTCATTTTTTGTTTTTGTTTTTCTTTTGAAAACTTTACTTTTTTGAGCCCTCTACCCTGGAAGATGTTCTGAAACATGCGAAGCCGTTGATTAATGGGTTGTTCTCTGGATTTAGTCAGTCTTTAAGCTTGCTTCAATTTATTCACACTATAACTATTGAAATGCTAAAATGTCGGAAAGAATTTCCATCCTGTTTGTGGATTATTTGTATAGTGGCCATTCAACCCACTTTTCTTAAACTAAATTTTAAAAAATCTTAACTACACAACCTGAAGCTGATTATTAAGTGGCAAATAATGAATACCACAGTATTGTCCATTGAATAAACTTGTATTTTGCAATGTTTAAGATTTTTGTATGTTCAAATGTCAGTGATACAGTTCTATTTACTATGAAAATTTTAAATCCTGTGGAGTGAAAACGCAAATAATAATGTTCAGATAAAGGGAGGGCCCTCTAATGCCTAACGTGTAATCATGTTGAGGATTAGACAAGAGGGTAAAATGGCCTATTAGACCTATTAGGTTGGTGCAAAAGTAATTGCGGTTTTTGCAATTATTTTTAACCTTTTGAACCACAATTACTTTTGCACCAACCTAATAGAATTGCTGCTTGGGTTTAGTAGAAAATGGGCACCACCCACTGAAGGCTTTTGAGATCATAGAGGAGATTGGGAAGGAAGTGCTGGCTGAGGGCCGATGATCAACAGAGATACCAGAATCTCAGTATGGGGTGGAGTGCAGGTGAGACTGGTGAGCGTATGAAGACAGTTGGGTCTTTTAGGAGAGAACTGTAAGTCTCCAGCCATGATACAGGCCAGGAAGACGGCAACAGCCATGGAAATTGAGACACCGATAAAAGCCTGATTGACATCTGTAGGTTTTACTTTTGTACTAGTCTCTGTGTGGTGCTTTGAAGTCCTTTGAGGAAAAGGATGGTGCTGGCAGTTTCGTTGTGTGTCAGCCTGCTCTGCAGGCGTGGAGGTTTGATTGTGTCAAGCCTGTGTTTAGGATGCTGCCAGCTTCCAGATATTCCAGAGCTTCGTGGCTGCACCACACCTGGATTCTGGCTGCGTGTTTTTCCGCCCTTTGAACTTGAGATCCCCTAATACGGTCTCTCTCTTGCCCCAGGCTTTCTTGAGTTGTTAATGTTCCTACCTACTGCCTCTCCAGGAGGTGTTTTACTATCTGCAGGCCCTGGCGGGGAGGGGGGTTGCATATCCCCCTGGCAGTAGAAAGCAACGTAAAGAAAGTGATTTGGCTGAACTGGTCTCCTGAGAAATCCTTATTATCCTATCTTCTCTAATAATGAATCTTGACAGGCTTTTAAAAAGTCTCTTTTCCAGGAAATCTCACCCATCTAACTTTCAGTGGAACACTGTTTCCTTCAGACAAGTTGCATGCTAACACTCTGAAGTGTGTTTTTACAAAAGTTCTATGAACCATCTTTTGTTGTAGAATATAAAATTTGCTAAAATACAGTTTTGGAACACAGTTAAATAAAACATAATAAAGCCATGCTACTAAGTGGATTTAAGAGCAGAACTTTATAAAGTAACAAACACAGCTTTGTTTCCACTTGCTTTGCTGAGATCACTAGGAGATGAGAAAACCTACCCTAACCCTCTTCAGCCCTCTTCAAACCTCCGGGACAGGGAAGCTTACTCTTGGGAGGATGGGGTTGAGGGACATGTGATTCCTTTGAGCAACTGCTGTGTTTCCTGCTAAGTGGGGTGGGGGTCATACCTGGGGGGCTGCTGCCTGGTAATCTTAGGTGGGAATTGCCACTGAGCAGAGTCAAAGTGGATTACAGATACTCCTCTAGGCCCTTTTATTTTTTAATAGACGGACTTCTCCTAGCTCAACGATTTTGTTTTTCTCTTTAAAGGGAGACTATGACTTGATGTCGTCTCCTATATATTGAAAATGATTATATATATATATTCATATATGTTAAGTATATGTTATGTATTTATACATATATATGAATATATATTATATATTGATTCATGTGACAGAGAACATATTGTATATACTCTCATATATTGAATATGATTTGTTTAAGTAAATCATATTAACTTAGTGGAAACACATAGTAAGTCCTTATTTGCCAAATTAATTGCTATGTCTCTTGCCCGGATAGATATCTCCTGGTGGTTTTCACAAGTGTCCAGCAATGTTATTATTTACACTACAAATGCTGAGACATCTCCAACTATCTGACATTCATAAAGAATAAGTGTGAGATGGTCCTAGTAACTGAGACAATACATACGTCAGCGGCCCTTAGCTTCTGGTGCAGCTTATGCTTTGCGTGTTCTGCTGCGGCTGTGCCTGTGAATGAATACTTTCTTGTTATGAAGGATTTTGCGATGATTACATCAGGTCAGACAGATTTCTTGGCGTTTTGTTATTTATAAAAGTATTTGATAACCAGTGGTCAGCTTTGTTTATCTTGTATGGCTCTATCCTAGTCTATCTCATATAAAATATTTTTCTAAAATGTGTTATATTCCTGTTGAACTATTCTTATATCTGTTTGAAGAGTAACTGCTCTTATAATTACCGTCCACATGGCAATATTATTGGACCTTAACATATATTCTAGAATAACCCATGTTGTCCTTCCCTTCTTGTCCCTTCTCTCCTCACATATTCTGTATCTCTGAATGGCAGCATCACCTTCCCCGTCACTCAGCCCAGACACCTGGGCCTCCCTTGCCTTCCAGGTACTCATTTATTCCAATTATTATCTGATCGATCTTATTTTCTTAGGATCTCCAATTCCATCACCTTCTCTCTATTCTCATCTCCCCACTTGACTCCCCTCCTCTTTCATTCAAATCTTTATCTCTTCTCATCTAGATTATTTCAATTCCCACCTAATTAATCTGTGTCCAGACTAGTTGGCCCTTATACACACTTACCCCACAGGACAGCAACCTAGTGCATATTTTCCTGGCAGAACTCCTTTTGATTTTTACAACTAAGACGTCATAGAATATGTGAACTTGATCTTTGTACTGGAGAATGTTATACGTTTTTAATTTAGCAAACTCGCATCGATTGGAATGCCATCTAAAGGTTTGTGTCTCTTTGCTGTCACTGGTGCTGGGGGAGCTCTGTGGTTTATCATTCATGTTGTTCCCCCTGGAAATAATAGTTTGTAGGTATTGTAGATATGCTTTAGAAAAACGTTAGGGATTTTGGCTGATTTATTACACATTATAATTCTTTTCACTTCAAATAATGGAAAAATAAGCTCCCATTAGGTTTTGTTGAAGAACATCTCCTTTTCATGGGTTATTAATGTTAAGAATGAGATGCACATACTTTCTCCACACTGTTTTTGTAGAAATCTTATTAAAACACAAATGTGAGCCCCTGTTTTTCAGATTAAAATTTTTTCTGGCTTCCCCCACATCCTTCTGATTAAAGATCATACTCCACCTTGCTTGGAGGGAGCCTTACATTCTTCCCCATGACTTCTCACACTGCCCTTCTGGCGGTCTTTCTCCATGCAGGACCACATGTGTCTGAATCACCTGAGATGCATATAAAAAATAATAGTTCCCAGACGGTTTCCCATAGATACAGAACCCGAGATTCTGGGAGTGAGGCCTAGGAATCTGTTCCCACCCCCAAGCTCATAAACATGAAATCTGCTGACCTTCGCCTGAGCAATAACTGCATTTGGCCAGTGAAGTGCTTTTGCTGTTCCCCTGGGAAGCCTATTGCCTCTTACCCTGTCCCCTACTCCAAGGACATCAAGATGCTTCAAGTCTGTGCTCAGATTTGTCCTCGTGCAGACCTTTATCTAACTTCCCCCGTACCTTCATATTTTCAGTTATTTACATGGTTCTTCTTTTCAGCTCTGTTGCAGACTCTCAAGAGAAGGAGCCATGTTTCTTGCAGTGTTGTGTCCCCAGGACTTCGTGCAGCCAGTGTTCATGTATAAGTGTATGACAAGTAGACGAATGAATGTCTTTATCTGCCAAGGCGATAAGCCTTGGAGGCAGGACCTCTGTTTCTTTGTTGTGATATGGCCAATATACACATAGCATCTGCTCTCAAATTTTCTTTCTTACATGCTTACGATGACGGGTTTAGTCACAAGAATCTTGTCCTCATTCACAACTCCAGTAAGCATGTGTTGGCATCATCTCCATACTCGTACACTTAGTTAAGGAGTCATGGCTAAGTGCTGTACCATGAAATTCTTTGTTTCTATGCTTACACTTGTGGTTGTAATGCTGCCTTTACCATCACCACCAATAATGTGCCCTAATGGTAATGATGCTTAAGTAACAATAGTGAAGTTTTTTTATTACTATTATTTTCAGTCATAATTGAATTTCTATTCTAAACTACATCAATGCAACCTGATTTTTTCTTCATATCCTGCTAAATAAGGGGAAAGACTAAATGAAAAAATTTGCTTTCCTTCTCAGTTTCCATGGTAATGGAGCCTTCTATGTGTTTAACTAGGAAAGAATGCTGACAGAAACCTGAAAACAACCTGTTTTTTTTCTCTCTCTCACCACTTCACACACACACACACACACACACACACACACACACACGCACACACACATGTACATAAACATACACCACAAAAGTTTTTCTGTCAAATCTTGTCAAAACTAGAATAAATTTTAATACTTTTTTCTGCTTTAGTGAATTTGTATTACCTAGTGGTGTTTTCCTTATCAAAGGAAAAATAAACACTGTCTAAATTCATGTGTCTGATAAATATTTTAAAAATGAGAAAGGAGCAAATATGTCACATTTTCAAAAAAGGCTACAACTTTTCAGGGTTATGAAGACTTTACTTCTCTAATTACTATGGTTTCAATAACTTAGAAAGTAGTTTTTATTCCTCATTGTCTTACCAATGTGCATCTAAGTAATTGTGTGCCATCTCTTGGAAAGGGCCATGTAACGGGTCAGGCAGATGGAGTACGGAGGTAATTATTCTTTACTGCTATGAATGAATTAGGTCATTTGTTAGAAAAGTAGATTAAATTTCTTCTGTGAAAAGCTGAATTTGCTTTTGGAAATGTCCCCCACCCCCGGGGCACTGGGTTGATTTGACAATTTGATTTACAGTATTCCTATAAATTATTTAATTCTATACCCGGGAGACTAGTGAATATCTATTTCCACCTATACCAGCTTATTATTGTAAGTAATTTGGATTTACTGTAGCTCTTATTAACTTTGATTTTCATGTGTCTGTGAGTCACACCATTCTGCAGTATATTTACATTCTTGGCATATATTAGCATTATCTGTAATCTTCATAGGCAGTCATGACTACGAGTTGTGCTGTGTAACTCTGAGTTTTCATGTGTACACTTGTGTTTAAATTGCTGTTGTTACACCCCTACTAATAGTAATATTATATAGCTTGCTTTTGATCCTAGCAAAAATAAAAATATAGGAAAGTCTTTGAGAGTAGCACCAATTCTACTATTTATTCTCTCTGTCAATGACATCTTGTCTTATTTTTGACACCCTCTTCAGTCAAGTGAAATTTATTTTTTAAAATGCATTTTGAACAGAGTGAAGTGATAAACTTAATGAAAACAATCTCTGTATAGGATTTAATTATTTCACATTCAGGGTGTAGTCCTTTGTTCAAAGCTGCCTTCCATAAAGTCACATTATTTCCATAACTTGTATATAACTTTATTACATACACGTATATAAAAATTAATGGTAAATATACAGAGGGTGCCAAAAAAATGTATACAAGTTGCCACTTTGGTCAGCGTTGCTCAAGCAGTAGTTCACCGTAATCAGAAGTGGCTGGATGCTGATGGTAACCACTTTGAGCATTTCTTGTAATTGCAGAAGTCAAACATGACTTGTATTCATCTTTTGTTATCAATATATAATAAGTACTGCAATTTTAATACAATTTTTCTTTCTTAAAATGTGTATGCATTTTTTTGGCATCCTCTGTATTTCATAGAATGTAAGCACAGAATAGGGATTGATTTCTCTTCTTATTTTTGTTTTGTGTTTTGTAGAAGGATTCTGTGAAACTTGCAAGAAATGTAAAATTTAATTCACTTGAAATTGAAAGTATAAAAGGATGTCCTATAGTTGTATTTGGGGAAAGGATAGTTTTGAGATCAGACAATGATGGAGTCATAAACAATACTGGAAACTATAAACAATGACTAAAATATCCCTGAATATTCCTAGCGAAGTCATCTCAAAATTCTTGAAAGACTTCATACTACCTTCTAGAATGTTCCAAGTTAGAGTAATTTCTGTGATACAGTCTTAGGTAATGAGACACTCAATTCCCCCTTTAGAAATGGGAAAATCTGCATATGAGTTGCAGTCTTTTAAATTTTTGTTTTTAAAATTTTCTCTTCCCCACCCTTTGCAGAGAAAAAGAGTTTGTAAGTGTTATCGATGTTTGTGAACCCCGCTCTAGGGAATTTAGTAAATATTAACAGGGTTTTGGTGTACATTTCTTCCACAGAAATTATACGAGGCAAAAGGGACTGTAGTCTTGTCTTTGATTCTGATGATGGTTCAGTTTCACTTCTTCAGAGGTCTGGTTCCCAATTTGTCTCATAACAGCTATCCTGAAGCTAAATATAACACAATAACAATAACAATACCAGGGGTACCAAAAAATGTATATACATTTTAAGAGATGTTAGCACTTTAGTCAACGTTGCTCAAGGAGTAGTTTTCAGTAATCAGAAAAGTCTGGATGCTGATGGTAACCACTTTGAGCACCTCTTGTAATTGCACAAGTCAAACGTGACTTGTATTCATCTTTTGTTATCAGTATATGTTGAGTATTACAATTTCAATACGGTTTATTTTTCTTAAAATGTGTATACATTTTTTGGCACCCTTGTATATGCAAAATGTAATGGGAAATAAATTTTGGAAATGAATAAAGAATGTTTATGAGAACTTCATCAGCCATTTAAAACCAATGTGTTTACAATAGCCAAGATATGGAAACAACCGAAATGCCCATCGGTAGATGACTGGATTAAGAAGCTGTGGTACATTTATACAATGGAGTATTACGCAGCCATAAAGAAGAAAGAAATCTTATCATTTGCAGCAACATGGATGGATCTAGAGAACATTATGTTAAGTGAAATAAGTCAGAAAGAGTAAGACAAGTATCATATGATCTCACTTATATATGGAATCTAAAGAAAAGACTATGTGAATGAACTAATCAGAAACAGTTTTGGGGACACAAAGAAAAAACCGAGAGTTGTTAGATGGGAGTGTGGGGGGGGGTTGGGGATAAGGGGAAAGGTGAAGGGATTTGGAAGCAGCTGGTAACCACAAGATGGCCTCAGGGTTTTTTTGAAAATTAATTTGGGGAAGGTATTCAATAATGTTGTAAAGATTTTGTTGGGTATCCGATGGACATGCGTCCTATTTGGGAGACCACCTCAGGGATACTGTGGATACCTGATCATGGCATTGTACACCAGAAGCTAAACATTAATGAATGCCAACTATAATTTTATATATATAATGTGATGGTTCAGTGTGAGATCGGAGGGATAGTGGATGGGGGAGGGGGGTTCACAGTGTGAGGGATATAAATGATGAACGTCTAAGTATTACCTTGTCTTGTACACCTGAAACTAATAAATAAAAATAAATAATAAAAAAAAGACAACGATGAAAGTAAAAAAAAAAAATAAAAATAAAAAAAAATAAAACCAATGTGTTTAACCCAAAAGGAAAGGAGGCCAGATAAAGTGAAGTAAGAGATAATCATTGTGCCATATGCCTTCTGATTTACACATTTTCAGTAAAACATACTTACTCAGTGACTAAAGAATCTTGAAATCTAAAACCATCGTCCTGAGAATAGTGTTGTAGGAATTAACATCCAGACCTTAAGGTGACACCCTTCATGTTTTCCTCTGTTTTTGGTCTCCTGTGTTAATAAAGTGTGCAGACAGGGAAAATGCATCAGGAAATTTAACGTAACATACAAGGAAACACATGTTCCCTGAATATGCAGTATTAAGGTATATATTATTTAAACATAACACAGCAAAACCTTTTTTTTTTTTAAACAAAATTGCTCTTTTAAGGGAAATGCAAGTTTTATGGCATGCACTACAGTGATGAATCATAGTATCCCATTTTCCTAATGCCAGGTATTGTAAATACCTCTCAAGGTTTTTGAACAGTTTTTCCACATAAAATATGCAACCAATATGGCAGCTTCTTCTGGGTCTGACTTATCCATCCTGCTTACCAATCCAGCGCTGCCTCCATCCTTCCGTGTAATAGATGACTCAGAGACACTCAGAAAGAACTCTTCTTGCTCCGGGGTCCTTCCTGGCCTGTCTTGTACTTGTGTAACCTCCACCCCTGGGGGATCTAAAAATCTTCCCACATTAAGAATAAATATTTTCAAGCTTCCCCCCCCCCCAGTTTTTCCAGTAGAGATAGAATCCAATTTATATGATAATATTTGAAAATAACAGTAGGTCACCTTTTCTATATGAAAGCCCTTTGCAGTGGTCTCTATTTCATTGATCCTTTACTTGGTTAATATAAGGAAAATGTCTGACGTGCTTGAATTTGCGAGCAGTTAGTTTGGGGAGGGTGTCTTAGTAGGAAAGAAAATGATGTGCTGACTTCAGCATTGTGGCTGTTTTAACCTCAGTTAAGGACACAGTGTAAGATAATCTTAATCAAATTATGTTTTACAAAATGTACTTTTGTTGATTTCTTATTGATAACATCCAGAGTTAATTTTCTTCTACGTGCCTGGAGAAGTGGCGAGAGATTAGTTCTTTGTCACCATGAATAGCAATGAAAGAAAGTTAAAACAAAACAGTGAGGCAGTGTCCATACAGAATCTCCAGTTTGAGTCGGCACATTCAGACTGGTTGCTCCCACTGCTTTGTAAATTAGTGTGTGTAAACGTAAGTGAGCAATAGGGGACTTCAAAAGATAACTGCTGATGAGCACAGAAGTGGCCCTCCAAGCCCAGCTCTAGTCCTCTCTGCGAAAGGAAATGTAGGAGACTGCCAGAGGAATTAACCATGGGCAAGTTAATGATGTTGCCAAATATTAAAATGTGTTTTACAGAGGTTAGACACCGTTTCACATTTCCCATCTCACTTAATCCTTGGAGAAGCACCATGAAATAGGATGGACAGTTATTATTTTAACTCCACACTTTCATAAACTCAGTTAACTGAGTTTCAAAGTGCCGGGATCAAAACTGAGCATGGTGGCACTGAGACTGAATTCTCTTTGATGACTCTACAGTTCAATCGATTCCGCAAATGTTTGATGAGTGATTCGTGTATGGCCTCGAGCAGGCTGTACAGGGAAAATCAGAGAGTTCTTCCCGTGAGAAGGACTTTGATACATCACATTTTCTCCACTGTGTAGCACTCACTCCCAGGGTCATAGTAGGGATCTTTATGGATCAGTGCTCTGAGCATCGTTCCGGTTGGCTGGCCGCTTGCTTTGGCTTTTCATGAGACCAAAGGAGAACAGAAGGGTCCTCCTTTGGCTTTGGTGGAGCGATCAGTGAAGTCTTCTCTAAATAAGTTTGAGACCTGGTGAAGTAGCCATGAGAAAAATGCAGAGAAGGATGCTCTAGGCAAAAGAAGCAAGATTCAAAAGGCGGTCCTGGGAAACTGCCTAAGAAAGGTGATCGGTGTGGCTGGAGTGAAGGAAGCAAGGCAGAGGGATTCTCAGACCAGCTGAAGAGCCAGCAGAGGCAGCTCATGCAGGCCCTTGGTGAGTCACCGAAAGGATTTGTCTTTTAACAAAGCACGCTGGGGAATTAGTTAAATGATATCTGACTTTTCATCACTTCTGCCACCATGTTGAGAATGGAATGAGAGGGCAAGGAGGAAGCAGGGAGAGATCAGTGTCACTAACAAACATAGCGGGCATTGCAGGCGTCCGGGTGAGAATGGTGGCAGCTGGGGAGTGCGGAAGAGAAGTGAGTGGATGTGAAGGAAATCTCATGGGGCCATGTTGCCTCGAACCAACAAGGAGGGTTTCTCTTCATCTTTTTTCCCCCTGATATCTTTCATCTCTGCAGCCCAGCCTTCCTTTCCTTGAAATTTCTGCCTTACTATGGATTCCTTAGCAGTTTCCTGTAGCGTCCACGCATGGGAATTACTAGTTATCCATAGTAGCCCCTCTTAATCACCAATCCAGTATGTTCAAAAATACCACATTTTACTTGAGAAAGGATTCAAATGTGAGTAATGAAGTAATTAAAATATGAACTGTTTCCACTATATTAAATACGATAGTTAAGGAAGATAATCATTTTTTTAAAATAAATTGCCTGCTGAAAACATTGGTAAGCAGGATTTCCTTCAATAGAATTCATTGCTTCACATCAGCAAAAAATATTATTATGGACGGTCAGGTGGGATCTATGAATAGCAGTGACACGTTTCAGTAGTGTTGATGTGAATGGATTTATGCCTTGTGATTTTGAGCCTAATTTACCAGTTTGTATTCTTACAGGGAAATCAGGTTTAATAACCAGAGTACCAAAGCAATTCTCAGAAAATGGGATTTTGCTGCCTTTAAAATCGTATGTAACTTTTTTGGGCATTTTATATTAGGTTGTATTTTAAAAGTTATTATAAACAAATTATAATACAAAGTTGCCTTTCTTCTGAAAGTTTGGCAGATTAATCTAGTTAAATTTGAATTCAATATTAACCTATAGTGAACCAAAATGTTTATATGTTTTGTTCTGTTATCACACTTTTAAAGATACTGGTTAGTTACCTTTTCGGTGTGTAATTTGTGAGAAAAAATATTATTTTTCTCAAGGACCGTGTTTCTGTGCGAATATAATTTTAGATTGAATTTTGGATGCTCAGTGCTCTCTTCTCCTGCATTTATGACCCTCATCACTAAGGGGCCACCCCTCATGTGACTTAGCCTTGCAGTTCCCTCAAGAACTCTGACTTAAATATGTGCTCCAAGGCACGATGGTAAATTCAGTTCTTCAGGTTTATAGCTCGTTGGTGCTTCCTGAGACCTGGGAAAGAGTTTTACACTAATATTAAGAAACTCTGCTTTGCATTAAACCTCACAAATTATGAGTCTAATGAATCCACAGCAGATAAAGGATCTAGTCTTCCATTTGTCATATAGAAAAGTGGATTACCCCTTTTTAAAAATCCTTGGATATCATGAATGAAAATTACTGCAGGCACAAATATTTACATTTGTCCTATATGCAATTTTTTTTATCCCCCAAATTAGTTTTCTGATTTTTATTTCTCTATTTCCTTTCGGGAAAACCTCTAATTTATTCTGTCAGTTGATCTGTATATTTTTTATGATTTTGTGTACTTGAACCATAACTTGAATTTTCTCTTTTCAAATAGCTTTATTATCACTGATATTGTGTTCTGATGAATTGAAAAGGGGAGCTTTAAATGTCATAGTTATGTGGCATTTGCCAATTTTGGGCAGTACAAGTTTAGAAGAGTATTTTTTTAAAAGATTTTAATTTTTTAGAGCAGTTCTAATGTTTTTTAATTTTTTAGAGTAGCAAAATTGAAAGTACAGTGGTACTACCTCGGTTTTCGAACATAATCCATTCTGGAAGACCGTTCGATTTCTGAAACATTCGAAAACCGAGGTACCACTGTACAGAGATTTCCCATAGACCCTCCTACCTCCCCACTCCGCCACAGACACACACAGCCTCGCCATTATCAGCATCCCCCACCAGAGTGGGATATTTGTTATAATTCACACATCAGTTATACATTGTTATAACTGACACATTGTTACACATTGATGTCGTGTCCAGCCCAAGATGGGCAGTGAGAGAACGAGAAGGGGCGGTGAAGGGTTAAGAAAGAAACAGAAATCAAGAAAGTTAGGAAACAGGGGCCAAAAGTCTCCCATCTAGCTGTGAATCGGGCCGCCTTGTGGCTTTTATTGATGTACACACAAGGAAGTAGCATTGTTTTCTCCACGGTCTGTGAATCTCATACATCACACCAGAAAACTGATTCAAACCAATCACTGTTGCCTGCAAACAGCCGGAATCGAAAGTCCCATGATGTCTTAATAATTATGGCATGTGCCTCCCCAGGGACAAAACCTTTATGTTGAAACTTATTGATAAGAATGGAAGGAGAACTGCTGTTACCACATCACTGACTCACTACTCAAGCACGTAGTGAGAAGGAATATAGTCACATAGGCAGGAGCTCTCCTTAGCTGGGGGAAGGTGGAGGGCCATGCCCACCTCTATTGACCCCGGGAGTTCTTCTGGTGGTCCCCATGCGGCTGCGCCTGGCTTGGGTTGCTCTCCCCGTGGGGAATCTTACTCATCATTGGCTGACCAACTGTCTTTTGGGGGCCAAACAGAGAGACATGAGGTGTAAGCACAAAGGTGAAGCAAAGTCCCTGAAAGGAACAGTCTCACAGACTCTTCTTTCTTTAGGGACGGGCAACACATTGGCACATCAGTCACCTAAAGTCCATACTTTCCATTAGGGTTCACGCTTGGTGTTGTGTATTCTGTGAGGTTGGACAAATGTATGATGACGTGTATTCACCGTAATAGTACCGTACAGAGTATTTTCACTGCCCTAAAAATCCTCTGTGCTTATCATTCCACTGTCCCCATACCCTGGAAATCATTGACCTTTTTACTGTCTTCATAGGTTTTATGAGAGTTTTTTTTTAATTGATATGTTTTTTATTTCTTCTAGCAATGCATGAAACACAGTTTAAATTTCCATTATGAGGAAGTTGAGTAAAGTTATTTTTATTGTTAAAACTCCATTTTAGGGTTAATTCCCCCAAAGGAGACTGTGCAGGAGTCTGATGTAGTTGCTGGTGCTTAGGTCATTGTTCAAAACTAGGAAAATTCTAATATCATTCTTTATTATTATTTTGTTTTTTGAAAATAATCTGTTAATTCAATCGTGGTTTTTAAATACAGTCTTCTCAAAGTGTTCTATTAGCTGTAATTTGGCATTAATTTCACAGTGCACTTTTGATATAGTTAAGCTCTTATCTGAGACATGATACCCCAGTGCCCTCTGGGTAGGCTCTTTACAGAGTCAGGGTCGTCTTGCACAGTTATTGGAGATTCAGGGTTACCCCCTTGAGCTATTTTCCTAGAATGCTTATGAGCCCAATTTCTTTGGCTTCTGAACCTTCCTTCAAAGGTTTGAGGATGGTCTGAAAAACAGTAGTTAAGACTCATGAGCACATTAGTTTCTTTTAAAACATTTTGCTATGAGAAAAATGAAAGAAGGTGTTGTCTAATTGCATAGTTCTTATAGAAGCAAAATGGAATCGTTTTTACTTTCTTAATGTCAATAGCAAGAATATAGCAGAAGTATAGGCACATTCTGGGAGAATGAAATCCCAGGACTTTTTTTTTTCTTTGAAAAACTAAATTATACTTCCTGAAGATAAAAGGCAGATAATATAATGTATAGAAGGCCCGGACTCTGATGTACCTGATGTGTATCCGGATGGGTCCTTAACTTCTGCAAAGTTGCTGACATGTAAGGGGGCTGAAGGTCTGTTTAAGGACTGATATTATTAGACTCTAATTGTTTCTCTTCATCCAAGAAATACTTATCTGTTTGCTGCTATCTCATCCTTTAATGGATTTTATGCAGATTTGAATTATGTAAATTTGAAATACTATAATATACAATATTATCTCACTTTGTGCGACAATAGACAAAGAGTGAAACCCCAAATTAACTTTTTACCTGTTAAAGATTTGCAAAATTTCAAAGATGGGTAAGTTATTTGCATACTTTCTGATATTCCATGTGGCAACATTGCTTTGGTTAGTAAAGCAGTAAAACTGCCATTGATCATCAGGATTCATGTCAGTTACACAGGTTTTGAATTGAGGTCTGCAGGGGTATGTACTTCACATAAAATGTGAAAACCATGTACATTGTTCCATAAAATGCTTTTAATATCAGCATGGTTTGAAAAAGTTAACTTACTCATTCAACAGTGTACCTGAATTGTGTAAGATGCTGGGAATGCAAAAATGAATCAAATAGATAGGATGTCTTCCCTCAGGAAGCATGCATGCAAGATAGTGTCACTACTTTTGTGACACTAGGGTAAATATGTAACAATCTATTGTTTTCGGTTTTAAATAAATTATCTCTATTGAAATAAACTTGTTTTAAGAGAAACATGCCCAAGTCAAATATTTTGATATTTCACACAGGCAGACTAGAAACTCTTAGGAGGAAGAAATAATCTTCAACTCAGATATAACTTGATAAATTTGAGACTTGATAAATCAGAGTGTCGGCATTCAGTGAAATGTTAAGCCAATTCCAAGTAAAAGCAAATTTTTATTTCATTTATGATTGATCCCTATTCCTCTACTATTCATTGTCCATAAATCCAACTATATAATTACATATGGATGGGTTTGGAATGTATCTGTTGCGTCTCTGTAGTATGTTTTATTCCCTGTAATTATAATCTCTTATGAGATCCATTTGCAAACCAGTTTTTCTCCACAGATTAGAAATGTAACAACTTTAAACAATAGAGTATCTCCCTCCTAAAATATTTATTGTTTGGGAGATAGTATTCATAGCACCTAGAGTATATGTATTATATTTCTAATAATATGATATTTTCTTAGACTGTACTTATTTGTGTAATAGAGTGTTAAAATGGAAGCTTTGGCTGAGACACAGTAAGGCAGCTCTCACCTATGCTTTCCTCAGAGAACCCTGCTGTGACTCAACACCCCCCTTTTCCAAAATGAGAGGAGTGCAAGATGCTATCTCCTCCTGAGCCTGGTGACAAAGTCTTGGAGGAGATTTACTGGAGAGAACTCTGTGGTGCCTTCTGATACCCCACCTTCCAAAGAGTGCTCCATCCTTCACCTCAGGTTGAGAAGGGATCTAAGGGGACCACTCTGAGGGCATAAAATGAGTCCCCTGCAGTTTAGAGATACAGTGGACTGCTGTCTAGAGCATGCCTGAGAAAGCAACGTGAATACAAATGAAAGAGATGGGCGCTTCGGGGTGAACCCACACTCTCAAAGTATGTTGGCGCTTCCCAAGATGAAGCGCAAGTCCTGTCCCAGGCTGGATTCTCCAGAAAGCAGACACTGAGATAGAAGTGGTGCAGGTTTCCTGCAGAGTCAGACACGTGGGAAAGGAGAAGGGGAGACGCAGCATGGATGGGACCAGGGAAGCCATCAGTCAACCTGCGGACCTGGCCAAGTCTGCTCCCGCCCAATGGGGAGCTCTGAGTAGTGAGCAAGGTGCCCTTCCGAAGAGTCTCATGTGGGGGGGAAAAGCCAGGCTTTCGTACAGTCTTGCTCAGTCGTGGGCTGGGGGCACCGAGAGAAGACTGTGCCCTTGGCTGAAAAGCTGAGGCAGAGCCAGCTGAGGCTGACAGATGGAGGCTGTTAGCTAACTAACCACACACTCCTTGCAGATGGGCGGGTATCCCGTGCTTTCGCGGAGGCGAGTCTGGGCGGGACGTCTCCATTTGCCCTAAATCCCCTAACATTTCTGTTTATACTCATAAAATACAAAAATCCTTCATGTACTTTTAGTCATGAAACAGCCCCATTTAAGTAATTAAAATGTTCTAATTTAGTGTAATAATTCAAAATTGTGAAGTTTATTCCAAGGTTTTCTTCTCCCTTTTACCGCAGCACATATTTGACTGCTTTCTTTCCTCCCTTCGCTCATTAACTCTTCTTTCTCCCACTTGCCAGAGGTAGTTTCTCACCCTTCCAGTTGAGACCCTGTGGGGACAGAGCCCCAGAGAGCAGTTTCCAGTCTCTCGGCCTCACGTGGAAAGGTGCTGGTTCGGGTAGCAGATGGCAGCCGGCTGTGGCTAGTTGGCCGCCGGCTGTGGCTAGTTGGCCGTGAGCTGTGGCCGGTTAGCCAATTGGCCACTGATATAACTGCAGCGGCTGCGCTGGGGAGTGGGAGTTGGTCAGTTGGCAGAAAAGCGGACAGCTGGTCGCAGGTCATGTGACTCCAGCCTCCAGTGAGACACAGTGGTGTGACTCCCCTACCTACGGCTCCATGGGTGTTCCTTTTTGGCCTAGCCACATCCTGCATTCTTATGTGGGGAGCGGGAGCTGAGACCCCGCAGGCCGCCCTACACGACAGACCCATAGAGGAGAGGTATTAGTACAAAGAGGAGGTACTATTGGGGTGTCCCTAACTCGCAGATAGGCGATTAGTGATTCTCATGAAACTTTATCTTGTGATAAATGGAACTTTATTGAATGGCGAAAGCATCAAATGCTTCTGATGCGTTTTCATTCATCATAATAACTATCACTACTTTGGCAGACACTCTGCTAAGCACTTTATTTACAAACTCTGTCCGATTTTAATCCTTACCCTAATCCTTGTAGATGAGACACAAACGCCACCGGCAAATGGAGGAGCTGGAACGCGGCTGTCTGAGGAGTCCAGAGTTCTTGTTCCTGGGCTGCCCACATGTAGGGTAGACTTTTTTATGTTTTCTACCTTCTTTATATGTTCCGTTTTTATTTCTACCCCACCTAAACTCCAGAATTTGATTCTATGTGTCAATTACTGGTCTTCCTCTTCATACAAATCAATTAAATAAATACAACGAACTGGTCCAGAAGTTCACCTTGCAGTTCCCTGCCTGTTTGGAAGGTAGTTTTAAATGTAAAAATATATATGTTGCATTAGGAAAATACATTTGAGCAAGTTGCAGAAAGAGTGGATTTGTTAGGGAAGCAGCAGTTGCTGAGGAGAGGAGCTGATGTCTTTTAGCTATATCTTGCCTGTGGTACTTGTCGGCAAACTGGGGGGTTATCACTTGAGATAGAACGTATATTAACTGTGGCTAGTTCTACTTTTCCTCATGATCGAGCTATACAGAAGTCAAGATGTGTTTGGTTTGCTATTCTTGCTTACAAAGAACATATATGTAGTGGAAGCCAATTTCACTTGCTTTTATGATGAATATTCTGATAGGTTTTAGCTTTTAATTTTGGATGGTTCTCCTATGGGAGACTGTGATTATTAGCTTCCTAAGTTACTCAGAATTCATCTCTTCCATATTTATAAGAGGTACAACTTTACATTTTTTAAAAGAATGGTTCAGTTCCCGAAATAGAAATCTGAGCGTTGACAATTTTAGCAGCGTTTTATTATGAGCATTTGTCACCATTCTCATCATTGACATTTAATTGGTTTCCTTTCAAAACCAAGAAAGGATCCATTCAACAGATATTTATGGTACAGGCACAGTTCTAGGGGCTGCAGATAAAACTGTGAGCAAAATAGACAAAGCCCTTCACTTTACAGAGCTCAGATTCTAGAAAACTGAAGTAATAATAAAAAATAAACAAGAAAAATGTTTAGCATACCTGCTGTTAACTTTCTATGAGGAAAAAAGTGAAACAGAATGTCAGGACAGAGTATGCTGATGGGGTGAGAGTGAACAGCGTATAGTAATTTTAAATCGGGAAGTTGTCACTGAGAAAATGACATTTGAGTAAAGACTTGACGGAGGTCGGGCAGTCAGTCAGACATATCTAGAGGATGAACATCAGCTGCAGGGAGAACAGAAAGCACCAAGTCTTGAGACAGGAACTTGCTTGTCTTTTTAAAGAAGGAGTGGCTATTAAAGAATGCCATGGCTGGTATGGGGAGGTCAAAGATGGAGACAGAGGAGTCCTAGGGACACAGCAGGTAAGGTCTAGTAAGTCATTTTAGAAAGTAGGACTTTCATGCTGAGTGAGATGGGAATGCATACAAGTGTTTTGATCTTAGGAATGATGGTCTGACTTCCATTTCAACACATATTGAAAATATATCAAAGCAAAGAATGGCAGAGAGGTTAGGTAGGAGGCTGTGGTAATAATCCAAATGGGACATAATGGTGACCTGGACCAACCATAGGAGGAGATGGGGAGAAGAGACAGTTATCTGGATATATTTTGAGGATAGAGCCAATGGGATTTCCTGATGGACTGACGATGGGAATGACACAACATGAGGAGTCCAGCCTGCCTTCAAGACTCTTTGTTGAACAACCAAAAAGATGGGAGTTACCACTGTATGTGAACATCTACAATCTAATTCTAATCATGTAGCATTTGGTGTTTACCAGTCATAGTACAAGGTATTGCTAGACAAGAGAAAGCAAAACAAACGGAAGTGGCTCTAGCTAAAGCAACACGAGACCTATACA